>NC_090266.1:642161829-642786829 GCF_040414725.1 Anabrus simplex | reverse complement strand
GTATGTGTCTGTCTTTGTGGACTTTAAGAAAGCGTATGACTCCATTGACCGGGAAGTCCTGCTAAACATCTTAAATGAATTTGGAGTTGAATTGAAACTGCTGGCATTAAATAGAGCCACCCTGACCGATACAAAATCCAAGGTGAAATTCCACGGATGTCTCTCGCATTCCTTTGACATCAAAACAGGAGTCCGACAAGGTGATGGGCTACCCCGATACTTTTCAACTGTGTTCTTGAAAAGATCATCAGAACCTGGCGGGTGAGATTACAGGAAACCAACTACAGTCCATTGAGAATAGGAACCAAATCTAAGGGGATCGCAACAGACTGCTTAGCATTTGCTGATGATATTGCTGTTCTCTAAAGAACATAGAAACCGCTAGAGCTCAAGTTGAAATTTTAAAGGAAATTGCCGAACAAACTGGTTTGCAGATATCGTTTGAGAAAACAGAAGTAATGACTAACATCAAAGAGGCTCCACCAAAACTCCATACAAAATACGGGGACATCACCCGAGTAGACAAATTCAAATACCTGGGTGAGATCATCATGAAAAATGGACTGGACAAAGAAGCACTTCAGGAGCGAGTACGCAAACTGGAAATAGCCTACCAAACATCCCGCACAATCTACAACAAAAAATGCCTTTCCCAAAACACCAAGATACGTCACTATGAAACAGTTCTGAAGCCAGTAGTTCTATATGCAGCTGAAACCCTGTCTCTAAATGCCAACAAAGGACTCCTTGAAGAACTGGAGAAAAGAGAACGCAAAATTGTGAGAGGAATCTTGGGATCAAAATACAGAAATGGAGTCCATCAAGAGAGATCCAACAAGGAGGTCTACAGCAAAATAGAGAAAATTACCGACACAATCAGAAAAAGACGGGCACGATTTTACGGTCATCTGAAAAGAATGGACGGAAGAAAGTTAACTAAAGAAATATTTCACTTTTTTGATTCAAACCCCAAAATCACAATTCCCTGGTTTAGAAATACCAAAGAAGACCTTCAAATGCTACATATCTCAGCTGAAGATGCCCTTAACAGAGATCTCTTCCGCAAGAAAATATTGACGAACGGGCTAAACCGAGACGAGCAACCGAAGAGAAGACACGGTGCCCCTTGGACAGAGGAGCGTAAGCAGGCCCACTCACAAAGAATGAGGGAAATTTGGGTTCTAAAGAAGGCCAAGTTCAGAGTCAAATGCAACAAGACTTAACGTGGTCCTTGATGGCCCCAGCGAATTATATATATAATAATAATGTTGGTATGTTGTTACAACTACTGATATTTATTACCCTTTCATTACTTAATTCAACAAACCTACCCATCAATTAGCAAACTCATTACTATAACTGTGACAGGTGTAGCTGGTAAAAGTTATATTCCAGAATGTAAAAAAAAAAAACTGTCCCACAGGAGTTCTCCTAGACATCTGTCATGAACTGGCACCGTATATGCCATCATAATGACAAAAAAAATGTATTGCTCCAACCATCTTTACTGTTTCAATTCTGTATCAGACTTGCTTTGCAAACACTACAGGAGGCATTTTACAAATTGATAAATACCTTCCAATGATCCTAGTTCCTTTCTATAACTTCTCTAACTATGAAAATGGCATTTCTTGTTACTGGCATTCTTTCTATGATTTTGGTAACCTTCGATAAAACGACAATTTCCCTATAATTATTAAATATTTTCGTTACCATATGATAAGTGGCTGACAAACATTTTCACTAGTTGCTTGTTTAGAACATATTTCTAAAAAGCACTCTTCACTCACAAGAAAGAAAACAGTTCCGTTACCTATTAGAAACATAAGCAGGACATCATTTGATTGAGATAAATGAGTAAGATATAATGTAACGCTGTGTGTTCAACAACCATTTAACTACTATCAGCCAGCTACCGGCAATGTGGAAAGTCCTCTCTGATGCCAAGGAATTGCACCAAGATTCGATCTTGCAACCTAGTACACAGGAAGCAACTTGGGAGTGAATCAGGACCAGAAACTTACAGATACGCTATAAATGAACTAAAATTGTTGAAATTTATAACTCTTTCAGTTATATGGATTCAGGGCTTGGAAAAAATTTAAAATGCAGCATCAATGAACAACCTAAACCAGGGGTGATGCAACATACGATACACTGTGAGCAACTTATGCTCAGAGTTTCAAACGCGTCATCTCACCTACTCATAATCCTACACCCTCTCCGCTAAATGATACAAGAGATCGTTAATACTGTGCTTTTCGAATAATTTATCTAGTCAGCTCTGCAGCCTAGGGGTAGTATGCTTGCCTCTTAGCCTGAGGTTCCATTCCCGGCCAGGTCTCGGATTTTTACCTAGATCCAAGGGCTGGTTAGGGATTGGGAATATTTGACGAGCTATATGAAGGTGAGATAGTGGTCCCCCTCTAGAAAGCCAAGAATAACAGCCAAAAGGATTTGTAGTGCTGACCACACGTCAATTGTAATCTGCAGGCCCTTAGCCTGAACAGTGTCTTTGTAGGAAAAGTTCCATCAGGGTTTCAGCATTGCAGGTTAAGAAAAATACAAAAAATCTGTAGGATTAAAACTGAATAGCTTGCAAGAAGAGAATTATAATTTTATGTTCAAAACAAAACCTATGCAAACTCAGAAAAGCATTTAGTGGATCATACCAATCATGGTTATAAAGTAGGTATAAAGTAACAGAATCAATTTCACGAGTATATCCAGCCGGTATTATTACCAATAAGGCCTAACACATAAATTGAACAAAATTGAACACAGGAAGGGCAATTCTTTATTTAAACAAAGACGATCTATACATTTCTCCCTCTCTGGTAAAACTACACTATAGTCAGCTCAGCTGTTGCCACCTTTTCCTTACCATTAGGCAATTAAGGAGGTCACAGTCTAGCCTAAGAAAGCAGTGGAAGCAGGCGTGCTGAGTGCCGAGTAATGATTGGAGTAGAGCAATATCAGGTCGTGACTGGAAGATGGCAGTGGAGATTGAAAAAAAAGAGTGTAAGGAAGACCTGGGAAATATGAGAGAGGTGGTTTTGATGGCAGCTGTGATAACTGTGCTACTAGTTATTGGGGGCGTGGAATTGAACCCTGGCCAGATTACAAGTGGCAATATGAGTTGGGATGACATCGAAGTTATTAAGAAGGTGGTGAAGGAGGTAGTGAAGAAAGCCTGCCCATTCGAACAGATCAAGGAGATGATACAGGGCCAATCTAGGGAGTTTGACGATATGAGGAGAAGGATTCAAGAAAAAATGGGAGAATCAATGGCCAAGTCAGGAAGCAATGAGGAAGAAATTGTGATACTGAGAGAAGGTAAACAATTTGAAAAAAGAGGTGGCAAAACTGAAGAAAAAAGAAACAGTCAGCAGTCAGGAACATATGTGGAAATGTATATTTATATATGGTGTGGAAGAAGGAGGGAAAGAAACCAAAGTGGACATAATATATAAGGTGGTGGAAGTTATTCAGAACAAAATGACGATTAACTTCTGTGAAATGGACATCGATGATGCAGAAAGGGTAGGCAAAGCGAGAGGGCACAGCCAATTAACGTGAAGCTGTTATCTACTTTCATGGCTGATATTGTTGTGAGAAACTTCGGAAATTTTCAAGGTGAGAAAATATGGGTTAAAAGAGACTTGGAAAGCAAAGGTAGTAAGTTCTTGAAAATTTTCAGGAGGCATTTAATGAAAGCCAGGCACCAAGGACTGAGGGCACACATCAGGGGCCAACAGCTGGTTGTATCCAATGGCAGATGGGTGAGATCGTGGCATGTGACGAAGCTGCAACAAATGGATGAGAAACTCAAAGAGGAAGAAACCATGATGACAACGCAAGACGACAGGCAGGTCACAGAGCGAGCAAAGGGACGAGCGCTTGGCAAGGGCCAGTGTCCAGTGTAGTTCACCAACAGAAATGAGGATTCAGCAGGAGTTGGTGGAGGGAGAACCTCAAGAATTGGCAAGTCCAGCCTTCAGTGGACATGTGCATAGCAAAGATAAAGGTTCGCGGGATTAAATAAAAGGAAGAGAAGCCTTGAACAAAAGGAGAAGTCTGAGTTTAAGGGATCTGTGGGGAAAGAAAACTGAAGGTGCTGAGGACAAGGGGGGCAAAGAGCACCCCAAAATGTCCAAAAAAAAAAAAGAGAGGGAATGGAACAAGGAGAGAGGGCCATAATAACGGAAGTAAAAAATAAGAGAGGAAATGGAGATGTAACGGAGGGTAAGTTATAACTAGATTGGAACATAGGGTTTGTAAATATTGAAGGATTTTTAAATAAGTTAGGCAATGAGGAGGTTATAAAAGTAGTGGAAAGCTTTTACATTGTGGCACTTAGAGATGTGGCTAGAAATAGGGAAGGAGATAATGTAGACAGGGTTTGTGGTAAGGTAAAAATCCAAGAGAAAAGAGCGCAACAAAGAATGCTGGGGGGGGGGGGGGGGGAATAGTGGTTTTAATAAAGAAATAGATTATTGAGCTAATGGAGGACATCGAGAATGAGATGGAAGAGGTGGTCTGGGTCAGGTTCAATATGGGGAGGGAGAAAGGGAAAGAAAAGAAGGTATGTTTGTTTTTTTGTACTGTCACCCCAAGAGCTCCCCCTAAGTCATGAAATTTTTTATGAGGATTTATTATTGGAAACAAGTATTATAGGCAGGAAATTTGATGAAGATGGAATGTTGCTATTTGGTGACTGGAATGCTAGGATAGGTGAGCTGTGCCCACCATTCAACAAAGAGGACTAGATGATAACGAGGGGAGGAAGACGTAGTGAAGACAAAGAGAGAAATGGTTATGGTTTTTAAACTCTTGGAATTATGTGCTGCAGGCAAATTTTGTATTCTGAATGGCTGGTGGGAAGGGGATAGGGAAGGGAAGTTGACATATATCACAGCACAGGGCGGAAAAGTCATTGATTTAGTAATTAGCTCCGAAGATATGTTAGGGAGAATGAGGAGGATTGAAATAGGAGACTGGGTGGAATCTCACCACACACCAGTCTGGGTGATGATAGAAAGAAACGAGGGAGAGGTAAAAGTTGGAAAGAAAAAGGAGTGTTGAGAAGGGTAGAAGTTACATTAAATATAAATGGTCAGAGAATGTAAAACAGGAGTTAGATGCCTTACAGAAAATTAACTGCAATAATAATAATAATAATAATAATAATAATAATAATTTCGTGCAGCTATTTCTAGCTGGGTGCAGCCCTTGTAAGGCAGACCCTCCGATAAGGGTGGGCGGCATCTGCCATGTGTACGTAACTGCGAGTTATTGTGGTGGAGGATAGTGTTGTGTGCGAGTTGCAGGGATGTTGGGGACAGCACAAACACCCATTCCCCGAGCCAATGGAATTAACCATTTAAGGTTAAAATCTCCGACCCGGCCGGGTATCGAACTCGGGACCCTCTGGATCAAAGGCCAGCGCGCTAACCATTTAACCCTGGAGCCGGACAACTGCAATTAATTAGGTGTGGATGGGAGGAAGCACTGAGGGGAGACAATATTGACAGAGTGTTAGAATTAACTGAATACCCAATTAAAAGGGTAGCATAGATTGACAGAGGTATGAGAAGGAAGACGAGAGGGGAAGAAGGATGATACAACAAGTAGTGCGAGGAATTAAGGAAAATGGTCATGAAGTCACTAAAAGAATATAGAAAAAACATAGGGAGTCCAGAAAGAGAAGTTTTCTGTAAGCTAAGAAAAGAATATGAACTTAAGATTGCTGAGAGGAGAAAGAGAGAGAGGAAGAAATTTTGGATGAGGGAACAGAGTCAATACAAACATTTCTTAACATAAAATTGGGAAACATACACTTGTACAGTTACAGATAGTCATGCGCAGGGAGTATATAGAAGTGGAATGTATAATGAGGGTAATTAACTATTGGATGTGTTTAAGGAGAGGAGAGGGGAGAATAGTGCTGCAAGCAGCTTACCAGCAACAACTGAAAAGCATATATGCTAGGAGCTGGCCGTCGAAGATTGAAATGTCTGTGGAAAGGGTGGGTATGGGTTACATATGGCAGGAGGTCTGGAGCAGTAGGGGCAGTAAAGTCAGAGATCATTCATAATGAGGATTATGGGGACGGGGGGGACTGGGGGGGTATGTGTGTGGAGGGGGAAGGAGAGAGAGAGAGAGATATCCCTTAGTTTATTTAACAAAGTAATTCAAGTTTCAAGGATAAATATTAGTAATTTGGATAGAAAGTTGAGAAGAGGTTTTTTGTGGTGGTTTTTGGGCTTGAATAAAAGTAAGGGATGGATAAAAAAAAAGAAAGATAATTCATAGTGTATATTATGTGGAAAAGTGAACGATGAACTGCACTGGGTAGGCTAATGTAAAGAAACAGAAAATGCGAGAATGAAGCTTCTGAGTGTGTCAGCAGGAGTTATTAAAACAGTATGCTGAGCAAAAAATTATTGAGTGGGTGATTAAAGAATGGAATAGAGGAAACTCTTAAATCTGTATTTAGCACCTTGAGTGCCACGTGAGACCAACGTTGACTCACAGAGCTTAATGCCATTCGGGCCGCGTGAGTCCGCTGTGGATTCACGCGCACTCTCAAAGTCTCAGGCCCCGTGGTGCCATACTGTCATCACACTTGACATGTAAACGTATGTTAAATGAAAATAGGTGGCCAGTACGTCACTGTAATATATCACCAACAATAAATAAATTATGACATTATTTATTGTTTTCTGATCGTGGCATGTGTACAAATAACAATATATTGTACTGTATAGTGTACTCATTGTTCATTATATCATATCAGGGTCTAGGTCTATAGACAAATTGAAAACATAGGACAAAAGAATTACATGAACTTTCTAGAAAAAATATTTGTAACTTTGTCTCATTCGCAATCACATCACAAAATTGGTACACTTTTTGCATATGAATTTAAAGTATAACAAATGAGACTTTCTGAAGAAATATGATTCAAACTGTGTTTTACAATCACAATCACACTACAAATCTGTGCACTTTGAAGAAACAGTCAGAACAGAAGAAATTTTCACAGGTTGGTCATTTGAACTTAGACTGTAGAGTCTTCCTCATGGCATATGGCCTTCTTGATTCCTGATGGATCTCTTCATAACAATTACTGCATGTCTGTCTTCCCTGCCGGCCTCCATCCTCCAGTCGGTGGGGTAATACCTGTTTCTTTGCTACTTGTGAGGGAATGTGAAGATTTTTGATACCGGTACCTGTTAATTGTTCAACAATGTCCTCTTTGAACTAGGCAACAGATATGCTCTCATTCCCAAGTTGATTGGAAATATAGATGGCATTTACTATACTTGTGCCGATCAATATCTCTATAGCTATTTTTTGTACCAGTTTACTCCGTCTCGGGGAAGTACTATAGCTCTTTTTATGATCTGATAAATCAATGTACGGTTTGTATTTGTTATACTCTATAACACTGCGTGGTTTTTGCTCTTCACCATCCCTCCTCTGAATAGTGACTATCTCACCAGTGTGTTTAGTTGTCAAAATTAAGACGTCTCTTTTATCGTGCCATTTCTGAACAACCACATCAGTGTTACTTTCCCGGGCTCTTGTCTTTCCTCTTGCTAACTTCCTTTCAGTAACATCGGTTGGATTATACTTCCGATTAGATTTCAGTGTTCGAAAGATAAGAGTTTAATTCTTTAGTAGTATACCAGTGTGTCAGGAAGGTGAGAACTGTGCTAGGATACGTGGTGACACATTGGTCTCACGCGGCCTATACAGCTGGAAGGTAGTGTCAGTGGCCGTGTCACCACAATTTCAACACAATGTTATGACTACAATTTTGGCCCAAGGTGACTAAAAGGTACATTTCTGTCATAAGGTGCACCATTTTATACTCTATAGTAAAAAAAGAAAGAATGGCCTGGATGGAATTTTTTTTTACTGCATACGTGGCACTTAAGGTGTTAAGTGCTGTTAAAAAATTATGTACACTATAAATTGAGGATAGTTATGTCCACCTTTTCAATACAAAAACAATGCGAGGTCATTAACACATCACATATTTATTACCTTTCAAACATTGGGACCGGTTTCGGCATTATTTGTATGCCATCATCAGCCATAGGAAACTTAGTGACAAGGCCTAAGTACAATATTAACATAACTTACAACATAATTATATGTATATATAAAAATGAACATATTCTTACAGTGACTATTAAAAAATGTTTGGTGTACACCATAAAACCTTATATTAAAATTGGTAGCATATTTTATGCGATATATTATGACTTTATACAATTATTTGACTAAAGTTAAAGCTTATTGTCAGTTTTTCTAAATATTACCAAATGTTAAAAGAGCATCCAGATAACAATTTTCAATCTTTAAAAACTTTTATAACTCCTAGGCGTTAAAGATAATAGTACATTTGTTTGGTCAATAGTGCTAAATTGACATGCATTAAAATGAAATCGCCTACTGTCAGATGGGAAACAGTGACCTATTTGTACTAGGTATGGAGATAAGTTACATTATAAGTCTGTAGTAATTCTATAACTTGCGTTAATATAGTTTGGTTATTTAATAACAAGTCGAATAAAATGATTAATTCGGCTGATATTTTAAACTTTAAAATATTAATTGTCCATTGTAGAGGTCCCTTTTTCAGTGAAGATATATAGTGAGCAAAGCAGTTCCTCTTAGAATTGATTGCAGGTTCACTCTATTTTAGGTGGATTTTGGATTGAATAAATTTCTTATTTCGCAATGTAATGTCGTTAAGCAATGATCGTAATGTAATATTCCGTCATTTATGCTAATGTTGATAAAATGTAGATCGACTTGGTCGAAGTGGACTGGTGAACCAAATTTTCTTGGACCATAACATTCAAGGTCTTTGAGGTTCTAGAAATATCTCGATCCAAGACGGACCTAAGAAGAAAGAATATATATACTATGTATTAGCGTAAGAATAACTAAGTTTAATAGGCATTATTTTCGTTTAAGTAGAAACTCACCCTAAGCACTGTGTTGTCAAGAATGAAGCCGATGAGGAACTGTCTACCGGAAAGGCAGAAAGCAGACTACGAGTATTAGAAGAGGGGCGGAGCATGTTATGTAGGGGAAGGGGGATCGCGATAATGCGAGGTTATTGGTCGGGAGGGCGTGGATTACGGAGGGGATGGTATATGAGCATATTGCGCACCATTTTGTGTACTGGTTGATTTATTGGTCTTTTTAGACTGTTGATCACTGAAATGAGCGTATCAAACAATATCGTGGGTTTTTCGGAAACCTCATTCAGATTATAATTCGGGTTAAAATACTGATCTAATGATATAAAACATTGTTCCGTTATGTCAAGTAAAAAGGGCTTATCTCCATACCTAGTACAAATAGGTCACTGTTTCCCATCTGACAGTAGGCGATTTCATTTTAATGCATGTCAATTTAGCACTATTGACCAAACAAATGTACTATTATCTTTAACGCCTAGGAGTTATAAAAGTTTTTAAAGATTGAAAATTGTTATCTGGATGCTCTTTTAACATTTGGTAATATTTAGAAAAACTGACAATAAGCTTTAACTTTAGTCAAATAATTGTATAAAGTCATAATATATCGCATAAAATATGCTACCAATTTTAATATAAGGTTTTATGGTGTACACCAAACATTTTTTAATAGTCACTGTAAGAATATGTTCATTTTTATATATACATATAATTATGTTGTAAGTTATGTTAATATTGTACTTAGGCCTTGTCACTAAGTTTCCTATGGCTGATGATGGCATACAAATAATGCCGAAACCGGTCCCAATGTTTGAAAGGTAATAAATATGTGATGTGTTAATGACCTCACATTGTTTTTGTATTGAAAAGGTGGACATAACTATCCTCAATTTATAGTGTAAATCTAAATTCAATACGGACCAAAATGAAGTTCTTAACTTTAAAAAATTATGTGTAAAAAATTGAAGGATGTGATCAAGTAAAATCATTTGGGATGAATTAAAAGGAAAAGAAATGTGTGTGTGTAGATTTAGGCGCTGTTGAATAAGAAAGAGACAATTGGACATGAAGTTAAATCTTAAGTTGCCAGTAAGTTGAAACTTGAGAGGAATGAAGGCACAAACTCAGCAGACTGCAGAAATGATAAGATTGATTCAGCAAGTCTTGGTATAGTGGGATAGGTCACGAGCAAGTATGGAATGTATGTAATTTAAGTCTTGCTGAGTCAATCAGGAAAGGAGAGGCAGATTGTTAGCCTCTCTTTTGCATTGCCATGTTGCCATTTTCTCTTTGTATGCAACCATGCGATCCTCTGGCTAATGCCGGGCTTCTGGTTAACACCAGGCTTCATCTCACAGTCAACACTGCTTGGAGTAACTAATACTCCTCTTCTTCTTGGGTTCTGTATTGTTCTGTTCTGTGATACCGAGTTGCCATTGTTTCTCCTTTCTTTGTAGCTGTTGTTTATTGCAAGTTTTTCTAGTTTTCCTTGGTTTTGTTTATTCACTTACTCATATCAGAGGGTCTATCAAATGGAGAAAACTCTGTATAGACTTATGGAAAGGTATGCATTAGAAAATTAAGGAGGTAATGATGTGATTGTAGCCAGCTCAACAGGGGCATAATTGATTAAAAGTTAAATATTGTTCAGTTTTCAGTCCACACTGCTGTAGAGATGCCATGCAATAGAACATAATAATGTCACTTATAGCACACGTTAGTTATATACTATCTTACGTCAGAGCACGTGGACTCTCCCTCACCACGTCACGTGCATGCCACGTTACTTGACACTGTCATAATTTATGAGCGTCATGATCTGTATAGATGATGTAATTTGTTCATGGCTATAGCATTAGTGGTTGTTCCTCCTAATCAATACAATTCAAATTGGTACACAATTATACATTAAATATAAACATGGTACTAGTTTCAGCCCTGAAATTTTGGGCCATTTTCAGCCATACAACGATAATATTAAAATCGAAACAGCTTATACAAATTTTTTTTCTTGGCTAGTTGTTTCACGTCGCACCGACACAGATAGGTCTTACGGCGACGATGTGACAGGAAAGGGCTAGGAGTGGGAAGGAAGCGGCCGTGGCCTTAATTAAGGTACAGCCCCAGCATTTGCCTGGTGTGAAAATGGGAAACCACGGAAAACCATTTTCAGGGCTGCCGACAGTGGGGTTCGAACCTACTATCTCCCGAATACTGGATACTGGCCGCACTTAAGCGACTGCAGCTATCGAGCTTACAAATTACGCATATGCGGTAATCTTCTCAATTGTTCTTGGAGTGTATTGATGCACAATAGGGTGGGCAGAAAACACTCAAATTTTTTTTTCCAAGTCGTAATACCGCGGAAAAGTTGCGAATTGAGGTGCAGTAAATAAAGGGCAATCAAATACCTGTCTTGTGATGAGTTTCTGAAGTACAGCCATAGTATACCACCGTTAAGTCACAAAGTTACACAAAAATATCATAACACAAAACAAACATTGAAATACAGTAGATGTAAATACCACAATAGTAACTAGAAGAGCGAATGAAACACACATCAAACACGAGGGATAAGTGCAGACTGACACAACAATGGCATGGCGTGGTGGCGAGAGTGGTAGGTGGGCTGAGCGTCAGTGTCTCTGACCCGAGTGAGTTACGACGAGCGCGAGAATTCGTTAGATTTTTGACGGCTGCTGCGCGAGCGGAAGACCTTAACCGATTTGAACCATTCTTTTTTCTAAATCATTAATGGTTGGAGTAAGAGTTGGCTAGAGCTATTACATTTAAATATTGACAAGTAAAGCAAGGTAGAAAATTATCGTAAAAATATACATTTTTTCCGAATTTCGGCAAATTTTAGAGCACGTGTGCGACCGAAAGAAATGAACCTATTTTGTTTCTTCTTTCACCCCATTTTATTCTCCTCAATTCGCAATTTTTCTGCGGTATTACGACTTGGAAAAAAGAATTAGAGTTATTTCGGATAACCCTAATGCACAATGAATAGAACAAGTGTCTACACCTGATGTACCTCACACATTAAAATTTTTATAACACTAATGTAAGTTGGTTATTGTATTTTACGTCAAGTTAATGGCACTCTTTGATCATTTTTGTCAATAAGAAGTAATAGGGGGTTGGTTGATTTAACAATACAAACATAAATTTCTCAATATAACCATATAAATTATCCTGTCAGTCTGTTGCATTAATACATATCGAGCGTTGCACAAGTCTGCAATTGATATTATTAAAATAATTTGTGCACGTTAAAGTTTAATAAAAAGAATAAACAATAGCGGTGTTGTGACTGACGACACTGTCTTGATTGTTGTCCATTAACAAAGTAAAATTGGATTTGTTGACTTCACAATGTTTGAATAACATGTATGATATCTGATAAATAATATTATGTTAGTGATGTTTTGCAGTGGGTTATAATAATAAATGAAGACAGATGGTTATTTGTTTTAGAGGTAACGTCCTATCAGTGCTATTTCGTTAGGTTCTAGATGGAACATGTTGAGAACGCAGCAGTATCTGTATGTGTATCCGGAAAGGGTGTGTTGGATATCTGTAAATATAGAAAAGACTAAGTGAAATGAGTGAAGAAATCTGAGGGTGTGAAAAAGACAAGTTTAAGTGACGTACTTACTCCCTCTAGTTCGTGTAGATATTCTTAATATCATGTTCCTGTCACAATGCCTACTGCCTCTGTGTGAGACCTGTTATGTGGTGAGAGGTCATAAGGGAGGGAGGGGGGTGTGTGTTTTTGTTTTTGTTTGTTAGGCAGGATCAGAGGAGGGGACTGAATTTGGAGTAGGGGTTGATGTATATTGTACGGGATAGAGAACTTTTTAAGATACAGTCCCTTATAGTGAGAACTGAATTTTAAGGACAGTTTTTTATGTCGTTTGAAAATTGCTATATTAATCTGTGTACTATCCTTCAGTTATTGTGATGACCCAATCACTGATGCATCCACAATTAAGTGTGCGCCCCATTTACGTTATTGATATTTATGCACTCCAGCGATTATACTGAATGTACAGTTTTCTTGCTATGTAAACTAGCAAACTTTCTCGTCAATAATCGAACCCGAAGGTGAAGTCAGAATTTATTAGTAATAGTCATTGACTGGTATTCAGTAAACACAATTTGAAATTAAACAGAACATGTTTCTGTACTAAATGCGTAAATAATGTGGCTGATAGTAGTAGTTAATTCGTTAGTATTAAAGGCTACCATTTCTAAAGATGAGACGGGAGTATTAAAAGGACTGAAAACAAATACGAAAACCTCTTACACGGCGGATTATTAAACAACAGTGTGTTAAAAGGTGTGTAAACCAACAGACAAAAAAAGAAAACACAAACATTCGCACAGCGGCTCATAAAAATACCAGCACATTATTACAGAACACACACACTCTCCACAACAAACGTCAGACCACTGGGTTATACAATTTTTTTTCTTTCTTTCTTTTTTCTTCTTTTTTCCTTTTTTTTTTCCGTTGCACTCTTCTGCCATGAATTATGTGGAGGTTAAACTCAGCCATATGCAAGAGAATGACTTTGACAGTCATCCTCAATGTGACAACACTTCGACTTACTTGAGTTAGAACTTGAAGGTGCGAGCATCAACATACACGCCACCATTGAAAGACGCAGATGCCTCTACACAACCTGGATTTTAATTTTGTCCAGTGATTTCATGACTTTTTCAGCATTCATAAGCATACCACATGGCAAATACGCACTACACTAGTCAACTTCCCGCGATTATGTTACTAATCCATATGTTGGCTATAACGCGACAAATATTCACTACAATTCACTGTACCACTCAAAACAGAATAAATTTCTAACTCCTGAATGAAATATCAACATAGATAAGTAGATAACAGACAGTAGATAACCGGATCCAACCCCATACAACAGTTCTGAATGGAATGCAAAATACTAGCACAAACAGCCTTAGTGGGTCGTTCAGCAATATCAGCGAAAACCAAAAAGTAAAATCAAACTTTCCTAATGCTAACAGCTTGCTTCCCAAAGGTGTAATCTACCTTGTATAATTCAGGAATTCAAGGCGACCATTCCCCCTTCTTGCGCAACTTTCCCCAATCTGCCTCCTGTAACGAGGGCTCTAATCTACGTTGGAAATCATGATCTTTTCATAAGGGAAGAAAAAGAACATTTTCAGGACTACAAAAGAATAAGTTAGATTGTACAAGACCCACCTTTTCAATACAAGATGTGTTGTTGGTTGTATTGAAATGGACGACCTTGTACAATCTAACTTACGGTTTTGTAATCTCTATTCAATAGGGACCAAATATGAAATTCTAGACTTTAAATTTTCAGGAGTGGGAAAAATGTTATTACACTAAGCGGTAATAACGAAAATTAGTGACGTGATAAGCGACGTATTTTCACGAGTATATAGATATAATATGACGTGAATCAGGACTTCGAACTTACAATGTGCCAAGTGAGAAATCGTCTTAATGAGGAACGCACTAATGAGGTTTCACTATATTTTCTTGCGTCTGGTTAAATTCCAAAACGGTTATAAAAAAAAAAGGTTATAATTACTCAATTGGCGCTTGAAATAGGTTTTCATGATACACGAGGTTAAGTTAGGTTAGGTGACGCTGTTTGAACAAGAAAACTGAAACATTTGCCACAGAAACCACTGGAGTGATACTACTCCATTATTTCACAATTAAATTGAACAAATAAGCATTCACAATGTTTCAGAATTTAAAAAATAACTAACAAACTGTAGTATGAAAGTATGTGAAAACACAAGTTTAGAACAAACTGACTGCCACTGCATACTGATTTTAATGTGTCTTGAAGTTTTTACCAGACTTCTATAAAAATCAGGTATAGCGAGTACATGATCATTTTTCTAAAATGTTGTATTAATGTTGCATGAAAGAAATTCCATCTCCCAGACTAATTTCTTGATGTACCCTTACCAACATACATGAATGTATATTTCACTTTTTTAAACATTACATTCTGGTATATACAGTTATTATGATCAAATGTTCAAAGTGTAGGGCTGGTTTTATACAAGGTGTACCATTAGGAATTCTTGCTATAAAGGACTTCTAGTGTATGGAATGACAGTCATACAAAATGTTTACTTTTTCAGTTAGTCAAATTACAATTTGGTTTGATGTACTGGTCGATTTGAATGAATTACACATACAGATACTGCTGTATTTTCAACGTGTTCAAGAACATAATGAAATAGCACTGAGAGAATGTTCCCCCCAAAACAAATAACCATCTGAATTCATGTATTCTAATAACCCACTATGCAACATCAGTAACATAATATTGTTTATCAAATGTCACATATTTTATTTAAACATTGTCAAGTCAACAAATCCAATTTTACTTTGTTATGGAGAGCAAACCAAAGCAGTGTCATCAATGACCAAGGGCTTATTTTTTGGTGAAATAAAACTGTTGATTTTAATGTTAGAACAGAAACTATTTTGGTAGGTAGGTATTTCGTGAAATTGTCATACTAATCAATGTTTTTTGTAAAATATTCCTTGTAGTATGGAGTTTCAAAGAGAACTCTTAAAATGTACAGTGTTATTAAATCTTAGAACAACAAATATACAAGATTTTATAGAAATAAGTACAGTAGAAGTCCATTATAGCGAGAATTCACAACAGCGGAAAATTTACTCGCTATAACGGATTGTCGTTACATCCGATTTTTGTATAAAATTCAGAAAAACCCCCATACACATTAAAATCGGTATGAAACGGCAATCAGTTTGTTCAAAACTTGCATTTCCGCGGATGATATCCACACTACGACTTACTTGTTTGTTATTTTTCGAAATCCGATACTACTTGAAAGTGTATGTTTAAAAAAAAAAAAAAAAAAAGTTTCGTAGTTCTCCGAATCCAGGACGAACCCCACTTTTTCCTTCAACATTTTTAATCAGGCTCAAAAAGTGCGTTGTAAAATCGTATGAATGCCTTTGTTGTACAGTACGCATTTTTATACAATTTTTAGACAACGAACATTGGCTTTCCTTACGCCGCATTTTTTGCGGCTGCACAATTATTCTTTATTTCCGCGGGTTTAATGACCATTAACTTAAAGTTGGCATCATAATACCGAGGTCGCTTAGTGTCAACGAATTTTGTATGTGCGTGCGGGGATGAAAAGGAGCAACGTGGATACTGCGAGGGTTGCCAGTGGTATACATTACTGTTAGGCCGCGAATGCAAGACGACCCTTGATTTTTTGCATGGGATTCTGATGAACAAAACATTGTCCTGGATTCGGAGAAATACGGTATCACTCCAGAGTTTTATTCTTCAAATGGCGTCACCTAACCTAACCGTATATGTGTCATGAAAACATATTTGATACACATGTAGAGCAATAAGTTATCCTCGCTAAAAATTTACATGTGAATAGTCTTTCCGAAATTTAACTATACGCGAGAAAATATGAACCATCCTCTGAAATCAGTGATGTACTCTGCCATGTCTTGAGGTGTATCACATTCTTACTTCATTACAGTATATAACATTAAAATTAAGAGATCGTTTACTTCAGCCGTTACTTTTAAAGAGTTAACAACTACCATCGGCCACGTTATTTATGCATTTATTACAAAAACTTGTTAATTTCTTTCATTAGAATTTTCCTTGGAGAATAGCAGTCGTTGAGTATTACTGATCGACT
This sequence comes from Anabrus simplex, assembly GCF_040414725.1. Lineage (NCBI taxonomy): Eukaryota > Metazoa > Arthropoda > Insecta > Orthoptera > Tettigoniidae > Anabrus > Anabrus simplex. The sequence continues at coordinate 642,770,090 of NC_090266.1, read as the reverse complement.
CCAACGTCGCATTCGAATGTCGACGAGAGAGCTTGCAAATGCACATAATGAGAAAACTATACCGTACCATAGATGATCGATCGCATTTTGTGGCAAAAGTTTCGGTTTCCTTATTCAAACAGAGTCATTTATCCTAACTTAAATATACTATACGTATGATGAAAACATACTTCAAGCGCCACTAGAGAAATTATAAACCTTCTTGCTATAAATTTACATGATAATAACCTTTCCGTAATTTAACCAGACGCGAGAAAATATAAACTAACCTGTGAAATCAATTATGCACTCTGCCATATCTCGGGGTGTATCTCATTTTTACTTAAATGCGGTATTTAGCATTAAAATTAAGCAATCGTTTAGTCAGCCTTTATTTTTAATGAGTTAAGAACTGTTATCGAACATGTTATTTACACATTTATTAAGAAAATATGTTCTCTTCCATTTCGAAATTTCTTTACGGAACAGCAGTCAACGGATATTACTAATAGACTCAGGTATCGCCTTCGAATGTAGACGCGAGAACTTGCTAGTGGACATAGCGAGGAAACAATGCGAAGATAAACGATTGCATGCATCATAATGGCTGGGGTGCATAAATATCGGAAACGGAAAAAAATCGCGCGCGCTTAATCGCTCATAATAACGGATGCGTCAGTGATAGGGGTCTCGCTGTAACCGAAGGATAATACACAGTTTAACATAGGAATTTTGAAGGGACATCAAAATATTTTCGGTATAACAAGGTTCTCATTATAAGCAGTACTCGCTATAGCGGACTTCTACTGTATATAAACCACTGATACCTCGAAATGACGTTCGGTAATATGACTTTTTACATAGCCTACTTTTTTACATGTTGAATTACTTGTCTCCCAAGTACAAACTAAGCATGGTTTCAACATTATCACGATGCAAATTTGTGCGATAGAAAGTATATCCTTGTGTAAACCGAGAAAACCCTCTCAATGACCACAATGGACGCCGGAAGCCACAATGCTCGTGAACACTTTGAAGCAAATGCACCTCTTAAAACTTCACTAACAATGTCTTCTTTCTTTCTCCTCTTCCAAATGTGCATTTAGCAAAGCCATGTAGCCCTGGAAGATGTTCATAGATATGCCTGTATTTTCCTTCTGGGGATGAGTAGCTCAGACAATTAAGGTCCAAGTTGGCAGGTTCGATCTTGGCTCAGGCCGGCGGTATTTGAAGATGCTCAGATACGTCAGCCCCGTGTCACTAATTTTACTGGCACGTAAAAAAACTCCTTTGAGACAACATTTCAGAATCTCCGAAAACCGTAAAAGTAGTTGGTGGGATGTAAAAACTGTAACGCTATTATTACTTAACCAGGCAATTTATTTATAATAGGCCTACTAATACTGTCATATTTTACAATAAAGACAGTATTATTTATCTTGCATTTTATATTCATCCACTTACTCATGCCAGGATTATCTACTTTTTTTCTAGAAGGATGTTGGCTTGCATGAATGCTTTTGTTGTGTATTACAAATTGCTCTCTATCACTTTTCAACTTCTTAGCGATGTGTAAAGTATCGCCGATTGTTACTTGCAGCTTAGAATTATGTTCATTTGCATGATTTCTCTTCTTTTTGTGCATTTCTGTTTCCCTCCAGTGTTTATCGGACATCTTTTCGTTTCCACTTAATACGAACATTACAGTTTTTACATATTAAAATCTTTCTTGCAGCATCAAATACATGGAATCCCTCACTGCTGTATTCCTCGGCCATCGAAAAAACTGTAGCAACTATAGTTTTAGACATTCGTATACTTAAATGCTGGGCATTTGCCAATAAAGTTTCATCATTAGCAAACTCGCACTGCTCAAGGGTATGCTGCGCACTGCTGTATCTACGACCACAACACCATTTGCTGTAATCGATAAGGGATATAGATTTTTTGTTGATTGCATTAGAGACTGCGGAACTGAATACATGTACTTCCGATACACAGTGCACATCGCTTTGCGTACGTTTGTGTAGAGAATATACAGCGCTCTCAAGCAACTGAGAAGGACTCTACAATAGTCAAGTTCTCAGAAACATTTAAATTATTATTGGAAAAGGTTTCTCGATAATATCTTGCATTTTTCGTACAAAGTGGGGTATATCTCTTGATTATTTCTGCAATTTGCACAATAAATCAGATATTGCAAAATTTTGCAAGTTCAAGTTGCTAAAGTATGGTACTTTAGAGTAGCTAGAAGGTCATATATAGGCAAGAAGGAAGATTTTTAAAAAATGTGTGCGTATTGCTATTGCCAAAATATACAGCCCCTATCAATGACATACTACACAGCTATTGTTTTATATCAATTTTATTAAACTTTATTGTGCACTTATTTTAATAATATCAAATGCAGACTACTGCAACACTCAAAATGCATTAATGCAACAGACTGACAGAATAATTTATATGGTTATATTGAGAAACTTGTGTTTGTATCGCAAAATCAACCAACCCCATATTACTTTTTTTTAAAATAAACAATGATCAAGGATTGTCATTAACATGACGCAAAATACAGTAACCAACTTACATTAGTTTTATATGAATTTTAATGTGTGCAAGTTATTTTAATGCATCAAGTGTGGACTAATGTTTTATCTAATGTCCATCAACGCACTCGAAGAACAAGTGACAAGATGATTACTGTATGTGCACAATTTGCAAGACATTTGTATACGCTAATTAGCTTTTAACATTATTAGGGTTATATGGCTGAAGATGGACAAAAATTTAAGGGCCGAAACTAGTACCATGTGCATATTAAATATATAATTGTGGACCAATTTGAATTGTATTGATTAGGAGGAACAACTACTAATGCTATATTTGTGAACTGGTCAATGATCAACGCCATACAATTTGTGAGCTGCTCCGAGACACCGGAGCAGCAAATATGACTGTGCTTCACATTCTGGAGGAATGCCTGGGCATGAGAAAAATTGCATGACGATGGGTTCTGCGTAATTTGGCAGAAATGCAGAAATGGTTACAATACGGCGCTGGTCGTAACCACTTGAGGCACAATGAGTGCAAAGGAGAAGCTTTCTTACACTGCATCATTACGATGGATAAGACACGGGCCAAATCATACAAGCCACAACTGAAAAGCCAATCAAACAAATGACACCATTACGGGTCACCATGCCGATGGAAATTTTGTCAGAACCCGAGCAATGTGAGAGTTATGGTTATTCTCGAGTGATGATGCTATCCTAATGCATTTCGTTCCTCCACAGCAGACCTTCATTACTGTTCATTTTTGGAACAGCCTGCACCCAGCTTTGAGAAAGAAGCAGCAACACTTTCTACAGAACCCACACATCATTTTCCAAGACAATGCTCGACCGTACACAGCGCAAGCTTTGGCTGATTTGTTCATTAAATGGGCCTGCGAATTGCTGTACCAGACACCATACTCCCTGGACTTAAGCCCTTGTGACTTTGAACTGATTCCTAACACTAAGGAACCACTTCATGGCATTTCCTTCAGAACTGTTTCAGAGATTCGTCAGGTAGTAGACACCTCGATTCAAACTATCTACATAAAAGGGTGCTTCTAAAGGTATCCTACGACTTCCACATCGCTGGCAACGGATTGTACACTATGCTGGTGACTACTTTGAAGGACAGTAAAACCTGGTAACATGCATCTCTTTTGTATCAGTTGTAATTAAATAGTTGCCACTATTAAAGTTCCATCCGTTATATGCCATTAGCAGGCAACCATTTCCACAACCTCCTGGAGGAACAAATAAAATACTACTAATCCAAATGGTGGTATATGTTTGAATAAGCCTGAAAAATGTGCTTTAGTGACAATTTCCTCATAGAATGGTTTACAGCAGGGCCTCTCAGAGTGCATGGCGCCCATGCACTGCACAGCGCAAGGTGTAGGAGACGACTTTCCTAGGTTGACCGGAGTGTAAACCCCCACTCCACTTCCCCTACACCCATCTCACCCGTTTGGCCTGTCTTCGCCTTCTCCACCTTCCCCTCTGATTCTCCCCTCACTGTGAAATGTTTATGTGCAGTGAGCGGTGACACTCTTGTATGGGACAATGTAACCAGTGTTAAAGCACTCTTTCAATTTGGTCTGAGCAGACAATTTATCTTCTCTAGCTCTTCTTTTCCTTTATTGTTGCAATGATACCAGTTATGCCTGGAACAAGGGACCGGCTGACAGCACTTCTGAGAGACTTCTTTACATTACAATCAGAATAGGCTTACTCACACGCAATCTAGTTTTCATACAAGTCAAAACAGGAAAAGATACCTTTCACATATGCATGTGGAACCAAACATAGAAATAAACTTAGCTGCTTCTCGATGCAGCTTAGGAAAAGGTTCCTTCGACAAATTCTCGTAGAATTTGAGCAAAGCCTTTGTGTTGGAAAATAGCTCTTTTTGATTAACTTATCACCTAATTATTATCCCATGGATTAAGCATTTGACTTTATTGTCATGACTGACATAAAAATACGAAAGTTCCCCACTTTCACTGAAATGGACTTTCGGAAGTCTTTGCTTTTTTCGAAACAGATTGCTCGATTATTATCAAAATCAAATCAAATCAAAATCTCTTTATTTGCAAATGAGGTGTCTACCTCGGTGGCAAATGGTACACTAAAATACATTATTGTCAAGCACTAATATTAAATTAACAAGAGAAGAAAATTTTCCTATAATACAATATTATACAATTTACACTAACAATGTTTTCTACTAAACACACAGCTCATCCTTAATAAATTTATATTGTTTACAAAATTCTACTTATAATATCTCCTGTACTACTTACAAATATAGTCAACTGATATACAGTATGTGGAATTACTTCAAATGATACTATACAACTGGTATAAGATTAATATTTACATTGCATTTATTTATTTACTTTTTTTTTTTTACCTGTTCTGGATCCTAAGTAGCATAACGACCTGCTGCGTCTTAACCAGAGCCCCTTTTGCCACCACTCTTCAGAGTTCCTGAAGGGCCTTCGCAGCTACCGTAGCGGTCCCAGGGCCCTCGAAGTCCCCACTGTACTTCACCCCTACAGGCAGTCTCCTACTTTGGCTGTCCAAACTCCTTAGACCAGGGGATGGAATTAATTTATTCACACACATTTTTTTTATTAACAATAACCTGCACTGGTCGAATGCCCTCTAACACTTCATTTATTTTCTCTGTTGCTGTTTATTCTCTTCTTGAATATCTCTACAGATTTTGGAAAAGGATCAAATACTACCCCTGGTAAACTGTTCCACTCCTTCACACCCTTCCCAATGAATGAAAATTTACCCCAATCGCTTCTGCTAAAATTCCTTCTAATTTTATATTTGTGGTCAGTCCTGCCGATATAATTATTTTCCAACTGAAGCCTCTCACGGATATCTCCCCATGCTTCTTCTCCTGTATAGGCTCTATATAATCCTATAAGTCTAGTTTTCTCCCTTCTCTTACTTAAAGTTTCCCACCCAAGTTCCTTTAACATTTCTGATACACTACTCTTTCTCCTGAAATCCCCTGTTACAAATCTTGCTGCTTTCCTCTGCACATTATCTATTTCTTTTATTAGGTATTCTTGGTGAGGATCCCAAACACTGTTTGCATATTCCAATAACGGACGAACCATACTCAAGTAACTTTTTTCTTTTAATTCTTTGTTGCATCCTTTAAGTAGCCTCATTATGACATGTAACGATCTGTATGCTTTCCCAACAATGTCATCAATATGACACTTCCAGTGCAAATTACTTTCAAATCTCACACCTAAGTATTTGCACTTGCCATCTTTTGGGATAACTACCTCATTCAAAGTATATTCAAATTCAGTTTTAAAGCTCCTGTTTGTAAAAGTTGTAACAGTTGATTTGCCTCCATTAACCTTCATATTATTTTCTTCAACCCAAAAATTATGTTGTTGTCTTGCGCTTATCTATTTCTCTGTCCGACTCGTTGGCTGAATGGTCAGCGTACTGGCCTTCGGTTCAGAGGGTCCAGAGTTCGATTCCTGGCCGGGTCGGGGATTTTAACCTTCATTGGTTAATTCCAATGGCCCAGGGGCTGGGTGTTTGTGCTGTCCCCAACATCCCTGCAGCTCACACACCACACATAACACTATCCTCCACCACAATAACACGCAGTTACCTACACATGGCAGATGCCGCCCTCCCTCATCGGAGGGTCTGCCTTACAAGGGCTGCACTCGGCTAGAAATAGCCACACGAAATTATTATTATCTATTTCACTGATAAACAAGCCATCTATCACCGAGCGCTTCGTCGTTCTCAGCACACTACACCACAGAAATCAAGCCGAGTCGGACCGATGCACTGTGCACAGAGTCTCTGTGCCTCGATTTGCACGCAAGATTTTGGGCGTTTGAAAGGCCCCGGTTTACAGGAATCAACACTTTTCAGTCAGTCAACAAGTGATAAATTTTCAAATTAATTTTTTTAATTTCGTGTGGCTATTTCTAGCCGAGTGCAGCCCTTGTAAGGCAGACCCTCCGATGAGGGTGGGCGGCATCTGCCAATTGTAGGTAACTGCGTGTTATTGTGGTGGAGGATAGTGTTATGTGTGGAGTGTGAGTTGCAGGGATGTTGGGGACAGCACAAACGCCCAGCCCCCGGGCCATTGTAATTAACCAATGAAGGTTAAAATCCCCGACCCGGCCAGGAATCGAACTCTGGACCCTCTGAACCAAAGGCCAGTACGCTGACCATTCAGCCAACGAGTCGGAATTTTCAAATTAATCTTAGGTTCTTGGCTTGGTAATTTGCAGGATGGGCTGCCAACATGGTTTTGTTTAATGGGAAAATGAAATGAGATAATACCGTATTTACGCGAATAAACTCAGTACTCTAATTTTAGGAAGGATCATAATGCAAATAATTAAATTATCTAAAATTCCGTCCATTGAAGAGTAACATAGGTATAAACATTTCATATCAGTCCGCCAAGTCCACGTGATCTTTACGCAAGTATGAACATGTAAATTTACGGATATAGCTGCCTTGCTGAACAAATTTGAGAAATACATTCTAACTGCTATAAAATTAATTTGTCATGAAAATTATCAAACAGGCCTACGCATTTCATTAATCTGAACTTGCAGTAGGGTCGATTCCCTGTAGATCGAAAGATCCTCTCCTAATTACTTACAAATGCATTAAATTCTGCGTCTAAAACACTTTTCACACAGGTCTTTTCTTTATGCAGATAATAACACGACCGGTGGTGGATAAATCTTTTTCGTGCAATGTAAATAGTTGAAACAGGACACACCGGCGAACTCTGACATTAGTGTAGCGATATGGTAAAACCTTGTTAATTCGAAGTCGTTTGAACACAAAAACTGGGCTTCAAATGACGAGATTTCGAATAAATCGCCAACTCATACTTCAGAAATGCCAACCCTTGCCGCGTCCAAAAATATTCTAAGATAATTTACCTCATGCAATTAACATTGATTCACAGTTTAAACCTTTCTAATGCAATGGAAAAGAATTATTTCCTAAATGTAACCAACAAGGTGCATCAACTGTCTTAAAATAATGCACCTGGTTTACTCACTGACAAACATAACATCACGCAACGAAAGAAAAAAATAAAAGACGAGAAGTCTATGCTAGCTCCCCTTTGCAAGTACTTTATCCATTGGATTATGGTACTGTATGCATTTTTAGATGCCATGTATTTACACGGAAAGTACCCGACACCCTTAAAACATCGTTGCTTATCAAACTTTCTCCTCGAAACTCCTTTTAAAATGTCTGTTTGGGCCAGGCATAAACAAAACAATGAAGTTTCATTGGTATTGACAATTGTTCGTTGCATACGAATCAATTATAATTATGAGGCACGCTTTTTCGCCAACTGTCAGCATCACCAAAGAGAATTGCCAGTGTTTGTGGATTCTACATCTTCGCACACTGCCTGTTACGTGATACCGTGGCGTTCCTTAAAATGCTGAATACAAAAGAATTATGATTTCACTTGAACTTACCAGCTATGACAACAAACTGTGAACACACAGGGCTTAAAGCTACCCCTATACATTCCGGAAGACGCATTCTATCGTGACATGGAGTAATTTTGAATTTGAATTACTGTGTTAAATACTATTTCTTTTATTAAAAGGCAGTTTTAAAATAAAAGACTGAATTGTTTTCTGTTTAAATATGACATATGGGGGCAGTTTTCTTCCATCTGCGGTTACACAAATCATAACTGTACATCCAGTATCATAAACTAGATGAGCCTGGACCGTGTTGGGTGACGCAAATAAAACCTGCATCCCAATTTCGTGCCTCAAATTTTTTAGAAAAATATGCGGGGATTATTCGCATAAACACGGCATACTCCAAGCTGATAACATTAAAAAAATCTCATGACTTTCTTAAGCGGTATGTACAGACAAGTGTTCAATAAACTGCAGAATTATTCACCTGAGCATCATCTTCATTTCCAAATCGCATTCCCTCTTGATTTCTTACAGGAGGCGTTACAACATCATCTGATTCCATTCCTGCCTCTCCTTCTGGTACAAGGCCAAAGGAGCCAGACAAAATATCCTCGCCAGATGAACTAACTACTTCCCTGAAAAAATAAAATGTATCAATCAGTTACAATCTTCAGCACAACACAAAAGACAAACAAAATTACAAGGAATATACGAGGGTCAGTCGAAAAAGAAGCCGCAAAACTGAATTGAGACAAAAATTATCTAAGTAATTTCTTCTTCTTCTTCTTCTTCTTCTTCTTCTTCTTCTTCTTCTTCGTTTTGCCTCATGACTGAGGCATCGTGACTCTAGCCGATGAACCATACTCCGCCATTCTTCCCTATCTAAAGCTTTCAATGTCGTTGCTCTGAGAGAACTCTGTAGGGGGCCGTTCACCATGTCAATCCATCACGTTGGCACTCGTCCTCGTTGTCTGGTTCCCTGGACTTTGCCCTCAACAATCAGCTTTTGAAGACTACCATCTCGGCACATTATATGTCCAAAGTAGCGTACAATCCGCTGAGAGACCTTACACGATAGACAAACTTTTATCTGAAGTTGGTTCAGGATTGATGTGTTCGTGCGATGAGCTGTCCAAGAAATTCTTAACATTTTCCTCCAGCACCACATTTCATAGCTTTCTATCCGTTCACGATCACGTTTGAAAAAGGTCCATGTTTCTGCGCCATACAAGAAGACTGAGAAGACTAGAGATTAAACGAGCTTCTTTTTTGTATTGATGGTGATGTTATTATCTTTCCAGATCTTCCGCAGACAGATCATCGCTACCTTTGGTATTTCAATTCTTCGCTTTATTTCATCTTTGGAACCATCAGAACTGGATAGTAAGGAGCCTAGATATACATGCTGATGTACAACTTCACACCCACCAATCTGTTTGATATGCGGACTGTTGTTCTTACAATCAACAATCATGACTTTGGTTTCTGTCGATTTAGGCGTAATCCAATTTCTAGGCTTGCTTCCTCTACTCTCTTGATCAGCTCTGTCAACTCCCCTTCAGATGATGCTATCAAGGTGGTGTCATCAGCAAATCTCAAGTTGTTGATCTTGCATCCCCCAATGGAAAACCCTTTGTCCCAACCATCTAATGCAGTTCTCATTGCATATTCAACATAGAGATTGAAAAGTAACGGTGACAGGATACATCTCTGGTGAACTCCAGTCCTTGGTACGAAACTGCTGTTTGTTTTGAATCTTCACAGTGCCCGTATTTTCCTTATACAAGGACTTGAGATCAATCAAATGGAGTGGCAAACCCATGTTACCCAAAATTTTCCGAAGATGATTCCATTTGACAGTATCGAAGGCCTTTTGGTAATCAATAAAGCACAGGTATACCAGAACACTGAATTCTCTAGCCTTTTCTATGATTCGTCTTATGCTTAAGATCTGTTCTCGAGCGCCTTTTCCTTTCATGAATCCAGTCTGGACTTTAGGAATTTGATACTCTAGGAATGCCCGGAGTCTCTTGTGCAGGATATGAAGCATAACTTTACTGGCATGTGAAATCAAAGCAATTACGATCTTTCCACATTTTTTCCTCGATCCTTTCTTGTGGATTGGGACAAAGATTGACTGTACCCATTCCTCGGGCCATCTTCTATAATTCCATATTGCTTGACAGATTTTCAACAGCATTTCAATTCCAGCATCGTCTATAGCTCTCAAGACTTCTACACTTATTCCATCAGGTCCACACGCTTTTCCAATTCTCAGCATTTTCAAAGCCATTTCTACTTCGTCTCGGAGGATGTAAGGTTCAGGATCTGACTGTTTGTCTATATTCACTTGGTCTTGTGCATTACACTGTTCACTGTACAGATCCTGGCAGTACAATCTCCATGTTTCCAGAACATTCTCCATATCCACAACATCATCACCCTGTGAGTTCTGTATATTCCAGGAATATGGCTTGAATTCTCGAGTGATTATTCTAATTTTGTTAAAAAGATCCTTGCTGTGATTTTGATTTACATGGTCTTCAATCTCAAAGCAAATGTTACTAAGGAAATTATTCTTATCTCTTCTACAAGAAGATTGAATCCTTCTATCAAAATCAGACATTTGCTCTCTTTGTTAATGCCAGAATTTTTAAGGCACCTTCTTTCTTCTACAAGCTGAAGGGTCAAGTCAGAGATCCACTGTTGCCTCCTAGTATTTCGTACTCTAGATTCATTCAAAGAGGACTCTATCCAGTTTTTAGTCACATTCCACAGCCTTTCTGCAGTTGTTACTGGATCCTGTAATATGGAGGCTCTTCGCACCAATGATTCCTTGAATGACGACATATTAACTACTTGTGGTATCTTGTGTGATCTTTTAACTGGTGTTTGAAGTTTTATTCTAATTTCTGTTCTAAGAAGCTGATGATCACTGCCACAAACTGCACCTGGACAAGTTTTGGTGTCCATTACAGAAGACCTCCCATCTTGAACTGATCAAGATGTAGTCAATCTGATTTTTATATTGACCATCAGGCGAAGTCCATGTGTACAGGTACCGTATGTGATGCTTGAAGACTATATTAGTTATAGTGAACCTGTTTTGAACTGAAAACTCAAGAAGCCTGTTTCCCCGTTGCATTTCTTTCTCCAATTCCACATCTTCCTACCGATGTTCTGACATGCTCATCATGTTGTGTTCAACCAATTTTGGCATTGAAGTCTCCCATAACAATAGTTATTTCTCTGCTTGGAAAAGCTGAAACAGAAGCATCAAGATCTTGATAAAAGCGGTCGATTATTTCATCAGACACATCCGCTGTTGGGGCATAAACCTGAATGACGCTGATTGAAAGTGGCATGCATTTGAGACTTAGTGTTATAATGCGATCATTAACAGGCTTATATCTTTTCACTAGGCCATTCAGTTTGTCACTGATCACAATTGCGACCCCTTTACTGCTTTTTTCATTTCCAGAAAAGTAGACCCAATGATTACCACTTCTAAAATGGCCATTGTTTTTCCTATGAGTTTCGCTTAGCCCAGCCACTCCTATATTATACCTTTCCAGCTCTTGTTTTCCTGAAGCTGAAAGTCCTCTCACATTCCAAGTAGCCACATTCTGCTTTGTTCTTCCAGTCGCAAATTTCACACATGCAGCCTGGTTGCCTACATGCACAGGCCCAGTAGCACATTTCACACACTGCAGCCTGGAACCGCACTAGGGCCGGTTGTCAGCTGGGTCGCATGACGAATTAGATCCATTTAAAGCAGCTATCGTGGTAGTGTTCATGGGAATAATAGTGTAGTGAGGTCCCTCTCTCTTCCACACCGCAGTACCGCAACCGAAAAACCAGTCATTCTGGCGACGAGGCTCCCTGCTCTTGACCCATCTTGAGCATGAATTGCTCCGTGCATCAAGTCGATACTGATCGCGCTGCTGCCCGACATCAGGCTTTCAGTGGATTCCAGTGACATTTCCTCCACCGAGGGACCACCGCCCTTCCTCAAGGAGCTCATCCGCCCGAAGCCGTTGGCTCCCTGAGGGTGTCAGGTTATTTCTCACCGCCTAACACTCGGCGTGGAGTCGCTGGCTGTACGGTCTACTCCATACCGTCAAAAATACATCCAATGTAATGGTGTCAACAGGTGTAGACTCTAGTTCCTTGGCAACGTCAATAAGAGCATACATAGTTTCTGTCTTTGTCATAGTTTCCATGGCATTAATGGCAGAACAAAATGACTGACATTTAGGGCAATGCAAATATAGTAAATAATTATATCGAGTGTCTGTCTTAGTAATGTTGTCCATGGATTGAGGGCAAAACAAGATGACTATCGCCTATGGCATAAAAACACAGTAGACTTACGTTAAAAATCAATATCAAATGATCACAAATTCACTAGACAACACTCAAACACAGTAAATATATGCCACAGTGTCATAAATACTGCCAGGAAGCCGCTAACAAAGCACAGTTCCCTTTATATATAGATATTTGATGCTCTTACACCACACTAGATCTTGCATTTGGCAGCCATATTAGTAACTTACTGACATTTATTTCACTTTTCCAGATATTCACCCTGTAGATTCATGCACTTATCCCATCTCTTTACAAGTCATTAAAAGCCAGCAGCAAAGAAGTCCTTTGGTTGCTGTCGCAGCCAACGTGTAACCTCATAGATTACAGCAGCATCTGTATCAAAATGACGGCCATCCGAATGATTTTTTAGGCGCCCAAACAGATGAAAATCACTGGGGGCAAGTCAGGACTGTACGAAGGCTGTTCCAAGCGCTCCTCATCCCTGATGCTTTTCCTTCCTTGGTTAAACTTTTGGATCCAACTGAACACAGCTTTCCGTGAGAAACAGTTTTCACCATAGACGGGATGCATTTTGCGATGCACTCCTTCTGTAGACAGTCCTCTGGCCCACAAAAAACCCACAACTGCATGCTGTTCTTCTCGTGTACAGTCCTGCAACACATGTGCCATCGTGCACTAACAGCCTCTGACTAACTGAGTGCCTGCGAGATATCATACGACAAGCATACATATTCTGCCATATGCTGGCAAAACTTACGTGCGTAATTTCAAATGGTATAAGGCACACATATGTTTGCGACTTATTTATTGACTCACCCTCGTATCTCTATATAAATTTCGCTATGAAAATAAAGGAGAAAGATATAACACAACAGGCAATGACAGTGATACATACAAGATGGAAAAGAACATTATTTGTGTACACAATGCTGAAAGACTAAACACGACAGATTACAGTCACTTTCACTATTAACCAATATTCAAGTCATGCACATTACAGTAGTGGCTAGTCTAGTCACCCCATAATATATGAGGATGGTGTAGCTGCTAACTTTCCGGCCCTGTGGTGTAGAGGTAGCGTGCCTGCCTCTTACCTGGAGGCCCTGAGTTTGATTCCCAGCCAGGTCAGGGATTTTTACCTGGGCATGAGGTCCACTCAACCTACGTGATTAGAATTGAGGAGCTATCTGACGGTGAGATAGCGACCCCGGTCTCGAAAGCCAAGAATAACAGCTGAGAGGATTTGTCGTGCTGACCACATGACACTCCGTAATCTGCAGGCCTTTGGGCTGAGCAGCGGTCGCTTGGTAGGCCAAGGCCCTTCAAGGGCTGTAGTGCCATGGGGTCTTTTTAGCTGCTAACTTAATCATGAAGGAGAAAGTGAAGGGCAGTTGTCACCTCTTACAGCATTGTATTGCGATATGTTACATTTGAATACAAATTCTGAAAGCAACATTTTTCAATATGTCTCAGAATAGTGGTGAAAGTAACGGCACATAGCAAAGCATATTACCATAAATCACCAGCAAGTATGATGACCATGTTAATGCAACATAAAATAGGTAGAATTACACATGAGGTGAACTGTTAGAAATGTTCTGAAAATGTCAAAGGACAAAGGAGGCATTGTAAAATGGCAAAATTCAGAGCAAATTTATAATTTTCCAGCTCCATATATTTCAGGCCTAACAGATGAGGGACATAATCGTGTGAAGTTGGACTAGCATGGTCATATTATTGTGCAGCCCAGTTATGGATACTGAAATAGTTGTGATATCCTTTAACACTGAAAATTTTTTTTTGCTAGTTGCTTAACGTCGCACCGACACGGATAGGTCTTATGGCGACGATGGGACAGGAAAGGGCTACGAGTGGGAAGGAAGCGGCCATGGCCTTAATTAAAGTACAGCCCCAGCATTTGCCTGGTGTGAAAATGGGAAACCATGGAAAACCATATTCAGGGCTGCTGACCTACTAACTCCCGAATACTGGATACTGAACGCACTTAAGCGACTGCAGCTATCGAGCTCGGTGAAGAAAAAATTAAAATGCAGGAAGTGTACAGGCATCCATATCTTTCAACAGTGGCGCTTATGTTGAAACTTGCACCTTCAAGTCTCAACTCAAGTCGATCAAAGTGTTGTTGCATTCCAGATGATGATCAAAGTAATCCTCTCACACATGGCTGAGTTTAACCTCCGAATAATTCGTGGTCTAAGAGTGTGACCAGCAAACAATGTTTAATAACCTACTGGTCTGAAATATAAGGCTTCAACTGAGATTTGTTTTAGAAAGAACACGATATGCAAATAATGCTCTGATACTTTAATGGACCCCAGCGCAAATGTTTTATATTTGTTGTCTGGTGTTTTAAACACCTTTTAATACACCGTTGTTACTTAATAAGCCCCAGTGGAAAAGGTTTTCATATTTGTTCTCTTGTCTTTTTCACGCCTTTTAATACTCTGATCTTTAGAAACAGTAGATAGCATTTATCTTTCACTGTACATACACGACATAAAATGCATGCATGTCACAAAGAGAGAGAGAGAGAGAGAGAAAAAAAAACGGCATATCCATGTTGGACAGTTCTGATTCGTGTATTCAATAGTATGTCTTCTCGCTTAACACATTCTCTTTCCTTGTCCCCTGCAGAAACGTCCAAATGAAGTTTTGCTGAATAAGATAACTTCTGAAATCTTTCATTCTTTCTGTGTCTTATTAAAAAAAAATAATGTTATTGACTTTACGTTCCAATAACTACGTCGACGTGCCAGAAATCAGTCCTGCAGGAGTCTTCTACATACTGGTATATCTACCAAAACGAGGCTGACGTATTTGAGCACCTTCAAATATCACCGGGCTGAGCCAGGATCGAACCTGCCAAGTCAGAAGGCCAGTGCCTCAACCGTCTGAGCCACTCAGCCCAGTCTGCCGTATTTTGAGTTGTATCACATTCTTACTTTATTTCAGTACATAACATTAAATTAATCAATCTTTTATTTCAGCCCTTATTTTTTACAATTTAACTAATACAATTGGTTCGGTTAATTATGCATTTATTATGGAAACAAGTTCTCTTTAACTTTAAAATTATGTTTACAGAACAACAGTCAACGAGCATTACTAATTGACTCTTGACATTTCCTTTGAGTATGAATGTTGGCGAGAGAGCTCGCTGGTGGACATAGTGCGAAAACTAAATCGAAGATGATCGTTTGCATTCAGTGTAATTGTTGGAGTGAATAAATATTGATAATGGAAATAATAATGCACACTTAATCGTTCATAATAATGGAAGTATCAGTGACAGGGTTCTCGCTCTAACCTAAGGATAATACACAGTTTAATACAGGAATTTTCAAGGAACAGAAAAATTCTGTCATTGAAACAGAGTACTCGCTATAGCAGAATTCTATTCAATCTTTAGGAAAACACTGCATATATGAACTCTATGAGAAAACAGACCTCAAAGATGGAATTGAAACCAAATTTGGGGAAATCCACTGTGTTCAGAAATTCCAGTACCAGGGAGAAATTCTCATTCTGAATGGAAATAAGAAAGAAGCTATAAACAAAAGGAGGAGGGTGGGAGGAATGGCTTTTAGATTATGCCATGGATCTGATATATCCATCCAAGCAAAATTATAACATTACTGAATGGTGGTCCAGGCACAGTGTCTACATGTGGCGGAAACCACAACGAGGGTAACAGACCCCGTCTTTGAAAAAAGGAAGAAGATTCCTTAAAAAAATCTCAGGTCCAAAGAAGTCACTAGATTCACAACCCGTTTTGACCGAGACCGAATCGAGAAACTTATGAAAAGGCTGAAAATAGAAACTATTATGAGGCAAAGACTATCATTTTATGGGCACATTAAGAGGATGAATCGAAAGAGACTGGCACATGGCATACTTAGTCTACAAGAAATATGGAAGGCACAACCTTTATGGCTTAAGGAAGTTCACAAGGACTTGGAAGAAGTGGAGATCCAGGAGATATACACAAAACAACAACCATTAGGCAGAAAATTGCGGGAATGAGGGATGCACTGGAGACACTTGCCAAATCACGCGGCGTCTCTCTTGAAGAGCAACAAAGGAGAAGCCGAAGAGTTAAGAACATCTGAAAGGAGTGCAAAGAAAATGGAGTAATTTGAGAGATAAAGATCTGGTGGATTGCATAAATGTGGTCCATAGATGACTGTAGCGAATGAAATAAATAATTTGACCCTCTTTAAAAAGTCTTAAAATTAGTGTCTCCTAAGAAAGAATGCCACGTTGAAAAACAGCACAAAAATTTGGTAATGAGTGTGTGAATCCTCTGTTGCATAATAAGCACTTGTTTGATTAATTATCACAAGGGGCGGTGTGAATTTTCACGTGGTGTGATGTTAAAGAATGTGTGTTGTATAATGGAATTGGGCTAAAACATATCACAAGCACCACACATCTTAGGAAATCATTAAAAATTAGTGCATCTTGATGAAGAGAAAGTCCTGATGAAAACACTGTGCCTTGTTGAATGTTAAGAGCATATCACAGCAACTTTTGAATGAACATATATGCCTTAGCTTCTTCAGAATAGCAGTGAAACTCTTAAAAGTTAAGATGCTGACAGATGTAGTTATTAACTAAGGATGTGGTGAATATGTTGTTGACTCGGCAAAATACATTTTTGACTTGTATGATAGACATTTTTGGAAACAAACTGGATACTTTCCTATCTTCTGATGTTTTGTCAAAACGGTATCTGAAATGGGTCGCTCCCCTTCACATCGGTTAAGTAGGGCTTTACTGTAATGTACTGGGTAGTAAAATTTTAAAACAGTCGTCCAATAAGCAAGCTGGAGCAGACTAATAATAAACTTGGCATTAACTTCAGCAGCTTGTGTTTACTCGTGGATAATTATATAATGCATTCATTAGTGACAAGAATCCTGAAGACTTGCAAATTATTCAAAATATAAGTGAACAAGGCACTGAAAGTGACAGAGCAAAAAGGGAAAATATTGTTTACTGGAAAATATTGTCGAATAATTATTAAACTCTCGTGATGCATGATGTAGGCAGAAAGAGTGAGGGTGTGAGGTGTGATTCAGAATAAAGAGAACAGTATCCTGTGTCTACTCTGTTAAGTCTGATTCTGTTAGGTCTTTGAAGCAGTTTTGTGTTTCTAACAATTGCTACCTTCAGTGACATAGCTTCGAAGGTATTCTCTCTTCCATACTACAATTCTTCATTGTCTAATCAATATACGAGGCGTGTTTTTAAGTAAGGTCCGTTTGAAAATAAGTACACAACGAAAAATTATTTCAAACAAGTAAATTTATTTTCAGAAAGTAAATACTTCACTCTATTTTTCGACATAGTTGCCAAGTTTTTTCAAACACCTATCACACCTCGTAACCAATTTTAAATACCCTCTTCATAGAAACTTGCCGCCTGCTCCGATAACCAAGAGTTCACTGCCGTTTTCACGTCATCGTCATTGTAATGGTTGCCACTGAGGTGATGTTTGAGGTGGAAGAACAGATTGTAATTGCTCGGCTCAAGATCAGGACTGTAGGGTGAGTGGTCTAAAACTTCCCAGCCAAAACTGTCCAATAAATCGCAGTTCTGACCTGCAGTGCGAGGTCTTGCATTGTCATGGAGAAGGACAATTCCCTTTGTCAGCATGCAGTGTCTTTTGTTTTGAATCGCTCTGCATAGCTTGCTCGGGGTTTGGCAGTATGCTTCTGAATTGATAGTGGTTCCTCGTTGCATGAAGTCGAACAAAACATCATGCCTATCCCAAAACACCGACGCCATGATTTTGCACTGGGACAGTCTGTTTGGCCTTCACATTTACAGGCGAGTGTGTGTGTTTCCAATCCATGCTCTGTTGCTTCGATTTGGGCGTGACATGCGAAACCCATGTTTTGTCTCCAGTTACGATCTGACTCAAGAAGCCGTCACCTTCTTCGTCATAACGAGTCAAGAACTTCATCGCACACTCAAATATTTGGTTTTTGTGGTCCTCTGTTACGAGTTTCGGGACCCAACGGGAGAACAGTTTCCTAAACTTTAGGCGTTTAGAAACAATGTTGTAAAGCACTGATCTCAACGTTAGGAAATTCGTTTGAGAGAGCTGTTATTGTGAAGCGCCTGTTCTCACGAATCTTCACTTCAATTGAAGCCACCAAATCGTCTGTAATCAAAGAAGGGCGACCGGAGCGGTCCTCATCATGGAGGTTGTCATAGCCATCTTTGAATTGTCGTACCCACTTACGTACTTTGCTTTCACTCATAACAGTATCACCGTACACTTCGCAAATCTGTCAAATTTCTGCAACAGACAGGTTCCTTGCTGACAAAAACCGTATCACTGACCGAACCTCACACGTGGTGGGCGATTTCGATAGTCTTAAACATTTTGAAAGCTCAGAACAGAACCGTACAGGTTAGCTACAGAGCTGAAACTGAGCACAGTTGTTCCCGAGGCATGCGGGTACACGACACATGCGCTCGTTGCGATATGCGTGCGAACTACTAGTGTCTACAACAAAACGGACCTTACTTAAAAAACACACTTTGTATAATATTTAAACTATCATCAAATAGCCAAGCAGGGACAGACAGTTTATGAACATGGCATCTATACAGTTCAAAAAAGTTAGGGGAACATGTTTTTGAATGTATGCCATGGTCCACACAACAATACCTCACACCAAGGTATATTACCAACTAAACCTTTATTCCTTACAGTTGAAGTATACAACAGACAGATTCGCGTTCATTTTCAGAAAAACCGAAATGTCCAAATAGAGGTGGAAAAAAAATTGATAACAGTCCTCCAGGGTGGATTTTTATCACAGTTGGAGAGCTTCAGTATGGTGTATGTCCTCCAAAAGCATTTATTACAGCTTGGCACCTACGTGGCATGCTCCGTATAAGTCGACGGAGGTCACGTTGCGGTATCAGGTCCCATTCTTCAGGGAGAGCCTGTTTGAGGTCTTGGAGAGTCTGTGGTGGAACAGGACGCTCACAAACACTTCTGTCAAGCCTATCCCAATAATTCTCGATGGGATTAAGTTCGGGACTCACTGCTGGCCATTCCATCTCTTGAATGTCCAATTCTCGCAAGACAGCTCTGGTCATGCCGTGCACGAGTACGAATTCAGGGCAAATACCGTACGCAGCAACCAACACATGCTGTAGCAGTATCTGCTCAAAATCAGTGACATAGCTGAATGGCGCTTCAGTCGCAGTGAGTATTATTATTATTATTATTATTATTATTATTACCTTTATTATTAAAATCGGATTGTTGTGTTAAATGTAATAATGAAACCTTCTTTAAAAAGATTTTGAATTCCTGTCTGGCATACTGATAGTTGTTTTTCTCAGTACTGATAGAGAGAGTTTTCATTTATTCTTCTCAGATCATTAGAATCCCAGAGGAATCAGAAGACATCCTACATTCTACAGCAATATATACACAGAACCATATCGAATGATATAGTGATGGTGAAGAGTCATGTGAAGATGTAAAGTCTCTTTAGCAATCAGCTTCGAACTGGTGTTCACCTACTGGGTACAAAAATTACTGAAAATGGTACAATCCATCTGCGAGATAATGCTGTGAGTGAAAACGAAGTGAGTCACATTAGTGAAGAAGCAGCTAGGGCAGTACCATGTACGTCTTGAAGTTATTCCAATGACGGGCAACCCAAGCATAAGAAACAAAAAACTAATGAACAGGCAGGGCCAAGCAGATCTAATCATGTGAAAGCAAAACGAAAATAACATGGGAAAATTTACAGTGTCATGGCCAGGAGACGAGTGTACAGGGAAATCACTGAAGACTTGCATCATGCTGGAGAAAGCATAGCAATATCATGCAACTGGTTTCAAGAAATTCTCAAATATTTACATTTATGTGACAATGCTTCTTGCTTCACATGGTACATTGTTAGGGCATAAATCACATCTGCTTGCTTCACGTCTTAATACAGGAAGACTGAGTACGAAAGTATCCTCACGCATTTTACCAGAAGTGTGTTTCGATAGGGTGTCCCACTAACTCGAAACAAAGGAAAAGCCAGTGTGGTGCGCACAACGAGGTAAAGTGGCCAGAAAACAGTGTAAGAATGCAATATTGTCTGCCATGTCCTTTGTTTTGAGGTAATTCAAACAATCCAAATTCCTACAATGGTGGGAGAAGGGGGTGAACACTATTTAACAGATACTGAGAAAGCAAACCTATTTAGTAGGGAATTCAGAGATTCAGTAGATGATTGTCAGGAGTTGGAAACTGAAACAGAAGATAGAGAGGGAGAGACACAGAGGGAAACAAGAACCTTCTCATTCACAAATGGAGCTATTTTCAGAGAAATCCAAATGCTTCAGCAAGGAAAAGCAGCAGGAAGTGATCAAATTACTGGGGAGGTATTAAAGACAATGGGGTGGTACATAGTGCCTTATTTAAAATTTCTCTTTGACTATGTCATAAATAATAGTGTAATACCAAAGGAATGGAAGGAATCTATAATAATACCAATTTATAAAGGAGAGGGTGATAAAAGGAAACCAGAGAACTACAGACCAATCAGCCTGACCAGTATAGTTTTTAAAATAGTGGAGAGTTTAATATTGAAGTACATCAGAGGGATATGTGATGATTTGGTTTATGAGGAGCCAGTATGGATTTAGAAAGAAATTTTCTTGTGAGGCACAACTGGTGGGATTTTAGCAGGACATATCACATCAATTGGATTCAGGAGGTCAGTTAGATTGCATAGCCATAGATCTTTCCAAAGCCTTTGATAGAGTTGAACATGGAATATTATTAAAGAAATTGGATTGAATAGGACTGGACGTTAGGGTTACACGTTGGATAAAAACATTTCTAAATTCAAGGGTTCAGAAAGTCAAAGTAGGAAATAATGTATCGCAGGAAGAGAAAGTTTGGAAGGGAATTGCACAGGGTAGTATAATCGGTCCGTTACTTTTCTTAATATACGCAAATGATTTTGGGAATAATATAACATTAAAAATAAGATTGTATGCAGATGACATAATTGTTTATAGGGAAATAAATAACACTAAGGATTGTTCGGAACTACAAAGGGACCTTGAAAGTATCCAACAATGGGTTGAAGAAAATAATATGAAGGTTAATGGAGGCAAATCTAACTGTTACAACTTTTACAAACAGGAGCTTTAAAATTGAATTTGAATATACTTTGGATGAGGTAGTTATCCCAAAAGATGGCAAGTGCAAATACTTAGGTGCGAGATTTGAAAGTAATTTGCACTGGAAGGGTCATGTTGATGACATTGTTGGGAAAGCATACAGATCGTTACATGTCATAATGAGGCTACTTGAAGGATGCAACAAAGAATTAAAAGAAAAAAGTTACTAAGTATGGTTCATCCATTACTGGAATATGCAAACAGTGTTTGGGATCCTAACCAAGAATACCTAATAAAAGAAATAGATAGTGTGCAGAGGAAAGCTTTTTTTGTTTGTTAGGGGCTTTACGTCGCACCGACACAGATAGGTCTTATGGCGACGATGGGATGGGAAAGGCCTAGGAGTTGGAAGGAAGCGGCCGTGGCCTTAATTAAGGTACAGCCCCAGCATTTGCCTGGTGTGAAAATGGGAAACCACGGAAAACCATCTTCAGGGCTGCCGATAGTGGGATTCGAACCTACTATCTCCCGGATGCAAGCTCACAGCCGCGCGCCTCTACGCGCACGGCCAAACAGAGGAAAGCAGCAAGATTTGTAACAGGGGATTTCAGGAGAAACAGTAGTGTATCAGAAATGTTAAAAGAACTTGGGTGGGAAACTTTAAGTAAGAGAAGGGAGAAAACTAGACTTGCAGGATTATATAGAGCCTATACTAGAGAAGAAGCATGGGGAGATATCCGTGAGGGGCTTCAGTTGGAAAATAATTATATCGGCAGGACTGACCACAAATATAAAATTAGAAGGAATTTTAGCAGAAGCGATTGGGGTAAATTTTCATTCATTGGGAAGGGTGTGAGAGAGTGGAACAGTTTACCAGGGGTAATGTTTGATTCTTTTCCAAAATCTGTACAGATATTTAAGAAGAGAATAAACAGCAACAGAGAAAATAAATGAAGTGTTAGAGGGCATTCGACCAGTACAGGTTATTGTAAATAAAAAAATGTGTGTGAATAAATTAATTCCATCCCCTGGTCTAAGGATTTTGGACAGCCAAAGTAGGGGGCTGCCTGTAGGGGTGAAGTACAGTGGGGACTCCGAGGGCCCTGAGACCGCTATAGTAGCTGTGAAGGCCCTTCAGGAACTCTGAAAAGTGGTAGCAAAATGGGCTCTGGTTAAGACGCAGCAGGTCGTTATGCTACTTAGGTTCCAGAATGGGTAAAAAAAAAAAAAAAAAAAAGCAATGTAAAGTATAATCTTATACCAGTTGTATAGTATCATTTGAAGTAATTCCACATACTGTATATCAGTTGACTATATCTGTAAGTGGTACAGGAGATATAAGTAGAATTTTGTAAACAATGTAAATTTGTTAAGGATGAGCTGTGTGTTTAATAGAAAAAATTGTTAGCGTAAATTGTATAATACTGTATTATAGGAAAATGTTCTTCTCTTGTTAATTTAATATTTAGTGCTTGACAATAATGTATTTTAGTGTACCATTTGCCACTGAGGTAGACACCTCATTTGCAAATAAAGAGATTTTGATTTTGAACTAAAATAGACTGGATTATGAAAAAAATTGTATAGCCTCCAAATGCAGACTAAACCAATCTGAAGTTCTGTTCATAGTTGTGTGTTTGTTATTTTCAGAGGGACAATGCTGGCTCAAAATTTGGTATAATGTGTCGTAACAAGTAATACAAGCTAATTTTGTCCTTTTGTTTTGAGACAGAGTGCATTATAAACTGAGAAAAAACTGCTGCTCAGTTATGTTTTAAGTCATGTATTTAGAAGTTTTATTGCACTAATTTAACACTTGTGTGCCTAATACTTATTCAATTCTAAATTATCACATTCATATGAGCTTACAAATCAAAGAAATGTACTTTCATTGAGCTTATCGTTTATCCTACCCGTGCATGCTCGCTGTCGACACGTCGACGTGGAAAATCTCTGAGAAAATATGTCAATGAAAATTAAAATCATCATAACCCGTTCATTTAGGTCACCACAACTGGCCTAAAGAAATCATTCTACAGAAAAATAATTTGGTGAGATATAGCTTAAATCATGTTAATGCACCAGCTGTGGATTGGCCTTGACCTCAGCTACCCCTACACTAGATTTCACAATACCCTTCCAGCTCCCAAAGTCCACATCCTTCACAACAGCGTGCATTCATAGTGAGTAATCACTAAATAGAAAGGTCCTGTAAACAAGCAGCAGTGAAGAACAAGAGTCTAGCTCCTGAGGGAGCAATAGTTTCATGTTTCGCCACATAGCGCTGTAAGAAAATAATCGGACAACTTCGGGAAAGTTCGGTGAGTGAGCTTTAGTTTCAAGCTATGGCACGTAATGTTGCGAGCACGCTGGTGAAGCGGGAGCAGCTGAGAGACATGCTTGTACAACGTAAACACAAACAGCTGATACGGGGTGCGACTCGGTCGTCGTTACTATATATAATACTAGGCCTATAAAATAACTTCGTAAACGCATATAACGAATGAAACTACAGTGAAGTCACCAAGTAAGGACTTTTGTCAACAGAACAAGAAGAAATTATAATAAAAATATAATACTCACCATTGATGACTAGCGTATGGGAGAACGGCAACTTGTCATTTTGTCACTTGTCGTAGCACATTGCAAACGCGCACATACTATAGGCAATAAAACACTTGTCATTGTCCGAAAATTAAGTTCGGATAACTGTCAAATATGCATTTCTAAGCTTACTAGATGCCCCAATGCTACTGTACTACAAAATATTAGTTCAGTGTGGTACCATAAGACAGTTTCTTAACCTATAAAATACTTTTTACTGAGGTGTGTGTCTCAGTCAGTCTTAACTTAGATGTAGGATGGTTAATAATGCACTTGAATGAATTGATCTAAACATGAGCATTCAGAAGCAGTAGGTATTGTTCATAGGGCATTTATTGGTTCCATGCAGAATGTCCCTCATTGTCAACAGAACTGATTAAATCCAACGTAATAGCTTGTTGCTCCGCTGGAGATGGTTTGGTCACTGTACTACTTTTTGTCGATCTTTTCTTCTTGGTTGAGATGAGTCCCCGTTGAGGTTCAATTTTTCTTTTCTGAGATGTGTCTGTTTGATTATAGGGCATGTTAAAACTTTGAACTGCTGCTAATGTAGGCTTAATTGGTAACAATAACTTCTCTAAAGCATCTGCTTCTTGAATGGTTGTAAAATTTTGCACCAATTCCTTGATTTCATTTAACTGAGATAATAATTTTTGTTTCTTGATATCTAACCATGGTTGATTATTGGTTTCTGTAGTACTGGTGCTTTGAAAGGCATTGGTAGAGATTTGTTTCAATAATACTTCTTTTTCAACAACTTGTAACTCTTTTTCAGAACATATTTGAAGGTGTTCTTGGTATTCTTTAGGCTGGACCTCTACCTTTGAGATAATCTGGCATACAAGATGAATGTGTTTGCACATGTTGAATCGTATGGCAGAATCGATGCACGTGCAAGAGTAGCTGTGAATGCATGACTTGCAGTCATTACATACTAACTGGCACTCACAGTTTTGTTTCAGGGGGACAACTGTGTATATATCAGAACTGGATGTTGATGGAATAGTCCATATGTTGCCTTCCTGTATAACTAAATCTTTTCTTAATGTCAGACTAGTTTTGTGTCTTTGCCTAAGGTCCCTCAGCTTACTTGTCACTTTACCTTTATGCATGGTGATGACCCTGTCAAACATCTTATCTTTGAGGAATCTCATTATTGCACAAATGGATTTGTCCAGGCGCTTTATTTTCTTGCCTTGCAAGTATATATGCTTTATGCACTTGTGCAGGTTCTCAATGTGCATATTTGTGTTCAAACCACAGTGCATCCGATAGCTATATGCCCACTGTCTGGCTGTGGGAACATAATTTTCTAAAAAATATTTACCAAAATCATGGGTGTCAGGGTCATCAATTAATTTCTGAACAGCTGGCTCAAAAATAATACTGAATGTATTCACATCTCGCTCTTGCATAAGTGATCTTATCATTTTGTACACTTCTGCTTGTTTGTCTCTAGATTTGATTTTGCCAAGGTTCTTACGCCATGCCCTGTCAATGTGCCAGGAGCAATACAGCCTTTGATTTGGTTCCCCCATAACTTCAATCCAAGCATTAAAAAATGAATCTGCCATATCTGACATAAAAATCTTTGGAGACAAATTGCCAAGCTGGTCTTTGATTTTTAAAAATAGAATCTTTAAGACTTCTTTATCAGTTCTGTTTGTAAATAAAAATGAACATGGGAAACCCTGACGCATATCATCAATAATTATGAGAGTTATCAATTCAAAATCATATGCATTGAGTCCATGGGTACCATCAATGCATACAGCATCCCCTCCGTATTTCTCCAGCATAGAAGCTTGTGCATCATTCATTAATGCTAACACTCTTCAGAAACCTTCCCCTGAGGCTTATAGAATAACACGCAATCCCCACTTCCTGCTCTCACCTCATTCACCCAGGCATCAACACTCACTGCATCATTAGAATGCTTCACAGCTTCTGAGCTCAAATTGTAAGACTTCTCAATGTTATGCAAGTCTTTTCTTGTGAGGAGATGAATTCTTTGCAGTTCTTCTGGGGTTTTCAGACTGCTTCGAATATCATCTAATATGACATCAAAAGGAATTTTTAATGCTATTTTAGCCGCCAAAGAACTCTTTTCATCCTGAGTTAAAAATAAATGCTCTAAATCATTTTGATGCCCCACATGAGTAGGTGAAAACACAGCCTCACACCTTCCCTCTTCAACTAAAGAAACTTTTATTGTCGAAGGGCAGAAACCATCAGTCTTTTTGGTGCCTTGGCTCTTTAAATGACGGGTACCCGACCCCTTTGATTTAAAGTGTCCTGAACGATGACAATTGTAATATACTGTTCCACTTTTTGCAATGTCCTCAGAACCAAACATTAAAACATATTTCACAAGGTTTTTTGCTTCATAATTTCTTTTCCATTCCTTAAACTCTTCAAAAGAATTAAATGACTTGCTTTCACTTATCACAACAATGTCATGAATATTTCGGAAATGTAACAATATATCTGACTTTTTAGAATATGTATGTGAACATACACTGCATGTAAAATTACCGGCACTAGTAGCATTAGGGCCACTTGAGTTAATTTCCTTATGTGTACTATTAATGTGTCTATTTAAACTTTGTCTATGCCTGTATAATAAACCACAGTCACTACACTTGAACATTGTAAAAAGTCACCTGAAATTATCCACATAAATTTATACACTTATAGAACAGTAACACCCATCTATTTACATGTTACAGTGCTGGCTAATCACCGCAACATTCCTTCGAACACGAGCGCGGACAAACAGATAATCTATCGCCTGATGTATAATCACTTTAAATTAGACGCGTTATATGCACCTCCTAAATTGTAACACACTTTTACATGGTACTACTCTAGCTAATGAGCGCTGACTAATGAAGAACGAAAACAGAATGAAAATACTATTTAATCTGTCACCCGAATTACTTTTATTTTTCTACGGTGCTACGCGGCGCCAAACTCACCGAAGTTTTCCGAAGGGCTACGATTACTATTTTCCTCCGGCGCTATGCGGTGAAACACGAAACTATGGCTCTCCCGAAGAATGGCATTTATTTTCCTACGGCACTTCGTGGCGGCAAATACACAGATTCTTTTCCAGTCTGAAAAATTCAATCACTAACGGAACAAATTTCTTTCGAAATGAATGAATTTGCGTTTGCAACTGCCCTTGAATGTCTCTTGCCTGTTATATAAACCTACAGTTCAACTAGCAAATTCGATCGTTCATTTCCTTCACGAAAGCAAACTAACAGTATAACATAAGAGTTTCTGTGGCTGGACTGTGGTTATGCCGTAGATGCGGATTCCAATAACGACCAAGAAGAAAAAGTAATTCGTTGTGGGAACAATGTGGTTAGGGGCGCACAGCTGTGAGCTTGCATTCGGGAGTTCGAATTCCACTGTCGGCAGCCCTGAAGATGGTTTTGCGTGGTTTCCCATTTACACACCAGGCAAATGCTATGGGGGCTTTAGAATAACACTCACGTATCCCCTGCCTGCCGTAAGAAGCGACTAAAAGGGGCCCCAGGGGCTCATACCTTTGAAGCGTGGATTGGCGGCCATGGGGCGCTGAGCTGAGTACTAGCACTGCTTCCTCTTACTTGTGCCAAGCTCCTCACTTTTATGTATCCTATGATCTCCCTTGGTCAACACATGTTCTTTCCCGACCCCGACGGTATTAGAGCATTCGAGGCCTCGGGAGTCTTTCATTTTCACGCCCTTCGTGGCCCTTATCTTCCTTTGGCTGATACCTTCATTTTTCGAAGTGTCGGATCCCTTCCATTTTTTCTTTCTGATAAGTGTTATATAGGGGATGGTTGCCTAATTGTATTTCCTCTTAAAACAATTATCACCACCACAACCTGGGGCTCTACCTTAATTAAGGCCACGACCGCCTCCTAACTCCTAGCCCTTTCCTATCGCATCGTCACCATAAGATCTATCTGTGGCGGTGCGACGTAAAGCCAATTGTAAATATATATACACTATGTAGTATTTTAATTTCTACCAGGACGTGAACTTTGCAGTCGCAACGACCTGATTCGTATGGGCTCTTCTTGAATTATTGTGTGATACATTTACTCTTCTTCATTAATCGTCATAGGAATATCACTTTTCTATTCAAAACGCATTTAAAAAAAACCTTTCTAATGTGCTTTTATGGGGAGACCAGGACACTGGAGCGAACCGAGACTTCGTCTCTACAACAACACAGGCACTCAGAGTCGCCTGCATCTTCGAAGAAACCATTGAAATGATGATGATGATGATAAAAAGGTGATGAAAAATAATTTGCTTTTGTGTGCAAGTCATTCTCGCACTGCCATTTGGAATCGCGCTGAGGAATGGAGCGATAGCCGTATACTTAGCGGCACTGCTTTAACTGTTGCTTCTCTGTCAATTTAGTAGGCCTGCTTGAAAAGACCGCGCATGCAGAGGCCTCGTAGACAACGACCCGTTTCATAGCTGGTTCACAAGATCCACTACACCAGCGCGCTCCCGACGTAACGTGCCATAGCTTGAAACTAAAGCTCCCTCACGAAAGTTACCGATGTCTTCCGATTATTTTCGTACAGCGCTATGCGGCAAAACACGAAACTACTGCTCCCTCAGGAGCTAGACTCTTGTCAGTGAAGATGAGCAAGAGAACAATTTTTATGGCGTCCTCCAAGTTAAATTTGTTATGATCATGCTGAAGAAAATGGAGCGAGAGCGGCGAGTCGTAAGCCGCGTGTGATTCGTTAATGGCATAACTGGAGGTACAAATCATTGGGAGATTAAAAGACCCCCAAGAAATTAGTCCCTTGCACAGCATGGAAGAAAAATATGAAAATGTGGACAGAACAGTTCTGGAGTAGATCAGAGAAGAAAGAGAGAATGGCAATGCACAAAAGAATGCTGTTTATCATAAAATTACATGGAGTATTCATACTGTAGGGACGGATTTTGATGCAAGTAGAGGATGGTCAGAACTCTTCACACACTGAAATGGGCTAAGTTTATGGAGAAGGATACCACTGAACCAAGAGCTTCCATCAGATTATACAGATTAAGTGGTCAAATTTCACCTCTTCATCGCCAGACATTGGACTCCGCAATGCTGCGCAGCCCTGAACTCCATGCAGCATTTTGCTGCTGTGGCACAGACTTCGCATTTAGTGATGTGACCAGCCAGTTGTAGTAAGAGGGGGCTGATACAAAACTGTTTAAATGTGCTAATGTAAATTTTTGTGTAAATATAAGTATAGATTTAAATAATTCTTAGGATTTACTTATAAAGATTAGATATTCATTTTTCTGGTTTCAAACCATGCCTACCTAATCTATACATTACACAAAATCTTCACCTATCATATGAGGAATATCCTATAAATAAGTTTCCCTATTTTACAAGAAAATTCAAGCAGGTTATTTACACTTGTGAAACATTTCATTTTCATTATAAAACTCGCACACTACTTTCCCACACAGTTATCATTTCTGTCCAAACACTTTTTGCATTTTTGCAGCAGTTTCTTGATACCTTCATCACACCAGGTCGGGTCCTGTCTTCGTAGCCAGCGGTTCAGCTTTGCTTCCACCTCTTCATCAGTCACAAACCGCTGGCCTTCAAGGTGCAACTTGAGTTGTGGAAAGATATGGAAATCACTCGAGGAGAGATCCAGAGAATAAGGTGGATGGGGAAAAACATCCCATTGGAAGTTCTGCAGCAAATCCTGGGTTCTATGAGCTGAATGGGGGCACACGTTGTCATGAAAGAGCAACACTTTCTGAGACAGAAAACCAGGACGTTTTTGTTAGATTGCAGCTCTCAGCTTTGGAAGGACCATGCAGTACCTCTCGGCTGTAACTGTAGTACGTAGGGGCAGGTAGTCAACCAGTAAAACTCCATTACAGTCCCAAAAGACAGTAGCCATAACTTCGCCTGCAGAGGCCTGGACCATTTTTGGTGCACGTTTGCCAGGTTTCTTCCATACCACGCTTTGTTTCTGGAGTAGAATGAAGCACCCAGCTTTCATCTCCAGTGACACTGTGGAAAAACAGTTGACCTCCCTCCCTTTGAAGCATTTGCAGGAAAGCTCAGGCCGCTTCTGTAAGTTGTTGTTTGTGAGTATCAGTAAGCATCTGTGAGACCGATCTTGCACAGACTTTTCAATACTGCAAGACATCTGACAGGATAGTCACAACAGAGGAGCATCCAATTTTCATACCAGGAGCAGTCTATTCATTATCTCATCAATGCTGAAGCACTGATCTTTGTCCACCACATTCCGAACTGCAAGAGTCGCTGTATTGCCCGTAGCGGTAACGGGCCTGCAGCTGCGCTTGTCATCATGCACATTTTGCCATCCTTCCAGGAACCAGGAACGCCAGCAGTGAACCATTTGGATGTGCATGCATCTTTCACCATAAAAACACACCAAATGGCGATGAACATTGTTACGTGTTTCGTTTTTTGCTATGAAAAAGTGAATTACAGAATAGAGTTCACAAGCAGACATGCTCTCAAGTGGTAGCTCTATGGCAGCTGGCGCCGTAATGGCGAACAGGGTGCAAGCACGTGCTGCTGAAGGTCAAGTGCAGCCACTGTACCACAATCAAAATTCCTACAGTACCAAATTAATTTTAAAACATGGTTTACAGAGAGAAAAAAATAGGGAACTTTATTTATTGGATGGGCTTTGTACTAACCCGACTGCCAAAGATGAAAATTAGGAAGAAAGAAAGTGAGAGAGAGAGAGAGAGAGTGAGTGAGTGAGTGAGTGAGTGAGTGAGTGAGTGAGTGAGTGAGTGTGTGTGTGTGTGTGTGTGTGTGTGTGTGTGTGTGTGTGTGTGTGTGTGTGTGTGTGTGTGTGTGTGTGTGTGTGTGTTTTTTTTATAGGCAAGTAAATACAGTAATTCTGTTATATCTTTAAAGCAGTTTTGTGTTTGGAACAACTGCTGCCTTCAGGGACATTGCATATAGGTATTATGTTCCACACTTCAACTATTATTTAATCTTTCTTTATTCTAATAAATTATTAAAATTTTCAAAAACCTGCCAATAGGGAGGCAGCTTCTGTTGCTCCAGGCTGCTAATATAAACTAATTAAACAAAGAAGGAATGGGGTAAGGGCCCAGGCAATGTGAAATACCTGAAAAGTAGTACACAGCTGCCAACGCTCGTGTGTCGGTGTTATGTCAGAGCTGTTTATATATGTGCAGACTGAAATTCTGTGTTGAACATATCCACCAGGGGTGCTTATAAAACAGGTGTACATAACCTGGAAAGATCTGAAGACTGGGCTAAATGGAAGTGGCTTATAAATAAGATGATGTAATAGTCTGAACTTGGAGGCATTGTCTGCAGTATATGAAAGGGTACAGAGTTATTTGAAGAGCCAGCAACTAGCAAAGCAACAAGCTTCACAAAAGGCACATAGACTGTGTGAAAGCGATGATCTAGTAAAGTAAGTGGGACAAAATTCCAGCAGAGGAGCAGACTTTATATTTATTAATTGGAAAATTGTGCACAATTGAATAACGTGATCAGAACACATTGAAAACAATTGCATTCATAGCACAAAGTTAATCCAAGTCTCAGAAAGTCAAGAAAGTAAAAATGAAGGACTTAAAACAAGCTGAAAATAATAAATAATGTTATTGGCTATACGTCACATTAAGTACACTGCTGTGCAAAACTCAAGGACGAGATAGATAAAGCAACCCAACATATCAATTACTCTGTGGAAATGAATGAAAAAGTTGCAACATGTTGCCAAAAACGTTTCCCACATGTGCACAGAAACTTGGCGTGAGCTCAGTGCGACTACAGCGCCAAATGGGTCTGGTGCCACAAAAAGAGGCAGTTAAAGGCACACGACAAGACAGTGTGAGTCAATCAGCGAGCTGTTATGGTGCACTGTGGTCATTTTATTCATTACAACATGGTCCAGAGATAACATCTGGACGACTTCATACTGGGAAGAAATATCGTGAAAATGGGAAAAGAACGAAGCGTGACAAATGTAGACAAGAGCATCTCTGAGATCAGGAGGTATTGTTTCAGTGTTCCTTATTTTGTTTATGAGCATTAGTGTATGTTCAGCAAGAATTCGTCCACCTTCCTTGAAAAATTCAGCAGGAATGCCATCTGATCTGGCACCTTTATTGTTTTTGAGCTGTTTAATAGCATTTTCAACTTCGTGTAAAGAAAAAAACTTTGCCAAGATGAGATTTTGTAGGTTTTTGTGGAATTTTCAAGACTTCTACTTCGCTGATCTCTGGATCCTTATTCAGTAGTTCATGGAAATGTTCTTTTCATCGTGCATTAACAGAATTGCTGTCGTTTAGAAGAGTAGAGCCTTAAGAGGATTTAGTCCTTGAGCTGTTGGGCCATATATGTTTTTTATCATGCTGAAAAAAGCTCTATGTTGTTAGTTTCTGCTAGATATTGCATTTCTTGAGACTTCATCGTCCACCAACTGTTTTTCAGAACACGGGTTTTCCTCAGAACATCTGCTTTCGCTTCTTGATACTCTCATTTCTTAGAGAGTGAACTACGATCGATTGCAAAGCTTGGTGTGCTGCTCTCTTCTTGTCTATTAGAGACTGAATTTCATGGTCATTTTCATCAAGCCAGTCTTGGTGTTTGACCCTTCGATTGCAAAGCTTGGTGTGCTGCTCTCTTCTTGTCTATTAGAGACTGAATTTCTTGGTCATTTTCATCAAGCCAGTCCTGGTGTTTGACCCTTCGATTGCAAAGCTTGGTGTGCTGCTCTCTTCTTGTCTGTTAGAGACTGAATTTCTTGGTCATTTTCATCAAGCCAGTCCTGGTGTTTGACCCTATGGTGTCCTACTGATTCTTCACCAGCTGATGGTATTGCAGTCTTCAGTGTTACCCAGTGTTCTTCATTGCTTTCAGGTTATTTGTAACTGGTTTCCAGTGGTTACACGATACACAGTTAAGAAAAGGGGAAAATATCAAATTACACGGCACTTAAAACCTTAGCTCACAATATGAACATTAGATGAACTGCTCCGATACAAACAAAGGGAACATCAGGTTGGACAATGTGACAACTATAATAAAGCAATTCGGAGGGGGTCTGGGAAACCTACCAGGGCCATAGCTACGAAAGCTGCGGGTTTCCAAAAGGGGAAAAAAAATCAAATTACACGGCACTTAAAACCTTAGCACACAATATAAACATCAGATGAACTGGCGCCGATACAAACAAATGAACATCAGCTTGGGCAAGGTGACGACTATAATAAAGGAATGTGGTGAGGGTCTGGGAAACCTACCAGGGCCATAGAGATATGAAAGCTGTGAGTTTCCAGAAAAAATCGACGGTGAACCCTTGATTCTAGATATTATTTTCCAAAATACACATTACAAACAAAATCAGAGCCGGGCTGAGTGGCTAAGACGGTTAAGGCGCTGGCCTTCTGACCCCAACATGGCAGGTTCGATCCTGGCTCAGTCTGGTGGTATTCGAAGGTGCTCAAATATGTCAGCCTTGTGTCGGTAGATTTACTGGCACGTAAAAAGAACTCCCGCGGGACCAAATTCCGGCACCTCGGCGTCTCTGAAGACCGAAAAAGTAGTTAGTGGGACGTAAGGAAAAATAATATTTACAAAATCAGAACAAAATTCATCTATCCAAACAATCCAGTTGCACCTTTTCCAAAATACAAATTAGACGTACTTCGCCAAAAGCTTTGCTATTAGGTCAAGAGGTTAACTAGAGATATCTTAACATACTGCGACTTTATCATACAATTTTGAGGCTAAGAGGAAACACAAGATACAAATACCATATTAAATGAAAGTAAATGTGCTTTGTAAGGCATCTGAGAAATTGGGTGGCGAGTCTGGGCGAGTAGGGCAAACTCCTATGTGAAAGTACAAGCGAACATTAAATGTAAAAGTTAAGGTGGAATTGAAACCAGCAGCATTTACCCCAAGGTAGCCCATCTCGGGAGCAAGGATTCGCCGACGTGCGTCTGATCGCTGGGCTGACGCGAGAACGAAAGGCCACTAAATCTTGCCTCACTCTCTTAAAAAGTCAAAGCTGGCCCCAGTGTGATTACAGAGTGACCAATCAGGACACAGGAGCTTCCCTATCGCCACACAGATCCACCAATCAAAACTCTTAATCAAGTCACAATGTTTTCACAATATTCCAGAACATTGGCAGACACTAATCGCGAACATTCCCTCTTCCAGAATTAGAACGATATGCTTCCAGAATAGACAGGGGCCAACATACCCTGTTCAAAAAGTCTGCGTCACAAAATATCACTTAACTATAATGATTTACAATCTAGTAGTTACTTAGGTAGATAAAGGGGATACAAATAAAATATTCTACAATAATATTTTACACCATACAGGATAGGTAGATAAAGGGAATACAAATAAACCATTCTACAATAATATTTTACACCATACAGTAAACATTCATTAAAACAGATCCTAATACAGGTCTCATCCTTCCTCCCCCACCGAAAATCGAGCTATGCTCGACAATTACCATAAGATTACTAGGTGTGTGTGTGTGTGTGTGTGTGTGTGTGTTAATCACACCCGGAAACTTGCACACCATAGCACAGATTTGTAAAACATAAGATAATGGCATTCACAAATTATTTTCACGTATATAGTGCGCTGATAGTTGTTGGAAAGTTCGACAGTCGTCTCACACACAAACATGATTTTCTTCAAGTTGAAGAACTATGCACAGCTACACGAATATGCCTGTGTAGGAGGGGGGGTGTAGGCGAGAAATCGTTCACTTCTGGAAAACCTGCAAGAAGCAACCAGGACTTCACCCAGGACTGTGCTCTGAACAGTACCAAACCCTCCAGCAATTCGGATGAAAAACAAAAACAAAAATCCTATCTGCGTTTTTCTTTTATCTTTGTGTCCAATATTTTTGCATTTTGAAACAGAACAAAGTTATCATAAATACGTAAATAACTGTTCCATAATACATCTCCCAGTATGACAAAAACTGACTGAATAATTACAAGTTGAGAGACATTATGGTTTGGAAAATATTCAAGGGCAAGGTGTGAGTAGCAACATCGCTTGTTTTTGGTAAAATAGTTTTAATTAAGACATAAAGATACCATCATTTTGCACTAAATATTACAAATTTTATATAAATTCTCATATACAGGAAGCTAATATGTAGAGAAAACTACATTATTGCAACAAAAGGGTTCTTTGTAGAGAAGGAATGATACTGAGCCAATTCTGGGGATTTTTTGTTCCAATTTCTCAGATTCTTTGAGAAATAAAAGGTAACTGAGTCACCACTGTAAAAATAGTCACCAAAACTGATAGCTATTATAGTCTGAAAAAAGAATCCAATTACTATCAGTACACTTTACCTGTCCAGAAGATGATCCATTACATCTACCAACCCAGATACTTCATTTTCTATGATATAGTCAACACCATCTTGCCCTTGAACAGGCGAGGTATGATCCATAATTTCAGCAGCAACAGATATATCATGTTCAGTATTCTCAGTATCTTCTGCAATCTCCTCACCTTGGGCATGTGTACCCTCAGATGTGGATGAACCTATTGCAAGACAAAAGACAGTGACAAGATAATTTGACAGGACTTCACATATCAAGTTGGAAACATTTTTAAAAGATCTTATATAATTATACATTTGAAGATAACATCCTACAGAAACACATTTTCACAAAGATATGAAACATTTTGTTATATGGTGACCAAATGTGTTCCTGTGTTAGCAGCATTCCATTTGTTTGCCAATTTGTAATGCTCAAATGTATTTAAGCATGCATCCCCAAAGTATGCAATTGCAAATTTGTGGTTTATATGGAAGTAGCTTGAGAACGTATTGAAGCCACTGAATCATCACATGGATTCCAAATGAAAGAATTGCGGTATCTGCTTTCATAACCATTCAATGATTTACCTGGATTTAACTACTCATTACAAGCAAGAAAATATTAGTCAGCCCTATGAGAGCTGCATCACTGCTTATTTTCTTAAAAGACGTCACCTGAACTATAAACCTTAAATTACAGAAATATCTTACCCAAGTATAAATGGAACATGAAATACAATTTGGAATTCAGAGCATTTTGTAGTCAAAAGCACCCGGGAGCAGAGAAAGGCCATTGGTACTGTGTGCAGCCATGAAGTAACAAATGATACATTAGAGATTACCTATTGTAATCAAATGCTGCTACTGTTTAGACTGAATAAGACTCAACATCAAATGAAGTAAGAAATAAGAATGGGACACATGAGTACACTGCAGCAGTGGTTCCCAAAGTAGGTCCTCTGCAACCCGCAACAAGGTTTAAGTGTGTAAGGAGAATATACCTAATAATTGAATTTGCATAATTACTGGTCCTTAAAATTAGGTTTTGGCCTTATAAATTTTAAGGATATAAAATTTTACTAAGAAGTTCCAGGGAAATAAAGGTATCACTGTCCCAATATTCAAAAAAGGAGACAGAGATAATTGTGGAAATTACACACAAGATGCTTTAATACCATGTGCCAAAGTCTTGCAGGGCAACACACTGGAAAACAGTCCAGTTTCATCTAGGTACAAAATCATTGCCATTACTGTTACTCATTATGAATAGTGCTAATTGGAGCAATATATTAATATCTGTTTGTATTTAAATTGTTCACTTCTAAAGCGATGTGTATTGATTGGGTGGACCAAAACCTAACATTGTTTCTTAGTTTTAACTGTATCAATACGGATCTACACAATGAAGTTCATAAATTGTACTAATAAGTACCAGTCGATTTCAACTTCAGCAAATTTTTTTAAGAAATATACTAATTAGCACATTCCGAATGCAACAACACTTCACAAGAACTATGGGACTAACTGTTATGAAGACGTTTTAAATAGAATACGATCTTGAGTTGCTGATAAAATCTGGGTTTCTATGGATGAAACCACCGACTCTTAAGGGAGATACGTGGCAAACCGAGCTGAGTGGCTCGGACGGTAGAGCGCTGGCCTTCTGAGCCCAAATTGTCAGGTTCGATCCTGGCTCAGTCCGGTGGTATTTGAAGGTGCTAAATACGTCAGCCTTGTTTCGGTAGATTTACTGGCACGTAAGAGAACTCCTGGGGGACTAAATTCCGGCACCTCAGAAAACTGTAAAAGTAGTTAGTGGGACGTAAAGCCAATAACATTATTATTGATACGTGGCAAAATCTGTTGTTGGCGTTCTATGGAGAGACCAAGCAGGAGATAAATTTCTAATTTCCTGGGAAGCAATGGACAGAACTAACCACTCAACAATTGCAGTTACCTTCAATATTCTTCTTTTTCTACCGCTTTTCCCACATCTGTGGGGTCGGGGGTGCGAACTGTGTCGCACATGTGGATTTGGCCCTGTTTTACGGCTGGATGTGCTTCCTGACACCAACCCATATAGGAGGGATGTAATCTCTATTGCATGTTTCTGTGGTGGTTGGTAGTCTAGTGTGTTGTCTGAATATGAAGAGGAAAGTGTTGCAACAAACACAAACACCCAGTCCCCGGGCCAAAAGAATTAATCATAAGCAATTAAAATCCCCGACCCGGCCAGGAATCGAACCCGGGACACTCTGAACCGAAGGTCTCAATGCTGACCATTCAGCCCATGAGTTTGATTGGTTGTCTGGTATATGTAGACCTACTTGAGAGTTGTGTAATACTTGCATTTATTTTGTGTGTTTGAGCAACATTATTTCATATTGGTTCATGTACAGTATACTATTTTAGTTTCCTTTATAAATGTGAGAGTGAGATCATGTTTGTTAGCATAATGTAACTCTGTTATAAATTATACGATAATATGAGGATAATATGACCAGCCTACAATTAACAATTAGTTCTAAATCTCCACTTGTTGACAACACATTCTGACATTAGTTATGGTACGTCAAGAACATGAAATGATATAGGTGGGTCAAATGAATCCCGGTATGTAATATCCTTTTTACCCAAGACTTATGATAGAGGAAGAAGATCCATTTTAGTTTTGGACATGTTTTCAAGTCAGATAGAGCAGGACCGACAAGTTTTGATGTGTTAGAACACCATTAATTTATGTTACCCACAGTTATGTTTTGTTCACATTTTTAAAATTATTATCCTGTCATGTTAGTCTTAGGAGATTATTAACGTTCGTATATTATACTATATATGGTTAAAAAGGTCCCAAACCTTGATCTAAAGGTTGTCTACAGGCTGAAGATGCCCAAATAATGGGTGAAACATGTACCTGACCGGGTGAGTCTACATAAATTCATGTAGATTCAAACCACATTAAACGTGGAAAATATTGAATAGGTGATTTTATTAAATTATCCTTGAGTTTTCTATGCCTAATATGAGGACTGTATATAAAGTAGTGGCACTATTGATAGAACGCAATATTCAATGAACTAACGAGTACAACTGCATTACATTCCTTCACCGTAGTCGCCCACGAAGTCTATTACCTTTTGCCAAATGTCGGGAAGCCATTGGAAAGGCGTTCTCTGTTGATGACAGTGAGTGGGTGCCCTACTGTGCAGTGTACAGATACATCTACAGATAATTCCCGGACAGTCCATCGATAGTTTATGAAAATGAGACCACTCATGATGTCAATCTGATCTTGAGGAATGGGTGGCCGACCTGTGCGAAGCAAATCCACAGTCTCATTTTGACCCGCAACAAACGCCTTGACCCACCATGCAACCATCCTATATGTTAATGCATTCTCGCCAGAGGCTTCACAAAATCCTTGATAACATTCTGATGCATTTTTGCCATGGACAATCTCAATTTTAATCCACGAACGCTGATCACCTTTTGAAAACATGCTCTAGAGTAGTGAAATAGCCACTCTTCACTTCAATGCCACACAGCAACAACACACTCAACTGCATGCCTGTCAAATGCACACAACACATCGACAACAGTGCCACCTGACCGCTCCCATATCGTATTTGCTAATGCAATGAATCTGTTGTAGCCTGAAGGAGTGAAGCAAGAAAATGTTCTACTTCTAGTCACTGATGAAGCTCCCTATATGGCAAAGGTCTCCAGTTTCTCTACCCAAAAATGATACATACAACACGCATTGCATCTGCACTTAATAGAGTTGCGGAAGAAATTTGTGGAAATTATCCTGGTGTGGATAAATTAATTTCAGTAGAGGAAGAAAAAGAAATTCACCGAAGCTCCACTACGAGTACAGAAATTCAAGGAAATGGTTCCTTGTGTGCCATTGCCTATCCAAATCATCCTCACACGCTGAGGAACGTGGCTTAACGCTGCAAACTACTACTACTACTGTACCAATGACAATGCCATCGAAGACGATGTTAATGCTTCCTCCATTAAAACTGCCAGGATGTTGTTTTTCAAGTACCTTACTGAATGGAGATATCACATGTATCAAATCAAATTTCAGCTAATATCAACAAAAATAATAATACAATTACAAGAAACTGGTGTTCATCTCTATGATGCCCTTCTTCTGGTTAAAATGTTGAAAGTGAGTTAAAGCCTACATGTGGGTAAGTTGGTGAATGTGTAAATTCAAGACTAGTGTAGCTGGGTTGGAATGAAGGGTACTCTACTCTCTCCAAGACTCCGAGTATCATCGCCATAAGGCGTATCTGTGTCGATGCAACGTAAAGCAACTAGCATTAATTTTTTTTTTAAATAACTGAGTGGCAAGCCAGCAACATTCTATGACTGTGAGTCTCAAATGAACTCTAATGATTCAATTTGATTCAAATATGCCCCATATGCCCCAGTAACGTCCTGCAACATTAAGCAGTCTTTTTCTAGTAACAAGTCAATGTTGCTTGAAAATAGAAGACTGTTCCTATTTGAAAAAATTTAAAATTTAAAATTTTTTTTAAATGTATGTAATATGCTGTTGTAATTCTTAATGATCGCCCATCAAAATGTGACATTTATTTCATTCTGTGCAGAGTCAAGAGTTACCTCTGGATTTAGCAATTCAATTAATTCAAAATATAATAATTAACATTATTACTTACATATTATTATATTTATTATTAATATTATTAAAATATTTTTTAGTTCATAAAGGTTTGCATATCTCTAACATTTTTACATCATTAACATCCAGGCCCTAATTATGAATATAATGCAGTTTCATTCATTACTTCTAGATACATCTTGACTCTGTGTTTTAAACATCTCTTATCAATGGAAATGATTGTAGATACCGTGTGTAAGCTGGAGGTGGGATGTTTTGTAATTAAATCATTCATTGGCATATGTTTTGAGCGACATTTATGAACATTTAAATAGCTTAAACACAACATTGATTACCTACATAAAAAAAAAAAATAAAATAAATCATAAAGCGCATTAGTTATTACAGTACTTGCATGAGCAAAATACTTTTTAAAATAATGTTAAAAACATGCAGTAAATTATATCACCTTAAAATATTGCCATTACTGTTACTCATTATGAATGGTGCTAGCTGGAACAAACACATGTTGATGAAATAGCATTGCAGGATTGTCCTCTTATGCCGAGTTTATTTACAAGCTTTTTTATGTGGCATAACAATATGTGAAACTATTCCGACAGACCTGAAAATATGCATTTGCAAGACAATTGGTTTGCACTTTCCTGAATAAATTTCAACTCTGAGATATTGAAATTCAGTTTTGATTTAATATATTCCATAGCTGCAATTTTCCATGTCTAGAGATACCAGTCCCCGTCAAGAATTTGTGCAGTGACAATTTCTCCAAAAATATTATTTTACTCAGTAGGCAAATGGACAATTTCCTCCAAAAGCCGTAAATGTAGTTTGTGGGATGTAAAGCAAATAACATTATTAACCCTTTGAGAGTCAGGTTTCTTAGCCCCTGCACACCCCAAAATTTAGGTTTTTGCACATATTTGTAAAACAACCCTCAAGAGGCATTATATTTTAATGATCGAATGAATTTAACACAGTATGTTAACAAGAAAAATTGCGAATACATTTTTAGTAATGTTTTTCGGTATGATAATCCTCAAAAGAAGGTACAGGGCAAAGATTTTTGTTGCACTCCTTACAATGGTAGATAGTCCTCGTGTTCCTTTTCTCCCTTCTTGATGTGTCAGCACACACATGGGACACTCTTGAAGGTGGTCTTCTTCGTGGTTCGTTTGGGGGGATATGGGAAAGAAAATGTCGGTGTGTTAGCCTTGTCGGATTATACCCGCTAGACGGACGACCACCAGAAATAGATGAAGTTCTTGTGGGCCCTGTTTCAGTTAGCGAATGAACAACTTCCAGTCGAAACTATTTCAATGACCTCTTGTCTCCTTTCAGAATCCTCTCAATAAAGAAGCAATTCAGTATTATCACTTCCAAGAAATGGAAAAAAAAAATTCTTGTACCATTTGATTTTATTTACCTTTGTTCGCTTCGGACATGGCGGCTAAAAGACCTCATCCTCGCTTTCATTTAAGTCTTCACCACTTTAATTATTTCCAGATATACCTCCTACATAGTCTTCATCACTGTCTTCAAATACTGAACAATCACTTTCATCATTCATAAGAATTTCACGAACTGTATCGTTGCTTGTAAGCAAGCTCGACTTGGCACAGCCATTTTCAACTGTTTGCAATTGACTCGCTAAAGCTGAAGACATCCCCTTAAAATGCATTTCAATTCCAGCGCTCCCCGGGGTGATAACAAAAACCTGACAACTTCAGAAAATAGCCAACAGATGACGGGAACTATCCGTTTTTCGATTGTTGTCCAAAGACATACAGTTACGAAGATATATCACTTCAAATTCCAACACGCATTATATATTCCGCCGTAACCACAGCGGTACAAACCGCTACACGCAATATATTGTGCCATGACCTTCAAGGGGTTAAAGGACAATTTCAATTTTTGACAACAATTAAAGCACTGGATGATGTAAAAAAAAAAAAAGTTTAAAATATGCGTGTTCAACATTGATAAGAAGTAGAGAAAAACCCTTAAACAAGCGGTGGTGATGTTAGGTCAGCAACGAATTTTATCCATTGTTGAAACATTTTTATTGCACATTATCTCCTCTTTTCTTCGAGGGACAAATTACAATCACTATTCCCCTACAGGTGTTAGCAGCCATGCTTCTGG
Organism: Anabrus simplex; assembly: GCF_040414725.1. Lineage (NCBI taxonomy): Eukaryota > Metazoa > Arthropoda > Insecta > Orthoptera > Tettigoniidae > Anabrus > Anabrus simplex. The sequence continues at coordinate 642,727,804 of NC_090266.1, read as the reverse complement.
GTCATATCACTCAACATCCAGAGAGCCAGCAGATTGGTCAGAACCGATAAAAGACTCATTGGACATACAACCAAGTAGGGTTGTGTCATTTTGCAAATAAACATCTTTTCGCATCTCTACTAACACTGGATAGAAGATGTATTGAGACTTGAACTTTTACTATGCGATGAGAGAAGCTGAAGAAAATTGTTGTGATCTAATTAATTATACAATGGCCTAAATTAGGACACACAAAACTATACTGAAGAATCAAGAATCAAAAAGATAAAAGCTATTGTTACTAATCCACACATGGCGCATGGTAATATAGAAAGAGGGAATTGGCCCTGGGCCAAAATAAACCAAGGAATTGAATCCTGGACCAAAACTTGATGTCTCATACACAGATTACAAACGTGGGGGACTATGGACCACTTTTACTAATGCACTTAATCTAACCTGTCACTTCCATTTGGTTTAAACACAGCTATTTGGTTTGTTAAGATCACATCAACCAGATCACTATCATTTACTTACAATAGCTCTGTTCATTGTGTCCGCTTACTGCAATATCATAATTAACATGTTAACTGGTAACATATTTTACATTACTGTCCTTTTCCCACACAACTCTGCAATTACAAAATTGCAAAATAATGTCACTGAATCTTTGGCATATAAACCTTAATTTGAATATTGCCGAGTATTCTCATAGCCATTTATAGACGTGGGCAGCTTAAGCTCAACGATTAATACAGATTTATTTTCTTCATCTTGTGCACGACGGAAGTTCAAACAGGAATGAGGGGAAGTGGAAACACACATCTCGCGTCTTGTCTTGTACCAATAATAGATAGAAAAGTTCTATGAAACCAGAAATTCACGATGAAAATGACAAACATCTCACATACATGTCGCACCTACCAGATATCGTTTAACGGTGATAATCGATAGTCATATGACCGTTGTACAAATGGATCAATTCAATCGGTACCAATGGATAGTAATGGCCGAAAATAAAGTTTTGGATGTTTTTCTGTCAATAAACATGGTTTCGGCATTTTTAAAAAATAAAGAAAAACTGATTTATAATGAATTACCTATAAAATCGCAAGTATTTGCTAAATTTGCATTATTTGCATTTTCAGTCTAAATTTGCATTAAAATTTGAAGCTATAAAAAAAAAATACTAAGTTTTCCATTCCTAGTAATCTTAAAAATAAAATTTCAGGAGGTTCGCTGTCTGCAATGTCGCTTGCAATATTTTGATATATTTATCCATTTTATTTGAACTCGCCTCCCAATGGTATCACCACCTTGACAAAGGCAAAATACATTTTGCCAGGTGTTTTGGAGGCTTGCGTGTTCAAATTATCCCTAGAGCTATGCCGGCAGGAGCATATACTCCTTGTAGGCCCACCCAAGCCGAACAGGTGATGATCCAGACTAAGAGTGATACCCTGATCCTCCAGGTTGGGGGTTGGTGCATGGGGGCTAACTCCACCACAACAAAACTACATATTGTTCAGAAACCAAATCGAGATAATCGGACGGTCCCAAACTTACGACGAATAAAGCGCGCTAAATGGCAACGATACGGATATACTGGAACATGGAATGTGAGAAGTATCTTTCAGGCTGGGACTAGTAGAAAACTGGAGGAGGAATTACTTAAATATCAGATACATGTGGCAGCATTACAAGAGATATGATGGAAGACAATCGAGGTGGCAGATATACAGCGCTACATTTTGTTCAATAGTGGGGAGGAAGAAAATAGAATAGGAACAGAGTTTTAAGGTCAAGAAATCGGTCAGTCATAATATGATTGAATATGAAGCAATAAGCCCCAGACTATGCCGGTTAAGATTGAAAGGGAGATTTGCCAACATATCACTAATTAGTGTCCATGCCGTAACAGAGGATGATGAAGAGGAAGAGAAAGAACAGTTCTATGAAAAAATGGAGCAAGTATGTGACAAGTTGCCCAAGTATGATGTTAAAGTTGTCCTAGGGGATTACAATGCCAAAGTAAGCAAAAAAAAAAAAAAAAAGAGAGAACCACTCAGTGGGAGGATATCAGAGTAAACACCAAGAATCCAATGAGAACGGATGGAAATTGATTGATTTTGCCTTTAGCAAGGAGATGGTGATTAAGAGCACATGTTTTCCCCATGAGGAGATCCATAGAGAGACATGGATATCACCAGATGGTCTGACAAAGAACCAGATAGACCATGTGCTGAGAGATGCGCGACATGTCTCCAATATAATGGATGCGAGAAGAATGCGTGGTGCAGACAGTGATTCAGATCACATATTGGCGAGGATCAAGTTCCAAGAAAGACTGGCAATGAAACCCACGCACAGAGCTGAGCAAAGCAAGGTCTATAATGTAGAACTGTTGAGGGATGAGAAGGAGGAGGAATAGTGTACAGACCCGCTGCAAAGTAAACTACAGATGGGCAGAAACAGGAATCCATTTGATGATGAATGAAATTGTTTAAATTCTTGCAGTTTTCATATCAAACTGTAAAAATGACAAGGTACTCTATTGTACTACTTGATATGTATATGCAGCAGCTTTAATGTATAAAAATGTATTAAGGTCTTACAAGTTTGATAAGCCTGAAATTGTTGTTATATAGAAATCACGCTCCTGAAATGAAGTTGTTTTACTGTTCTGGTAGTGTGAATTGCAGTGTGAAGTGAGCTGTTAACACTAGAACAGCGGAAGGGGTCAATATGACACCCACCTTCAATTTTTCTTTAATAACGTGCGCACTCTTGTATCATTTCCCTTCAAATATTTTGACTTTTCATCTTTTTTCGTCCCGTTCACGGTGCTGTATCGCACCCAGCAAAATATTTATATTTTCATTGATTTCTGATATGCCATACCCTGGACAGCGGGAGGGGTCATTTTGACACTTGTACAATATCCCTTATTACAGCAGTTTGCATTGTCAGGCAACAGTGTGTACCCGGCCATTATTAGGGACAGCAATTCATGAAGGACACAATGTCAAGAGATAGATTTCGGGAGCTTCTCAGATTCCTCCGCTTCGACGAGAAATCAACCCAAGCTGAGCGCCTGCCAACTAACAGGTTTGCTCTTGTCTCTGAAATCTGGCAAAAATTCGTAGAAAATTGCCTTCGCTGTTACCGCCCAAGTGAAAATATTACAGTCGATGAACAATTACTTCCCAGCAAAACCAGGTGCAGATTTACCCAGTTTATGACAAACAAGCCCGACAAGTATGGACTCAAATTCTGGATTGCTGCAGATGTGAACTCAAAATACATCTGCAATGCTTTTCCATACCTTAGTAAAGTTGACGCGCGTCCTGATAAGCAGCCTCTGGGAGAGTACGTAGTACTTCGCCTCATGGAGCCGTTTCTAAACCAAGGGCGAAACGTGACGACAGACAGCTTCTTCACATCACTCCAACTTGCTAAGAAACTCCAAGAGAAAAAGACTTCGTTGGTGGGAACAATCAACCCCATCCGTCGGGAAATCCCTACTGAGGTGAAGAAGTCCAAGTGTGAATTGTACTCTACAACCATCTTGCGACAGACTGGGAACCCACAATGCACCTTGACAGTGTACCAAGGAAAGAAGAACAAGAACGTCCTTCTTCTCAGCACACGACACGCTCAAGTAACAATCAGCACAGAGCGAAAAAAGAAGCCAGAAACTGTAACATTCTACAACGGCACAAAACACGGGGTAGATGTGATAGACCAAATGTCCCGTAAATATACCGCCAAGGCTCCATGCAGAAGGTGGCCAATGCATGTCTTTTACAATATCCTTGACATAACAGCTATCAATGCTTGGGTCATTTACAAGCAAGTAACGGGTAGGAAGATAAAGCGGAAGCAGTTCATCATCCAGCTGGCAAGTGAACTAACAAGGTGGGGCGAGCAAGGGCAACAACAACAACAACAAAATGAGGAGGAAGTTGCAGGACCATATCCATCTAAAAAGCGGAAGAAGTGCCAAGTTGGTCTGTGTAAAGGCAACAAGTCTAGAGATGCCTGCAGCAAGTGCCTCAAAGCAGTGTGCGGATAATGTGCACGAAAAGTAGAAGTTGTGTGTGCAAAATGTGTTTAGCATGTTTTCAGTTTTCCTAAGGAATTACTGAAAATGTATGATCGTTGTAATATCGACGACTAGCTAAGACAAGGTGTTCAATTGGTTAATTTTGTGAAAACTTCTTAGAGAAACAGAAACATGGTGAGTTGTGTGTGAATATTCATGTGTCCATCAGTAATATAAAAGGTCCATACACTAATGTCAGGTATTTATGTGTAAAATAAAGTTGTAGAAAAACAGTAAAAGAAAATACATCTCTTTTCTGTGTTCTAATTTGAACGTTTCCGAGCATTTCTAATGAAGTGTCAAAATGACCCCTTACCGCTGTTCTAGGTATGTGAGATTTTCAGCTGTTCTAGTGTTAAACTAAGTACACAAATTTAAAGAAAGAGAAAACCTGCACCATGAATGATTCACGAGTATAGCAAAAGATTTGCTACACACTATCGTCATAGACTAAAGTGTACAGTGGAACCTCAATTCTCCGTTTTTGGAGGGACCACGGAAAAAAAAAAAAAAAAACTTACAACAGGGAAAACGGAAAATCCGGGAACGAATGAACCATCAACAATTTGGCTAAACATCACAAAAATTAAATATGTGTAGACTACTTATAATCTGACAAAGGCTCCTAAACCAAACCAAATTACAGCCCCAAAGGGCCTTCCGCCTAACAAGCGACCGCCCTCGGTCCGATGGCCTGCAGATTACGAGGCGACGCATGGTCAGTGTAACAAATCAGTCAACTAGAAAAAGAAACTCAGGATAGTAAGGAATTTCAAGTTACCCAATTGCAACAGTCAAGTTTTAGGGAGGAAGGGGGTCTGAGAGTGCTCTTGGTAAACTGCCAAAGTGTAGTAAATAAACAATTAAAATTCGGTACATTGATGGAATCTTATGAGACTGATGTGGTGATAGGAGTGGAATCGTGGTTGAAAGAAGGGGTGGGTAATAGAGAAGTATTTCCAGAAGGGTACACAGTCTATCGTAGAGACCGAGGAGATAAAAAGGGAGGGGGGGTGTTTATTCTGGTGAAGGAAACTTACTGTTCACATGAATGGTTTACCGATGAAAGGGATGAAATATTAGGGATAAAATTAGTTTGTGATAATATGAAGGAGGTGGGAATTATAGGAACATACAGGCCTGGAAGAGAGGAAAGAGACATGGAAATCTTTGAAAAAATAATAGATTATACTCATGAAAACAATAATAATGATATGGTAATAATTGGGGGAGATCTAAATTTGCCTGAAGTTGAATGGAAAGGAGCTGCAAGTGAAGCCCATGAACAGAAACTGGCAAATGAGTTAATTTGGGAGGGAGGATTTACACAAGTAGTACAAGAACCGACTCGTCTCAATAACTTACTAGATGTATTCTTGGTTAAACCATGGGAAATTGTTGATAAAACTGAGGTAATTGAAGGAATAGGAGACCATAAGGCTGTAATAATGGATGTAGGACTCGTACCAAAAAGGCTTAATAAGAGGGTTACACAAGACAAGAAATTGTACAGAAATACTAAAGTTGATGAATTTGGGACTTACCTTAAATCACAATTCAGTTGTTGGATAAGTGAAGGGAGTAATGTGGATACACTTTGGGCTAAATTTAAAGGAATTATTTGGGAAGGAGAGAAGAGATTTGTACCTGTTAAGAAGGGTAAAATGACCTCAGACCCTGTTTATTATACAAGGGAAATAAGAAAATTAAAAAGAAAATGTAGAATAGTAAACAGGAAAATCAAAGAGGGTAGGGAGAGTAGAGAAACTAGAAAACAGCTAATGAGGGAACTGAATAGAGTGAAAAAGGAAGCAAAAGAGAATTATATGAATGGCATACTTCAAGAGGGTAATGACCACAAAGGGAAATGGAAAAAGCTGTATTCATATATCAGGAATCAAAAAGGAAAAGGAGTCCAAATTCCTACAATGGTGGGAGAAGGGGGTGAACACTATTTAACAGATACTGAGAAAGCAAACCTATTTAGTAGGGAATTTAGAGATTCAGTAGATGATTGTCAAGAGTTGGAAACCGAAACAGAAGATAGAGAGGGAGAGAGACAGAGGGAAACAAGAAGCTTCTCATTCACAAACGAAGATATTTTCAGAGAAATCCAACTGCTTCAGCAAGGAAAAGCTGCAGGAAGTGATCAAATTACTGGGGAGGTATTAAAGACAATGGGGTGGTACATAGTGCCTTATTTAAAATTTCTCTTTGACTATGTCATAAATAATAGTGTAATACCAAAGGAATGGAAGGAATCTATAATAATACCAATTTATAAAGGAAAGGGTGATAAAAGGAAACCAGAGAACTACAGACCAATCAGCCTGACCAGTATAGTTTGTAAAATTCTCGAGAGTTTAATATCGAAGTACATCAGAGGGATATGTGATGATAAAAATTGGTTCATGAGGAGCCAGTATGGATTTAGAAAGAAATTTTCTTGTGAGGCACAACTGGTGGGGTTTCAGCTGGACATATCAGATCAGTTGGATTCAGGAGGTCAGTTAGATTGCATAGCCATAGATCTTTCCAAAGCCTTTGATAGAGTGGAACATGGAATATTATTAAAGAAATTGGAGGGAATAGGATTGGACGTAAGGGTTACACGTTGGATAAAAGCATTTCTAAATTCAAGGGTTCAGAAAGTCAAAGTAGGAAATAATGTATCGCAGGAAGAGAAAGTTTGGAAGGGAATTGCACAGGGTAGTATAATCGGTCCGTTACTTTTCTTAATATATGCAAATGATTTAGGGAACAATATAACATCAAAAATAAGATTGTATGCAGATGACATAATTGTTTATAGAGAAATAAACAACATTGAGGATTGTTCAGAATTACAAAGGGACCTTGAAAGTATCCAACAATGGGTTGAAGAAAATAATATGAAGGTTAATGGAGGCAAATCAACTGTTACAACTTTTACAAACAGGAGCTTTAAAACTGAATTTGAATATACTTTGGATGAGGTAGTTATCCCAAAAGATGGCAAGTGCAAATACTTAGGTGTGAGATTTGAAAGTAATTTGCACTGGAAGGGACATATTGATGACATTGTTGGGAAAGCATAATGAGGCTACTTAAAGGATGCAACAAAGAATTAAAAGAAAAAAGTTACTTGAGTATGGTTCGTCCATTATTGGAATATGCAAACAGTGTTTGGGATCCTCACCAAGAATACCTAATAAAAGAAATAGATAGTGTGCAGAGGAAAGCAGCAAGATTTGTAACAGGGGATTTCAGGAGAAACAGTAGTGTATCAGAAATGTTAAAGGAACTTGGGTGGGAAACTTTAAGTAAGAGAAGGGAGAAAACTAGACTTACAGGATTATATAGAGCCTATACAGGAGAAGAAGCATGGGGAGATATCCGTGAGAGGCTTCAGTTGGAAAATAATTATATCGGCAGGACTGACCACAAATATAAAATTAGAAGGAATTTTAGCAGAAGCGATTGGGGTAAATTTTCATTCATTGGGAAGGGTGTGAAGGAGTGGAACAGTTTACCAGGGGTAGTGTTTGATCCTTTTCCGAAATCTGTACAGATATTCAAGAAGAGAATAAACAGCAACAGAGAAAATAAATGAAGTGTTAGAGGGCATTCGACCGGTGCAGGTTATTGTATATAAAAAACATGTGTGTGAATAAATTAATTCCATCCCCTGGTCTAAGGAGTTTGGACAGCTAAAGTAGGGGACTGCCTGTAGGGGTGAAGTACAGTGGGGACTTCGAGGGCCCTGGGACCGCTACGGTAGCTGTGAAGGCCCTTCAGGAACTCTGAAAAGTGGTGGCAAAAGGGGCTCTGGTTAAGACGCAGCAGGTCGTTATGCTACTTAGGATCCAGAACGGGTAAAAAAAAAAATAGTAAGTAAATAAATGCAATGTAAATATTAATGTTATACCAGTTTTATAGTATCATTTGAAGCAATTCCACATACTGTATATCAGTTGACTATATTTGTAAGTAGTACAGGAGATATTATAATTAGAATTTTGTAAACAATATAAATTTATTAAGGATGAGCTGTGTGTTTAATAGAAAACATTGTTAGCGTAAATTGTATAATATTGTATTATAGGAAAAATTTTCTTCTCTTGTTAATTTAATATTTAGTGCTTGACAATAATGTATTTTAGTGTACCATTTGCCACCGAGGTAGACACCTCATTTGCAAATAAAGAGATTTTGATTTGATTTGAAATCCTCTCAGCCGATATTCCGGGCTCTCTAGGCTGGGGCCGCCATCTCACCATTCAATAGCTCCTCTATTAAAGGTAATCGTAGAATGAGTGAACCTGGAACCAGCCCTCATATAGAGGTAAAAATGCCTGACCTGACAGAGATAATCGAACCCGGGCCCTCCGGGTGAGAGGCAGGCAAGTTTGACCGCGGGGCTGGCTTCAAACATTAATTACTCCTACACGACTTAAAAATCTCGAAACCTTACATTGAGTTTTATCGGGGAAACTTCCTCAGTTTTGCTTTGAAAAAATCTTTCAGTTCAACAACTTTGATCAGTCAGAGCTAAACTCTTCGAAAAATCTAATACCCGTAACAGCAAGCCAAACAACACTAGACCACAAGTAGTTGTTAATTCTCTAATCAAATAAAATAAAGCACATTAGAAACAAAAGAGCCGAACATGATGGCGAAATCCTCTTCTTTATCTTCCATTGTAATTTGTTCACCGGTGTACTGTTCATAGTCAGCTTATGGAAATCTTGTACCGTGTAAATTAGGCCTACATCTGCTTTTCAAGGTTATGTTGAACTCGAGAATATGGTTTCGAATGTCAGTATCGATTTTCAAGTTCGCAAATGCATTAAATTAAATTCTGCCCATCGCTAATCACAAACAAATTGGAAAGAGAAAAAATATCATTAACACTTCCGAAATTACGATTATTCGTGACCTTGAGCTCAGCTAGAAAGTGCGCTCGATGTCCAAGTCGGTACGAGTGCGAAATGATACAAAGCTTTAAATGAAACGTGCGCAAATAAAACAACTGCAGTTTATACAACATTTTAACACAAAAACGTGAAATTCCCAGTCTTATATCAGGACGAAAACAGTAATAGGCAAACCCAAAACCCCCCATGGCTTTATGCATGTCAGGTGCAATATCTGTTCTGGTCTCGATAACATAATCATGTACGATAATATTAAAATAACTACTGTAAATTTGTGTTACCTAAGAAGGAGCAGTTTCGATTCCTGCCTGAAAGCCCAGTGACTATACAGTGCCATGAAGGAAATGCCAAAAACCTGTTCGGCGATACACTCGAAAAAAGTAAAAAAAAATAAATTAACATATAACCCTGGACATAATGTAGACGTTTTGCAAGTACGGTACGAACATTTGATGAAATTCATTCCATCTTCAAGTAGAGCTGTCGAAATGTGCTCTGTCTCCTTCCAATAGTTGTGGACACACTGCTTTATGATTTCCACGGATTCTCTAAACAATACCGCCTGAATGCGATGCTAAGGTGGTGCCCTATGCAAGTTCGCCGCCGATCGCTTTTCCAGTGCAGTAGCCTACTACCTGAAATTACCGCAATGACGAGATGTTAACACCATGATCAGTAAGTACGCCGTACCGGTGGCCATCCTTTCGTGAGATGCAGTTTCTTGAAAAACGCATGATCGAGGGACTGAAATTTCTGGAAGGTTGATTCAGGAAATAGTTTCTTCGAGGAACGGATAATGCGGGATTTTTACAACCTGACTTAATTAGGATGCTTGCGGGACCACGTAATTTGAACGAATAATACGGGAAATCATAGTTTCCGGGAACATATAATCAAGGTTCTACTACTGTATATGGATAAGAAAGAAATTCCACCTTATCAATACTGTTTATTGTAAATATAGACTTACATCAGTACCGGTTTCGACCCTATTTGGTCATCATCAGCTGACGTATCATGGTTTTACATCTATTAGGCATTGGTTTGTATTACTTGTATAAAAAGATGTCATCCATTAGCACATCTGGATGTCTAATGGGGATACGAGTTGAATGTATGTTGTCATTTATAAGTTCGTAAAAGTAAAATTGTTTTTGCGGTTTAAATACGATTTTTAAAACTTAACCTAAGCTTAAAAACTAATTGTACATACTCATTAAACACATTAAAAGCACTAAAAATATTATATAAAACACTTAATGGGTTTAAAAGTTCATGTCTTGCATATTGCTTCTTCAGATTTCCATGTTAAAGTCTTGTAAACATATATTTACATTGGTTGATTTTGTGCTCGTAAACAATGGCATAGGTTCTGGAGAAAGTTCTATTTGACTGAAAGATGTCTCCATGTATGCTTATAAAAAAAAACCCATGTCAATAAATGATCCAATAGTGTGGACAGAGACAGTATGTGGCTCAGCTGTAAACAAAATCTTGTTCTTAAAGGTTTGAAGCAGATGATGAAGCATACATGAAGACATCTTTCAGTCAAATAGAACGTTCTCAAGAACCTATACAATTGTTCACGAGCACGAAATCAACCGACATAAATATATGCTTACAAGACTAACATGGAAATCTGAAGAAGGAATACGCAAGACACGAAATTTTTGAACCCATGAAGTGTTTTATATACTATTTTTAGTGCTTTTAATGTGTTTAATGTGTATGTACAAATAGTTTTTAAGCTTAGGTTAAGTGTTAAAAATCGTATTTAAATCGCAAAAAATTTTACGAACTTACAAATGAGAACATACATTCAACTCATATCCCCATAAGACATCTGGATGTGCTAACGGATGACAACATCTTTTTAGACAATACAAACCAATGCCTAATAGATGTAAAACCACGATACGTCAGCCGATGATGACCAAACAGGGTCGAAACTGGTACTGATGTAAGTCTGCATTTACAATAAACAGTATTGATAAGGTGGAATTTCTTTCTTATCCATATATGTGTAATCAGTCAATACGGACATGAAACTCCTAAATAACAACAGACTAAAGTAATAATACATACATACATTCTCATTATAGACTGTTATGCCTTTCAGCTTTCAGTCAACAAGCCTCTGAGAATTTACTAAACGTCGCCACAATCCTCGATTTGCAACTAGTGTTGTGGCCTCATTTAGTTCTATACCTCTTATCTTTAAATCGTTCGAAACAGAGTCTAACCATCGTCGTCTTGGTCTCCCTCTCCTTCTCTTACCCTCCATAGCAGAGTCCATTATTCTCCTATGTAACCTATCCTCCACCATTCGCCTCACGACCGCACCAAAGCCGTTTTATGCGTAGAGCTTCATCCATCGAGTTCATTCCTAAATTAGCCTTTATCTCCTCATTCCGAGTACCCTCCTGCCATTGTTCCCACCTGTTTGTACCAGCAATCATTCTTGCTACTTTCATGTCTGTTACTTCTAACTTATGAATAAGATATCCTCAGTCCACCCAGCTTTCGCTCACGTAAAGCAAAGTTGGTCTGAAAACAGACCGATGAAAAGATAGTTTCATCTGGGAGCTGACTTCCTTCTTACAGAATACTGCTGATCGCAACTGCGAGCTCACTGCATTAGCTTTACTACCCCTTGATTCAATCTCACTTACTATATTACCATCCTGGGAGAACACACAACCTAAATACTTGAAATTATCGACCTGTTCTAGCTTTGTATCACCAATATGACATTCAATTCTGTTGAATTTTTTAACTACTGACATCAATTTAGTCTTTGCGAGGCCAATTTTCATACCATACTCATTGCACCTATTTTCAAGTTCCAAGATATTAGACTGCAGGCATTACGACCAAGTCGTCAGCATAGGCCAAACTGCTTACTACATTTCCACCTAACCGAATCCCTCCCTGCCATTTTATATCTTTTAGCAGATGATCTATGTAAACTACGAACAGCAAAGGTGAAAGATTACAGCCTTGTCTAACCCCTGTAAGTACCCTGAACCAAGAACTCATTCTACCATCAATTCTCACTGAAGCCCAATTGTCAAAATAAATGCCTTTGATTGCTTTTAATAATCTACCTTTAATTCCATAATCCCCCAGTAGAGTGAACATCTTTTCCCTCCGTACCCTGTCATATGCTTTCTCTAGATCTACGAAACATAAACACAACTGCCTATTCCTCTCGTAGCATTTTTCAATTACCTGGCGCATGCTGAAAATCTGATCCTGACAGCCTCTCTGTGGTCTGAAACCACACTGGTTTTCATCCAACTTCCTCTCAACCACTGATCGCACCCTCCCTTCCAAGATACAAGTGAATACTTTGCCTGGTATGCTAATCAATGAGATACCTCGATAGTTGTTGCAATCCTTCCTGTTCCCTTGCTTATAGATAGGTGCAATTACTGCTTTTGTCCAATCTGAAGGCACCTTACCAACACTCCACGCTAATTTCACTCTCTATGAAGCCATTTCATCCCTACCTTCCCACTATACTTCACCATTTCAGGTCTAATTTCATCTATTCCTGTTGCCTTATGACAATGCAATTTATTTACCATCCTTTCCACTTCCTCAAGCATAATTTCACAAACATCATTTTCCTCCTCCCCATGAGCTTGGCTGTTCGCAACACCACCAGGAAGATTTCCTTTTACATTGAGAAGATGTTCAAAATATTCCCTCCACCTCTCCAGTGATTCCCTGGGATCTATTATGAGTTCACCTGAATTACCCAAAACACTGTTCATTTCCTTTCTCCCTCCCTTCCTAAGATTCTTTATTACTGTCCAGAAAGGTTTCCCTGCTGCTTTCCAGGTTATTATCAAAATCTTCCCATGAATTCTTTTTGGATTCAACAGCCATTTGTTTCGCTCTGTTTCTTTCATCTACGTACAAATCTCTGTCTGCCTCAGCCCTTGTTTGGAGCCACTTCTGATAAGCCCTCCTTTTACGTTTACGGGCTGCTCTCACTTCATCATTCCACCAAGATGTTCACCTTTTCCCATCTTTATACACAGTTATTCCTAGGCATTCCCTTGCTGTTTCTACTACAGCATCCCTGTATGCCACCCATTCACTTTCTATATCCTGAACCTGCTTACTGTCTACTCTTCGAAACTTCTCACTAATTATATCCATGTACTTCTGTCTAATTTCCTGGTCCTGGAGATTTTCTACCCTTATTCCTTTGCAGACAGATTTCACTTTCTCTACCCTAGGCCTAGAGATACTTAGTTCACTACAGATCAGATAGTGGTCTGTATCATCGAAAAATCCGCAGAAAACTTGTACATTCCTAACAGATTTCCTGAATTCAAAGTCTGTTAAGATATAGTCTATTATGGATCTGGTACCCCTAAGCCTCCCATGTATAGCGGTGAATAGCCTTAAGCTTGAAGAATGTATTCGTAACAGCTAAACCCATACTAGCACAGAAGTCCAGCAAACGCTTCCCATTCCCATTAGCTTCCATATCTTCGCCACATTTACCAATCACCCTTTCATATCCTTCAGTTCTATTCCCAACTCTCGCATTGAAATCGCCCATTAGCACTATTCTATCCTTGCTGTTGACCCTGACCACGATGTCACTCAATGCTTCATAAAACTTGTCAACTTCATCCTCATCTGCACCCTCACATGGTGAATACACGGACCCAATTCTTGTCGTAATTCCTCCAACTGACAAATCTACCCACATCATTCGCTCATTTACGTGCCTAACAAAAACTATGTTATGTGCAATGGTATTCCTGATAAAGAGCCCTATCCCAGACTCTGCCCTTCCCTTTCTAACACCCGTCAAGTACACTTCACAATCTCTTCTTCATTATCTCCCCTCACCTGAATATCACTTACTCCTAGCACATCCAGATGCTTCCTCTTTGCTGACTCAGCCAGTTCTACCTTCTTTCTTCCATAAGCCCCATTAATATTAATAGACCGGGCGAGTTGGCCGTGCGCGTAGAGGCGCGCGGCTGTGAGCTTGCATCCGGGAGATAGTAGGTTCGAATCCCACTATCGGCAGCCCTGAAAATGGTTTTCCGTGGTTTCCCATTTTCACACCAGGCAAATGCTGGGGCTGTACCTTAATTAAGGCCACGGCCGCTTCCTTCCAACTCATAGGCCTTTCCTATCCCATCATCGCCATAAGACCTATCTGTGTCGGCGCGACGTAAAGCCCGTGGCAAAAAAATATTAATAGCTTCCTATCGAATTCCATTTCATTCGCCAGGTTGTTTCCAAGGAGTCCCTCGCCTGTCAAATGGGAGTGGGACTCCATTACTCCCATAGGTCCGAGGCTTGCTTAAAATGTTCTGAGCTCGGTAAATTCATGAAGCAGGATGCTACCCTACTTGCATATAGTCAAAGTGAGGATCTCTCCTCTAACAGGATATGGACCACCGGTGAATTGTATAGTCCTAGCCGCCTGAGCACAAGGAAGGCCATGACTCAGAATATGTCCGAGATGCCCACTCCCATTCCATAGCAACTGGTATCCCGACTGTCAGGACCACTTACTAGGCTACTCAGCCGTTGCCCATGGTTCACGAACTAGGACGTGACTACAGTAACCCACAAACATGAATAATGTTATTTGTTTTACGTCTCGCTAACTACTTTTATAGTATTCAGAGACGCCAAGGTGCCGGAATTTAGTCCCGCAGGAGTTCTTTTACGTGCCAGTAAATCTACCAACACGAGGCTGTCGTATTTGAGCACCTTCAAATATCACTGGACTGAGCCAGGATCGAACCTGCCAAGTTGGGGTTAGAAGGCCAGCGCCTTAACCGCCTGAGCCACTCAGCCCGGCATAGACTAAAGTGTTCCATTTAATTTTAATGCCGACTGCTCACATGGGAAAAGCATAGGGCATACATGTCCCTCCCTCATTCATGGATGCACGACAATGAATAAGGCATTACAAGCAATGTGAAGCACAGAGCTAACTTAATATGCAGTATGCCTCAGTGGCACATTCGACAAACCTTTGACCAGCTACGAGTTTGAGAGATGTGGCATCGGCTGACTACGACAGCCAGGTTGGGCATTTCGGCTCAATGCTCACCACTTGAACCATTCTGACTGCAATGTCCATTCGCTCTGGATCGACTGGAAACATGAGGGTACACACACACGTACTGAGAAAGCACAGGTAGAATCCAGTGGAATTACCAGTATAGGACATCATTTCGACGAATGACAGGCTGTATGCACTCCATGAGCATCACTGCACATTATCCACAGACGGCAGTTGGAGATACACTATGTCGACCCAGTATAACATGGAGGTGGCTAGCAGATCAGTCATAGCAGCATCCCTTATGTCATATACCATTAGAACCTGAGCATCACCAAGCACCTTCAAACTTATGTCAGGAACAGGCAGCATGGCAGCTTGCAGCTTGACGACAAGTGGTATTCAGCAATCAATCACGGTTGTCTCGATACAGACAATTGCCGAATTCGAGTCTGGAGATGTCCTGGCCAGTTCAGTGATCCACACCTCACTACATAGCGGCACACTGCCCCAAAGAGAGGTGTCACAGTGTGGGGTGTAACTTCTTACAATTCACATTCCCCACTGTGGTGACTGTAGAAACTCTTGATGGTACAGCAATACATCCAGGAATTTTTGCGACCATCTGCACTTCCCTTCCTGATGCATTTTCCAGTATGATTATTAGTGAAAGTATCGATCAGGTGGATTCTTGTTTCTTCAATTAATTGGAGTATGATTATGTCGGCCTATCACAGTACAGGTATCTCTGGCCTGCCTTTATGATGTCAACAAAGCTACCTTGGCCAGCAAGGCCTCCAAATCTCTTGTACATCAAGAGGTTTGGGAACAGATTAAATTGCAATTTTGGCCAGTGGCAACTATGGCAAATTTGGAGGGCGAGTTGTGCCAGAATCTTCCTCAGGAGAATACAAGACATCTGTATGTGTCCATGCCTGACCGTACCACTCGCTGCCTGTCTCCGCACTATGGCGGTTCAATACTGTACTAACTGCATCCTGCAATAAATGCCTGATGTGGTACAATATTTTGACATTTTATTTATACTATTATGTTCTTTAACTGTACCAACTTACGTTCTCCTGTGATGGCTCCTTCATGGTGCACATTCTTTTTTTAAAGACAGAGTAATTTGCACATAGAAAAGGAATCACAATGTACGCAGCGTACAACTGCACATCATACAAGTGTCCAATGGATAAATTTCTGTACATACCTGAATGATCTGTTATTCCTTCTGCAGTTACTCCTTGAGATTTAACTTTTCCTGATTTAGAAGAACTTGCTGTAGGTTGATTTACTATGCGAGTCAACGTCTCAAGAGGTTTCAATGCAGAATTGATTGAATTGGCAATATGAGGGCTTGACAAATCCAGATAGTGTGAAACCCTAGCCAAGTCATTCAGGAGACCTTTCCTCAGAATAACCTTGACTATAGTATTCATAACACTGAAAAAATAAAACATGAATGTAAATTATTAGTATTAAGTAAGATGGTTAGTCATTAACATAGAAGTAACAAGTAGGATTCATTACCCAAATTGTAAGATATTATGTTAGTCTATGTCAAGTGAGAAAAGATGGAAAAGAATACCAGAATAACAAACTAACACGAACATGTAGAGTAATAAAGAAGGTGGATATTTCACAGTTAGGCAGAGAGAAACTGTATACCAGCACTGCGATGTTAGTAAACTATGCCAGTCACTGTTGCGCATCCTAATCATCACCATAGCATAGTGCGATGTGGAGACCTACTCAGGGCTTAGTAACAAAGATGTCAGTACCACCCACACTGTATGTAACAGCAGCGCACAGCACAACCAAACAGTAGTGAAGTGACTTCACGTTGCAAAGTTTGCCATTGGATATATATTAATCTTAGCACCTCTCAATTAAGGCACAATAGAATATATATGTGCAAATGGAAGTGTTGGAAATGTTTTCTGACAATACTATCCTGATTTTTAAAATATCCAACCCACCTGATGTCAATATTAGTGTATACAGTGATTATAGCTCTGTACTTTCTACTCGGCCTGATGAATACATCAAGATGTTTTCCTTCAATGCCTGTAGTCTGAAAAATCCATAACAGCATCCTTCCGTAACTTCTGTGTCTTTAAGACTTCCAATCCTTCCACTGTTCGTCTTCAAGAAACATGGTTATCTAAGAGTGCCACTGATGGCTAAGTAAGCCTTGACAACTATATGATATTTAGAAAGGATAGAACCCAGACTAGTGGAGGAGGAATCCTCATGTCTGTGAAACCAGAACTAAAGCCAGTTTGCATGTCATGCCAAGTGATAACTTAGACAACTAGAATTACACAGATGTCCCGCTCCACTCTAGATCTTTTCCTAACCAATATTTCCTTGTCAGCATCCAAAATTGAATTTGTCCCATGTGATCATATAGCAATCCTTGTGACCTCATGATCTAAACTCCTGAAATCAAACATATCTACAGAACAGTTTATAATTACAAGAAACCTAGCTGTGACACATTTTATCGTCACTCACCGAGTTTCACACTCCTATCCCTTTCAATACAGCATGCGCGTGCCTGCACGCACACGCACTCTCACTCTCTCTGGAATGAATAAAAATCCACACTTTTCAGATGTGTCAACCAGTTGGGTGCCTAAATTGGTCAACACTACAAAAAATATTGCCATGAATTATGAACAGCCTGGTAAAAATAATACAGGAAATGGATGGAAAATCCAACGGACAATACTTGGGACAAATACAGAGGTGCCAGAAACGATACAAAATTCTCCATTTGCTAAGCCTATAGACAATACATAGACAAATTAAGCTTCAACACTAAGGACATGTGGAGGTTCCTATCGAGGCAACTTGGTAACACCACGCCTAGCGTATTTACTCAAGGGCCAAAAATGATTGAACTGATGGACATAGGAGCAAATATCAGTAATAAATTTAAAGAGAAATCTGCCACACCGACCAACAATCCTTCAGACCTACACAAGGCGAGAGTCTCCCTTTCACCCATCCCAGTGACCTACTTCTTCATCTCAAAAACAGAAGTGCAATTCAGCATCAGAAATATATGCTTACAAGTGGCAATAGGTCCTAATGGAATTCCCAGGTACATCTTGCATCATTGTGCTGATGCGGTACTGTATTCCCTGTGTGCTCTCTTCAGTCTGTCACTATATTCTGGGACACTGCCTGAGGAATGGAAAACCACCAATGTAGTATCAGTGTTTGAGAGGGGGAATAATTTTTGTTTAAAAGATTATAAGCATGCTACGGTAACTTCATTAGTTTTCAACAGCAAAAACATCTTGTAGCGAAGAATGTACTTGTTCCTCACAGAGGAAAATTGCTGAATGAAAATCATCAAGGTTTCTTCCCAGGAAGTTCCTGTATCACACTTCCAACAAAAGTTGTTGATGAGTGGCAACATTCTGTAGATCAGTCTGAAGTTGTACAAGTTGACTGAGTCCCCCTAGACTGGAGCAAAACATTTGATAAAGTACCTCAAGAACGACTTTTATTAAACTAAGAAATTACAGCTTTAGAGTCCCGGTAATGGAATGGCCGAGGTATTTCTGGAAGGACAAGTTCAATATGTAGGGTACGATGGATACGAGTGACCAAAGGTAGTGGTAAATTCCGGTGTAATCCACAGATGTGTTATTGGACCTTTACTCTTCACAATATACATGCTCAACCTTCCATGTAGCATGACTCTGTCCATCATCTGGCATGCGGATGCCACTTTACACATCTGTTAAACATCATACTGACATACAAGCACTTCAGAATGACTTGCCATTACTTAAACATGAAATATAAATCTAGCAGGGTAACAGAATCTTGTAATGTAACAGACGCTTTCTACAACTTGAAACACAGTGTTCTGCATTCTGTTATATGTTTGACAATATTAGTAGTTAGCGACACATCAGACGTCAAATGGAACGTACACACTGAAGTGATTAGAAGAACAGCGAGCAGAATTCTTGGTTTCCTGTTAAGAAATATGCAGGGATCAAGGTCAAATGCCTTGGAGGTCCTTAGCGATGGAGGTCAAAAACCTTTGCCTCATTGGACTTGCACTGTTGCACAGCCTACCAGCCAAGCACCCTACATCTGCTGAACACATTAAGAAACTGGAGAGAATTTGGGTTGAATGGAGTGACATTACTATGAGGCTAATCACCCAGACATCCCGCTCTACCATTGAGCTGTTATGAAAGAAACAGACCTTAGTTTCCTTCAAAAGTCCTTCACTGGTACTGACCGCCTCCCTCCGACGACTTTTGTTTCACTCCGCCTGCCAAGCCTCTGGAGTAACCCTTGCTTCCCCCTTTGCCTGCCCAACTGTATACCTGACAGAGTTTTACACTTGTTCTGCTGATCTCTGGAATGGTTTCCTCTCCCCCCCCCCCCCTCGGCAGATTATGAAAAGGCTGTCAGGAGGAAGTTTCTAAATATATAAATAAGTTGTTCTGTTATTGTTAAATGGGTGGGTGGGTAGGTGTATGTGTGCACGTGTGTGTGTAATAAACTTGTGCAGGATGATATGTCAGTATGTGCAGAGAGAGAGAGAGAGAGAGAGAGAGAGAGAGAGAGAGAGAGCGAGCGAGCGAGAGAGCGAGAGAGCGAGAGAGAGAGAGAGCGAGAGAGAGAGAGAGAGAGAGAGAGAGAGAGAGAGAGAGAGAGAGAGAGAGAATGAGAGTACAAAGCCTGTAATAAATATATATGTAAATATTTGTAAAAATGTGTATGTCTACACCTTAGTCTGATATTTCTAATACTGGGTCAGGGGTGAGGCATGGTTTTATAGCTAGATGCCCTTCCTGATGCCAACCTCAGATGAGGAGCTGATGAAGATGAAATTAATGATTGTGAATGAAATAGGGTAAGGAGGTGGAAGGAATCGGCTGAAGCCTATGAATTGGAGCTGTCCCAAAATTTGCCTGATAGTGAAATTGGGAAACCACAGAAAACCACTCTGAACAGTTGAAGGTGGGCATCGAATCCACTTGCCTCTCAAATGCAAAGCTTAGCAATCCACAGCCACTCCACTCTGTAAACAAAGGTAAAATTTTCTTTTTCTTCTTCATTTCCCATTTCCAGTCTCCTGGGTTGGGTTGTGAATCTAGGACCTCCACAGTTTTCTCTCTCTACCACTCCCTTCCTTTCTTAATATTTCTTCTACTTTTACTCCTCCCTTCTCTACAACCCCCTTTACTATATCCATCAACCTTTTTCTGAGCCTTCCCCATTGCCTTGTTTCTACTATTTTCTCCATAAAAAGCTTGCTGTGGAACTCCATCCTCTTCCATTCTCATCATGTGCGCATAGCATTTCAGCTTACTGGTCTCCATCTTGTCTTGCGGTTTAGGGAATCCAATTCTCTCTCTGATGTCTGTGTTTCAGATTTTACCCGTCATATCTTCCCAGTTATTCCTCTAAGGAATTTTACCTCAGCTGCTTACATTCTGCATTCATCATGTTTCGTTACTGTCCGTGTACGGCCGCATGTCAAATTTGGCGTGTAACACAATGAGTACAGAACTTCCTTGCATATCTCTGGGATGGCCGGATTCCACAGTATACCCCTCACAAATTAGTAAAACCCACTGGCTTGTTGGATTCTCTTTCTAATGTCTTAGTTTATTTACCCACCTTCTGCAAGTATACTCCCCTTCACTACTTCTATGGGTCTTCATTTACTTCATTATACCATCTTCCTTCTCTATTACCTCTCGACATCAATACTGTCTTAGTCTTCTCCACACTTATTTTCATTCCATATCCCTCTATCCCCCAATTCCATATAGTAACTTCTTCTTGTACTTTCATTTCAACTTCTCCCCATATTACTATGTCATCTGTAAAGAGTAAGGCCTTTGCCTCTTTGATTTTCATTTTATGTTACACACTTTTGTGGACTTCATCCATGACTGATGAAGAGTAGAGGGGATAATAACTTTCTTGTCGAAGTCTTTTTCTACAATGAACCAGTTTGTTTGTCTTCACACTACTTAAACACTTTTCATACATGGCTTTGATCATTAATTGTACTTCTGCTTTGCCAACCTTCTTTTTTATCTATGCATCCCAGCCCAGTTGCCATAGTAAACTATCATATGCCTTCTCAATATCTATAAATGTCATCACTAAATCCTTGTTCAACTGCCATCTTTTCTCCATCATGGTCTCTAAAGCAAAAATTAGATCAAAAGTTCATTTATCTCTTCTAAATCCATATTGTAAAAATACAAATAATGTAAATAATGATCATTATGATTATCACTGATATTAGTTTATAAAGTCTTATGCTACATCTAGAATAGTGTTGCAATGTAGCACTATTGCGTATGATTGTGGTTTAGTTCCTTTTATACAGGGTGTATCAAAACACAAAAGCACAATTTCAGGAAACAAATTCGTCATATAAGGGGGGTGAGTATCATATCACCGGTTCAGAAATGTGTAATTTCAAAGTTATCCGACCATTATTTATGGAGTGCAAGAAGCTGATACATGCCGTTTACCATAGTAAGATGTCGGACAAGGATTATAATTGTTGCACACAGTCAGGTTGCAAATCCAGTTGACTACTGCCTGAATACCTCTAGGAACGCTCATGCAATATCCTGTCTGCTACATTCAAGTACTTTTAACAAGTGAAACCTTGAAGAGAGTCCACATATTCCACCAACCAATCACTAATCTGCATTTAGGGCAGTCACCCAGGTGGGAGATTCCGTACCTGTTGTTTACCTTTCTTAATAACTGCAAAGAATTTGGAAATTTATTGAACATCTACCTTGGTAAATTATTCCAATCCCGAACTCCTCTTCATATAAACTAGTATTTGCCCCAAGTTGTCCTTCTGAATTCCAACTATAACTTCATATTGTGATCTTTCCTACTTTCAAAAACACCACTCAAAATATTGGTCTACTAATGTCATTTAATGCCATCACTCCATCGACAGCTCAGAACGTACCACTTATGAGCAAGTACAATTTGAGGGGCCACCTGTTGAATACACAAAATAATCCATTGATTGTTGCCTCATTATCCTTTTATTCGCAAAACATGTTTTGTTAGATATATGGAGATCATCAGCAACTACCTAATGACTAAGGTTAAAACTAAATAAAGACGTACATTTTTAGGGAGTACTCTCATGCTTAAGCTATCCTCTCAAGTATATGCATAATGATTACCACATCAAGTCAATAAAACCATAACCTATGACTTCTTGCTTATAACAGTTCTTATAAATGTACACTTCTTTAAAAAACACTAGTAAAGGAGAATCTTGACATGATCTTGATTTGGAGAGATCATATATCTTAAAGAATTCTATAGACTGCTGGTTGTCAGGTGTTATTCAAACGGGGCTTTAAATATATTGTGCAGAAAAGGGGACTTCTCAAGCTGTTGTTAATAAAACGGACCATGAACCATATTCCTTGCATAAACGCCCTTGTATAATTTACGCATCCCAATACTTTTGTGTCCGAAGTTGAGAAAAAGAAATGTTCACGTACTTGATGCACCCATTTCTTCCAACATCAATCAAGCAGCTCCAGATGTGTTTTGAAATAAGGATGTCAACTACTCAGGTAGCAGTCTTCCTACTGCAAAACCGGGCATTCCAAATACTGTATAGGGCAATGTGCTGTCATCAGCCAGTAGGAAATACCACTGCACTAGCTCAGTGAGAGAATCATTGCTAAAGTGACTTGTGACCCTCTATTCCAGTCTCGTACAAACATATTTTACAAGTGTTTCGGGTACAGGACATGTTTTTTAAGTGATCTCAAAATTGTTTGTTAGTCCACAGTGAGGAAGTATTCCAGTAGTATTGCATCATATAAACTTGCAGTTGTCAGTTAACGCTGAAATATAGGGGAATAGGGCAGCGTGCTGCAAGAATTCAGTGTTCGAATGCAACGTGCGCTACCGCGGTAACAGAGAAGTGCACTTCAAGCGACCAAATTGCCTCACAAAGCATTTTGCAGACCAAACAATGGCAAGTTTCCCCATATAGAGGAGGATCTACTTAAATATATTATTTCATTACGCAATGTTGAATATGTTGTTTCTCGCAAAATGCTGTAATTTAAAGGATGAGAAATAGCTGC
This sequence comes from Anabrus simplex, assembly GCF_040414725.1. Lineage (NCBI taxonomy): Eukaryota > Metazoa > Arthropoda > Insecta > Orthoptera > Tettigoniidae > Anabrus > Anabrus simplex. Next base: position 642,704,608 of record NC_090266.1, on the reverse strand, counting down.
TGCACATGGAATCAGTGTCTCAGATATGAAGGTTAGCCAAGGCGGGAAGATAAATTTTATGAAGGGAAATGGACTTTCTCTTCAACGAAGAACAACTTTGTACCAAAAATGCGGAATGATTTCAATCAAAGAGTAATTGATTTTAATTGCTTTGTGATTGAGAAGCGTGAAGTGAAGGGATATTTGCTCTCCCAAGTAGGAATCGCAGGTCAGATGCCAATCATTTTCCATATGCCACAAAGTTGAACAATCAATAAAGGACAGGGGAGTGTTATTGTACGCTCTACTGGAAACGGAAAACAATTTAAAATTTCCGTGAGGGATCCAAGTTCGTTCTCTTTGCACGTTCGTATCAAAGATAAAGGGCATATAGACACATCACTCGTACAAGATCGGATACGAACGGTTTGGGGAAATATAGCGGGGTCCCTCCTTTAATGCCGGGCCCTTCCCATGTTGGGACAGTTTCCTTTTTTGCCGCTATGTCATTATTACGTACTTACATGAATTATACTTCTATTAGTTCATGTTTATTTCACTTCTAGTCGTATTGCACGGTTCCAACACCTTACATACTGTACCTTGTTTTTACAACATATACGCTTCCATGATATCAACGTGCATCATGACGCATAATTTCAACACGTTCTGACAAATGTCACCAACTTAAAACATCACGACATACGGATGGAAAAACATGCTCCATTAATATATTCAAGATTTCTAATAACTCCAACATTAGTAGCTGCCTAAAATATCTCCAGATATATAACTAAGTATTACCTAATCTGCAAGCGGATTATTCAAATACTTACCTAACCGTTTTTTACATATAAATATTTTTACGGACCCATTTTATCGGAACACTATATCTAAGACTGTTGTGAAAAATTCGTCAACCCCACTTATTCCAAAACAATGTACATGTAGCACCACATATCAATAACATTAATGTAATGTGTTTTTAACCAGGCATATATGGCATACATATACCACTGTTTTAGTTATATGTCCATTTTAACAGCATTATTTAATGCCTATACTAAGCAAATAGTTTTTAAAATTTTTTTTAACTCTATTCCAAGACTCAATCAAGAATAACAGGCTTTATAAACTGATTTTAGCATCTAAGATATATGCCAGTAAGGTGTTACATTGATATTTCAGTCAAAAGTGTTCAAACCAATGTCCTACATTTTCATATGACTAATCAATAGCCAATTTGTGTAATTTATGAACCAACTTTAAATGTATATTGTTAAACTTGCCACTGTTGATTTGCATAAATGTATGTATACTCCACATTGTATAACCCAAAAAAATTGGATGGTAGTAGCATAAAAAATAACATGTGACTTCATGGATGATGCACACTAGTTAATCAACTATCTTCACACTGTGTGCTAAAAACTCAAAATTGACACATACAATAGCCCAAATGTACCAGACATACCAACATTTATGATCGGTTCAAATTAATTTAAGCTTTTACCACTACATGTGATGTTTTTGTAAAAATACATTTTTAATGCATGTCAACTGAAGATGACCCCCTAGGGGTCGAAACTAGCCTTGACTATATTTACCAGCTTAATGTAAATTAATTTTGTATTGATAAGGTGAAGACTCATATTTATATTGTTTTTTGTAAAGTTATAAACAACAGTTGTCAGCCTGTATCGGGAAGAATATTTAACCAGTGTCGGTACTTCAAACACACCTGTTCAACTTACCTGATGTACCCTATTTGACTTTTCAGAAAAAATATCACGCCGGAATTTTACGCCAAATGACGATAATCGCAAATGAGTTGAACCAATTGTGTGTACATTATATTCAATGTATCTTTCAAATGTAAATGAATTGTAAATCATTCTTTAAATATTGAATTTCTTGAAGAATTTGCACACCTAAAGTTTTCACCTGTAATTACGCGAGAAAATACGGTATAGCCTTATGAACATATCTCTCTGGATATACGGTACATGTCGTTTTTCAAGTTCACTTTATATTGCTTCCTCCCTGCAGCTGACTCTAGTGCTGTCACCTGCCTTGCTGCCTTGTGTTTGCTGTAGTATCTGTCTACTACGGATACAGGAAACAATATAAACTCTAAAGTGTAATTCTCCGAGTTCTATTTTCTAGAAATATGTCGCCCATTTAGTTTACCAATCAACATACTGTCATCAGAGAAACACGACTGCATTCTTAATAATGAATGTTTTGTTCCGATAAGGAACATCTCCATACCGTATTTAATTGCGTATTAGACCCCCTTTTCCCCACTTTTACAGCCAAAAAATTAAAGAAGGGCCCAATATGCAATAACGTCAAATTTTGTGCAGTGAACACATGACTTCTAGGCTATAGAGCTATAAATTGTACATGTAAACATTCTACACTATTCTTTAACAAACTTATGAATGTATTTCAGTTATTCTGGCTATTTTTGTTGGAAGGCAGTATTTCTAAACGTAAAACGACAATAAATGGTGAACACGACTTTTAGACCTACGTCTAAAGTAAATATAGTCAGTTTTTAGTTACTCATATCACATCATTTGTTTTATCTCACTAATTCCTCTGATAAGGTTGACGTCAGGAAATGCACATGGTCGTAAAAACACGCTACGAAGATTCGTCTCACTTCATACTCGAACCCGCACAGAAAAGGGATAAGGGTATCGTATTATCATATTATGCAATATTGATAAAAAATAACTTATTGGCCAGTAATTTGTCTCTGTCAGTTGAGCAGTAAGCCTACCACACAGTAAACCTGAGTAAACCTGATCACTGCTTTCATTTGAATTTTCGTCTTGCACCGCCAACTTCCCTGCTAACGGCATGTCGTCATTCCAAGTGACATCATCTTCACTGCCATCTCGTCAGTTGTGGACTGCAATCGATAGCATTCGAGGTCCGGTCTTTTTGAACCTTTTAAAAAATAGTTTCGTTCCCCAATATAGAGTCCAAACAATCTGAATCTATTCCCAAATGGTTCCTGGAGAGGGTCTCCGACATTCCCAGTTGGTGTATGTGTAGCAGAAACCTCTCTTTCCGAATCAAGCCGTGCTGTAGGACGCATACCAAACCACCAGCTGATAACTAGCTTATGTTACAAGTTGTACTTCTGAATATAATACATAGTGACTGGAAGCAGATAACCGCGGCTGTTAAGAGCCAGACTTGTACTTTTAAGTAGGCCTACATGTCATGCTTTTTTCCTAGATATATCATATCAAGATTTACCTAAACAGCTGTAAATGAGATAAGAGATACCGCACTGTTTAGGTTAGGTATGCTATCACCCGGACTGTGCCACAAGTTCCATGACGGAAAGAATTAAAGTAAATAACAGGGAAGTTTGCCACATTTATGGATATCTACAGGTGTGGTGGTAATGCGTTTTATTATGATAATGTATTTCATACGTTCGTTGTCTCCATATTTTATTAACACATACCCTAGTATGTTTTGTTTGGCATCTCCAAAAATTGTTAAAAGTAAGTGGGGACATCACTAATTAGTGAGTATTGTTGAAATACCCAATACAACCCACAGATCAACAGGCAGCCCAGTTCCTGGAGGCTTTAAAATACTGGGGCACCCTCTCTCCTGGGGTCACAAATATGGAGGTACGTTGGTGAGTGAAACAATCGTTACGACTGGATAGTTTTTATCACATTTTAAACTTATTTCATTCCAAAAAAAATACCTATATTGGCCCAAGTTACGATCACTTGATCTCGCCTGCTATATTAACAGCAACAAGCATAAATATTTCTCAGATAAAGTACACTCGTTTCCTCATCCTGAGGTGGTGCAGCTCTTTTTTTAGACACACCCCCAGTGGAAGGGAGTTCAATGTACCATTTTTACTGCATATCAACCTTCATGCCATTCATAAACTCTGGCAGTACAGTACCAGGAATAAACTCAGACTCCCAAGAATGGCAGCTAATTGTGCTAACCACTACACTGATGGACATTTTTAACTAAAAAAAAAAAAGAAAAAAAGAGCAAGACTGATGCATGCTTGCAATGCGCGGGTCGGACACGAAACTATTCATCTCTTTGAGCGACATCATCAGAGAGCTGCTGTAGGCCTACACTACACAGGCAGACATTTCTTAACTATGAAACAGATGTATACTGCATAACTTCGACGAGTGTTTTCATTGCGTGGGTCGTACGGGCGAAACTATTCACAAATTTGTGCGATGTCGTCAGAGCTGTAATAAGACTTGTATCCGCTTCGAAGCGGAATCGTTGTTCTTCTCTGATGAATTATGTTGGGGAAGGGGGTCTTGTATGCGAGATTTATTAATTCATTTTCTTAATTTCGAAAAGCCAGGAGCGGGGTCTAAAACGTGAGGTGGTCTAATACACGAGTAAATACGTTATTTACGTGTTTTAAATTTATACCAATTCTTCTTACAGCTTCATACCTATTGCAGGGTCAGATAAAGCTTTGCCTACTCTACTTCTCTGAGATCCATTTTCTAGAAATACAGTCACCCATTCAGTCACTCTTTTGTCTAGTCCAATTGCACTCATTTTTGCCAGTAGTCTCCCGTGATCTACCCTATTAAGTGCCTTGGATGGGTCAATCGCGATACAGTCTGTTTGACCTCTTCAATCTAGGATGTCTGCTGTATCCTGCTGGATTCCTGCAAGTTGTCTTCAGTGGAGTAGCCTTTCCTAAACTCTAACTGCCTTCTATCGAACCAGTTATTAATTTCACAAGCATGTGTAATATAATCAGAAGGACTGCTTCCCTATGGCTTACATGCAATGCATGTAAAACTAACCGACTTGTAATTTTCAGCTTTATGTCTGCCACCATTTATTTATTCACAGGGGCTGCTATGGCAACCTCCATTCACTTGGTATGACTTCTTCATGTAAACAATAATCAAATAAGTACTTCATATATGGTACTATATCACAATCAATTGTCTATAATACGTCCCCTGAAATCTTATCGATTCCAGCTGCTTTTCTGGTTTTCAACTTTTGTATCTTATTGTAAATGTTGATGTGAATATATCATAAGTAAATTTTAACACTTAGAGAGCCGAGGAGCGCAATCGCACTCCTTCCAACTCCCACTGTAATGGACCGGTGCGTGATTACTCTCTTCTCGCTAGTGCCTTAATAAACAATAATTAGCGAGTATTGTTGAAATACCCAATACAACCCAGAGACCAGCAGCCCAGTTCCTGGAGGCTTTAAAAAACTGGGACACCCTCTCTCCTGGGGTCATAAATATGGAGAGCCCAAGCCTACGGTATGTGTGAAGACCGCAACGGCATCAGTGGCGGAGAGGGTGGACTTTGGTATGTCATCAATGGCGGAAGAGGGAAACCTGTAGTGTCTGTACTCCAGACGAGCGGCTACAGAAGGCATCTGTACTCCAGTGGAGCGATCCAAAATAACACCTGGCAGTAGGTATAAAATTCCTTTGGGAGTGGCGACCCCATTGTAATATTAGCCTATATATGGTATGGTATTAGGAAATCAACCTCGGAAAACGCTAGGGCTCCCCTGCTTAAAGCGACGTGCAGTTCTCAGCGTACTGGGGGAACTGTGAGATATGGGCGACCAGTAACCAACTTCAAGATAGCAATAGTAAATCTTATGACCCTGACAGGAAAGGCGGAGGGAGTAGTAGATTTCTTGGAGAAGGAGAAGTGGAAATGATGGGGCTGAGTGAAGTGAAATGGAAAGGTAATGGAAGGAAGAAATTGAGGAAAGGATACACATAATACTGGTTGCTATTTGTTTTACGTCGCATTGACACAGATAGGTCTTTTGGCGATGATGGGACGGGAAAGACCTAGAAATGGGAAGGAAGTGGCTGTAGCCTTAATTAAGGTACAGCCCCAGAATTTGCCTGGTGTGAAAATGGGAAACCATGTAAAACCATCTTCAGGGCTGCCGACAGTAGGGTTCGAACCCACTATCTCCTGAATGTGAGCTCACAGCTGCACGCTCCTAACCGCACAGCCAACTCGCCCGGTACATCATACTGGAGTGGTGGCCAAGAGGCAATAAAGAGAGTGAGACTAATAATTTCGAAGCAACTGGAGAAGTATGTTGAAATGGCAGAATGTGTAAGTGACAGAATAATGAAGAATAGACTAAAGATGAAGAATGAAGTGATGGACTTCATACAAGTGTACGCACCACAGATGGGAAACAGGGAAGAAGATATTGAAGGATTCTTGGAAAAAGTAGAAACAGAGATTTCAGGTGTGGAAGTGGTTATTATGGGAGATCTGAATGCACAGGTCAGAAACGAGAGACAACGAAAGGAAGAAGTCATTGGAGCATATGAATACGGGAAAAAGAATTGCAAAGGAGAGGAACTAGTGGACTTCTCTGAAAGGAATGTACTTATAGTGGGGAATACATGGTTTCGAAAGAAAAACAGCAGGAAAATTATGAGATATGGGTGGGGTGACAGAAGAACAATTAATTGACGACTTTTTGGTGGAAAGGACAAATCGCAGGAAGCTGACGGATGTGATGGCCTTGACAGGAGAATCATTTGATGGGGACCATAGAGTTGTGGTGGCAAAATTACGGTTGGGAAAAATGGAAAAAACTAAGAGATAAGAGAAAGCAAAATAAAAGTATGGAAATTAAAAGACAAAAATGTACAGGAAGATTTTCAGGAGAGACTGAAGCAACAAATACCAGTTACTGAAGTGGAAAATGTAGAAGAGGAGTGGGCCAATTTCAAAAAGGCATTTGTTAGCGCAACAGAGAGTCCTTGTGGCAGGACATTTGCAAGAGTGAAAGAAAAGGAGACACCGTGGTGGAATGAGGAAGTGAGGAAAGTAGTCAAAGAAAAGAAGACAGCCTGGTGAGAATGGAACCAAGATCAAACAGAAGAAAGCAAAAGGAAGTATCCCAACAGTAAACGGAGACGTACGAAGGTGGTAGGAGAAGAAAAGTTGGGAAGAATTAACACAAAAAATGGAAGCGGATGTAAGTGGCAGTAAAAGGAAGCTGTACGGATTTATAAGAAGTAAGAGGACAGAAAGAGTTGCCACAAAGCTAGTAAAAACGGAAGATGGAGAACTGTTAATACACCCAGAAGAGATAAAGAGAAGATGGAAGGAGTAATTTGATAAGCAATTGAATGTGAATAACTGTACAGGAGAGATACGAGTAAAAGCAATACAGTGTGAGGATTCAACAACAGAGGATGATATAACAAAGCAGGAGGTGGAGTTAGCAGTACAACAGATGAAGATGAGGAAAGCAACAGGGATGGATGAAATCAGTGTTGAAATGATAAAGGGTGCTTGGACCTGTTGGTATGCAATGGTTGTACCGACTACTAAAGTGTATGTGGAAACACAAATGTGTCCCAGAAGGCTGGAAAAAAAGGGATAATAATACCAGTGTTTAAGAAAGGGGAAGAAAGTTTGTGATAACTATAGAGGAATCACACTTATATCACAGGTAGTTAAAATACTGGAAAGGATATTAGAAAAAAGAAAGAGAAGAAAGACTGAAGGAGAGTTACAAGAAGAACAGTATGGCTTCAGGAGTAGAAGATCTACAGTAGACCCGATCTTTAGCATGAGACAGCTGATGGAAAAGAACTGGGAATATGGAACGGATCCGGTCATGACTTTCATAGATATAGAAAAGGCATATCATAGTGTATCCTGAGAGAAGGTTTGGGAAACCACGGTTAAAAAGAGACTCTGAAGAGAAATGTCAGAAATGGTGAAAGCAATGTACAACAAATGTGTTAGCAGAGTACTGACCTCACTTGGAAAGAGAAAATGGTTTAGGAATAAGACTGGACTAAGACAGGGGAGTGTGCTGTCACCTCTTTTGTTTATTATGGTCATGGACAAAATTGTAAAGGAAACAAAGGAAGCCTATGGAGATAAAGAGATGAAGATACTGCTATTTGCAGATGATGATGTGATCTATGGAAGCAGACCCAGCCAACAGCTGGAAACTGCAGATGACGATGATTATGATGATGATATATGATCTGGGGAAAGGACAGCAAAGAAGTGCAACAACAACAACAGCTACAGCTAGATGTACTGAACGAAAAAACTGAGAAGTATGGCATGAAAATCAGTACAGAGAAAAGGAAGACTATGGTGATGTCAAGAGGGGAAAGGCAAGGAAAGGCACTGTGAAAATTGAAAGTCAGAGTCTGGAAATTGTGGACAACTTTAAATACCTAGGAAGTGAATTAATGCAAAATGCTAGGGTGGACATGGAGATTAGCAGGAGGGTACAGCAGGTAATGCATTCTACCAAAGTGTAAGAAAACTTGTTTGGAGCAAAGAAGTACCAAGCAAAAGTAAAGAGATAATGTACAAAATCTATTATGTACCCGAACTGTCTTATGCAGCTGAGACTTAAACTTTGACTAGCAGGCAAGAGTGTAGAGGGTCAATGTTCCCTCATAGTGTTTAATCTGTGGTTGTGTACTCTTTGTATGATGCAATTATTCCATGAGAGAATGTAGACTCCATGGATCAGCTGTGTGGCTATATGTGTGTAGTTGGAGGAGCTCACCGAGTTCAACACGTTAACCTGTATGTAACAAGTAGTAGGAAGTGTATCATTGTGGAGTATATGTTCGAGAACAGTGTACGTGTACAGAGATGGATATTCAATAAACCATTCTCTTAACTAACATGTGGTATCGTGGTTATGTTACTACTAGCATAGCCCAATAGTTAGTTCACCTACAAAGAGAGTAGAATTCAAGCCAGTGAGATGAATTTCATAAGAAGTATGATAGGAAAGACAAGGAAAGACAAAATGAGAAATGAAGATGTTAGGAAGGAATTTGGGATAGGAAAGCTAAATGAGTGAGTTGAAAAGAATAAACTAAGGTGATTTGGACATGCAAAGAGGATGGAAGAGAACAGAATTCCAAGACAGATGCTGGAGGTAAGGTGCGAGGGCAAAAGAGCAAGAGGAAGACCTAGAACAAGATGGACTGAATCACTGAAGAGAAGCATACGAAGATGAAATTTAGACCTGGACAAGATCATGGAAGAGGAATGGTGGAAGGAAAGAGGGAGATGGAGAAGTACCATACACACCGCGACCCAGCAGGAGCTGGATAAGGGGAAATGATGATGACCATTTATGCAATGGAGACTGGCAATGGTTGCAATAAAAAATTTGTGAAAAATTTTATCAGTAAAATGAAAATCAGACCAAATTCCACACCCATCAGAAATTCATATTATTTATAACTGTTATGTTCTTCAGTCTGTAAAAATTCTATATTCATACATTTATAAACTGCCTGAAAAATAAAACACATGGTAAGAGAATTATACCTGAAAAAGAAACAAATTAATTAAAATAGAATGGCATGTTTCATTCTTGAAAGAACATAAGGGGATTTAATCAAATCATAGTAAAAAGTATGTAGAAATGAACAAACATTCATGTTTATTTGTGTTTAAATTCTTAAAAACTTGAAATAGCGAACTTATCTTAAAAGTGAAGTCCTCACTTCTTTTTACTTTAGCATAGAATGAAAGTTGTTCCAAAAGCAGTACTCTGTCATTTGTGCAAGTCCAGCTAACCAGTCAGTTCCTAGACTTTCTGCCATGCCAAGACCTCTGCCTTGTCTAGCTGAATGACACACTGTACTTACTTTTAGGTGTTTTATTTTTAATGCTCCCCCTATTATTCTACTTGTTGCTATGATCATAAATTTAGTTTATTATAATTATAATATGATTGGATAAGACTGCGTTCTCAAGACCAGAAGAAATGTTACGCTTTACGTACACAGTTCAAAAAAGTTAGGGGAACATGTTTCTTAACGTCTGGTATGTAAACGTTAATTTGGTAGATGGGGTTCCAATCATCGTACCTTGAGACCTTAGCTATTCAAGGTATGTCAAATCAAAGATTTGCAGGCGTAGCCATGCATTAAACTGTCAGGTGACCCCTTAAAACAAAGTGAATAACGGTGTGTCCGTGTGTCGTCGTGAGGTATGCAGACTACTGCGGTAATTTGAGCACGTTGTACGTAAACCAGCACATCTCACGAGACATCTTAACGAGTTAGAAACTTCATTTTGTTCCGTATTGAACTGGGATTACAGTAAAATGAAAGGTCCACCTTTTCAATGCCCTGAATGTTTATTGATGTGAATATATATCACATAACATTTAGAGAAGGTTGGTACTAGTTTTGACGCTCATTGCGCGTCGTCATCAGCCAACAAATCAATTGAGCAAAATGCAACTTATCGAATGGCAGTATATAACACATGACAGCACCTACAAGACAAATGTCAAACTATGACTAGTTGAAATATAAAAGACATGACAGCAAATACAAGGATTAATGTTGAAAGCTAAATTGTCAAAAGTTAAAACAATGAAAGCAAAACAGAGAAGGTAACAATAGTTAGGGTATGATACACGAGAAAGTAGTCCATCTTGAGGTTTGTAGAACATAAGGTGTATCTATATACAACATTTAAATGCACCTAATAAGGCAAATTTTAAATGTAACATTAAAATGATGAGGGTATGGTGCGTATAACCATCTAAAACATATGACAGCACCTATAAAGTCACTTTTAGATTATAACCAGTTGAAATGATGAGGTGTGTCTGACAGTAAAACATAACATTTTTGAGAAGGTATCCCAGTTGTTGAGTCTTGATAAACAAGAGAATAGTCCAGCTTGAGGTGCATAAATCATAAGGCAACATATATTATCAGTGGGAAGAATAACCTTGTTCTCTTAAGTTGCGGTAATTAACAGGCTTAATTCAGGTGGTTTCGAAGCCAACAATGTGGTCGTGTGAAGATGATAATTTGAATTAACGTCACGATTCCCAGTTCAGTATAGCCAAAAGAAATATACGGGAAAGGAGGCGAACTCACCTTGAGTAGCGTGATGGCATAGATGTTGAAAGGAGAGGAGCTGGGCTAATGGCTATGTACATTTATATCACGCCTAATTTGGCTTTCAATCTTTTCGTCAGGTCTCCACGTTTCCATACTGAACTGGGAATCGTGACGTTAATCCAAATTATCATCTTCACACGACCACATTGTTGGCTTCGAAACCACCTGAATTAAGCCTGTTAATTACCGCAACTTAAGAGAACAAGATTATTCTTCCCACTGATAATATATGTTGCTTTATGATTTATGCACCTCAAGCTGGACTATTCTCTTGTTTATCAAGACTCAACAACTGGGATACCTTCTCAAAAATGTTATGATTTACTGTCAGACACACCACATCATTTCAACTGGTTATAATCTAAAAGTGACTTTATAGGTGCTGTCATATGTTTTAGATGGTTATACACACCATACCCTCATCATTTTAATGTTACATTTAAGATCTGCCTTAGTAGGTGCATTTAAATGTTGATATATATATATACATTTTATGTTCTACAAACCTCAAGCTGGACTACTTTCTTGTGTATCATACCCTAACTATTGTTACCTTCTCTGCTCTGCTTTCATTGTTTTAACTTTTGACAATTTAGCTTTCAACATTAATCCTTGTATTTGCTGTCATGTCTTTTATATTTCAACTAGTCATAGTTTGACATTTGTCTTGTAGGTGCTGTCATGTGTTATATACTGCCATTCGATAAGTTGCATTTTGCTCAATTGATTTGTTGGCTGATGACGACGCGCAATGAGCGTCAAAACTAGTACCAACCTTCTCTAAACGTTATGTGATATATATTCACATCAATAAACATTCATAGTATTGAAAAGGTGGACCTTTAACATTTTCATTTTACTGACATCTTAACGAGGTTCAAGTCACAAGGGCAGTCACTTTGATCCAGGAAGGATGGACTTTTCGTCTGTTGCTGTGGATCTCAATATCTCTCCAGTTATCCAACGCTCGTGGAATGGTTACAATGAGACAGGCCAGTTCACAAGGAGGGTTGAACAAGGTCGTGGACGCATGACAACCCCATAGGATGACCGATATCTGACCATCTGTGCATTGAGGCTTCCTTTAGCAACTGCCAGAGAACTGCAACATGACCTCAGGAGGGTCACTGGAGTCACGGTGTCTGACCAGACAGTATAATAATAATGATGGCATATGGCCTCCGGAGAGGCCTGGTGCAGGTCTTTTTCTAGTGAACGGCCTATTAGGCTACCTGCATATCTGTGAAGATAGGATGATTTCTAATGTTGAATACGCCACACACACCCAGCCCCCGAGCCACTGGAATTAACCAATTAAGGTTAAAATCCCCGACCCGGCCGGGAATCGAACCCGGGACCCTCTGAACCGAAGGCCAGTACGCTGACCATTCAGCCGAGTCGGACACCAGACAGTAAGTAACAGGTTAAGAGAAGTGTCCTTACGACCAGAACGTCCTGTTTGTGTGCCCCGTTTAATGCAGCAACATTGCGCAGCTCGCCTTCTATTTGCCTGTAGCAACGTCAACTGGCAACTTCGCCAACGGCGACCTGCATTGCTCACAGACGAGTCCAGATTTCGCCTGACACAGCGTGATGGATGTCAACGTGTATGGAGACGCCGTGGTGAGCAGTATATGCCAAATGTTGTCCAGGAAGGAGACAGATTCGGACATAGTTCTGTGATGATGTGGGGTGGCATCAGTATTGATGGCCGTATGGATTTTGTCGACATCTGTGGTAATCTTACCGCTGCGGGGTGTATCAAGCAGATACTGCTACAGCATGTGTTGGTTGCTGCATACGGTATTGGCTCTGAATTTTTACTCTTGCACGACAATGCCAGGGCTCGTGTAGTGCGCATCACCAAAGCTGTCTTGCGAGAACTGCGCATTCAAGAGATGGAATGGCCAGCAGTGAGTCCCAACCTTAATCCCCTCGAGCATGTGTGGGATAGGCTTGACAGAAGTGTTCGTGGGCGTCCTGTTCCACCACAGACTTTCCAAGACCTCGAACGTGCTCTCATTGAAGAATGGGACATGATACCGCAACGTGACCTCCGTCGACTTATACAGAGCATGCCACGTAGGTGCCAAGCCGTGATAAATGCTTGTGGAAGACATACTCCATACTGAAGCTCTCCAACAGTGATAAAAATCCACCCTGGAGGACTTTTATCACTTTGTTTTCGCCCCTATTTGGACATTTCCCTTTGTGCTCTAAAAATGAACGCGAATCCATCAATGTTCTTCTGTATACTTCAACGGTAAAGAATAAAGGTTTAATTGGTAATATACCTGGGTGTGAGGTATTGATTTGTGTAGCATGGCATATGTTCAAAATTGTTCCCCTCATTTTTTTGAACTGTGTTCTGTGTATATAACACCATTACTGTTTTTGTCCTAATACAAGATGGAGATATTTACGTTTGCGTATTTATGTTAAAGAGTCCTTATAAAAACAGCATTCATTTTATTTGCGCAGCGTAACATTTAACCCTCAAATGGTCTATGTAAACGACTGTTACGATCACACGATTTTCAGGATTTTTGTATACTTTCACTAAAAATTCTTAAAAATAGGTTTTGAAAGGAAATCATGCAATGTAATACATTTTATTAAATCATAATATCATAGGCTATTGAAATAAATATATTTTTGTTTCGTACCTTTCATTATATCTGTACAGCCATCCTGAATTTCCAAAAAAGTGTTCCAAAATGATATTATCAAAATGTTTGCGCACATACCAGACACTAAAATACTCGACTTACCCGAGAAAGTCAAATCACAATGTTATACACAATTTTATGCACTTCAAAAAAATATAAACACTTTAGATGTTACATACACAAATAAAGATATATATACATATATACACAAGCACTAGAACGCCCCCTCAAAGCCACTCAGAGGAGCTACCAGAACTAGACTGCTCTCTCCTTTTCCTTCCTCTCTTTTCAGGCCTCCAAAAGTGCTGTCAATTGTGGTAACACCCCCTGTGAACTGCACAGTTACAACCAGGGCACAAATGCCGGGTCCTTCCTCTTTATTGTTGGTCCACAGATTACGCATAAACGTTCCAGCTTTCCAGGAAGTCTGTCAATGTCACTCTCATTATCATTCATATCACTCGCGTCACTCATTATTTCATACAACATCTTCCGAATGGGACTTGAACCCAAATTTCATGGGACTTGAGACTAAATTACTCGCCATTTCCGCAAAACACTGATAAAAACAGCGCGTACAACAAAACGACACCGTGATGCGTCAAGGCGCCATATTGTACTGCGCAGTTAAGGTACCGAGCCTAACGACTGAATTTTAAGACTGCGCAGTCTTAAAATTCAAACGGCAGTCTACAACCTAGCAACTAGAGTAAAAAGAGAGACTGTAATCTGCTGTTTAAAATGATACTACATAGAGCACATTTGTGTGTTACTACGCATAACGAGAGCGTGTCTAATGAACGGCTGCAAAACAGTCGATGTATCGTCGTTGACCACAACAACGTGTACAAAAAGGGGGATGCATCGTCGTTTAACCATTTGAGGGTTAAGAAGTTCGTATAATTTAACACTCGCACTGGCTTGTGCAGCGAGCGCGCATTCCAGCTCAGCTTTAGGTCACGAAAAAACAGAAATTTCTGGAGTTTTTATGGGTTTATTTTCTCTCTCCAATCTGCGTATGATTAGTGACGGGCAGAATTGAATATTTAATGCATTGTAGAACTTTTGAGAAGCGATACTTACTGTACATTCGAAACCATATTCTCGAGTTCAACATAACTTTAAAAAGTCGCTGTAGGCCTAATTTACGCGGCACAAGATTTCCAGAAACTTACTACAGATAGTATAGGCCTACCGGTAACCAAATTACCGTTGAAGATTTTCAGAAGTAGATTTCGGCATGATGTTGGGCGCTTTTGTATCTAATGTGTTTTATTAGATTAGATCAGAGAATTAAAAACTACTTGTGATCGATTGTTATTCGGCTTGGCGATATTTATTAGATATTTCGACGAGCTTGGATGATTCAACAACAATAATCGTGTTTTAATTGGTTCCACCTATTCAATACTTTTATTTTCACTTATAGTGGTTACATAAATAGACTCTTAGTTAAATGGGACATGTTTTGCCCTCAATTAAGGGCATCTTCAGCCTAAAAACAATCATCAAAAATACAACTAATATTAAAAGTGGAAGCTAAAAGTTTAGCCAGTTATTAAAATTCGGAACATAAAAATATGAAAAATGATACAATATATAAAGATGCTAATGGAAAACTGTCTATGATTAAACTATTATCTTGTTGGGGACTAAAACTTCTTCCGTTAAAATTCTAATTAAAAACAGTTCATATAAAATATTAGTGGAAAACCAAAGTAGTAATAATATAAAGCCAACGACATGAGGGCGTGAACACAAACATAAACATGATTGTCATAAATACAATCTTTCCAAGGCCGCTGATGAAATTCGTCAGCATAAAGTGAGACAGAAGCATCTGTTGAAAAATTGTAAGTGGCCCTTAGCACCGGTAGGTAATAAAATTGGCTGAAACCTTGCCAGAAAATGTCAGTAGATGCAGAAATAATGTTTTATGTTAGTGGAAGTTGTTATTTGTTATCTACTGTTGTGTTGGTTGCTGCACGTCTGTTGGCTCTGAGTCTGGTGTTGTATGATCATAAAGTTGCTGACATGAAAGAACTTTTCAAGGGAAACTGACAAAGTTTCCCGGGTAAAAGGGAATGTTAAGTATCAAAATTTGTAACTCATGAAATTATGTTTGAAGCCGGCTGCACGGTCTAGCTTGCCTGCTAGGCGCCGGGTTTGATACATTGGCCACGTCAGGCATTTTTACCTGGATGTGAGGGCTGGTTCTAGGTCCACCAGCTTACGTGACTACCGTTAATTGAGGAGCTATCTAACGGTGAGATGGCAATCCCAATCTAGAGAGCCAGAAATAACGGCCGAAAGAATTCGTCACACTGACCATGCCTCACCTCGTAATCTGCAGAACTTAGGGCTCAGCAGCGGTCGTTTGGTGGGCCAAGGCCCATTAGGGTTGTAGTTTGGTTCATTTAGGGAGGTTTGTTAGATTATAATTACATGTAACAACTCTCATTATTGTCCCGTGTTGAAGATGACGTTAGGCATAGATATCAAGGATAATTTACTTGTTACAAGTTGTTACTTGTAATTTGGTAGCCAACCAGGCAAAATACCGTTTAAATAGGTACTTCAACCTTAAGGTCAAGATTTATAAACTAACAAAAGACATAGCCTTTCTGAAACAGTGTCTAGAACTAAAATTGATCCCAAAATTTTTGAAGCCTACACAGCGAAAAAACTTAACTAAGCAAAGTTTGAATCGAGTTCAACACAAGGTCAACGACATTTGGTTAAGAAATGAAATTAAAGTGTCATATAAAAAGAAGTCACTTTTAAATCCGCAGTTAAATAAAGTTCATTTAGCGTTAGCTCAGGCTTTACATCCGTTAGAATGGAACTCTTTCCAACTACATGTGGACAATAAATTGATTGTTTTGTTGGATAGGAAGCAAGTTACTCTCGACAAGAAACTATCTCAATTAAAAGCATCCCAATCACGGTTACCAAAACATAGTTCAGACACGCAAAAAGCGGCTCCCTCACAGAACAATACACCCACAGTCGTTAATTTGACAGACGTACAGTTCTCTGAAGAAGAAATGGGGATCTTGAATAAAGGCTTAAAACATAACTGGCCTAGCAAGAAAAAAGAACCGGATATTATCAATACAGTAGTTGAAATCGGGGCTAACATTTCTAAACTCCCTTTGGAAACACAAAATTATACCAGATTTGAGGTAGAAAAGAAACTACCAAAATTAGCGGAAGAAATAAACGCAAATTCAAATTTCAACCACAAAAAATTGATCCAGAACGTAAAAAAGAAAACAGACGACAACAACATTATTGTCATAAAAGCGGACAAAGGAGGATCCACAGTTCTCCTAGATCAAAACACATACATTAAAAAAAACAGAAGACTTTTTTAAGGACAAAATATACACAATAGTTAATAATGATCCAACCACGAGAATGCAGCAAAATCTAAAAACTCTAATAAGAAGTTCTACCTTTCTTTTCAATGAACAACAACAACAAAAACTTTTTAACATGAACCCTAGTATTCCGACAGCCAGAGCCTTACCAAAGATTCATAAAAAGGACATTCCAATACGCCCTATCATAAACTGTAGAAACAGCCCCACCTATAATGTATCAAAATTCATTCACGGCTTCCTAAAAAAAACATTACGTATTCAATAATAAACATCCTTTAAAAAATTCGGTATTTTTTTGCGAATTGAGGAGTTGGATGCAATAACAGCGTAAGTAGACTTACGTTATTTTGAGAAACGGAAGCTTAAAGTTTATAAATGTTCTGAGTTAAAAGTAATATTAGGAATCAACCTGAATTTCATTTAAGGACATTTAAAGGAGCCAGGAAATGTATTTCCCAAAGAATTTGAATGATCTGTTAGCTAATAAGAAAGACAGAGTCATTTGAAATTTCATTTTATACGCTGTTATTGCATGAAGAGCAGGAATATTATATTTTTCCATACACCAGTATTGATCAGGGAGTTAGAAAAGCATGATCGCCCAATATAGAGCAACAAAAGTGGCGGTTTATCCCACCTCAGTTCTCCAAAATGTCTAAACTTACTAAAATTAACAACAAATTCCTTAAAAAAACAAATTTATCAACTAAGAAAGGTAAAACCATTAAGTTTATTCTTTATTTAATATTCACCTTTTTCGTTCTTTTTGCTTAAAGGGCCGAGAGAATATTGTTACAGTGCTCTCTCCAACTATGGTATTAGGCAACGGTAATCCCCCCCCCACTTCCCCAACAAATAGTTGAAATGTTATAAAATTAGTCACTCAACATTTTCAGTTTTTAAGTATTTCATTAGTGAAATAACATCAACCCCTCTGTCAGCTTTTACACCACACATTCTTACATCATATAGCTTCAAATCATTAAAACTGAGAGAGCTATCATTCCTCTTTAAGAAGGTAAATGGCACATAGTTAGAAGTGTAGGACTGTGACTCTGATACAACACCATTATGGTAATAAAGTCACACAAACTTCTGTATCATGAATCTGTTGCTTTTAGCAGAGGGCATTCTTAGAAACATAGGTCAAAGTGCTGATACCCAGTCTTTTATTAAATGTGACGCCACAAAACCTTCTCTTCCACTCGCTGAAACCTTCTCCAGCCAGAGAACTGGCGGTAGCTGAACGTGCCACTCGTGAATCATGCCTCATGCAATAACAGCGTAGCGCATGGTACCAGTTTTAGTGAGCTCCTGACCTCTAGCAGCATCTTAGCGAACTAAGACCTGGACTGGGTTGTAGTGAAGGGACCAGGAAATCTGAAAACAGCATTCATGCAATAACAGCGTAAGTAGACTTACGCTGTTATTGCATCTAGCTCCTCAATTCTAAACAAGTTTAAGCTGCGACCCAATCACTCAATGTGCTCCTATGATGTCGTAAATATGTACCCATACATCCCTACCAAAAAAACTGTAAGAATCATCAATGATAATATCAATAAACACAGTGGCCTTAGTAAGATGGAAATTGAAGAATTCATGAAGATATTAAATTTTGTCTTAAGCAATAACTTTTTCTCCTTCAATGGAAAGTTTTAGCAACAAAAAGGCTTAGCGATGGGCGACCCTCTTTCTGGCATCTTAGCAGACATTTATATGGACACAATAGAACACACAAAAATTATAACACAAATGTCCGGCTCCATAGCTAAATGGTTAGCGTGCTGGCCTTTGGTACCAGGGGTCCCGGGTTCGATTCCCGGCAGGGTCGGGAATTTTAACCATCATTGGTTAATTTCACTGGCACTGGGGCTGGGTGTATGTGTCGTCTTCATCATCATTTCATCCTCATCACGACGTGCAGGTCACCTACGGGTGTCAAATCGAAAGACCTGCACCTGGCGAGCCGAACATGTCCTCGGACACTCCTGGCACTAAAAGCCATACGCCATTTCATTTATAACACAAATAAAAGGCGTATGTTTATGGCTCAGATTTGTAGACGATACTTTCATAATCTTCGACAAAAATGTCACTAATAGTGACAAGATCTTGGAGTCCCTAAACAAAATTGATCCCAGTGTTAAGTTTACTAAAGAGGATGAGGTTAGGAACTCATTAAACTTTTTGGACTTAACTGTTACACGCGGACATTATACCTTCGATTTTCGAATATACAGGAAACCTACACACTCTCCCTTAACTATTTTGAATTCATCCCTACACCCCAAGTGCCAAAAACAAGCCTCTTTCTATAATTTAATCTATAGAGCTTTTAAAATTCCTCTTTCTCCCAACAATTTAAGAACTGAACTGAAGTAAATAAGGAATCTTGCTCAAGTCAACAGGTTTAAAATAGATATGGTCAACCGTTTGATTAATAAAATCAAAATTAAATTGTCCACTAATCTCGTCCCAGAAAAACCTAAAAAAACTAGTTTCGCCACATTTACATATAACAACCCAGCCGTCCATCAGATCGCAAATACTTTAAAGAAGCACAATATTAATATAGCCTTCAGGACAGTTAACACCAATCGAAACATATTTTTTAACTACAAGGTCAATCACAATAGCAACCATTATTCAAGGTCCAGCATATATAAACTAACATGTACACAATGTGATTTTTCTTATATAGGCCAAACTGGCCAGAGCTTTAACACGAGATATCTGGAACATTATAACGCTCAAAAACACAATAAGCACTCAGCGATGAGCCAACATGAGAGAAACGGGCCATCACTTTACATCCATAGAGAAAGATCTTAACATCATTAGAAGCATAGGTAAAGGGAAATTAATGAATGAACTGGAAAATCTACACATCTTTTTAGACCAAACCTACAATAAAAATAAAAATCTCAACGATGTCAATGAAATTAAAAATCCTTTGTACGAATTAACACCTAGATATATTAATATCGTGAATTCAAATCAAAACAAAATCCCTCAATTTTTTAAATCTCCACACTCAAATGCTTCATCCACCATGTCAAAAGTTAAACCCACCCATATCGCTTCTAGAAACTCCCCTCCAGCAATAGCACATACGCCCATAGACCAGCCTACCCCCACTCTCCCTCCACGCCCTGCCCCTCCATTACAGCACCAGTACAACACCAGGAGTAGAAATGTTGATAAGACAGGCGCTGCCGGAACAGACAGGTCCATCTAGTATTAATTGAACAAGTAAGTCATTTTACAGTTAAGAGGTGCTAGTTTAATACACTTTATCGCAACGTGTGCTCTAAATTTTTAATTCAATATTACTTTTCTATTTCATTACAGATATTGTTAAGATCCCTCCCAAAGATCAAGCACCACATCAACGGGAACAATATTCATACAAGACTGCATCAAGTGTCTAGGATGTTCCTTCTCAATTAAGCAGCAGCCTAAAACTAAGAAACAGCTTAATATTGTACTCTCGTCAATTCCTTGACGTTACATGAGACCCAAAGTCAAGACGCTAACAGTTTCATTCACAACAACGTTCTTGACCAGTCTACCTATAACAATCGGTTTTTTAAATCTCCACTTGTGCAGGACAACACATTTAAATATTAGTTACGTCAAGAACATGAAAATGAAAATCGTGGGTCAAATAAGCCCCAGTTTTAATATCATCCTTTCTCAAGACTTATGATAAAAAAGAAGATACATTTCATTTTATTTTTGAACATTTTAAGTTAACCAGAATAGAACGGCCAAGTTAAAACACATTTAATTTAAATTTATATTTTCAATCTCGACCAACCTACAATCAACAATCAGTTCAAATCTCCACTTACTGTTGACGACACATCCTGTCAACAGACACGGTATGTCAAGAACATGATATGATATAGGGGTCACATAAACCCCGGTATGTAATCCTCTTTACCAAAAAGAAGATCCATTCTAGTTTTGGACATTTTTAAAATTAGATAGATTAGGACCAAAAAACTTAACTGTATTAACTTGATGTTACCCGTCTTAAGAGTTCATTAATGTTTATATTGTATATATTGGTATGTTTATATTGGTTAAAAAGGTCCCAAACCTTGACCTAAAGGTTGTATACAGGCTGAAGATGCCCAAAATAATGGGTGAAACATGTACCTGACCTAAATGAGTCTACATAAAATCGTGTAGATAATAACCACATTAAACGTGGAAAGTATTGAATAGGCGGTTTTTTATTAAATTATCCTTGATATCTACGCCTAGATTATAATTAAAGGCATTTAATTAGCTTGATGTTTAGCCAATTTCTTGATGGTTCTAATTCATTCCCGGATTTTCCGTTTTCCCGTAACGTTTTTTCCCCGGGGTCCCACCAAAAATGGAGAGTCGAGGTTCCACTGTAGTACATTTATCACAACAAGGCATGTCATCACATAGGCCTATTTCGGGAGAAGATTTTGAGGAACTTTTGGGTTGCTCTGAAGATGTAAGCGACTGTAATTTTAGTAAAAGTGATGATTATGATGTTTCTGGGTCTTTTGGTAGCGCACCAGAGAATGATGGAGCCGTGCCATTGGCTAATGGGCTTACAACATTTCATGCAATGTCAAACAGTTATAGTGACAGTGCTAATGAAAATGACAGTAACAGTAAATTAGATGATTGCTGGACTGAATGCATATTCTCTGAAAGTAATGTTGTCCATCCCCACCATTTTTATGAAATCCCACAGCCAAAACATGTAGGCATTCCTCAATCTGATGCTCCACCCATAGAATATTTCAATCTGTTCTTTACACTTTCATTCCTGACACTATTAGTCGATTTTGTATGTTAATATTTAATATCCTGTGGCTATTTCTAGCCGAGTGCAGCCCTTGTAAGGCAGACCCTTCGATGAGGTTGGACGGCATCTGCCATGTGTAGGTCACTGCGTGTTATTGTAGTGGAGGGTAGTGTTATTTGTGCTGTGTGAGTTGCAGGGATGTTGGGAACAGCACAAACACCCAGACCCCGGGCCACTGGAATTAACCAATGAAGGTTAAAATCCCCGACCCGGCCGGGAATCGAACCCAGGACCCTCTGAACCGAAGGCCAGTACGCTGACCATTCAGCCAATGAGTCGGACGATTTTGTATGTTGTTCTGATCTTATGAACTGCTCTGTAGTAACAAATACTGCTACTGGACACAGTTATCTTCAAATAATTACTGTTACTCTCCAAAAACTCGTAAAATATCCAATCATTGATAGGTTACACTGTTGGTGTCTTTCTCTCCAAATGTTCAATGTTTTTGGAAATTAGTTTATAAATTGGAAAGTAGATCTACATTAACAATATAAATTACTATATGATCCCAGACAAGCGTTAAGATTAAATATATCTTCACTTAGTCACTTTTGTACATAGTGTAAAATGTGCTAATTAATTTCAAATTATGATTTTTCCTTTAAAAAAATAAAAAATAATATTTTTGCACAGTATTCCACGAAATTTTGTTTTTTGAAATGTACGTCACATGTTTATATTCCTTGGGGTATACCAAGCTCACATACCAAATTTCACCTCCATATCTTTTAAACTGAGATATAAATATTTTTTTAATACAGTGATGCAAAATCCCTTGAAACATGCTTGGCATTCTATGTATATGATGCCCTATTATGGGTCAGAATCCAAAGGGTTAAAGCTTGAGGAATCTCTGCGAGACTCCATGATAATCTGTTTTTTACCACGGCTTTAGCATTTCATTGGTACTGTAATGTTTTAGAGTCCACCTGCATTTATTTGGAGTAGCCGTTCTGAGGAAGGCTAGTTCCAGTAAGTCACACTATGCGACAGACTTCAATTGTACATGTATATTCTTTGTAAATAATCTGTTTAATGTACGCAAATATAGGAAATCGTATTACTTTCAATTCTTAACAAACAAATTACCTAACGCCTATAAATTACCATTATCAATCTCTCTTCTTTTTAGCACAGTTATTAGCCATCAGGCGGTTCCACTTACCACTCGGCGTCTTGCCTGTTGGTGGGGATACGACACAGGTCCACTTAACCTACGCAATTACAACTGAGAAGCTACCTGAAGGTGAAATATGAGCCCCTGTCCAGAAAGCCAAGAATAACTGCCAAGAGGATTCATCGGCTGACCACACACGACACCTTGCAACTTGGACGTCATCAGGCTGAGTGATGGTCGCTTCGTAGCCCAAGGCCCATCGGGACTGTTGAGCAATGGGGTTTGGTTTGTTTAACAAAGAATAATAACAACAATAACAATGACACAAGGGGAGCACTAAAAATGAATGAACATCCACAGCCTGTTTCCAGTTTCAATCGCATCAGGAACGGAAAAATTGGAGCCCCATCTAGTGGCAAGGATGGGAAGTGTGCTGGCTGTTGAAGTCTGTTGCACTTCTTAGGGGCAATGATTAACCCGTTCAGTGGATGATGCGGCAAGATCCGCGGCTACAAATCGCTTGCTCGGCGGGGAACACGGATTCATCCGCCGATTCTAATTATATTTTTTATTTACTTTATTTTGTTTACTTTACAGCAGTGTATTCTGGATATGTATGCCCTCTGATATGAATTTTTTCAACTATGTTCTCCCAACACCAATGTGTCATCCAAGAGTTGCATAATAAAGAACCCAACTTACTTCCGGGCAAGAACAACCTAAAGCCCAATAGCCTTGCGCTGAAGCTTTACTGTAGTTCATCGCCTAACCGTCCCTCGGATACAATAATATTGCTGTAGAAGGGATTTCTGGAGATTATGATACTAAACAGACCTCTCTGGTGACACATTAGAATTGTGACCTGATATATTATCCCCAGTCTTGAGTTCTTCATTCAAGACTGGAGTGTGTGTTTACCACGAGCTACAAAAAAAAAAAACACGTACGTGTTTCGTAATACGGGCACAATTCATGGTTTCCTTGCAAACTGCAAAGACCAGGGTTTTATTCGATTCTTAAATTTTTCCCGCTAGAATGTCTAAAAGCAGTTAACCCTTTGGGGTCCAATGTCGGACTCAGTCCGACATCGTTAATTTTCAGTTCCGGTCCAATGTCGGACCTAGTCCGACGCAATTTTAAGGTTATACATTTCGTATGCTGGAGCAGAAATGGCGCCGAGCTTTATGCAGTATACAGCCTTGGCATTTCTCTCTTGCCTACTGCTATTTGCTGTTCATTCCTTTAAGCTGAATTGTGATTTCTTAGGAGATAGTTCCTCACTGTCACAGCTGTGTTTACTTCCGTTATCAACATGGCGTCCACCAGCCGCGGCATGGAGCCTGATGATATTTACGAACAGTTATGTGACAGTGGCGATATTGACGATGATTTGTTGACGGATTCTGATGGTGACATTAGTATTCCTGAATCCGAGTATGATATTTCGAGTGAGGAGGAAAATGACATGGAAGATAGTGGCGAAAGCACTGATGTAGTGGGTGACGAATGGAAAGTTTATGAAGAAGGTGACCGTGTTTTTTCCAAGTATTCTTACAACAGTAACTCCTTTGGATTTCTTTTTGTTGCTGCTCCCGGTTTCACTGTTCTCCGAAATATGTAAGGAAACTAACAGGTATGTAAGAGAATGTATTACCAAACATATGCCGTTGCAGCAATATTCCATAGGGTGGAACTGGGTCGATGTTACCGTCGATGAAATGATGGCATTTCATGGTGTTCTTCTGAATAAGGCACGTACAAAAAGGAAAACTCTAAAAGAACATTTTTCAGACTTGTGGCTCTATTCATCGACCTTCTGCAAGGACATTTTTTCTCGGAAACGATTTCTTCAGATATTCTGGGGCTTTCATGTTTCACCCCCTCCACAATCAAGTGCATTAACACTGGTAACAAGAACGAGTAAAGTTAGAAGTGTCTTAGAATGTGTAGGGAAGTCATTCTTGGAATTTTATAGGCCAAGTCAGTATCTGTCAGCTGACGAATCGACTGTAAGCTTCAAGGGGCGTGTCCTTTTCAAAATTTACAATCCACAAAAACCAACAAAGTGGGGGATTAGGATATATGTTATTGCTGATGCGTTGAATGGGTATGTTTTGTCCATGACTCCTTACTTTGGCTTGTTTACAACGCTAAATTTACTTTTCCCTGGTTTGACATTTGGCAGTAGAATAGTTCTACAGCTTGTGACAGACGTACTTCAAGTTACTCAAGCTGTAGGTTATCATTTGTTTATTGATCAGTTTTAGACTAGTATGGAACTGGGAGGAGAACTGTTGAAAAGGAAAATTCACCTAACTGGGACTGTGCTCTTGAATCGGAAGGGACTACCACCACAGCTGAAAGATAGGAGGCTAAATCTGAAGAAGCATGAAATTCGTGCTCTGTGGAAGGAAGAAAAGTTCATGGTATTTTCGTGGAAAGACAAGTGCACTGTGTCAGTTCTTAGTACATGGCACAACCCATCAATGGTGGAGGTAGTCACAACCATAATGGGCAAGGAGAAGAAAGAATTTTGAAGCCTGTTGCCATTATAGATTACACAGGCAAAATGGGAGGGGTCGATCGTGCTGATCACTACTGCTCATCTTATGGTTTTGTAGTGAAAAGTCTGAAGTGGTGGAGGAAATTGTACTTCTGGGTGTTGGAGGTAGCTTTGGTAAACAGTTTTCACATATATAACTTGCAACAAATGGCAGAAAGTAAGCCCGGGGTGAATCACAAGACTTTCAGGGAACGAGTTATTATGAGGCTTGTTGGGGACGTTAGGAACAAAAATGCCCGTAAGCGGCTGACGGAGCAGCTGTGACGAAGAACTTCGACTGAACGGGAAGCTACATATCATAGATGCTCGTCAGGACAAAAAAACCAAGGACTGTGCCGTGTGTTCCGACAGGAAAGTGAAAGGAGGCAGAAAAGAGACATCATTTTTTTTGTGAGACCTGTCCAGGGAACCCAGGACTACACCCGAACAAATGCTTCTGGAAGTACCATACTTTGAAAAAATGTTGCTGATAATGTGGGTAACTTGACTGATAATAAATAAATTTGCAGTTTGTATTATTAATGTAAAAATTCAGCTTTATACTTATGTGCGTACTTCCTTCCCATATTTGCCTAATGTCAAATTGGACCTGTGCAGGATGCAGGTGGAAAAATCAATTGGACCCCAAAGGGTTAATGGTCCCCACCGTTACGGGAAGATGATTTACGGGTCATGACAAACAAAATGCTGGAATTTAGTGGAGAGCATAGTGATCTTATTGAAGTAAGTTTTGCCGAAGGGAAATTCGTGAAAGGAATTTACCTGGAATGTATAGGGTTCGGGCCCAGCAAATGTGAATGTTCAGCAGCCGTGAAAGAGACAGCATGGGTTCGATTCCAGTTCAAGTAGTGATCATGACAGTGACAATGGTGAAGATGATAATATTACAACCAGTGCAACTTCTTCGTCAATTTAGGCTGAAAATGGACAAAGAAGGTCCCGATTTGGTCCAAAATTCTGTCATGATGTAATGGGAGGATTTTTATGAAAAATAAATCCGAGCAAAATATTTGAGTTATTTTTTGTTGACTAGGTATGCCAGAACATAGCTGAATAGACTAAGATGCCCAGCGAATATTGCACATAAAACCCATTTTATTAAGATGAAATGAAGGAGTCTAAATCAAGACAAAACAAAGCTTCTTACGGGCATACTGTTGGCGCAGGGGATTGAACACAAACCTAAATTAGGAAATCATGTTTCTCGCAATCGCTTCTTGACTACGCCTATTTTCCATGAGCTGATGACACAGAAGAGATTTTTCTTCACCGGGCTGAGTGGCTCAGATGGTTGAGGCGCTGGCTAGCCTTCTGACCTCTAATTGGCAGGTTTTTGAAAGTGCTCAAATACGTCAGCCTCGTGTCAGTAGATTTACTGTCCTTCAAAGCAACTCCTGCGGGACTAAATATCGGCCCTTCGGTATCTCTGAAAACTGTAAAAGTAGTTAGTGGGACGTAAAGCCAATATTATTATTATTATTATTATTATTTATTATTATTATTGTTATTATATTTTCCTCCAGAGCTTTTAACATTTCTCCAACAATGAGGCATATAATGGACAAATTCCTCCCAAAATATACAAGATAAAGTCAGTATTTGACCACCTGGTAGCAAAATTTTTGGAAGCTTATAACCCTGATGGCAAAGTATCAATTTATAAGAAAGGGTGGCTATGGTGAAAAGTTTACATACCAAGAAAACTATTGCCTTTTGTAATGGAATCATACATATCGTGCAAAGCCATGTAAGGGTATGTAACATGATCTGCTTCTGTGTGTATCATAATGAACAGCTGTAATAGTCATAACACTGTGAAAACTCTACATACTGTAAATATTACCTCTAGTGTACTGTAATATAGTCCGTGTGTGTCACTTCCCTCAAAAGTGATAACCAACATAACAGAACATATCGTGAGTATTATAATTTACTCACTATAAATCTTTTAAGTACATGCAAACTTTGCAAATCTACAATATACATGTACAGAAAAATTTATTTCCATGCAGAGATTGTTAGTAAGCTGCACAAAATATTTAGGTTTAAGTTACTGTATAAACGAAAACCAGAGCTTTGTTATTAGGAAGAAACAAGCTCCGTATCAAAGTATGAAAGCACTTAGTACGTTCTTGCACAAAGTATTAAAAAGTATTGAAAAATTAAAATAATAGGATTTTTCAACAATTAAATACAATATATTCAAGTAAATATTTCTTTTAGGGCCCTCCTATAGTTCATTTTAGTCTAGGATTGTTTTTAAACAAGTAATTAAATATTTACTTCAATCAGGGAACCTGGGAGCGAGGAGCTGGTGTGTACCGAGCTCTTCGCTTAAGGGGTTAATGACTGACAGATGAAATGATATCGGAGTGTGTTGCTGGAATGAAAGATGACAGAAAACCGGTGTACCCGAAGAAAAACCTGTCGCGCCAGCGCTTTGTTCAGCCCTAATGTCATATGTACAAACTAGCATCTGAAACAAGGAATCCAGCAGTGAGATGCCGCCTGAGTTACGGGGGCTTCTAGCACAAGAAATAAAACACCTAATATTAAGTACAGGGTGCCACTGACCTAGAAAAGGCAGGGGGGGGGGGCAAGCAGGAAGGTCAACTAGACTCATGCCAAAACGACAAAGTAGTGGTTTTGCAACAACTTACATTCTATGCTAGAGTGGAGAGAAGTGCAGACTTCATTAAGGTAAGTTCCAAATTTCAAGTTTTTAAGGATTTAAACAAAAATAAACATAATAAACATAAATGTTTATATATTTCTAAATGTTATTGAGTCTGGTTTGATAGAATCTGATGTTCTTTCAAGAACAAAACATGCCATTCTATTTTTAATTAAGTTTTTCTCAGAAATAATTCTGTTACCATATGTTGTTTGTTGAGGTAGTTTATAAATGTATTTATTAAAAATTAGTTTCAGCAGATTGAAGAACCTAAGAGTTATAATTCAACAGAGTTGAAACCTAAAAGGGATGGCTTGAGATATCACAAATCATTAAGACTCACCACGAAGAACAAGCATGTTTTCATTACATTTACTTACAATAACATTTTCCAAATCACCAACCTATATACAAAACAGAATTTTAACACAGCTTTTACAATGAATTACACTAGAAGCTATATACTATACATATCCAAATACAGTAAACGTCCACTATAACGAGTACCCCGATATAACAACAGTTCTTGTCTGTCCCTTCAATTTTCCTATATTAAACTGTGTATTATCCCTTGGTGACAGCGAGAGCCCTATCATAATTTTAACGAAACTGTTAATTTCATCAATGAAAATGAAGTACGATGTTATGTATCTTTATTATGTACTTGCTCCTTTAGTGATTTAGGCTGATGACATTTATATATGTCAAAACCAGTTCCATAAATAAATATATGTTGTAGACAACATCTTGTACAACTTACACTTGTTTGAAAAGGTGGAACTTTACTGGAAACTTAACTCTGTGATCTCAGTTTAATACAGAACCATAACAAAGTTTATATCTTTGTGTATTGCATGCAATCGATCATCTTCAGTATCGTTTCCTCACCATGTCCACTAGTAAGCTCTCTCGTCGACATTCGAAGGCGATGTCGGAGAATATTAGTAATACCCATCGACTGCTGTTCCGTAAAGGAAAATGGAAATGAAAAGAGGAGAACATGTTTTCATAATAAATGCATAAATAACATGCCTGATAGCAGTGGGTAACTCTTAAAAAATAAAAGCTGGTATAGCTTTCTCACTATGTGCACATGCGAACTCTCTCTTAGACATCCGAAGGCGATAAAGGAGTCGATTAGCAATACCAGTCAACTGATGTTCTGTAAAGAAAATCAGAAATGAAAGAGAACATGTTTTTGTAATAAATGCGTAAATAACGTGCTGTATGGCAGTTGTTAACTCGTTAGAAATATAGGCTTAATTTTAATCCTCTACACTGAAATTAAGTAAGAATGTGATACACCTCAAGATATGGCAGAGCGCATCACTGATTTCAGGGGTTAGTTCATATTTTCTTGCATCTGGTTAAATTTTGGAGAGGCTATTCCCATGCAAATTTATAGCGAGGATGTCACCATTTCTCCACTGGTGTTGGAATATGTTTTCATGATGGATATAGTACGGCTAAGTTAGGTGATGCTGTTTGAATAAGAAAACAGAAACATTTGCCATAAAATGCATTCGGTCATCTTTGTTACCGTTATCATTTTCTCGCTACGTACACTTACGAGCTCTCACCTCGACATTCGAAGGCGATGTTGGAATCGATTAGTACTACCCGTCGACTGCTGTTCTCTAAAATGAAATTCAAAATGAAAGAAGGTGACACGTTTTCATAATAAATGCGTAAATAACATGGCTGATAGCAGAAGTTAACTCGTTAGAAATAAAGGCTGAAGAAAAGCATTGTATAATTTTTGATGTTACGCACTGAAATTAAGCAAGAATGTGATACACCTGAAGATATGGCAGAGTAAGTACATCATTGATAAAGGGGATAGTTTATATTTTCTTGCGACTAGTTAAATTTCAGCAAGGCTGATCCCATGTAATTTTGTAGCAAGGAGGTTACCATTTGTCTACGTGCGCTTGAAATACGTTTTCGTGATACATATACGGTTAGGTTAGGTGACGCTATTTGAGGAACAAAACTGGAACTTTTCCACAGAAGCCTCTGGAGTGATACTATAATTTTTTCAGAACTAAATTAAACACACACGTTTACATAGTATCGGATTTTGATAAATAATGAACTAGCAAGCGATAGGGCGGATATTATCCACGAAAGCGCAAGTTTTGAACAAGGTGATCGCCGTTTCATACTGATTTAAATGTGTATGGGGTTTTTCCCGACTTTCACGAAAAATCGGATATAATGGCAATCCGTTATAGCGAGTAACTTTTTCACCGTTTTGAATTCTCGCTATAACAGACTTCTACTGTAACAATAAAATAATTTTGAACAGGAATATAGAAGTTGAAATGCACACAGTGCAATGGAGGAGTTTTTCAGTCCATTACCTGGAACATATTAACACAATAAAACACAACAAATACCCAGCTATGAGTATCCTTATGTCATATTGTTATCATTCTTTCTAAACTATAGACCAAGATTTGGTGATCTTATGTACAGTTAATAAAGGTATTCTAATAATCATGAAGATATCTATATTCACATCGACCGGAAGAATAACCCCTATTGTAATCTTAATGAAATAAGTGATATCATTATTGTTCTATTTGACGAAATCATTAGTTTTTTAGTAAATAAAAACAGATTATTCCAGACTGCATGCACAATTCCCCTCATTAAAACAACACACAATGGGAAGAGCAGCAGGGGAGCAAGTACTTATTCCCTTATCTCAACTAAATTTGATATTTTCTTTAGAAATCAAATCTAAATACTTCGTAATACGAAGGATTGGGGCAAAAGTCACGGCAACTAATTTTAATCTTGTAGATATGTGAACAGACCACAAACGTATATGTCTCGTGTGGAAGTTCTGCAGGCATAGTGTGTATGCAGAACAACAGATGGCTCTGCGATAGCTGGTAGTAGCGTGGCGAGGGCTATAAAATCAGTCAGTTGGTGAGCGTTGTGCCAGATGGAAGTAACCTGTGTTGAGCAGCGCGCTTACATCAAAATAGCAGTTCTCAGAGGGAGAAATGCGATGGAATGTCACAGTGAATTAGTGGAAGCCCTTGGGAATAATGCCCTACCATAGCATACAGTAGCATGGTGGGTAAGAAAGTTTCAGCAAGGACGTGTGTCAACCAGTGATAAGCAACGTTCAGGACCACCTATCAGTGTGTGGACCAACATGGCACGTGCCGTCATTGAGCAGCTCCTGGGTGAAGATAGACGATGGACGCTACTGAAGTTAGAGAGGCAAGTGGCATTGAGAACCGCACCATCCACAGGATATGGCGTAATGAGCTGCTACTGTGCAAAATCGCATCACTGTGGGTACCGCACGCACTGACGGAAGTTCAAAGGTGGGTGTGCTATGCAATATGCTCCAACCACCTTGCACGCTGGCAACAGGACGACGATCAATTCTTGTCACGAATAATCGCCATCGATGAATTTTGGGCCAGGGCATACGAATCAGAACTGAAATGCCAGTTCGCGGAGTGGCGACATGCTGGATCACTAAGGAGGCAGAAGGTCCGTCAGAATCCTCCCCCAGTCAAACTGATGGTGATCGTCGCGTATGACGTCAGGGCTCTTATGGTTTGCCACTTTGTTCCAGCACAGTGACCGCACAGTACTACAGGGACTTCCCGGTGCAACAGGTATGACGTGGCATTCAAGAGAAAAGTCCAAATCTTGTGGACAGTGCAAATAATCATGCACGACAATGCAAAACCACATAAAGCAGAGTGTGTACGGCAACTACTGCGACGTTGGGGATGGAAAGAATTGGAGCACCCACCGTACGCTCCCAACATTTCACCCTGTGACTTTGATCTCATTCGAAAGATAAGGAACCACTACGTGGCAGGCAGTTTGCAACAGGAGAGGACATTGCTAATGCTGTGCGCAAACAGATGACCCGATTCACACATGGTGCGGCAAATGCTGAGGCAGATAGTATTCAGCGCCTCCCATATCGTTGGCAGCATGTGGTGTCAGTAGCAGGGTACTGCATTGAGGGTCTTTAGGCCCAGGTTTGTCATGTCAACTTTATGTGTACTGTGTTGTCATAACTTTGCATCGGGAAGGCCATATTGCCCTGTATACTACCGTAATATATTAGTGTGTTACGATATTTCAGTGCTATTCATACCTTGTCCTTTTGTCTGTATACATCACATTTTCCAACCAGACTGGTATCATTAAGAAAAAAAAATAGTTGCCATGACTTTTGCCCCAACCCTCATATTTCTTTTCAGACTCCCTCCTCTAAATTCACCTTTCAACTTCATACATTCGTCAAGTTCTCCACTGTCTTCAATTTTTTTTCAAAGTTTTTGAAAACTTCCACAACTTCATTTTGAGACAAGTTCCCCTACCTATAAGAAATACAACACCAACATGTCAAAGGAGTGCCCTGTTTTTCTGCCAATGCTGAGAAATCGACACCAAACTCACCATGGGTTTCAGCCGATGTCACCGTAGCGTACTTGCTATGGCGTGATCCTGTCAGTTAGGAGATCCGTACTCAAATCCCTCCAGTGGCAATATTTTTTCATCGATTGGCGCTCTGAAATCTGTCTTAAAGCCACATGAAGATTTAACACAACCACCTCGCAAAGCCAATTTGAATTCGCCTGCTGAGTGATCTGATTGTCTAACTTAAACAGCTGATAAAATGACAATGGTGTCAAGTATCAAATGTTTTTTTTCAAATTATTTATTAGTTTGACCAACCATCGAATGCTCACATATCCAGTTCAAGTTGTTTACGACCGCTCTGTATGTACTGTACTACTGTGCACTGTGACGAAGTTCTAAGCAAGAACAGACTTGTGTTAGCGTTGGAGTAGTGTATGTAAGTGTCCGATTAGTGTCATTATTGTATCTACTACTGCACAAAATTATATAAATCTACTGCTGGATTATCTAACAGAGGTGTGTACTTATAATTCTTATTTTATTCTTTAACCACATTTATGAACCAGAACTCTGCATTCAGTGGAAAAAATTTTGGTCCCTTGGGTTTCTGCTGAAGACAAGTTTACTGTACTAACTTTTCTGCGAGTAATTAATTCAGCAAGTCAACCAGCCATTCTATCCATCTGCCTCCCCAGCGATAACCTTCCTCTGTTGTGACAAGGCTTGGGTTAACCAAACAAAAATCAGCTTATTTTACTGAGAATTTGCACTGCATGTCTTCTTTAATACACAGTCTTACCCATAATGATGAATTTTAGAAGAACCAGGAGGTGAACTCATTAATGGTGGACAGTTGTCAATCATCAGTGAGATGATTGCAGCCAAGTGTTGAATGCGTGTGTGCTTTTCAGATGATTCGCCCATGGCTAGACTTCGTAGTAATGCTGCTTTAACCTGAAAAATATAAAGAATAATTTTATACACAACAGTGTTGAAAATATTAGAAAGAGACATACGCACATACAAATGAACATGCATTTCATGGGTGTAGTGGATTTTTCACAAACAACCTAAACACAATAATATCATTTTCAATCGAAGTACAGAGGTGTTTTTTCATTTTTTGTTTCCAAATTTAGTCCCAGTCACACATCAACAAAACATGCAATGTCATATCACCATAGGAGGCAGCAATACAGGCCTGACGACATGGCATGAGGTTGTCTGTATCATTTTGAGGTATTAACCTCCATTCTTCACATAGAGCAGTCTGTAACTCCTGGAGCTCCGCAGAGTTCGTGCCTCGAAACTGTATTCCTGGTTCTCTCCAGATGTGAATCCTTAGCAAATGACTTGAGACCGAATTTGGACTTGCCCGTAACAACATTGGCCCAATGTTCATCTCTCCAGTTGATATGTTGACAGCTGCATTCTAGACGTCATCTTTCATCAGTGAGTACGCATAAGAGGTATACATACAGTAGGTCTCTGACAAAGGACTCTAAGCCATGGCCTTCTGAACACAGTTTTCATCGAAAAAAGTCTTCCAGTGGATACTAAAATCTGATGCAAACTGTTGTGCAGTACGATGATGGTACTGTCTTGAACTTATGGCAAAGTAACGATCCACTTCTTCTGTTGTCACTCTTGGTTGTTCCCGCCCTGGTCTGCAAGCTATAGTTTGGGGCTCTACAAACTGCTGCCACATCTGATAAACAACAGAATGATGCAAATTAAGCCATCTGGCAACATCTGATTGAGACTCTCCAGCTTCCATTCTTCCTTTGGCCACCACTGCAGGGAATCTTCCAGGCATCATCCCTGTGCCACAGCAGAACATTAACACAGTACCAGCTGATATTGGACTGATACAAGAAGTCAACCTCGTGGTAGAAGCTGGGACAACTGTTGTCAAGGCAATGACAGTACAGACAGGTGGAAGTCAGGTAAGGATGAAGAACTTGTTACTGTTAAACAGCAGAAGCAGTACAAAGAAAGGACTAGAATGATCTCATTTAAAAAATATATTATATTTACCAGATGTTGAGAGAAATTGAATCATGGCTGAAAAATGATATAATGGATGCGGAAATCTTCTCGCAGAACTGAAGAGTTTATCATATAGACAGGATAAGAATGGCAAGGAGGGAGAGATTTCATACCAGTGAAAGAATTTGTAAGATATGATAAAGGTAAAGTTAAGAAGCATCAAATTCTCTTCAAAGTCTCATCTCTATAAAGATAATAGGCAGTTTGGGAGGGGGGTGTACAGATCTAGAAAGGGTGGTGTCGACCCTGAATAGAATAGAATTATTTAATCTCAATGTAACAAATGTTAACTGGGAAGAGGTAATGCAAATAACAGAAAGCATGACCAACAAATGGTAAATAAGTTAATCTGAGAAGAACAGCTCAATTAGAAATTGATGGAACCAACTCTACAGGGAAGAATAGTCTATAAGTGGTGCTGAAAAAAATCACCAATGACTTCTATAGAGAAACTGAAGTGATAGATAGTATACCGTATTTACTCCTGTATTACAACCCCCCCCCTTTTTTTTTTTCCACTTTTACAGCCAAAAAACGTAAGAGGAGGGGGGTGGAAATGGTTCCAACATGCGATAACCTCAAATTTAGTGCTGTGAACACACAACTTCTAGGCTATAAATTGTACATGTAAACATTCTACACTACTCTAACAACTTATGAATGTATTTGAGTTATACTGGCTATTTTCATTGGAAAGTAGTATTTCTAAATGTAGAGAGACAATAAATGGTTAACACAACTTTTAGGCTAAATATAGTCAGTTTTAGTTACTCATATCATGTCATTCGTTTCAGCTCATTAATTCCTCTGATGAGGTTGAAGTCAGAAAGGGCATACGGTTGTAAAAGCTCGCTTCGAAGATTCCTATTGAAGATGAAATTCTAAAAGAATGTAACTGTATAAATTCCACCTCTTCAATGCACATTTGTCATTTGATAAATGATCTGTCTAAAAAGATACATAGGACATGTTTCAACCTAGCCTAGAGGTCATCATCAAATCAAATAACATTAAAAAATAAAAACATAAAGACATATACAAAAAACAGCGATACATAAACAATTTGAGATAAAATACAATCAACAAATGCAATGGAAATCTATGTTTAAAATGTAAATAGCTTCAAACTTGGGACAAATTTAGTTGTAAGTGTGGCTTCAACCGTATTTAATACAACTATTGGTTGGCTGGAGGAAATACAGTGAAACCACGTTAGTGCATTCCTCATTAACAAGTTTTCCAGCTTAGCATGTCGTAAATTCGAAGTCTCGATTCTCATCATATTAAATCTATATAAAAATACAGTACCGCACTTATCGAGTCACAAATTTTTCACTATTACCGATTAGTATGATCACATTTTTCCTAGCCCTGAAACATAACTTTCAACTTGGGTAAGATCCGCCGCCACAATTAAGTGATTACAGAAAAAGCTTTCAATTCCTAAACTTCACAGGATAAGTTACACGTTCGGGGAGCAAGCTGTTAGCCTCAGGAATGTTCAACTTTGTTTGCCGGTTAGCAGAGAGATTGCTGAGTAACACAGTGAGTCCATTTGTGCTTGTATTTTACATTCCATTCAGTAGGTAGAAATGTATTTTGTCCTGAATGAAACGGTGAATATTTGTCGCGTGATAAGGTAGCCTATATCTGGATTAGGAACATAATCGTGTGAAATTGACTAGCGTGGTGTGTATTTGTCTTGTGATAGCCTAGGTATGGATACGGAAAAAGTGAAATTCCTTCCTAGGAAGACAACATTAAAATCGTGCAGAAAGTGGACCGGGATCCACATCTTTAAGCGTGCAGAGGTCACGAATGCTGAACTCGCACTAGAGTGTTTTGACTATCGATTCAAATTGGTTGAAGTTTTCAAAATGGCAGCCAAAGTCATTCTGTCGCAGTAGCAAATGGCCGAGTGTAACCTCCGATTCATTGTCTAAGAGTGTGACGAGAAAATGATATTTTATAATCCAATGCTCCGAAATAACAGGCTTCTACTAACATTTGTTTTAGACAGAGTGTAATCTGCAATAATACTTGGAATTTTTTTTTCCCTCCCCCCCCGTGCATATGTTTTCATATTTGTTGTTTGGTGTTTTACACAACGTTCAGTGCACTTGTTATTTTATAAGCCCCAGCAGAAAAGGTGTTCATATTTGTTCACTTGTGTTTTTCACACCTTTTAATATTTTCCTCTCATCTTGAGAAATGGTACATATAGTTTTCATTGTGTCCGCAGATACTTGACATAAAATGCCTTCATTTACAATCCAATCAATTACCGTACTTAACATAACTAAACATTGACATCAGCTAGCTTTGACACCTGAATATTTTATCATTAGCTACGTATCCTACTAGAAGTCCTATCTTTTCTACGACTTTCTGATAAATCAACCTTATATTTTAATACACTTGATTCGTTCACAATTCTATTTTAAATATTGACATTGATTTCTCCTATCTTGAACTCATGTTATGGAAGTGGAAAAAATATCCCCCTTGGATGATTGTGCTTTCACTCTCAAGGCTCTCATAGTCCTAATGGTGTATAAGAAGAGGATCCATTTTGGTTTTAAACACTCAAATATTTGAGATTAACCATGTTATAATCTTCAAAACTGTTTATTTTACAGTATTTTTAACATACTTTCTGTGCATTGCCATCATTTGAGATGGTATACTATAACATTTTATTCTATACTTTATAAGATTAGAAACCCATATCCATAAAAAGTGAAACATGTACCTATGACTTTTAAATATTATGTCTAAATTTTAACCACATGAAATAGTGGATTGTATTGTATTGTATTGTATTGTATTGTGTTGTATTGTATTGAACAGGTGGACCATAAATATTGTTATAATATTTGTGATATATATGCCCTCATGTCGAAAAAATTCGCATCTAGTGTTTCCATATTGCTGTTGGATAGTTTTTATTCGTATATTCGATAGGACATTTTCTCGCTTAACACGTTCGTTTTTGTTGTCCCCTGCAGAAAAATCTTAACGAGGTTTTACTGTACTTAAAAATTATGAAGACTGGTAAATGATGTTCTATTTGTCATGCTGCTATATGCCGATGACACAGAATAGAGATGAATTGCAGAGTGCGATGGATCTCATCACAGAATGGGCAGATGAGAATGAAATGGCGCTAAATATAAACAAAACTGAGTTTGTAGTATTCAGAAAAGGTGGTAAATTAGCAAAACAGGACTTTATACAATGCAAAGGACAGAGGCTCAGGAATAGCAATGCCTACAAATACCTCGGAATCACAATTCAAGTAACTGGAACGTCTTTCTCGATACACCTGAGGGAAAGAATAGCCGCAGCAATTGGGAACATCGACATCAAGCAACTACCACGCCTGTCCCTGGAGACAGCCATGAGACTTTTCGTAATCAAGGTTATGCCTGTAGCCACGTATGGTCTGGAGTTAATATGGGAGTTCCTCTCGAGGAAACAACTGCAAGAATTGGAAAGTCTGAAAGTGAGGTTCCTCAAGCGAGTTCTAAGCATCTCGAAATACACTCCATCTCGACTAGTCTATGTATTGGCGAGGGAAACGTTTTTAGTGGAGGATGTAAGACTTCACCTACTGCTACCATCCACAACAAGTTATCGAGAACTCGTACAAGAACTGAAAGAAAAAAGAACAGATATTGGGATGGATTTCTATGGGACAGACGCCATGATCAACCGTGAATGGACACGCACAAGATATGACTTACGGCATACAGTTACGAGGTTCGCCATACATGGGTTTCATCATAAAGTATGCCAGACCTTGAATTATCATGAACCAGGCCCGGATTGCGTGTGTAGACTCTGTGACCAACACTGTGAGAAGTATCATGCTTTACAGTGCAAGCGTAGGCAACAAACGATCACCCAGCTTGCTAATGAATAGTGGAAATGACAATTAAAAGTGCCAAAAACATTGTGACAATAAGTGGAAAGATATTTTATTTTATTTATTTCTTATATGGCCATTGGCTGCAATAAAATTCTTATTATTATTTGTCATGCTGCTGGAAACTTCAGACTCTATTCCATAAAGAAACAGGATAACATATTATGCAACTTTGATACAAAAGAACCTATTGGCCAGTCATTTGTCTCTGTCAGTTGAGCAGTAGGCCTACCACACACTAAACCTGAGCACTGCTTTCATTTGAATTATCATCCTGTGCCGCAAACTTACCTGCTACCAGTGTGTCGTCATTTCAAATAACTACATCTTCACAGCCATCTAGTCAGCCATGCACTGCAATCAAGAGCATTCGAGGTCAGATCTTTTTGGTACTCTTAAAAATAAATTTGTTCCGGACTATAGAGTCCAAACAGTGAGAAATCTATTGCCAAATGGTTTCTGGAGATGGTCTCTGACATTCTCAATTGCTGTAGCTTATGTGTAGCAGAAGCCACCCCATCCAAAAAACTGTGCTGTAGAAAACGTACCAAACCATCAGCTGATAACTAGCGTATTTTATGAGTTGTACTTCCGAATGTTAAACATAGCAACTGGAAGCATTCTTTGGAGAACTGCGGCTGTTGAAAGCCAGACCTTTAAGTACGTTTCATGCTTGTTCTCTACATTTACCACATCAGGATTTACCTCAACAGCTGTAATTGACATAAGAGAGGCCACTTTGTTTAGGTTAGGTATGCTAAGAATTGCCAGGATAGTGCCAGAAGTAACACAACAGAAATAATAAAATGAAATAACAGAAAACTTGGCTGCATATATGGATATCTGGCGGTAATGTGTTTTATCATCATATGTTCAATTTTGTACGCTGACGCCATTTTTTATTAACGAATGGTATGTTTTTTAGAGTATCCGAAAATCATTAAAAGTAAGTGGGGACATAAAACCAATATTATTATTATTATTATTATTATTATTATTATTATTATTATTATTATTATTAGCTTGAATTATGGGATATTAAACTATCACTTTGTCAATAATCTCTCCTGCTATATTAATACCAACAGCCGTAAACATTTCTGAACTAAAGTAAACTTGTTTCCTCATCCCGAGGTGGTGCAGCTCTTTTTCAGACATGCCCCCAGTG
Source organism: Anabrus simplex (assembly GCF_040414725.1). Lineage (NCBI taxonomy): Eukaryota > Metazoa > Arthropoda > Insecta > Orthoptera > Tettigoniidae > Anabrus > Anabrus simplex. Next base: position 642,664,844 of record NC_090266.1, on the reverse strand, counting down.
GAAGGGGAGTGGCATGTACCATTTTTACTCAATATTAACCTTCCTACCAGTCTTAAATCTCAGGAAGTAGGTACAGTACCGGGAATTGAACTCAGGCTCTCGAAAACGGTAGCCAATTGAGCTAACCATTACGCTGGCGAACATTCCTAAATACAAAACACAGACATATAACATGACTGATGCGTGCTTACAATGCGCGGCTTGGACAGGAAACTTTTCACCTATTTGTGAGACGTCATCAGAGGTGCAGTAGGCCTACGGTACGGAGGAGGACATTTCTTAACTACGAAACATAGATGTACCGTGTGACTTAGACGCGTTTTCATTGTGAGGGTAGTACAGACGAAACTGTTTAGACATTTGTGCGATGTCATCAAAGCTTGTACACGATTCGAAGTGGAATAATTGTTCTTCTCTAATGAATTACGTTGGGGGTCGTATGAAAGATGTATTGTTTTCATTTTCTTCGTCTCGAAAAGCTGCAGGGTAGGGGGTCTAACACATGAGTAAATATGGTAAGTAACTGCTAAGCTGATTTTGTTGTAATTAAAAATAAATGGGATAGAAAGGAATGTTATAAAAGTAGGCCTATTACATAATACTTATAAGAGGGGCATGAGGGAGTTTAAAAAAAGTAATAATGGTTGGTGGAAAATGGGAAACAAAAGTATAAACAGCCTACGGGACAGGTTTAAATCAATTACTGAGTAATGTGAAGATGGGTACATACATTTCACGGAGGTAAGGAATGGTACAGACCAATAACATTATAACAGAGAAAGAGGTTAAGATAAAAGTGTAGTTAAGAAATAAGAATTTGGAATGGTTGTAGAAGTAATGAGAGATTGAAGGATCTTACTAGGAAATTGAAAAAAAGTCTGCTAAGAATGGCATGATGCCAACCTTAATTAGCAGTCGTATGAATTATAAGGAAAAATTGGAAGAGTATAGATCAGGGGTGTAGAATGTATTGATGTAACAGATGTATTACATACCTTGGAATCTCCTTCAAGGTGATGAGTTATACATAATAATCCAGTATTTAGTTGTTTTGATGCAAATGAAGTTTCCTTTTACCTAAATTTTGCACCTTAAACTAGCAGTTTGATTGAAATTCAGGCGAGCTGAGGAATGACTGTCGCCAAGAAGCCAAAGCTAGTTGCCAGCCTCGATTTAAAACAGCAAGCAACATTCGAAATTCTGAATGGTTCAGTGTTCCTCGTGTGCTTGGTGTGACCCAGCACATGTACAGTACTTCAGTACATTTCGATAAAAGGAGTTCGACATGAATAATATGCTATTACTTCTTGTGTTTTACTATTTTCAGCAGAGAGTGTCTTTGTGAACATTTAGGAATAATGTGGATACTTACAGAATAGTGTACATAACTTACATACTCACAATTAGGTTAAGATATGCAGGGATGACGGGAGCTTGGTATGTACTGTGGCTAAGTACAACCAAGGGGTCACGCGGCGAGTGAGCGTGGCTAGGTCAAGTTGCATAGCGTTCCGAGTGTATATGGAGTGAATATGGAATAGAATAATTGCATTATCAACAAGCTGAACGTAAGGGTTTCCAAATTTTAAATTTCTCTGAGAAAGAAAATGTAATTAAAACGTTCATGAAAACTTTGAGAATAGAATTTTCTCGGAAGGCTTAATATAGATTTTCGATTAAGCAGCACAGCAATGAAGTGAAAATAAACAGGGCCATATACTTGCACATTTTGTCCAGGCTGTGTGTTTTCTAGAAAAAAAGCAAGGGCTTGCCTTTTGTGATCACAAGAGTGAAAAATCTACTAACAGAGGGAATTATACTGAATATTGAAATGAGGTTGCAACATATGACACAATATTAAAAGAACACCTAGGAAAGTATACTGTATTTCATGGAACTTTGCCTGATATTAAGAATGATTTGATTTCAAGTGTAGCTGCAGTTATGACCCGTGAAATACACAACATTTCTAGTGCATCTTGTGTGTCACTGATATTAGATGAAACACCTGATCCGAGAAGTAAGGAACAACTCTTTATTGTCTTTCAATATGTAATCAGTGATGGTAGTATTTAAGAACATCTTAAAATGCAAACAATATAGAAATCCTAAAATTAATGAATTTGCACAGGGGAAGCAGCATAATTTATCCTCGTCTTTCAATTGTGTGAATTTTTTCTTTCGTTGCGTGAGGTTACGTTGAGGTTACTAAGCATTGTAAAAAGATATAGGTTCTGACCAAAAATCGATGCTCCCTTAAACCATGCTCTCAGCATAATTAAAGATTTTGCTTGTTCAGACAAACTTATTGCTCAGACATATGATGAGCAGCATTCATGGCAGGAGAGCATAATTGATTGCAATCACAATTCAGAGAGCATTGTACAGAAGTCAGCTATATTTGTTCAGTGCTACGCCCATCAACTAAATCTTGTGCTCTTACAATTGGTCAGTTTCATCAAGGATGCCAATGCCTTTCTTTATTGCACTCGTAGGATTTGGAACTTTTTTTCTTAATCAAACAAAAATAATTCATGCTTTGGATGTGAATGTGAGAAAACTAATTCCCGCTGTTCCTCAAACTTGCTGGAATTTTTACAGTCGTTCAGTGCGAACAGTGACAAAGTACAAGGTTGAGATGGAAAATTTGAGTCAATAGTCAAAAATGAAAACTCAGAATCGGAAGATGTACTGAGACAGAGGAACATCATGTACTCATGTCGGATGATTGGTATCTAAAAAACTGAGGAGATGGAAGCCTTTCTTGCTATACTGTACATTCATGGTATTATAGGAGCTCAGGGCTTGGAATTGGACTCTCAGTGGTCAGCGAAGTGGTGCAATCCTATTGTCTACATGTTTGTTATTTGTATTCATAATATTCTAATTCAAAACACACTATGTGAATTAAATTTCAAATAAAATATCTAGCGCACACACTGGTATATTCTTTAGTTACCACATCCCCATCCATTCATTAATAATAACAAAAAGGAGTGTCCAGCCAGTTCTAGCGAGTATGCAGATCGCAGTGGTTCTAGTGTTAATTTCCTTCTGATCCGTATTGACAAACATTCACAATAATTATAAGAAATGAAGAAAGTGTCTGTCTGTTCAATACAAATTAATATAAGATGTAGTTTATATTCAATACATCACAGAACAGGTTTCGAACCTTTAAAGGCAATCTTCAGTCATACAGCTCAAATTGACAATGTATGTAAAAGGGATGTAACATGTATGCTTAAATGAACACTTTAAAAACTATGACTTACCTTGTAAATTTACAAAATGATGTGATTACTCGGTATTAGACTAATGGAATTATTAATTCTAACGTCTATTTGTTATGTTTACGGCAAGAGTAACATAACATACACAATAGATTTTACAGATATCAGTTACATAAATATGACTTGGATTTTATTCGAATAGAATAAAAAAAACACATTCATGAAACAGAGATTTTCCCCAACTAACTATACAAGGAGTAATAAGAAACAGGGAAATAGGAAAAAAACAAATGAATAGGAGAGTGAACCAAAGAACAACATTTTAAATTACCAAGTACAAGACTTGACCTGAATAGAGAAGAGTGCCAATAATAACAGCAAATAATAAGTTCTAGGAAACAGTCAATATAGCAGAGGGTCTATTTTGGGACCTTTCCTGTTTTTTGTCTATATTAATGATCTAGCATGTAATGTTCCCTGCACATCAGTTCTATATGCTGATGGTACAACTTTCCTAAATAGTAATGTTGATGTCACAACACTACAAAACCAAGTCAACACATCTGTTAAACTTGCTGAAAACTGTTTTCATCACAATAAATTAACTATTAATGTCACTAAAACAGAAAATATCCAATTTACCTTGGATCACACTGTACGTAATGGCTGCTGTAATTCTGTTAAATTATTACGCCTACATGTAGATACAAGACTTACCTGGGAAATAGAGTAGAACCTCGGTAATTCGAAATCGGTTAATTCAAAATCCCGCCTAATTCGAAGAAGCTCTCATTCCCGGAAACATGAGATACAGTTTTGCATGTTATTTAAATTTTTTAATCCGAAATACGGATAATTCGTAATTCGAGGTACAATGTCGGCCCCATTACCGAAATTCAGACTTTTAATTCAAAACTGCCTTTACATTTTAAAACAATAGTACTGGTATTTTACAGAGTAATTTCAACTTGAAATTTATCTGCGTCATAATAGAATGCGTGTTCCGGAACGTGGAGCAGTAGCTTTCCGCACTTACACTCACTTCGGTGGGTCTACAGTGCGCTTCCTGATTGCTAAGTTGAATGAAATCTGAAATCCTTCTTATTCAACCTTTTAAGGAACGCCGTAATATCACGCAACAGGCAATGTGCGGAAAAACAGAATCTGCCAACGCTGGCGATGCCGACGGTTAACGAAAAAACATGGCTCAATAAAAAATTCGTAGGCACCGAACAATATTGTCATTGCTGATGAAACTGCATTGCTTAATTTTCATGCGAGCCGAAACGGTCTTATGGTTTTATACGAGAAAGTGGCAGCCGGGGAATTGTACGAGAGTGGGGGATGGGGGTCGTTGTAGTGCATTGCAATGCACATGGAAGCGAGAAACTTTATCCCCTCGTCATAGAAAAGTTCGATAAGCCACAATGTTTTAAGGGCGTCAGGCACTTTCCATGCCAGTACAACACATCTTAAAATGCAAACAGTATAGAAATCCTAAAATTAATGAATTTGCACAGGGGAAGCAGCATAATTTATCCTCATCTTTCAATTGTGTGAATTTTTTTCTTTCGTTGCGTGAGGTTACGTTTGTCCGTGATTTATCCTAGTGCATTAAACATCATTTGAACACTGTAAATGCACCTTGTTGGATACATTTCGGAAATAGTTTTTCCTGTGGCATTTGAATGGTTTAAACTGTGAATCGAGGTGATTGCATGTATTAATGGGTCTTAGAATACTTTGTGACGCAGCAAGTGTTTACATTTCTGAAGTACGAGGGAAGTGCCATGGCGGGAAATCATACAAGGATAGAGGCATAGGAAAGTTCGATTTTAAGGGCATCGGGTACTTTCTGTGTAAATACTAGGCATCTAAAATGCATACAGTATATAGTAATCCAATGAATAAAGCACTTGCACATGGGAGCCAGCATAGATTTCTCCTCATCTTTGAATCCTGCTTTTATTTTTTTAAATTTCTTTCTTTCATTGCGTGAAGTTATGTTTGCCAGTGAGATATCAAAGTGCATTATTTGAATACTGTAAATGCACCTTCTTGGATGCATTTTTGAAATAGTTCTTTTTTCATTGCATTTGAAAGGTATAAACTGTGAATCAAGGTTAACTGCATGCAGTAACGGGCCTTAGAATATTTTGTAATGCGGCAAGTGTTGGTACTTCTAAATTGCGGATTGGCAGTTAATTTGAAATCACGTAATTCGAAGTCCGATTTTTTAGTCCCAACCACTTCGAATTAACAAGGTTTTACTGTACATACATAAGAACTTTGTAAGAGATTGGCCAGGGTGTGGTACCTGTTGCAGAAACTGAAAACTTGCATCAGTCGGGATATGCTACTTGCATCCTATCATGCTTTCTTTCAACCTCATTATACTGTATTTGATCAGGTTGTGGTGCAATTGTCCTACATCAAATACCGTATTTCACGGCATAATCGTCGCACTTTTTATACCAAAATTTTCGAAAAAAAATTGTAGGGTGCGACCATTATACGATGAATATTTAATACCAGTATTTGTATTACTCAAAAAATGTATTTATAACTAAATTGTATTTGATACAAATTTAAGATGCACGTAATACTCGCGTTTATACATCAAAATAATTAAAATAGTCTAAAACAAAATTCATAATTTTTCGCAACAATTCGGCGAACATTTTTCCAACCTGAAAATAAAAATGAACGTATTACGTTAATTTGTCATTAATTTGAGTATTAAAGTTAAAATATTACACTTGCAAAAAATTATCGCTTTGTTGTGAAAGGCGGACTTACCGGTACGCAATTTATTCCAAATCTTCGGTGTCGCTATCGCAGGTTTCGCTATCTGATGCGCCGTCCTCGCCTCTGTTAATACCAGTATCAGATTCTTCGTCTCCCTGCCACACTGCGTCATCTTCGGAACCGTCTAGTGCATTCGAAATCCCAGTCCTTTTGAAGCTCTTGGAGACTAGTTCAGGTGGTATAAGATCCCAACTCTTCTTCACCCACGAGCATAACAAGTCCAAGGGTGGACGCCTGATATTTCCGGCGGGCGTCAATTGCTGATCGCCGCTCATCATCCACTCGTTGTAAAATCGACGTAAGTGGTCTTTAAAGGGTTTATTAACACATACATCTAGTGGCTGCAAAGCAGATGTTAGGCCACCAGGAATGACTATCTGTCGTGTCTTATTTGTAGTGAGAATTTGCTTCACTTCGTTCACGAGGAGACCTCGGAAACTATCTAAAACAAGCAGAGCTGGTTGTTTTAGTAGTGCACCAGGTCTTCTATTCCACACAGTTTTAACCCTGTCCAGCATGAGTTCTACGTCCATCCAACCCTTTGGTTGCACTCGTACATGAATTCCACGGGGAAACTGTATATTCTTAGGCATCGTTATCCTCTTGAAAATGATGTAAGGCGGCAACTTTCTCCCGTCAGCTGTAATGGCCAGCATTGCCGTGCATCGCAACTTCTCACTACCGCTGGTTTTCATTAATACACTCCGTGATCCTTTTAGCGCAATAGTGCTGTTGCGAGGCATATCAAAAAAGATTGGAGTCTGATCGGCATTACCGATTTGAGAAAGCAAGTACGAAGTTTCCTTGCGCAAACGTATGACAAATCGGTGAAAATTTACAATCTTGTCCGTGTAATCAGCAGGCAACTTTTGGCTTAGTGTTGTTCTCCTTCGCACTTACAGATTGTGTCGTCGCATGAGCCCCTTAATCCACCCACGAGTCGCCTTAAACTGAGTTACCGGTATGTTGTGTTTGCGCGCTACCTCCTGTCCCTTAATTTGTAACATTTCATATGATACACTGCAGCCATTGTTACGTATTTCACTGACGTACCTAAACACTTCTTCGTCAATTATAGGAAACTTCCCTGTTTTAGGACCTCTAAACGCGCGTCTAGAAGGGTTTGTGCTTTTTAGCTTGTTTTTTACTTTCCGCCAGTCACGCACCAACTTTTCACTCACAGAAAATTTTTCTTTCTGCAGCTCTGTTCCCGTGCTGTTCAGCGAAGGCAATTACGCTTAGCTTGAAGCCCGCAGAATAGTTTCTATATTTACCCATAATCGCTTATAAATGCTTCACACGTTAATGTTTTGCGATATAAATGACTTTCCGTAATTGTTCACTATTAAAACAAATTATTTCTGCACACACCCAAAACACAAATTAAAAACTTAAATTCTCACGCACACATGTCTACAGTAATCACGTAAATCTGAAACAAATAAATGCATCTGTGATCTGTCATTCCAGAGCAGCCAATACTGTTAGGCAGCAAGGAAGCATGCAACAATTTATCAGTTTAGCTCGTTGGTTGCGACACACTACTGCGCTTGCGCAAAGCTCGCAAACCGGAGCTCTAGCTAGCGCGGTGTAGATCTACTGTATAGTTGACTGTATTCCGAGACGTCAGTAACAAACATTCATTTTTTTCAATTTCATTTAAACATACGGTAATTAGGTTAATATATCTTCCCAGTTATCGACGATTTTACATTACATTACTGACGAGTTTATAAAATAAAACTTTAATAGCATTGGATAATAATTATCTTGACTGCTTGGATAAAAGTTTTCATCCCATGCCCGGACACTTATGACGTAGTATTAAGATAAGAGTCCTAGCGATGACAACTGAGACATCGTAAATAATTCGGCTGAATAATTCCGTGGAAATCTGCGTTATCGTGTTGGATTTCACTTCGTGCGCAATAACACAGGAGCCGGCCCCATGGTGTAGGGGTAGCATGCTTGCCTCTTACACGGAGGCCTCGGGTTCAATTCATGGCCGGGTCAGGGAATTTTACCTGTATCTGAGGGCTGGTTCGAGGTCCATTCAACCTACCTAGCCAGTATTTCCTGGCGACGTTGCCGATAAGCGATAACTTACAGCCTTACGTATTTCAAATGGGAACTCATAATATGTAGGTGGTGAATAAATAGTACACTGTCTCGCGACCACGTTGTCAAACTGCCGATAGCCTACCGGTAAGCACAATATGTAGGTGGTGAATAAATAGTACACTGTCCCGCGACCACGTTGTCAAACTGCCGATAGTCTACCGGTAAGCCATGCGTCGTACATATACCGGTATTATTTATTTATATGTTGTGCAACATGTCGCAAATGTGACTGTGTTGCCAAATTGCCCATAAACCATACATGTATTTAAATTGCGCATTCATGTGCAACTTACGTTGCAGTTCCATTTTCCTTTTAACCAGATTAGTGAACAAAATTTGGACGTGCGACGATTATGTAATTAAAGGTTTAAAGTCCGATTTTTGTATTGAAAATAAAGGATGCGACGATTACGCGGTGGCGACGATTATGCCGTGAAATACGGTACTTCTCACTGTTTGCAGATTTACATCCACCCACCTAAAATCATTATTCAATACATTTGAGGCAAGACCAAAGTTATATAACTAGTCTAAGAAATAATGTTTACTTGCATCCCCATCTGATGAAATGCTTATTATCCTGATCACATGTGCTTTCATGTGCATTGATAAAATACCTATTACACTAATCAAGTTCTAGAGGAATCACATCTTTGTTAATTAATGTTTGAGTAGCACTTCTTATGATAGACCATGCAGTTTTGCATTTATTGTTCGCACTTTGGATATACGCGTCATTTACTGCAAGTTTAGCCTCATGTATATGTTTCTTATATAATTTCCTGTAGTTTTTTAATATTTCTTTATCCTCTAAATTAATATTTAGTTTATACTTATTATAATAAGTTAACATAATGCTACGCATTTTACCCAGCTCAGGCGTAAACCAGTTTTTAACTCTATTTCTTGGTTTAGAGTTGCTGGCCTTATTAGTTGCAACTTGTTCAGGGAAAGCTGAATTAAAATATACAATTATCATGTTATAGAAATACGAAAGTGAAAAGTTGACATCACTCATGGCATAAAGGCTAGCCCAGTCTGCTCTCATTAATTTGTCTTGGAATTCATTAACCCCTTTAATTGATATGACACACCTGATGCATTTTAATTCTTTCAATGACTCAAAAACTCTTGTCTTACAGTTAACTTTAAATTCAACCCAAATACCATTATGGTCTGACAATACATCTTGTCCTAGAAATGAATATTTGTAAAATGATTTGTGTACATTGGTTACATTATCTAGGCATGCATTATTTCTTGTGGGTTCACCATGTGTGCAATATAAGTCATGCGATCTTAACATATTAAGGAAGTTTTGAGTATTTTGTGATACCTTTTAAGATATTTATACTGCAGTCGCTTAAGTCCGGCCAGTATCCAGTATTCGGGAGATAGTTGGTTCGAACCCCACCGTTGGCAGCCCTGAAGATGGTTTTCTGTGGTTTCCCATTTTTGCACCAGGCAAATGCTGGGGATGTACCTTAATTAAGGCCACGGCCACTTCCTTCCCAGACCCAGCCCTTACCTGCCCCATCGTCGCCATAAGACCTATCTGTGTCGGTGTGACGTAAAGCCAATAGCAAAAACAGATATTTATATTGAAATCACCAGCTATAGCAATCTTTTGATCATATTTACAAGTTAAATAAGAAATCAACCTCTCTAACTGTGATATAAATAATTTTACGTTGGTGTTAGGGGCACGATACACAGATACTACAACAAAATCATATTCACACAATCTTAATAGCTACTGATTCACATAGGTTATTAATGCAAAAGGAAGAAATATCTATTACTTCAAATTTAAGTGTTTTCTTAACATATATTGCAGCTCCACCATGCGTTAGTGCGAAGTCTAGTAAAAATACTTCCTAATTCAAAATCATGAGGTATATATAGATTGTGCTCATCTCTAGACAGCCAGTGCTCATTTACACACAAAATATCAGTAGGCATTTTATTGAGTATTAAATCTAATTCATCCAGTTTATATCTAATTGACCAAAGTTAATGTGGAAAATAACTATGTTGATCATGGTTGTTTCTAGTTTTGTTTCTACAGGTTCATTGATTTTAGTGAACTGATGAGAACATCACCTAGTCTGTCTACCTTGCACATTAACACTATTCCCCAATCAAGTTTTAAAAGTACCTAACCTGTCTGGACTACCATAAGCATTAATATCATTCCCTACATTGGTCGCTTTCTCTAGTTTTTTTAAAGGAATGGGAGAAGTTCTACACTCTACATCTTGAATTGTATTAGCAACCTCTATTATACTATTTACAACATACCTTTTACCCAACCTATTCAGGTGCTGACCGTGCCACGTATAAAATCTTCTTCCTAAATTACTTATATCTACACATTTTTCATTCTTGAAGTTGCCTACATATTTTCAAAAGTTCTTAATTAACATTGTTTACCTCCTTGTTAACACAACACTATGCCAGAAGATCATGTCTATGAGGAACCGAAAATATCACAACATTGGTGTGATGCAACTCCTGTAGTCTTGATGTGAGGGAAGAGATCATTCCTCTTGCATTATTTCTTCCAACGTCGTTAGTCCCTGCTAGATAAACAGCAACCCCTGTAGCTCCTAAATGTGTACAGTATTTTTGACTTTCTGAGGTTATGTCATTAAAATTTGCACCAGGCCTAATCACAGTAGAAACATCATGCTTACTGTTTCTAATTAGTTCTGTAGCAATATTCCTCCCCTGACTATCGGCAAAAAGTCGAATCTTCACAGATTTCCGCAAGGTTTAGCAAATTGGTTTTACAAGGTTCTTGTAACTTTCACTTAGCACATCCAAAATATTTACTTCAGAGCTGTTATCTACAGATTCACGAGTGCCACTTGCAAGGGGTTCAAACCTATTCTTTAATACAGGAAAGTGACAATCGTCCATTATCCGCTTTCTGAAGCCCGTGTATTTTACTGGCACAGATTCCCATTGTCTACAGCTTTAGGCCTAATTGTTTCAGTTCGCACAGGTTCATAATTCGAATCCAACTCAAGCTCTAATCCACAGTTCAAGTACTTACACACCATCACATTAATCTTATCTTTAAGTGCGTCATTTTCAGCTTTAAGATCCTCAATGTCATTTTGCAAAATACTGATAATTTCCATCGCATTTTCTATAGATTTCGAACCGCCATCACCGATAACATACGCAGCACACTGATCACAAAACCAGTCTTCAATTGCATTAATTTTTTCCACACTGGGCCTCTTCCCGCACTCAAAATGCCACCAACGATCACATAATTCACACAGGATGCCATTTTTAACTGTTTTACAGCATTTCCCGCACTTAACCTCAAGTTTTACACTTACTTTCTTGGGAGTAGACATAACCGCGTTTACAATACCGGACGCCATTTTAAGGACAATAAGGATAATTGTACTGTACAAGTTTTAGGTGTCATGATGCCTGGCTATATGGAGAACTGCTGTTGTAAAATATCAACAAGTGTTGTCATGCAGGCGTATACCAGGTTGGAACCTCGGCGGGCTTGGAAGTATGCCGAAATAAATAAAACCATGATGTTCCAACAACCAGATGATAGAGCTATGTCTTCAAGAGTCTGTCAAGCAAGATGAGTACCCAAAAACCTGTCGCTTTCCTTTATTCTATTAACTGTGTACATTACATTAGCGTAGATTTTCTTCCACACTTCTTTTTTAATGTGACGTGTTATATATTATAAACTTGAACGACGTCATAAGATCATCGCTAAGCAATTCATGATATCTGTGTAAAGGTAGTTATCCTCTTAAATGATGGCATAATTGGAATCACTATTTATCATGTGCTATTCATCTGATTTCGAGCACACAATTATGATTATGCATCATGCTTATTTTTTAATCCTTCCTTCAAAATACAAAAGCTTAGAATCACCGAAGAAGACTACCTCGTATATCCTGTCATCTCGCATACGCATCATGTAACATATGAAATTCACAATAACGACACGATTTAATCAAATATTTCTCTTGTGAAGACTTATTCGCATAACCTGAAATATTATTTTATAAGAAAATCTCAGATCTCAACATATGACGATTGCATGATTACTCCAATAAGAATTATGTACTTAACGATTGGTATGTAAAATCCATTATGAAGACGGTACTTCAGAAAATATAGTAGATAGATTCCTAGTACAATGTTTTTAGGAGCGAGATAGTCTTCTTCGGTGATTCTAAGCTTTTATATTTTGAAGGAAGGATTAAAAAATAAGCATGATGCGTATGCGAGATGACGGGATATATTGAATGATGGGGTCGTTGAGATAATGGAAATTATAGTATGTTCGAAGGTTATGGTATATATTGTTTTAGTTGGGAAATAAGCATTACGAGCAATGTAATGTAGTCTTCAAAGAATCCTAACGATGTTAATGGTGAAGGAATTGAAATAAGTGCTCATCATGCTAATATATTTGACTGCTGATAATATATAGACAAGCACTTGAAGGTCGATAATTGTATGTTCTAAGTTAATATATCCCGAAGAATACTTGCATATTGGACATGTGAATTGTCATCAGTAGTATTAACCCGAGATACGATGATGAAACGAATGTTACTTAGTTGAATAGATAACTGTGATAGGAAGATCTTCGACACCAAATTATATTAATGAGATAAGAAAAACATATTATGATTGGGAATGAAATTAGAGGCATATTGTGTAATGTACAATTTAGCATTTCCTATTAATTAGTAGTAGTAGTAGTAGTAGTAGTAGTAGTAGTAGTAGTAGTAGTAGTAGTAGTTGTTGTTGTGAACATGTCTGAAGATGATATTAGAATTTCAGGTATTTGAAGGAGAATCTACAAGCGGATCCAAGTGCTGCGGAGTCATGATAATCCTGAATCGTGATTGTTTTCAGTGGTATTATGTAGTCTGACGTTTGTTTTATTTAGGTGCGGCAATTTGAAGATTCTATAATTATGCTGTTCCTACCTTACAGTTTTGGCTATTATTTATTAGAGACAAACTACGAATTTCGTTTTGAATGTCCATGATTATTTCATTCTTACAGCTTATAAATCTCACATTTCCCCCCGTATTGGCTCAATGCAACTAAGGTTAAGTTATAAGGAGATTCACACTTTCAAATAATTGACAATTTCTTGTATCAGTCTTATTGTTTACACGACATAATCTAGCTTAATCTCGAGATATATACTAAATAGATAGAACATGTTTCATTCTTAGGTTCCACAGCGTTGTATACATTGTATTGATGAACACTCAAGTTGTTAATTAGGGTTCCGCTGATTTACATGACGATTTTGACATTACCTTAATAGAATATCGGAGGACAAGGTCTTGATCAACAAATGATTAGATGTGAATGAACGAGTCTTTTATTTTCTTGTCGGCGGACATAAATGAATAATGTAAATAATCACATTGTGAATTAAATAGTTAAGCCTTCAGCAATTTTCATGTTTAAATTAATGAATTATTTGATCTGTTAATTTAATGTTAGACTGATTGCCAACATTTCCATTTGATTATAAAATATTGTAGCACTTTACAAGCGAAAGATAGAACAACCAACAAAAGCATTTTAATATTTATTTTAACTGTGTTAATTATCACATTCAATTTTTGTTCATCCAATCATGTTGTCATGCTTCAATTGTTATTGTTAATTATATTTCACCATAGAACTGATTTGATTAAATCGGAACACCTTTCCAAATAAAATTTTCGGTATTGTCATTTGTAGACTAAGGATTAGTATAGCCTCAAATACTCATAAGATGCAAATACTCATGGCGTCGACAAAAACTTGATGATGAACGCTATGAGCTGTGACCAGTACTCAAATGAACCTGAATGCCCTTGAGTGGATTTTCATGGATCTCCGTTGAGAAAAATCTGAGGCACACCCACAACACTTCTTGGAACCATTAATCAGAATTACTTATGAACGGTTACAATATAGTATTGAGAAGGTGGACCATGACGACATAAGTTTGGTTATAATTGTGAACACAGTTCAATACGGTCCAAAACCATGAAGTGTATATCCTATGATTGAAAGATGTGTTACTGAAAATCATGTAATGTTCCAAATTGTACAGGTAGATTTCAAGAAAAATCCCAGAAGCTGGCAAACCCATAACTAGTTCATTTTTTGGACAGTGTTATCAAAACAAAAATAACTATTTTGGTGGATAAATCATGGCATCTGGAACATCAATAGGAAGAGAAAGAATCCCTTCCAGTGTACTAATTAACAATTGGTCTACATCATTCAGGAATCCTACAGATAATTGTTCGAGTGGGACATTCTGTAATGGATACACAATTGTTTGCCATATGTTGTTATATACTATCTTTAATTTTGGATCAGCTTTCAGAAGTGAAGTGATGATTAATTTATCCAGTTTATCTTTTAGGTTATTAACTTTATTAAAATTTATGGTGATTGTCTTAGAAAAATTTAATCTCAAATATTTCATTGTTTCACCATTGCTGATGCTTTTGATAATACTTTTCTTTGATATATGGAGATTTGTTTCTTTATGATTTCCTTTGTCCATTGTAATGCTGGAACACTTGGGATTTGTTGACTTCCAACCCTATACTTCCAAGCACTTTAAGCTCTGAGTCAAAGTTCCCGAACTGATTCTTGATTTTGCTATCAATGCCATATCATCTGTGAAGCACATAATGAAGAGACTGTCAGCTCCAGGTACAAGCGGATACTCAAAGGCCAGCGTAACTGATTTTTCACATGGTTCATCAATTACAAAATGGATACATTAAATATTATTGGTGGAAGTGGTGCACCCTGAAGAAGGCCCCTCTGAAGGTTAATATGGTTTTTTTTACACCCTTGATTATCTGTATACTAGTGCTGTTTCTAGACTGCAGATTTATAATTAATTCTCTTAATTTTGGTGATAAACTGGATGCTTCCACTGTGGGACAAACATGATTATGACCAATATTATATGCCTTTGTGATATCAAGGAGTAATATTGCTGTGTAACCAGTTTCTTGATTAAATTTCTCCAATACTGAACTAATGATTAAGTATTAATGTATGCTACAGGAAGTCTGGTAATAATAATTTTTAACATATTTTAAATAGTTTTAAAATGTATGTCGCTGGGCTGAGTGGCTCAGACGGATAAGGCGCTGGCCTTCTAACCCCAACTTGGCAGGTTGGATCCTGGCTCAGTCCGGTGGTATTTGAAGGTGCTCAAATACGACAGCCCCGTGTCGGTAGATTTACTGACACGTAAAATAACTCCTGCGGGACTAAATTCCGGCACCTCTGAGTCTCCGAAGACCGTAAAAGTAGTTAGTGGGACGTAAAGCAAAAAGCATTATTATTGTTAAACTGTATGTCCATCTCTCTGGGCCGATTGCAGAAACGATGACTAATTTTAAGCCTTAGATATCGTCTACCTAAACACCGTCTAAATCATTCACGATCTTCCATTGCATAAACAATGTTCAGTCGATGTTGAACTAGACATCCCTTAAAGTTTCAATTTTGGTTTGAAAATGGAGACAGAAGTATCTTTCATGCAACTCTTAGCTTGTCGCAACCAATGAAATACGTCGGTGCGCGCGCCGAACGCCAGTCAGCTGTTTGTTTTCCTACACATTACTCAAATACGGCTGAGCATGACTTACCCACAAATAAGAGTATCACATTCGGTGCAAATTAAATCTATATATATAAAATAAGAGTTTTGTCTGTACATTGCTCAGAATTTGAAAATAATGGTATTTCTGTATCAGTCATGTCCACAGTAACAAGGAAATGCATTTTTTACTTTTCCGTAATTTCTGTCTGTCTGTCTGTATGTACACGCATCACGAGAAAACGGCAAAAGAGAACTTCATTAAAATCGGTATGTAAAGTCGGGGGATGAGCCACTACAATCTAGGCTATAAATTATTTTATTCACGCTGAGTGAAATGGTAGTTTAGGGGAAGGCCTAAAGTTCAATTCTCAAATATTTATATTATTAGTGGTCCTATCGATAAATACTACATAACTAAAGTTACATAGAATTAAATTTCCGACCATTTATGTCTTATACATTTTTACCGTACCAGTTACGATAACCGAGATATTCATGAATTTCGATTTTTGTTGCCAAGTCCGCAGCAACGCGAGCCACGGGAAAATGGGTGAACAGAATTTAATGAAATCGGTATATAGAGTTGAGAAAGAAGAAACTATAGCCTAAGCTATAAACAATTTTACTGACCCTGGATTAAATTGTAGTTTAGGGGCAGCAACTAAAATTTAATTTTTAAATACCCTACCTCTGTTATTGGTCCTATAGAAAAGTACTACATAACAAAAGTTATAGAAAATACAATTTCCGATCATTAAGGTTTTATTCAGTTTTACTGTACCGACTATGATAAGAGTAGTATATCAGAGTCGGAAGAAAACAAAATGTGAAGGCCTAGAATATCGAAAGCGCATAACATTGATCAACAATAACATTACCTTGACCATTGTTTGTTGTGATGTTCTTTGTTTGTTATGCTGCCACTCAACTCCGATAGATGGGATTACTGTTGCGTACCGAGTATAACAGCCTGATTGAACATTGGCGGGAAATAGGTGGGGGGGTTAGGAAACTTTTTTCTTCAGCATGCCATTCCTCTGCATCATACACTGTCTGACACTGCCAGTACATAATACACTGGCTCATCATAGTATTCCAGCTATTCGATCCCTACTCGGACGCGGTGTTTTGAATGAGCAGCGTGCACATTTGGCAGAGGCTCACTTAGTAATAGTAGTATGACCTGGTCTAGAATTACAATTTAGGCCTATTGCAAATTATAGCACTACAATTCACTGAATAATTCAAAATTCAACCCTGAAAAGAGCCGCTTCTTAAAAAAAGCGACTCCTCTTCACTTTTATTAAATTCTATATTCATTTTATTCCAAATTAGCAGCGAACAGGGGCTTTCTCTTCTGGCTTGGAGGAAAAATTTGCCTCCAAGTCAGATCTTTCCGCCGCCAGTGTAGTGAAATGAGATTTTTCCGACTCATCTGGTACTCCTAGGAAACAGATTAGTGAAAGGACATAGATTTGCACTGAGTCCACTATTCGACCCCCAACCCCCCGCCGAATAAGGCGAAGAGTTTTCACGGATCACGGCTGTCTGCGGCTTGGTCTTTCCAGCTCTGGAACTTTGGACTGGTAGATCGGCAGCGTACTACTGTTCGATAAAAGTGAGAAAATGCATTGTTTTTCATTTGATCGAGTATTTCATATTGCTTTAAATCGCACCATTTCTACCGACGTCTTTGTAATGACCTATGTTCATTTCACTTACGAAAACCACTATGACAGTCTTTCTGAGGATGTAAAAGAAAAAAGGTGGAGAGTGAGTGTCTGCCATTATAATGACAACTTCCCAACCTGATTGTGACTGATGGTAGGCAAGCGGGTCTACCATTACAATGAAAATTCCCTAATCCTATCTTCAAATGAGAAAAGACGTTTGGCGACTTCCCCGTCGCGTTTCTAGGATAACGTTAAGAGCTATACAATATAATACAATCTTGCTCACAACGTGTACACAACCTAACCTAGAATTCTGTATACAATGTAGAATTCCATAACGAAGCACGGGTACATCAGCTAGTATCATAATATTATCGACACTAAAGCGACACGCCACCGTACGGGGAAGTGTAGCTTTCATTATAGCGTTGTTACAGTGAGTGTAATTTACTCATAAATACAGTAGCTTTGACGAAGAGAAGATGCAATAGTAATGTGTAACCGAGTGTGTTGTACGGGCCATATAGATGTAGCTTGCATTCTGGAGATCGCAGGTTCGAAACGCATCATCGGCAGCCGTGAAGATTGTTTTCCGTAGTTTTCCTATTTTTACACCAGGCAAGTACTAGGGCTGTTATTATGGCCACGGCTCTTCTTGCCCCGTCCTCTTTAAATGATAATCACCACCACTTGCCTTTTCCTATCTGATAGGTGCCGAAAACCTATGCGATTATATATATAAAAATCCCATACAACCTACTTTTTAGTTTTCACTATTATGTGTGTTTACTTGGCAGTAAATATAAGTGAATCTATCCCGGTTGATGTATGTGACAGCCCTAGGACGATCGGGACACGTAATCGTGATATGTATGTAGTCGAAGTGACCTATAATTCCATGTAAATTACCCGATGTATATAATAAAATATATCGACTGCCAAGAATTGTATTCAAGTTGACAGTTACCGGACAGTCACTTTGTCAGTCTCAAGAAACAAGTCTCTCGTAAAGCGAAACCTTATTTTATGATTATCACCCCGTGCATGTCAAACGAATTGCTGAGATTTAGCAGCGGGCGACCCACAGAGAGGCCGTCGGACTAACCTTTCTTCCCGGAATCGTCTCAACATGATAATACAAATTACATATTTCACGGTACATAACCTCTGATTGTGATTCACTCCTGTCATTTGAGGTTAAACAGTGCTCTCGGCAGTGGTTAAACATGACCGGTTGAACATCGGTTTTAGACAGTGTCTAAGTGATAAATGACGTCTCTGCAATGCGGCAGCCATACTTAGGCACTGTTTAACCGTAGACATCGTCTAAATGCCGTTTCTGCAATCGGCCCTCTGTGATTATGTACTTATCGTTCATACCTCACTGATATTTATTTTTTGTCTGCTGTACATATTGGTTCTTAATATTATTCATTTACTATTATAAAATAACATGTGCTTTTCTAATGCTGAGGTATTTGTTTACATAAAAATATGTTCATCATTGTGCAGAGATTACTGTTAATATTGCAGTTCCTCCACTGCTGGTAAATTTAATAAAATGCAGTTGTACAGATTGTGGAAGCTAAGTGAATGAATGAATGATCTTTTATCATTGCAAACTTTGGTATCATTCCAGCACCATGTAAAAATAAATTTTTAAAAAATTGAAAAATAAATTTTTAAAAAATTGGCTTTACATCACACCGACACAGATAGGTCTTATGGCGACTATGGGATAGGAAAAGGGTTAGCAGTGGGAAGGAAGTGACCATGGCCTTAACATAGCCCCAGCATTTGCTTGGCGTGAAAGTGGGAAACCACATAAAAACATTTTCAGGACTGCTGATAATGGGGTTTGAACCCACTATCTCCCAAATGCAAGCACATGTGAAGAAATGCCAGAGATTTCTGGAAGACTGGTGTTCTGTAAAGTAACTGTAATTTTATTGTTTACTTGTTGAAAAAGTAATTTGTAATGGAAATAGATTCAATTATTTCTCATGTAACTGTAATTCAGCCATCACTTTCATTTTATACTATTTCCACCACTGGTTAAACAACCCATAAGCATCCTCAGAAATTATTTTCACAGACCAACCAAAAATTAATTACACATAGATTTAACTAAAGCCTTTTAAAATGAGTGAATAAATACAAAACTTGCAATGCTGTTCAATTAGAAATGGATCATTTAGATACAAACCTCACAAACTAAAGCTGTCTGAGCATCAGGTGAATGATTGCATGAAGCAATTGATGCTATAAGCATTCTTGCCATACTCTGGCATTCTCGGTCATACAAATTCTCATTAGTTGGGAGCAATCTGTCCAGTAGGAAAGCTAATGCAGAGCAATCCTGAAATGAAAACAATTAAAAAACTGAGAAATACAAGCAAACCATACGAGTAAAGAGTAGAAAGTTCAGAACCAAAGGAGGTAATGAAAATTACAAACTAAGCTTAACTATCCTGGAGTAGTATTCTGACTGAGGAAAATAGTAAAAACTGGTAACTAGTGTTGAGAATTACAGTAAAACCTCATTAATTCGAAGTCGTTGGGACTACAAAATCGGACTTTGAATTACGTGATTTCGAATTAACCGCCAATTCGCAATTCAGAAGTACCAACCCTCGCTCCATTACAAAATATTCTAAGGCCCGTTACTGCATGCAGTTAACCTTGATTCACAGTTTATACCTTTCAAATGCCATGAAAAAAGAACTATTTCCAAAATGTATCCAAGAAGGTGCATTTACAGTATTCAAATAATGCACTTGGATATCTCACTGGCAAACATAACCTCACGCAACGAAAGAAAGAAAGAAAAAAAAAAAAGCATGGTTCAAAGGCGAGAAATCTATCCTGGCTCCCGTGTGCAAGTACTTTATTCATTAAATTACTATACTGTAAGCATTTTAGATGCCGTGTATTTACACAGAAAGTGCCCGATGTCCTTAAAATCGAACTTTCCTATGACTATCCTTGTGCGATTTCCCGCCATGGCACTTCTCTTGTATTTCAGAAATGTAAACACTTGCCGCGTCACAAAGTATTCCAAGACTCATTAATACATACAATCACCTCGATTTACGGTTTAAACCTTTCAAATGCCATGGGAAAAAACTTATTTCCAACATGTATCCAACAAGGTGCATTTACAATGTTTAAATAATGCACTTGGGTAAATAACTTACACACATAACCTCACGCAACGAAAGAAAAATATCACAATTCAAAGATGAGGATAAATTGTGCTGGTTCCCCTGTGCAAATGCATTATCTTTTGGATTTCTGTACTGTTTGCATTTTTAGATGCTTTGTACTGGCATGGAAAGTGCCCGACGCCCATAACATTGTGGCTTATCGATCTCTCCTATGACGAGGGGATAAAGTTTCTCGCTTCCATGTGCATTGCATCGCACTACAATGACCCCCATCCCTCACACTTGTACGATTCCCCGGCAGGCACTTTCTCCTTTAAAACCATATGATCGTTTGGGCTCGCATTAAAATAAAGTAATGCAGTTTCATCGGCAATGACAATATTGTTCGGTGCTTATGAATTTATTATATGAGCCACATTTTTTTTTTTCCCGTCAAGTGTCGGCATTGCCAGTGTTCGCAGATTCTGTTTGCCCGCACAGTACCCGTTGCGTGATATTACGGCGTTCCTTAAAAGTTTGAATACAAAAGAATTCCGATTTCATTCAACTTAGTAATCACGAAGCGCACTGTAGATCCACCGAAGTGAGTGTAAATGCAGAAAGCTACGGTACCACTCCACGTTCCGGAACACGCGTTCTATTATGACACGGATAAATTTCGAGTTGAAATTACTCTGTAACATACCACTGTTTTAAAATGTAAAGACAGTTTCGAATTAAATGTCTAAATTTCAGTTATGGGGCCGACATTGTACTTTGAATTACGAATTATCCGTATTTCGAATTAAACAATTTAAATAACATGCAAAACTGTATCTCATGTTTCCGGGAACGAGACCTTCTTCGAATTAGGCGGGATTTTGAATTAACAGATTTTGAATTATCGAGGTTCTACTGTATGTGCACTAAAACTTCCAAAATACACATGCAAAAAATGCTATAAAATGTCCAAAAACTATAATACTATAATACGTGCCCGAACCCACTGTCTCCCGATTACTGGATACTGGCCGCACTTAAGCGACTGCAGCTATCAAGCTCAGTTCTGTTAACTTTTATGTTGTGAAAGTCGCTATTGGTGCACTTCGGGAGGAAATGATTAATATTTTCCTTTTTATTAAGGATTGTGAACCTGTTAGGTAATTTACATAAAAGGAATCCTGACATTTTCCAATAATGTATTTCATAAACTACTTCAAGCAGGAATACAAAAAGCACTTAGGAAGCAGCAGTAGTGTTATTTGGTCCTGCCTGTATTTGCATTTTCATTGAGATGTCCTAGAAACAATAACAATCTCTGAGAAACCTCCAAAAACAAAAGCAAAGTTATCTGCTCTAGAAAGCTCATATCAGGAATCTGTTGTTAACATGTATGAGGGATTGAATACATACGGAGACGATATGCAAGATTTGAGCCAGAATTCCTAACAAGAGTTTATAAATTGGTGGCAGTAATTGTTTTAATTTTGTTTCTGTGATAAAGAGATGTTTCTAACATAATGTGAATTAGGCAAAATTTAACCAGTTTCTTACTTTAACAGTGGCATGTACTGTAGTTCAAATGTTATTCTTGATTTCATTGTCATTCTGTTTGCATTTTTACTGATTTATGGCAAATGGGTATGTTATATATTTGTCTTTTTATCATACTGAATTACTGTATTTACTCATGTATTAGACACCCCCCCCCCACTTTTACAGATCAAAAAATGTAGGTGGGGGGGGTCCAATATGCGATAAGCTCATATATTGTGCAGTGAGCACATGGGTTCTAGGCTAGAAGGAGCTATAAATTATACATGTAAACATTCTACACAATTCTTTAACAAACTTATGAATGTATTTGAGTTATAGTGACTATTTTCGTTGGAAGGCAGTATTTCTGAATGTAAAAACACAATAGATGGTTAGCACGACTTTTAGGCCTACTTATAAAGTAAATACAGTCAGTTTTAGTTACTCATATCATGTCAATCATTTTATCTCATTAATTCCTCTGATTAGGTTAACGTCAAGAAGGTCATACGGTCGTAGAAACTTGCTACAAAAATTTGTCTCGCTTCATACTCGACCCCGTAGGAAAAAAGGGATAAGGGTATCGTATTATCATATTATGCAATACGAACCTTTTACGGAGGAAGAAGTAGCGGAGGTCATAACAAGTATCCAGAACAACAAATCAAGTGGACCCGACTCTATATACGGTGAGCATATTAAAGAAATATGGCCTGAAATGAAAGATGAAATACCGTATTTCACGGCATAATCGTCGCCACCGCGTAATCGTCGCATCCTTTATTTTCAACACAAAAATCGGACTTTAAACCTTTAATTACATAATCGTCGCACGTCCAAATTTTGTTCACTAATCTGGTTAAAAGGTAAATGGAACTGCAACGTAAGTTGCACATGAATGCGCAATTTAAATACGTGTATGGTTTATGGGCAATTTGGCAACACAGTCACGTTTGCGACATGTTGCACAACGTATAAATAAATAATACCGGTATATGTACGACGCATGGCTTACCGGTAGACTATCGGCAGTTTGACAACGTGGTCGCGAGACAGTGTACTATTTATTCACCACCAACATATTATGCTTACCGGTAGGCTATCGGCAGTTTGACAACGTGGTCGCGAGACAGTGTACTATTTATTCACCACCTACATATTATGAGTTCCCATTTGAAATACGTAAGGCTGTAAGTTATCGCTTATCGGCAACGTCGCCAGGAAATACCGGCTAGGTAGGTTGAATGGACCTCGAACCAGCCCTCAGATACAGGTAAAATTCCCTGACCCGGCCGTGAATTGAACCCGAGGCCTCCGTGTAAGAGGCAAGCACGCGCTACACCATGGGGCCGGCTCCTGTGTTATTGCGCACGAAGTGAAATCCAACACGATAACGCAGATTTCCACGGAATTATTCAGCCGAATTATTTACGATGTCTCAGTTGTCATCGCTAGACTCTTATCTTACTACTACGTCATAAGTGTCCGGGCATGGGATGAAAACTTTTATCCAAGCAGTCAAGATAATTATTATCCAATGCTATTAAAGTTTTATTTTATAAACTCGTCAGTAATGTAATATAAAATCATCAATTACTGGGAAGAAATATTAACCTAATTACCGTATGTTTAAAAGAAATTGAAAAAAAATGAATGTTTGTTACTGACGTCTCGGAATACAGTCAACTATACAGATCTACACCGCGCTAGCTAGAGCTCCGGTTTGCGAGCTTTGCGCAAGCGCAGTAGTGTGTCGCAACCAACGAGCTAAACTGATAAATTGTTGCATGCTTCCTTGCTGCCTAACAGTATTGGCTGCTCTGGAATGGACAGATCACAGATGCATTTATTTGTTTCAGATTTACATGATTACTGTAGACATGTGTGCGTGAGAATTTAAGTTTTTAATTTGTGTTTTGGGTGTGTGCAGAAATAATTTGTTTTAATAGTGAACAATTACGGAAAGTCATTTATATCGCAAAACATTAACGTGTGAAGCATTTATAAGCGATTATGGGTAAATATAGAAACTATTCTGCGGGCTTCAAGCTAAGCGTAATTGCCTTCGCTGAACAGCACGGGAACAGAGCTGCAGAAAGAAAATTTTCTGTGAGTGAAAAGTTGGTGCGTGACTGGCGGAAAGTAAAAAACAAGCTAAAAAGCACAAACCCTTCTAGACGCGCGTTTAGAGGTCCTAAAACAGGGAAGTTTCCTATAATTGACGAAGAAGTGTTTAGGTACGTCAGTGAAATACGTAACAATGGCTGCAGTGTATCATATGAAATGTTACAAATTAAGGGACAGGAGGTAGCGCGCAAACACAACATACCGGTAACTCAGTTTAAGGCGACTCGTGGGTGGATTAAGGGGTTAATGCGACGACACAATCTGTCAGTGCGAAGGAGAACAACACTAAGCCAAAAGTTGCCAGCTGATTACACGGACAAGATTGTAAATTTTCACCGATTTGTCATACGTTTGCGCAAGGAAACTTCGTACTTGCTTTCTCAAATCGGTAATGCCGATCAGACTCCAATCTTTTTTTATATGCCTCGCAACAGCACTATTGCGCTAAAAGGATCACGGAGTGTATTAATGAAAACCAGCGGTAGTGAGAAGTTGCGATGCACGGCAATGCTAGCCATTACAGCTGACGGGAGAAAGTTGCCGCCTTACATCATTTTCAAGAGGAAAACGATGCCTAAGAATATACAGTTTCCCCGTGGAATTCATGTACGAGTGCAACCAAACGGTTGGATGGACGTAGAACTCATGCTGGACTGGGTTAAAACTGTGTGGAATAGAAGATCTGGTGCACTACTAAAACAACCAGCTCTGCTTGTTTTAGTTTCCGAGGTCACCTCGTGAACGAAGTGAAGCAAATTCTCACTACAAATAAGACACGACAGATAGTCATTCCTGGTGGCCTAACATCTGCTTTGCAGCCACTAGACGTATGTGTTAATATACCCTTTAAAGACCACTTACGTCGATTTTACAACGAGTGGATGATGAGCGGCGATCAGCAATTGACGCCCGCCGGAAATATCAGGCGTCCACCCTTCGACTTGTTATGCTCGTGGGTGAAGAAGAGTTGGGATCTTATACCCCCTGAACTAGTCTCCAAGAGCTTCAAAAGGACTGGGATTTCGAATGCACTAGACGGTTCCGAAGATGACGCAGTGTGGCAGGGAGACGAAGAATCTGATACTGGTATTAACAGAGGCGAGGACGGCGCATCAGATAGCGAAACCTGCGATAGCGACACCGAAGATTTGGAATAAATTGCGTACCGGTAAGTCCGCATTTCACAACAAAGCGATAATTTTTTGCAAGTGTAATATTTTAACTTTAATACTCAAATTAATGACAAATTAACTTAATACGTTCATTTTTATTTTCAGGTTGGAAAAACGCTCGCCGAATTGTTGCGAAAAATTATGAATTTTGTTTTAGACTATTTTAATTATTTTGATGTATAAACACGAGTATTACGTGCATCTTAAATTTGTATCAAATACAATTTAGTTATAAATACATTTTTTGAGTAATACAAATACTGGTATTAAATATTCATCGTATAATGGTCGCACCCTACAATTTTTTTCGAAAATTTTGGTATAAAAAGTGCGACGATTATGCCGTGAAATACGGCAATCAATCTTCTTAAACGGATGCCTAGAGCAAAGCAATATTCCGAACAGTTGGAGGAAATCCACGGTCAAAATGTTATACAAAGGGAAAGGAGACACTGGGGATTCTAACCTATACAGAGGAAACGCCCTGGAATGCACGATGTTACTGACTAAATTACTATGCAAAAGGCTTACAAACATAATAGACCTGAAATTACCTGAGGAACAGTTCGGTTTCAGGAAAAACGGAAGCACAATCCAAGCCATTACCTGCCTACTCAACGACATACAGACTACCTTTTCAAATCCAGGACAAAAACTACATGCAATATTTATAGATTACATAAAAGCTTTCGATTCAATCAGTCGGAAATTAATAATAGAGAAACTACAGCAATTGGTTGGTAGAGAGAACTATCTATTGCGAATTATTCAAAACATACTTCATGACAACAGCATAATCATCAGTGAAGGTTTAAATATCTCATGACCAATTCATCAAACAAACGGGGTACTCCAAGAAGATCCACTGAGCCCTCTGCTCTTCATTGCAGCAACAGCTGACGTAGTTCAAGCAATATCATCAGAAAAGGTACGCCTATATATCTATGCAGATGATATGGTAATAACATCAACAGACCAGGTAGAATTGCAGATTGCCTTCGATCAACTGGTGCAATGGACAAAGGAAAATGAACTACAAATTAACGAAAAAAAGACTGTGTCCATGAGCTTCAGAAAAGGGGGACCACAGGCCTCTTTCTTCTACCAAGAAAAGAAACAAACAGCAGTGTCACACTTCAAATATCTCGGCATGACCTTACAAACACATGGCATCATATTCAGAAAACACATAGAAGACAAAACAAACACGGCTAGCAAGGCGATGAACGACATAAAACTCATCAACAGACTATCAATTGGAACAGCACTGAAATTTTTCAAAATTAAAATCACTCCCATCATAACATATGGACTAGAATTAATGTGGATACACTGCACACAGAGAAATCTGGAACAGATTGAGAAAGTGAAAGCCACTTTTCTGAAAAAAATATTATGCCTTGACAAATTCACACCCTCTCGGCTCCCATACGAGCTCACCAGGGAGCCTTTCTTCAGTGAGGAACTACGACTACAGCTACTTTTGCCAGCAACTCCTACACATAAAGGCCTCATGGAAGTGCTTTGGAAAAAGAAAAATGAAATATGGTCAGAGTTCTACGCTATAGACGCTACGATCTACAGCGATTGGCAACAAGGGAACTATGAGCTGAGACATTTAGTGACACGCTACGCCATTCATGGCTTCCACTTCAAGGTGTGCATGACCAGCAAATATCACGATCCAGACGTCATCTGTGTTTGTGCATTATGAAACAGAAACTGTGATGGATATCACGCAATGATATGCAGTGAAAGGAAGTGTTCATTGAAAATGCTTTGCAGTGAGGGACAGTGACTATCCTAATAACTATTGTTAACTATTTGGTTTTTTTCCTGCACATTGTGCGCTTTTCCTCTTTATTATTAATACTGATACTAAAGAATTTAATGGCCAGTCACTTGTCTCTGTCAATTGAGCAGTAGGCCTACCACACTTGAGTAAACCTAATCACTGCTATCATTTGAATTATCGTCTTGGGCCGCCAACTTCCCTGCTACCAGCATGCCGTCATTCCAAATTATGCCATCTTCACTGCCATCTCGCTAGCCATGCATCGACAGCATTCGAGGTTCCGTCTTTTATGAAACTTTTAAAAATACAGTAGAAGTCCGTTATAGCGAGAATTCACAACGTCGGAAAATTTACTCGCTATAGCGGATTGTCGTTATATCCGATTTTTGTATAAAAGTCGGAAAACCCCTCATGCATTTTAAAATCGGTATGAAACGGCAATCAGTTTGTTCAAAACTTGCATTTCCGCAGATGTTATCCACACTACGGCTGGCTTGTTTGTTATTTTTCGAAATCCGATACTACGTGAAACTGTATATTTAATTTCATTCTGAAAAAAATAGAGTACCGTATTTCTCCGAATCCAAGATGAACCCCACTTTTTCCTTCAAAAAAATTTAAATCAGGCTCAAAAAGTACTTT
The DNA here is from genome assembly GCF_040414725.1 of Anabrus simplex. Lineage (NCBI taxonomy): Eukaryota > Metazoa > Arthropoda > Insecta > Orthoptera > Tettigoniidae > Anabrus > Anabrus simplex. Next base: position 642,636,946 of record NC_090266.1, on the reverse strand, counting down.
GTAAAATCATATGAATGCCTTTGTTGTACAGTAGGCCTACGCATTTTGAAACTATTTTTAGACGCCAAACATTGACTTTCGTCATGCCTTTTTTTGCGGCTGCACAATTATTCTTTATTTCCGCGGGTTTAAGGACCATTAACTTAAAATTGGCATCATAATACCGAAGAGAACCCTTCGAAAATTTGCCAGCAGTACCTATTCCAAGCGTCTGTACATTACGATGTTCCATCAGGAAATTATTCTTGCTGTCTATGAAACTGTTACTTTTACTCAGCGTCAGATGTAACTGGCTACCGCTACACGCAAGTCTCGGTTGCCAGGTTCGGCCAACTTCAGCGGCTAGCGACGTGTAGGCCGATTCGCGGACATCGAAAGTCAACGAACGAGTTTATTGCGCCACGGTATGGCCATTCCGCTACTTGTCTTCACACTAACGCCAAATATTGGCTTTAGCTAGGCCTATGCCGAAAATATTCCTGCTGTCTATAAGACTTAATTTTGCTAAGCGTCTAGTACAATAGACGCGTTATAACTCTGCCACTGAGTAGCCATGGCCTTTCTAAGAATTCGAAGGCTCGCATGTTTTGATGTCATTCTGCAGATTTGAGAAACGTTTTTGTAAACGTTAATAGAACGCCATACACTCTTCACTATTTCCTGCGATCCTGTGTGTAACTTCACTGGCGATGTAGGCTATAGTAAGGAGGCGGTCGTTTGTCAACAAGTTTCGTGCGCGTGTGAAAAGAAGTAGCGTGGTTACCGCGGTAGTTGCCAGGGGTATCCATTAACTTACTGTTAGGCCGCGAATGCAAGGCAACCCTTGAGTTTTCGCATGAGATTATGAGAAAAAAAGTCTTGGGATTCTGAGAAATACGGTATCACTCCAAAGGCTTCTGTGGCAAACACTTCAGTTCTCTTCTTCAAACGGCGTCACCTAACCTAACCGTACATGTATCATGAAAACATTTTCAAACGCACGTAGAGAAATGATAACCTCCTCGCGAAAAATTTACATTTAAATAACCTTTCCGAAATTTAACTAGACTGTACTCTGCCATATCTTGAAGTGTATCACATTCTTACTTAATTTCCGTATATAACATTAAAATACATCGTTTAATTCAGTCTTTATTTTTAACGAGTTAACAACTGCTATCGGCCACGTTATTTACGCATTTATTACGAAACCTATTATCATGTTTCATTTCGAATTTTCTATAGAGAACAGCAGTCGACGGGTATTAGGTACTAATCAACTCCAACATCGCCTTTGAATGTCGACGAGAGAACTCGCAAATGCACAAAGTGAGAAAACTATACCGTACGGTACTGAAGAAGATCGATCGCATTTTGTTGCAAACGTTTCAGTTTTCTTATTCAAACAGCGTCACCTATCCTAACTTAACCGTACTATACGTATGATGAAAACACAGTCCAAGCGCCAGTAGAGAAATGATAACATTCTCGATATACATTTTCATAATAGCCGTTCCATAATTTAACCAGACGCGAGAAAATATAAACTAACCTCCGAAATCCAAATTAAGCACTCTGCCATACCTCGAAGTGTATCTCTTTCTACTTAATTGAGTATTTAGCCTCAAAATTAAGCGGTCGTTTAGCCCGCCTTAATTTTTAACGAGTTAACAACCGTTTATTTACCGGTACGCATTTATAACGAAAATATGTTCTCTTTCATTTCGAATTTTCTTTACGGAACAGCAGTCGACGGGTATTACTATTCGACTACGACATCGCCTTCGAATGTCGACGAGAGAACTCTCTAGTGCACATAGCGAGGAAACGATGCCGAAGGTAATCGATCGTATGCAATATCATCGCTGGGGTGCATAAATATCGCTTACGGAAAAAATCGCACGCGCTTAATCGCTCGTAATAACGGATGCGTCAGTGATATGGCTCTCGCTGTAACCGAAGGACGATACACAGTTTAATATAGGAATTTTGAAGTCGTCGCTATATCGGAGTTCTCGTTATATGCCGTACTCGCTATAGCGGACTTCTACTGTAGTTTCATTCCCGACTACAGAATCCAAACAGTGATAACCTATTCCGAAATGCTTTCTGGAGATAGTCTCTGATATTCCCAGTTGGCGCATGTGTAGAAGAAGCCACTTCTTCCGAATAAAGCCGTGCTTTAGCAGAAAACTTGCCAAACAACCACCTATTAACTAGCATATGTTACGACTTGTTCTTCCGAATGTATTACCTACATGGTGACTGCAAGCATTCCTTGGATAACTGCTGCTGTGGAAAGCCAAATCCATATTTTATGTATATTTCATCTTTGTTCTCCACATTTATCACATCAGAATTTACTGGAACAGCTGTAAATGAGGTAAGAGACCGCACTGTGTAGGTTAGGTACTGGTATGCTATCAAGTGTCCGCACAGTGCCAGAAGTTCAACGACCGGGCGAGTTGGCCGTGCACGTAGAGGCGCGCGGCTTTGAGCTTGCATTTGGGAGATAGTAGGTTCGAATTCCACTATCGGCAGCCCTGAAAATGGTTTTCCGTGGTTTCCCATTTTCACACCAGGCAAATGCTGGGGCTGTAACTTAATTAAGGCCACGGCCGCTTCCTTCTAACTCCTAGGCCTTTCCTATCCCATCGTCGCCATAAGACCTATCTGTGTCGGTGCGACGTAAAGCCCCTAGTAAAAAAAGAAGTTCAACGACGGGAAGATTAAAAATAAATAACAAAGAAGTTTACCGCATTCATGGATATCTACAAGTGTCGTGGTAATGCGTTTTATTAACATAATGTTTAATTTTGTACGATCATCGCCACCATTTCTTTATTAACGCATAGAATGTTTTGTTTGATATCTCCAAAAATCATTAAATGGGGATGTAAAATTATTATTATTATTCGTGAGATACGTTGGCCTGTAAAACAATAATTACGATTGTATTCTTTTTATCATGTTTCAAACCTACTTCTCTCTCAAAAAAAAAAAGAACCCCCCACCTATATTGGCTCAGATTACGAGATATTCAATGATCACTTTGTTAACACAATGAGCAGTATTGCCGTCTATTTACGGCAGTGTTGTGTGTGGCCCACAGGAGTACTGCCGTCTATTTACTTTCTCGAAGTTTTCTTCTATCCACGTTTCATGTTGAATATTTGAAATTGTTTCCTGACATTGTAATGTCTGTTTTTTAGAACAAGTTGGGGTATATCTGACATGTTCGGCAAAATTGAATCCACCACGTTTTATAACATCTCGTATGTTCTGTCGCAGCATCCGTACTTAAGGTACTCGTCCACGATGCAACAAAACTTGCATGCCACTTTTGTGTTGCGCAAGAAAAATGGCAGGCACTATTTACACACAGCACGCAAGTTTGCCTTTTTTCTTGTTGCGCAACACGAAAACTTGCGCGCCCAAGGAAATGTTGCACCGAGTGTTTACACCTCGCTATTTAAGTGGCGCAAGTTTTCTCGCATACAACTTTCCTAGTCAGCTGTTCTAGCGGATGTGTTTATAGTAGCAAGCATGTCTTCTGGTGAGGTGTTATCGGCGGCTTGCTTATCACTGATTTTATTATGACGATGAAAATAAAGACGAGAAAGAGCGAGACGGAACGGATTTTAGGTCGTGAACATTGTGGTGTTGTTAATTACTTGCTACAGGAATTGTACATGGGAGACCAAGTCTTTTGCAAAAATATCCTGCGAAAGTCAGCGGCTGATTTTGAATATCTGCTGAGAAGAGCAGCGCGGTTGATACAAAAGAAAGACACGCTAATGAGAAAATGAATATCACCAATGGATGGCCTTGTGTTGACATTGAGATATTTAGCAACAGGTAAGCCGATTTTTTTAAAATATGGATTGTATACAGTACACATAAGGAATCATTTCTTTTAGCTTATTGTAATTTCCTACATTTTGTTTTGTTACAGGTGACAGTTATCAATCATTGATACCGACATGCTCTATTTCACGTGCAATATCTGAAGTTTGTGATGCTATTTACAGCGTGATAAACGCTCTCTGCCGTTTTTGTTTATTTCTGTAGTCCGTTGCCTCAACCTTCCATAAACATTCTTGTGCTTCAACTAAATAGGCCTATATCAGCTTTCTCGTCACCTCCCTCGTTCATTACGTGTTCTGAGACATTGTAACCTGTAAATGAAGTTACATAAATTATGCAATTATTACTAAGATGGGTATCTATTTTGAGGCATGTTATATTTCATTTACAATAAAGGATATACAGGTACGTACTTACGTTAATTTATTCCCGAGTGTGAACCTCTCAAACATCAGTATAATGTCACAGCAGACTGCCACGTGAGAAAGTTGCGCCACAAAAATGATCTAAACTTTTTACGCCACTTTCAGATGGCGCAACTTCCTCTCTTCTGCTGTGTACACGCTGCCACTTTTGACTTTGCACGCAACTTGGAAGTTGCGCAGAATTCGAGTGGCGCGTGCAACTTTTCGAATTGCATGACTGTTTTCACGAAACCACTCAACTTTTCTTTCCAAATCGAAGTTGCGTGCCATTTTAGTTGCATCGTGGACGAGTAGCTTAACGTAACCTAACTTACGCGATTCTGCAACAAATTATAACACCCGGAACTGATTTCTATTGCTTTTTCCTGCGAGTGCATTGCACAACTATTCCTTGACAATACACATTATTTTACTTTTCCCGCATCTCTGGTTTCCGTACAAACAAACAAATAAACAAACAAACAAACAAACAAACAAACAAACAAACAAACAAACAAACAAACACTCCCTGACAGTAAACAAATACAGGTGGTAACGGCGGAAACGAATCGAGGATGCAAGCTTGTTCTGCAACCTACAAGTAATATTTTGACTAACGAGGAGTCTGACGATGAAACTGATATTTATGATAGTGATAGTGATTGTATTGTGTCCGATGAGAGTGAAATTGGTTATTCCTCGAAAGACGACAATACGGAAATTGAGGACGAAGTGAAGCGCTCTGTTGTTGCAAAGAAGCCTAAGCTGTCACCTGTACAAACCAAAGGAAGAGGGTGGTGTTATGCAGGCAGGTTTCTTCCTTACGCTTTCTGCTCATACTGATACATCAAATTAAGGGGTTAGTGATAATCTTCATTTGAACTGTAATGACAATAATCCAAGACCTAAAGTGTCTATTTTCAAAAAAGTTGTTGATCGTAATATTATGAACTTCATAGTGTCAGAAATGAACAAGTACTACTTATTTGTTACCGAAAATACAGACGTAAAGGAAAAGTTGAATGTACATAAGTGGCAAGGCATAACCGTGGAGACTATGTTTTCCTGGCAACTAAAAGACTACTAATAAATTGATCGAACTTCCGACAATTTTTCCTTCACTCTAAGACTTCTTCACTTTTCTGACAACAATCTACAACTCTCCCGGTGACAAACTTTAAAAATCAGGCCTGTAATAAATTATTTCAGAGAGAATTTCTATCCCTTCCAAAATATCTGTATTGACGAGAGCCTAGTTGCATGGAAAGGTTGCCTAAAATGGAAACAATACATTCCCTAAAAGCGACACAGGTCTGGTATAAAGATGTTTATAGGTATAGACTTTTGAATCTGGATTTATCCTTGATTTTATTGTTTATACTGGAAAGGATATGGAAATTGAAATTGTTGTAAAATCAAGTCAGTGCGTTGTAAAGGGTACAAACTTGATCATATATAGTAATTACATTTTTGTCATTATTTTGTGAAAAATATTTCCTATGCCATTGATTTCAATTAAATTGAAGGTATCAGTTACGTACCGTAAGTGTAAATTATGTGAATTTATTGATAGAGAAAAGTTAGATTGAAAATAACTTAAAATTCAGAATTCAAAATTTTCAAAAAAAAACTCTTCTGGTGGCCTGTGAGTGTCACCAAAACTCACTGATCAAAAGGTTAATGATCTTGCCTGCTGTATTAATAGCAACAACCGTAAATATTTCTCAACTAAAGTGAACTCGTTTCCTTATCATGAGGTGGTGCAGCTCTCTTTAGATAGGACTCCAGTGGAAGGGAGTTGAATGTACCATTTTTACCACATATCAATCCGGCTCCATGGCTAAATGGTTAGCGTGCTGACCTTCGGTGACAGGGGTCCTGGGTTCGTTTCCAGGCAGGGTCGGGAATTTTAATCATCCATGGTTAATTTCGATGACACGGGGGGCTGGGTGTGTGTGTCGTCTTCATCATCATTTCATCCTCATCACAACGCGAAGATTGCCAAAGAGCATCAAATCAAAAGACATGCACCTGGTGAGCCAAACATGTCTTCAGACACTCCCGGCATACTCCATTTCATTTTTCTTTCACTGCATATCAACCTTTCTGCCATTCGTAAATCTCTGGCAATACGGTACCGGGAATTGAACTCAGGTTTCCGAGAACAGCAGCTAATTGTGCTAATCCTTACGCTCGCACAGACATTTTTAACTACAAAACGTAGACGTATACAGTACAACCTTGATTATCCATTCCCGGAAACTACGTTTTCCCGTATTATTCGTTCAAATTACGTGGTCCCGCGAGCATCCTAATAAAATCACGTTGTAAAAATTCTGCATTATCCGTTTCTCGAAAAAACAACTTCCCGGATCAACCATCCAGAAATTTCAGTCCCATCAATGCTAAATACATGACCACGCATTTTTTTTTTTCAAGAAACTGCATCTCACGAAAGGCCGGCTACCGGTACGGCATACTTACAGATCTTGGTATTAACGCCTTGTCATTGCGGTAATGTCCGCCTCCATAGCGTAACGGTTAGTGTTATTAGCTGCCGTCCTCGGGGGCCCGGGTTCGATTCCCGGTACTGCCAGAAATTTAAGAATGGCAGGATGGCTGGTATGTGGTTCAAATGGTACACACAGCTCACCTCCAATAGGGGTGTGCCTGAAAAGAGCTGCACCACTTCGGGATGAGGGCACTAGTTTACTTACTTATTGCGGTAATGTGAGGAAGTACTGTACTGGAAAAGCGATTGGCGGCGAACTTGCATAAGGGTCTTAGCATCGCATTCGGGTGGTACTGTTTAGAGAATCCGTTGAAATCAAAGCAGAGTGTGTCCCCAACAATTGGAAGGAGACAAAACGCATTTCCACAGCTTTACTTGAAGACGGAACAAATTTCGTCGAATGTTCATACGATACTTGCAAAACATCTACATTATGTCCAGGGTTAGATGTTTAATTTTTTTGAGTGTATCACCGAACAGGTTTTCCGCATTTCCCTTAGGGCACTGTATAGTCACTGGGCTTTAAGGCAGGAATCGAAACTGCTCCATCTTAAGTAACACAAATTTACAGTAGTATTTTAATATTATCGTACACGATGTTGTAAAAACTGCAGTCGTTTTATTTGCGCACATTGCATTTAAAGTTTTGTATCATTTCAAACGCATACCGACTTGTACAGCGCGCACGCTTTCCAGCTGAGCTCAAGGTCGCGAATAATCGTAATTTCGGAAATGTTAGTGATATATTTTCTCTTTCCAATTTGATTGTGATTAGTGACGGGCAGAATTGAATTTAATGCATTCGAGAACATTAAGATCAATACTGACATTCGAAACCATATTCTAAGAGTTCAACATAACCTTGAAAAGCAGATGTAGGCCTAATTTACGCGGTACAAGATTTCCATAAAATGACTACGAACAGTATACTGGCGAAAAAATTACAATGGAAGATAAAAAAAAGAGGATTTTGCCATCATGTTGGGCGCTTTTGTATCTAATGTGCTTCATTTTATTAGATTGGAGCATTAAAGAACTACTTGTGGTCGATTGTTGTTTGGCTTGCCGTTATGGGTATTAGATTTTTGGAAGAGTTTGGCTCTGGCTGATCAAAGTAGCTGAAATGAATGAAATTTTCAGAGCAAAACTGACAGTTTCAGAGGTAAAACTGAATGTAAAGTTCCAAGATTTCTTAAGTCGCGTACCGGTAATTAATGTTTGAAGCCAGCCCCGCGGTCTAACTTGCCTGCCTCTCACCCGGAGGTTCTCTTACCGGCCAGGTAAGGCATTTTTGCCTCTATATGAGGGCTGGTTCCAGGTTCACTTATCCTACAATTACCTTTAATTGAGGAGCTATTGAATGGTGAGATGGCAGCGCGAGTATAAAGAGCCCAGAATAACGGCCGAAAGGATTCGTCACACTGACCATGCGTCACCTCGTAATCTGCAGGTCTTACGACCAAGGGTGGTCGCTTGGCAGGCAGAAGGCCCATTGGGACTGTAGTTTGGTTTGGTTTAGGGAAGCTGTGATTTATGTGGCCAGGAACGCTTCGTGACCCATGCATACTTTTTGTTTGCTTCCTAGAAGGAACAAAGGTGATTTGACTCTGTCATATGGCGAGAACATTGTGTCGTTTATTGAGAAATACGGCGACCTTTTAGAATTGTTCCATTGTGAATATAAACCACCCATCTATTTCAGCTGAATTTTATATTATTATTATTATTATTATTAGGTGTAGTTAGGGATTTCAGTCCCATCTTCGAGCATCGCAGGAAGTGAGTTCAGATCTCACTGGCATCTGCCAAGAGTATGTGGGGTATTCCCATGGCAACCAGAGATCTTCAGTGTATTATTTTCTTTTCCTTTGTGTATGAGCTGTGCCATGCGTTTTATTTGTTGAATGTATTCTGGAACAACATTGGTTCTGACGCGACGGTCCGTTTATATTGTAGGTCCAGAATCATGGATTTTAGTTTGACTCGAGGCATTCTGATGGTGATGTTTGGTCTCATATGATGTGTATATTATTATCATTCCGTAGGGTAACAAGTTAAACTTAGGTTAGGATTCACTCAGACTTGTGTGTAAGTTATGTAAATATACCCTGTGTTAATGGGGAATGATTTTATTAGTTTATTATTCCATATATGCAGGATTATGATAAAGACATTATATGACTGTTGTACTTAGTCTCGTCCTCAACACATATTTAAACAATCTTCAACATTAGCTGCAAAATTTGTAATTATTCATGTATATTCAATATGGTTATTTTGCATCAGCTCCCACTCCAATTTTAAAATTTTAAATATTGTTCTCATTCCTTTTTAGTTATATGACACCCGTATTCACCTACCCTTTATGCCGCTAAGTTATTTTTATATATTTTATCATGCCCACTTGATTTTATAACCCAGTTAATGACCCTGTAGATTTATCGTCGGAGACCCAATGGGTAAGGGGGCAGGTGAAGTATATATGTGATTATAGAGGACAGCTCTATTAATATTAAGGAAAATATAATATTGCAATTCTTAATTTAAGGTTACGTACCTCCGTCACCATTTCACTCTGGCCAGCAGTATACGAAAATTCAGTAATTAGCTTTGCAATTCCAGAATATGACCTCACTGCTTCAGCTAAAATTTTTAGAATTGCAGATTTAGGCAGAAGTGGCCTCTTCTTCCCTTCTTCATTACTGGTATCACTGGTGAAATTATCATCTTTTGACTTCCTCCTGCTTCCACCTATGCCCTGTACACAAGAAGAATTATTTTCATATCAATATAATTTTTGTAAACTTTTGAAATGTTCAAAATGTATCACACAATTATTAAGACAATGGTGCCTAGAACAATTAAGTAAAATAAACAGAGAACGGATTTTTAAAAATACAGGCAGAGGACTAGAAATATTATGTTTTAATTTACATTAGTATAAGCTCAGATGAACAACTGAGATGGTCACAGTTCGAAGAAATTATAATTTCTAAGAATGCATTAATTCAGTCAACAGGTTCAATAATGAAAGTAGTGGAAAGGAACACACAAGTACAAATCAAGTCGTATATAGAAAGAGTGGAACATAAAAAAGAAGACAGCAGTGTAAAAAGATGTAATTATCCTTGCCCTTTAGTGTTTTCTATTTCTCCCTTGTTCCACACTGACCTGTAACTGTGTTTATCTTATTTTATGTTCATTTAGATGTTCCTATCTTTCTGGATATAAACAGCTTCTATCATGACTCTGACCTTCCAAAATTGATGAAGGATACAAGAAAAAGTTTGTGTACGGCAACTTCAGTGGCACAGTAGTTGTTTAGTCACTGGCCTTGTGTCCCTAAGAGAGAGGCTTCAATTCAGGTAAAGGTCAGCAACATTCTGTCTTTAGGCATCTGGTGAGTTAAAGAACAGCCTTAGGATGGAATTCTGACAACATGGCATCTTAAAATGTAAGGCAACTGACAGGAGGTTAAAATAATAATAATAATAATAATAATAATAATAATAATAATAATAATAATAATATATTGTTAATGAAATTCCATCGAAGACAAACATAAGTTGACAATCTGATGCTTGTAGCCCACATAGTATTTCACGATGAATGACTTAGGGCTTTGCTGACACACTGTACATTACAATATTTTACAGTGTGAAAAGGTTTTCCTCTTGTTCATAGAAAGTTTTCATACAACTTATGCATTCATACTGTCTGAAGCACCAATGCAGTGATGTACTTAGAATTTTTTCTCACACATTACATATGCATATATCCTGAACCTGCAGTGAAGGGATGTGTACAGCTGATGGGCAACGATGTGCTTAGAATTGCTTATAACACATTACGCATGCAGAATATGTCCAGAAGCTGCAGTGCAAAGATGTACTTAGAATTGCATCTTACACATTACTCATGCATACATGTGGTGAAACGATGCACCCACGAAATGTTTCTTACACATTATGCATACTGCCTGAAGCATGGTACGGTGGGTGGTATAAGCTGAAGGGAAAATGAAGCTTACCTCTCAAGCACCTTCCTCGCACAAACATTTCGCTAAATTATAAAAAATAATATTTTAAGAACTGCGGACATTCATTCCTATCCTCCATAACATTACTTGTAGTTGCCTCCCTGACACGCTGTGTAACGCACTCATAAATGCTAACTCTTATTAAGAGAATTTGGTCCACCATTCAATACAACTTAAAACTTACACTACAACTGAACATCAAATTCAGTCATATGGAAGTTTTTTCTTCCACAACATGTTTCACCTCTCACTGGGTCATCCTTAGCTGGCCTGAACAATTGACGAAAACAACATAAATACCGTACTTACATGAATAATCACCCCCGTCGAATAATGTCCGCACCCTCATTTTAGGAAGGCTCATTTTGAAAAACAATGAAATAAACTAAAATTCCTTCAATCGAAAGAGTAACAGTCATAAACAAACATTTCGTATCACTCTGCGAGGTCCACGTGGTCTTTACGCAAATATGAACATGTAAATTTATGGGTGTAGCTGCTTTGCCTGAGATGATAAGAATGCATTATCACTGCTATGAAATATATTTTCCATGAAAATGAGCAAGTGGGCCTACTTACGTGACAGGTATTTCATTAATCTGAACTTGCAATAGGCCCAATTCCCTGTAGATGGGAAGATTCACTGTCTATTACATCACTAGAATGCTCTCCTAAATTACTTACAAATTCGTCACACACCACGTCTAAAACACTTAACATGCGGTCTCTTCTTACTTGGTGGTGGATAATTTTTTTTGAAAGAGATAAACTGGCGTATTCCGATGTTCGTCTAGAACACTTCTCACACATGGTCTCTCTTTACCGTCTTACTAATAAATGGTGTATAAATTTTATACAAGGTTTATACAAAGTATACGTGAAATTCGTCACTAATGTAAACCGTGTATAAACCTCCTGTGTATACATTTGATATAGTTATTCACTGAATTGCTTATACAGACCAGGACCCTTGCATAAGCGTTGTATAGCATAGAGTAGCGGAAAAAGAAACGAGTGAGCAGTTTATTTTCGTGGTATTTACTGTCTGTAGTAATATAATCGTGGTGAAATATTCAACTTATCCATTCAACATTGAAGGAATGGATGATAACGATGATGATCTTCACGATATTTTAAACACAGAAGACATACACCATTTAGGGGTTATGGAGGCCAGATATCTTCGTAAAGTAAAACACTTTTAAAGAGACAGAATGACAATGAATAACTATAAAAGAAATTATGGTTGGGCAAACTTTTGTGTAATAATGTGTTACTGCTTAATAGACGTTTGAAATTACAAGTTTATTATACATTATCTGCTTCTACAAAGATCTTTCTCAAATTTAAGTATAAAAAGGGATTTATTCCTTGACATAAAAAATGGTATAACTTGAAAACAGTATGTAATATGATTTCCATACTTTGTAGTTGAATACGCAGATATATGATGTATAAACGCCCAATAGAAACTTTTTTGATCAAACCTTTCTTTTAGCTACAAAATGGTTTCTCCTTCTTCCTGAAAACTAAGGATTTTGGAATGTGTACCCTTTTCAAAACACCGATTCAATTACAAATGCTTATGTTTTCCGTACTATCCCAGTTAGGAGCTCTTGATCTTTTCTCAAGCTTTTCCATTTCTTTCGTGGCATTCATTACACAAGCAAGCTGAAGAAATGTTGATATCAATATAAGCCAATTACCAGCTCTCTCACTTTGTGCTGCCACTACCTTTTCTATATGCCATGCTACTGCGTGACTTCCCGGAAAGTTTTGCTCTAGATAACACGCAGAAGCGATCATAAAGGCGGTGAACGTGCAAAATACGTCAGTGAACTGCAGGAAGAGATTCCTACGACTTGGAACAAGTGTGTACGTATTGTATAGTAATACAATGTGTATACCACGTTTATTGGTAAGAAAAATATACAATGCGTATACAGGGTTTATTCACTGTATGGTGATCTGAGGCTTCTACATCAAGTGACTCTCCGAGTATAACTATGCAAGTGTTAAACAACTGTATAAGGACCTTTTATTAGTGAGACTGTTACTGGACAGTAACACGACCAGTGGTGGATAATTCTTTTCGTGCAATGTAAACACTTGAAATAAGACACACCTGCGAAATCTGATGTTAGTTTTGCGATACAGTAAAACCTTGTTAATTCAAAGTCGTAATACAGAAATCGGACTTCCAATTACGTGATTTCGAATTAACAGCCATCTTGTAATTCAGAAACTGTAACCCTCGCCAGTTTTCGCAGATTCTGCTTTTCCGCATACTGCCTGCTACGTGATATTGTGGGGGTTCCTTAAAACGCTGAGTACAAAAGAATTACGATTTCACTCTATTTTCAACTATGAAACACACTACAGACACAGCGAAGTGAGTGAAAGTGGGCGGAAAGCTACCCCTGCACGTTTTAGATGACGCGTTCTATCGTGACGCGGAGAAATTCTGAATTTAAATTACTCTGTAAAATATGATACTATTTAAAAAATGTAAAGTAACTTTAGAATTAAAAGTCTGAATTGTTTTCTGTTTAAATATGACATATGGGGACAGTTTTCTTCCATCTATGGTTGCACAAAGCATAACTGCACATTCAGCATCGAAAATTAAGTGAGCCAGGAGCATGTTGGCAACCTTGACACAAATAAAACCCGTACCACAATTTCGTGCCTCACAATTAAAAAAAAAAAAAAAAGTAAGCAGGGATTATTCGCGTAAATACGGTACTATTAGAAATGTACAAAAACATGATACTAAAGTGATGATGAGTCCTGAATGCTTAAAAAGTTCTTAAACACGCAATTTAGCATGGCTATCTTAAAAAGTCCTCGTCAATATCTCGATAAAAAGTTAGCAAGTTCAAGTCGCAAAATGGGCCGAATATTTATCAGGTTCAATTGTAGGGAACCCCCCTTTAAATGAGGTAGAACCATTTTAAACTTGTAGAACAGATCTTTTGATGGAGAATGGCAACACAGAAAATCAAGTATCAGAATAAGTGGCAGTTCTTATGCCTGTTGGAGTCTAGAAAGGAAAGAAAAGTATGTTGGTGGAAATTCAAACTATGAGGCTAAAGGAATTTGAGTAAATGATGATACTATGTACTCACTTCCTGTCCTTCTGGATCTTAAGTGGGCTGTGAATTGCCCACACTGTCACATGTAGACTGAACACTGGCAGGCAGTTGTAGAGACCTGTTTGTTGCTGGGGGTAGGCATCTGACAAGGGGGTGGGAGTAGAATAGGAAGTGAAGGGCGGTGAACTGCAGCGAAAGCAATAGCTTGCCTGGTACATGCTTTGTTCAACGAAATCTATGAAAAAATCAACGTTTCTTTTGATGAATGAATAAATATTATGTCAGAGTCTAAAAGTTAAAAAAGACAAAGCATGTATCAGACAAGCAGTGCAGAAAAAATGATGGAACTCACACCAACCTATTAGAATACTAGTAACTAACTAACTAAGCAAGCAAGCAAGCAAGCAAGCAAGCAAGCAAGCAAGCAAGCAGGGGTATGGTGACTTAAGGCCAATCCTGTAGGTATTAATCTCAAAGATATTATACAGTATTTGATATAGCAGTAACAAGTTGAAATGGCGTATGGCTTTTAGTGCCGGGAGTGTCTGGGGACATGTTACGGCTCGCCAGGTGCAGGTCTTTCGATTTGACTCCCGTAGGCGACCTGCGCGTCGTGATGAGGATGAAATGATGATGAAGATGACACATACACCCAGCCCCCGTACCAGAGAAATTAACCAATGATGGTTAAATTTCCCGACCCTGCCGGGAATCGAACCCGGGACCCCTGTGACCAAAGGCCAGCACGCTAACCATTTAGCCATTGAGCCGGACCGTAACAAGTTGCTATCCCCTGATGAAAATGACAGATATGTGTTTGTCTCAAATGTGAACACCAGAAATGAATATTCACACTTTCTTCCTGTGTTAAGTATATTTTTTGCTGATGATAATCATGATGCTTGTCGTTTTAAGGGGCCTAACATCGAAGGTCATCAGCCCAGTATATTTTTTTTGTATCAATGAACATTTCATTAGTAGAAGCAGCAATGAAGCCTCAATGCATTGTTTTTCCTGGGGAAGAGGAAAAATGACTGTGGATGCGGGGTAATGTGGGTAATATAAAAATCGGGGGGAAAGCACAATAATAAAATACGGGTAATGTATTTGGATATATTTGTTTATGCAAATCTCATAAAATAATAATAATAATAATAATAATAATAATAATAATAATAATAATAATAATAATAATAATAATAATAATAATAATAATAATAATAGTGTGTAACCTCAAGAGAGAGGCTGGGTACAGGTCTTTCGAGTTGACACTTGATAGGTGGCCTGCGCATCTATGAAAATGTGGCCCTACTTATGATGAATTCTAATGCTGAAGACAGCACACACAGCCAGCCCTCGAACCATCTGAATAAACCAGGGAAGGTTAAAATTCCCGACCCTATCGGAACCCCTACAAACAAAGGCCAGGTAGCTAAACATTTAGCCACGGAGCTGGACATGCTTATACTATACACAACGGCATCAAAATAATCAACATATGCAATGAAAATTAAAAGTGTGACTTATCTGCAATCTCTTTACATTTCTTTTTACATCTTGTAATAACTGAAAACTTTTAAGGCCAGTTCTCTTATTGCAAATTAATGCTATACGTGGATATTACAGCGATAACCTGCATTTTGATAAAGATTCCGTAGACCCTTCCCAGACCTTAGGTCAAAGACCCAAAATGGCGTGGTTCAGTCAATGTCACAGCGGTCGACACGAGGCTGCAAACTTAGGAAGAAGTTGCCAGACCAGGCTAGTGAAAAGACCACTCGCCTGGATTGGTTAGGTCTGGCTTGTTATAAGACAAGTTGGCAGGGGGAAACAAAGCGGTCCATAGGCCTCCAGCATCCTACACACACCACAAGGTACAACGAGATTAATCATCATCATCATCATCATCATCATCCATTTCCCTTTATCCAGCTGTAGCCGGGTAGGGGCAAATATGGTTCCTCTCCACTTTCTTCGGTCTTTCCACCACTCCTCCTCCAACACTGTGTCCCAGTCCTGGTTTCTTTCTATAATGCTCCATTGGATGGTATCCTTCCATCTCAATCGTGGTCGTCCACGGCCTCTCCTTCCTTGGATTTGCATTTCCATCACCTTTTTTGGCATTCTTTCGTTGCTCATTCGCTTTATGTGCCCAAACCATCTTAGTCGGCTCTTCTCTATTCTATCATTCATTTTTTCCACTCCAATTTCTTCCTGGATTTTCTCATTCCTTATTTTGTCTCTTCTACTCTTCTGTATCATACTCCTCAAGAACTTCATTTCGGCTGCCTGTATTCGACTCCCATCCTTCTTTGTCACTGTCCAAGTTTCTGCTCCGTAAGTTGTTATGGGTACGTAATACATGTTGTACATAGTATCCTTTGCTTCCATTGGCACATCTTTGTCCCATAACATGTTTCTTACACTATGATAGAAACAACTTCCAGCTTGAATCCTTTTACTAATCTCAGCATCCAGTCGAGCATTCTCCATTAATTCACTCCCCAGGTATTTAAACGTTTCCACTACTTCCAGGGGCTTGTCTGCAAGTCTAATCTGACCTTTCCCTTCTTTCTCCCCTCTAGTCATAACAAGAGTTTTACTCTTTTCTACACTTATTTTCAATCCACATTCTTTGATCTTCCCATTCACCACATTCAACTGTTCTTGAACCTTCCTGTCGTCTTCTCCCCAAATCACAATATCATCTGCAAATAACATCATGTTCATTTCTCTTCCTCCATATACTGCTTTTGCTGTCCAATTCCTTTTTGCACCAGACTGTCCCAAACTTTCGTCCTAGGGACACTGTCATATACCTTTTCAATATCAATGAATGTCATCACCATATCATTCCCGTACTCCCAATGCTTTTCCATTAGTTGTCTCATAATGAAAATGGGTTCTATTGTTGACCTTCCACTTCTGAAACCAAACTCATTTACCCGTATCTGATTCTCAATCCTCTACCTTATTCTACTTCCCAGTATCCTTTCCATTATCTTAGCAACATGGGATATTAGAGTAATTCCCCTGTAGTTCTTCAAAACTTTCTTATCACCTTTCTTGAGAATTGGGATGATTATTCCTTTTTGCCAATCCTCAGGGACATCCTTATTCTCCCAGACATTCCTGAGAACCCGATATGTCCACTGCAGGCCTACAGCTCCAGCTGCCTTTATCATCTCCACTGAAATTTCATCTATTCCAGCAGTTTTTCCATTCTTCATCTTTCTTTTTGCCATTTCAATTTCATTCATTGTAATTTCTTTATCCATTTCTTCATCAACTAATTGCCTTTCCTCGTCGTCCATTGAATGACTGTCATCCTTTCTTATGTTCAGCAGCTTCTGAAAATACTCTCTCCATCTATTTCTTATTTCTTCCGGCTTTGTTAAAATTATGCCACCTTCATCCTTCACAAATCTGATGTTTACTTGATCTCTCTTTTTGTTTCTTAAGATACCATACAGTAATTTCTTGCTGCCCTGCGTATCATCTCTCAATTTCTGTGTGAATAAGGCCCAGCTTTTCCTCTTTTCTTCCTCCACTACTTTCTTGGCCGAATTCTTTGCCTCCACATATTTTCTTCTACTTTCTTCAGTCTTAGATGTTTTCCATGCTTTCCATGCCATTTTCTTTTCCTTCACTTTAATCTTTACCCTATCATTCCACCAGTGTGTTTCTTTGTCTTTCACATTTCCTGATGTTCTACCACACACCTTTTCTGCACATCCAACCAGTGCTTCCTTAAATCTTTTCCATTCCTCTTCAACATTCCCCATCTCTGTTCTGGGTACCAAGGGTATTATTTCCCATTGAAATTCTTCTTGTATGCTTTTCTCCTTCAACTTCCATACTTTAATTCTTTTCTCTCTTCTTAATTGGGGTTTTTCAATCTTTCCAACTTTCAATTTTCCTATCACAATGCTATGATCTCCACCAAAGGCTTCTTCAGGCATGGCTGTTACATCTACAAGGTTCTACAGGTGTTCTTTCTCTATGATTATATAATCAATCATGGTCTTTGTCTGTCTCCCCAACCATACCTTGTAATCTTCTGACTGTTCTTCTTCCTAAACCAGGTGTTTCCAACAATCATTTGATTCCTCATGCAAAAATCCACCAACAACTCTCCTTCTGGATTTACACTTCCATATCCAAAGGGCCCTACAACATCTTCCTTTCCTTGTCTTTCCATTCCAACTTGTGCATTCAGATCTCCCATCAATAGTACTTCCTTGTCTTCTATCTGTCTCTCCACTTCCTCTAAGAAGTCCTCTAGATGTTCATCTATGCAACCAGTTTGTGGGGCATACAACTGAAATAGATCTTTCATGCCATTTTCAAACTGGAGTCTCATCATCATCATCATTATCATCATCATCCTATCGCTGATGTACTTTGTATATTCCACATATTCTTGGATTTCTCTTCTAGGTATGATGGCCACTCCATTTTTTTGCTTCAGGTCCTCCGCTGTAATACAGCCTGTATCCTTCTCTCAGAGGGATCTCCCCTGTACCCCTCTTCTTGGTCTCGCACAGTGCAAGTATGGCTATATCTTTCTCTATTATGAAGTCAACCAGTTCTTCTGTCTTTCCCGTCAGTGTCAGTACATTTACTGTTGCAATTTTGATGTAGTTTGGTGCTGGTTGCCCATTTTTCACAGTTCCCCCAGCACCTGAAGAGCAGCGCGTCGCTTTTAGCAGGGGACGCCCTAACCTTTTTCGAGGCACCAGATCTGCTTTGTCCATATAGGCTATTGTTACGATGGGCTCGCCACACCCGAAGGCATTTTATACCTACTGCCAGGTTCAAAATTAGGCCGCCCCTAACATGGAGACAGACGCCTTTCGCAGCCGCTCCTCTGGAGTACAGACGCTACGGGTATGCCCCTTCCGCCATCTCCGCCGTACCGAAGTCCACCTTCTCCGTCGTAGATGCCGTTGAGGTCTTCACTCGTAACCCTGAGCTGAGACCCATACCAGATGTTACACACCGGGTCAGTGTGCCCTGGGACTCACATAAGCAGGGGCGCCACTCCCTGGGTAGGCCTGCCTCCGAAGAGGGTCCCTACCTGCTACCTAAATTACTAACCCTGTGACTCATTAAAAAGTACCTGGCGCACGCCGTGACGATTTGAAACTGCTCAATTTTCTTACTTTTGACGAAGGTGGCAGGGCTAGCCAGCCAACAGCAACACAGAAAATGTTGGCAAATCAGTTTTACAGTGCTTCCATTTTAATCCTTTTAAATAAGTAACAATATTTCTAGGAGCCGGTTAGTGGATTGAGGAGAAGCGTTGGCGCCATGAGGCTCGCAAGTGTGGTTACATAGTGTGGTGGCATGTGAATAAACTGTGCATTACACTCCATCCTACACAATCCTTGCTGAAGACCAGAAACTCAGAATCGCTCGTGCATTCTCGTGTAACAGGTTGCCACTATTCTATGCTAGGATGCACTGTCTCTTTATATTAAAAAACTTTTTATCATACATGATCTTAGAATGCGGGAAAATTGTAGCCGGGGACGAATATATATACAATGGAATAAAACGATAGTTCGAGGAACGATAGATGCGGGGGAAATTTAACATTTGTTTATATGGAACATTTCAGGGACCGAACAAACTGAACGACTAGTATGGGAAAATGACAGTTTCAGGAAAGAAGCATCATGGGTCTACTGTATTTTATTACCATGCTTGTTGCTGTTGAGGGTTATAAGTTGTTTGTGAAATAATTCCTTTTAAACTCCCACCTCTTAAGGTTGATTTCTCTTCAACAAGGATTTTAAAATAAATATACTGTATTGTTGATTTTGCATCCCACTAACTAAATTTTAAAAGTGGTTTTTGGAGATGTCAAATAGCTGCAATTTTTTCATGCAGGAGTTCTTTCACTTGCTTGTAAATCTACCAACATGAGGCCGACGTATTTAAGCACCTTCAAATATCATATTTCACCACATAATGGTCGCACTTTTTATAACAAAATTTCCCCCCCCCCAAAAAAATAGATCCGTCTAGTGCATTCAAAATTGAAGTCTTTGTGAAGCTCTTGGAGACTAGTTCAGGTGGTATAAAAGTCCCAACTCTTGATTGCCCCCGAGCCTAAAAAGTCAAAGAATAGATGCCCAATGTTTCCAGCGGGCATCAATTGCTGATTGCCGCTCATCATCTAGTACACAGTATTGACTAGGAGGATATCAACATAATTTTGTACAATTTTATAAGAAGTTCAACCATCAATACGGATCTAACATGAGATTCATAGTCCACCATCCACTCGTAAAATCGATGTAAGCAGTCTTTAAATGTTTTTTTAATACATATGCTGTATGTCCAGTGGCTGCATAAAAGATGTTAGGCTGTCGGGCATGACTAGCTGTTGTATTAGTTTCACTCAGAAGTTGCTTCACTTCGTTCCTGGAGTGACCTCGGAATGTATCTAAAAAAAAGCAGACCTGGCTCTCACAGCTTTAACCCAGTCCAGCATAACCATCCAACCCTTTGCTTGCATTCGTACATGAATTTCACAGGAAACTGTATTTCCTTGGACATTCCATGATCCTTGGAGTACAATAGAGCTGTTGTGAGACATATGATATTGAAAAAAGAAAGGAACATGATCAGCATCACCGATTTGAGAGAGTACGTATGTATTTTTGTGGTGCAAACGAAAATAAATTGGTGAAAATTTGCAATCGTGTCCACGCAATCAGCAGACAATCTTCGACACAGTGTTGTAATTCTTCGCAACGACAGATTGTGTCGTCGCACGAACCTCATAGGCCACCTAAAACTCGCCTTAAAATGAGTTAAGGGGACTTTGCGTTCGCGCATTATCTCCCGTACCTTCATTTGTAACATTTCATATGATACTCTGCAGCCACTGTTACGTATTTCATTGACACACACAAATATTTTGTCACTTTTCGGACACTTCCCTGTTTCCTAACATCTGAATGTGCATCTAGAATAGTTTGTGTTTTTTAGCTTGTCTCTTAATTTCCATGAGCCACACACCAAGTTTCCACTCAAAACACACAAATGCATCTGTACCTAATAAACAGGAAATGGGAAAAATCTACATGCCCCCCACAATAAGGAGACGTCCACTAGAGTTGAAGTACAAGGGTTGCAAGTAGGGCTGTACCTACTCGTAAATTTCCCTGTACCAGAACATTTGATTATCTATTATAAGGGACCACTAGAACATGACAATGTTAACTTTTTCACAGCCGAGTTTTGATGACCAGGCGAGCCCACTGGGCCGGGTTTAAAAAAAAAAAAAAAGCGCTTTTACAAATACATTTTTACCGATACTATTAACAGAATGCACAACATCCTCTTAGGACCACAGCCCAATATGGGGTTGAGGATGAAGTGAGATATTTTACACCATATTTTTACAGCCGAATGCCCTTCCTGATGCAAAGCTCAGTTGAGAAGATGATGAACATGAAATGAATGATGGTGAATGAAACTGGGTAAGGAAGTGGAAGGAATCAGCTGTGGCTTATGAATAGGAACTCTCCCGGCATTTGCTTGGGATTGCAAAAGGGAAACAAAAAAAAAATCTCAGGACAGCTGGAGGTGGGGTTCGAACCCACTCGCCTGCCGAGTGCAGAGCTTCGCTCCATACTGGTAGCATGTTCACATGCGTAGCTACTCCGCTCAGTGATACTGTTACTGAAATAAAATGTAACGTTGATCCAAGAACAGGTATTATCAAAATCATTTACATTCGTGGAGAAAAGTGTTTATCTGAGGAAGGAGTGATAATTCTGCATGAGATTCATCATTACTACTTTGTCTCACACTTTCTTGTAGTTCAATATCGCCACTTAGATATTCTCCATCTTCCTTATCAAAATATAGCTCTCCAGAATCACTATTTATGAGGAAACAATTTAATTTCTTCGTCAACAAGAGATGAATGTATACTTCAAGACGCACGATGGCTATACATAAGCGGGAAACATGTTCCACTCCAACAAAGCTGAAATAACACAAGATCGCTTTCAAAACATCCGAAATGGAGTGGTATATCTGCTGTAGAGAACTTCTTTGAGCATTTCCATGGAATCTCAAAGCATGATACTATATCGCATTAGTTTACGAGATCAGTGAAGTACACACTGCACGAAAACGTACATATATGGGATTGGCGGACGAGGCAAGGCGTTCAATAACGTATATATATATATATGGGTTTGGCAGTGAATGGGTTAAGAAAAAAGAATGCATTCATTCTGATGTTTAACAAATATTAACTTTCTTTTTCGTGAATTGCATTCTCAAGGACTCATTTTGTCGCCGCCTGCCTGCACATTCCAATACCAGTGCACCCCTGGTTGCAAGGCTTTGAATGCTGTACTAGAAAACAAGTGTGTGCAGTGCCGGTATTTCCTGGCAATGTTGCTGATAAGCGGTAACTTATAGCCTTACGTATTTGAAATGAGAACTTGTAATACGTCACTGGTGTATAAATTGTACATTGTCTCACGACCACGTTGTCAAACACTCGATAATCCGTGTGTTGTACTGATACTGGTATTATGTATTTATTTATACGCTGCAAGACATCTCGCAAACGTGACTGTGTTGCCAAATTGCTGATAAGCCATATACGTATTTAAATTGTGCATTCATGTGTCTCTTATATTACAGTTCCAATTAAGCAGAATGATGAACAAAATTTGGATGTTACAAGTAATGAGCTGCATTCCGGTTCCGTATTGATTTTAAATATCTAAGATAAAATTCTAAAAGAATTTAATTGTATAAAGTCCACCTGGAAACTTAGTGAACTTTTAAAAATCCATAACATTTCTTCATGGAGAATACAACTATAGCCAGGATTTCCTCTTTACTCCAGTCCTGAGCTTGTATAGATCAGGTTGGGTCGGTGTGGACCTCCACACTGGAGGTGACCGCAGAATCTATCTAAAATAAGCAGAGCCGGCTGTTTCAGTAGTGCACCAGGTCTTCTATCCCACACAGTTTTAACCCAGTCCAGCACAACCACACACTCTAGCCTTGGTCAAAATATGTCATATGTAGCTTTATAGACAGACCATTTATCAAATGGCAAACATGTATTGAACAGGTGGACTTTATACAATTAAATTATTTTAGAATATCATCTTAGATAAAATTAGGATGTGCAACAATTATGAGATTCAATTTTAAAATCAATTTTTTAAAAATTAAAAATAAAGGAGTGACAATTACGCGGTGGTGACGATTATGCGGTACCCCCAGACTGAGGAACGAACCTGTCAATTTGGCTAAGAAGGCAAGTGCTCTACCATCTAAGCTACTCTGCCCAGCAAGGAATTAAATGCTTCCATCCCCTTCAAGGATAAAGTTAATAGAATGTTTTTATAATAAAGAAGGCAAGTTAGATTACCACCACAGACCCAACATCATGAGTGTACTGCTTTAAACAGCAAATTGAGAGTTATAATTATTTCACAGCACTTGGAAATAAAGGATTATGGAGGCATACCTTTAATTTCAAAGGCTTGCTGAATGATATACACATTTGAAGTAGAGAGAAATCCCAAATGTCTTGCAGATAACTTCTTAAATAGAAAGAGATAAAAGTATAACAAAGAAACAATAACATCTCATTATTACAAAAGGAGCGGTAAGTTACATCAAATGGATAATAATCACGGCCATTACTTACTCGGTACGCCTCATCCATGTCAAGCCGAAGTGGATTACTAGATCGGCTAGGATGTGATGAATTTCCTTCAATGTGACCCAAAAGCTGAATAGGATTCTGAGCTACTGACAAATTATGTCCGCCGAGACTTGATTTACGAGGTTTATCTTTATCTGATGTATCCTGTTCTTTTGCACCACCAGCACCTGAATCTTCATAAGAGCTTGGTTGAATTAAAGCATTCAACAAATCATGTATCACCTGGATAGACACATCATCTTGAACAATATGAGGAATGTTCTGCTTAGAAGGCACAGATCGAAGGATAAGGCGGGGATCATCTTCAACATCTGAAAACAAAAAATGAATTGTTCACACGATCCACCAGGAAATGGTGCAACAAGGAAAATACTATAAAATTGTGTTCATAAAATGTAAAATATGCAGACCACTGAGTCATCATTACATCACCTAAGATGTGATGAAATTCCATCAATGTGACTAACTGAATTTGATACTTGGTAAGAGAGAGATGTCACACAATATTTTATTTTCAAATCGTATAGCAATAGCAGGCCTTCAAAAATAGTTAGAAAAATAGACTCCAGTTGCATCTACTTCAGTGACAAACATGTTAGGGAATGATGTTCTACAGGATTTCTAATCCATAACATATCAAACTACAGTATAAGTTCAACATAAAATTAAGAAATAAAACAAAAAAATTTCTGCAGTAAATAATAACATAAACCCTCCTAGGTGGTCATGAAAATCACCCAACAGAGAACTGGAATGATCAAAACTAGAATATTACAATCCATTTCAGATAAATTGTGATGTCAAAAACCTCTACGTTAAGCATATTTCATTGCCAGACTGAGTGGCTCAGACGGTTGAGGCGCTGGCGTTCTGACCCCAACTTGGCAGGTTCGATCCTGGTTCAGTCAGGTGGTAAGCGGGCAGATCAGAAAATAAGTTGCATTTCCCAGTTATGGCCATTTATTACACCACCTATACAACAGCAACACGACTATAACGACATACACTGTACCGACACTTTTCCACATAGTTTCCAAGAGACTCCTAACATTTCTGCGAACGCACAACCAACTTGTCAATGCCGGATGCATCCAGCGTTCTGCAACCATTTGGAGACAGCAGCCTTCACCTCGTCATTGGTCTGGAAACGTCGACCACCGAGCTCCGTTTTGAGCTTACCGAACAGATGAAAGTCACATGGCGCTAGGTCGGGACTGTAGGGTGGATGTTGCCACACCTCTCACTTGAAATGCTGCAGCAGTTCTCTCGTTTGGCGAGCCTAGAAGTAATCGTATTTACAAAAATTAAAATGGAGGCACTGTAAAACTCCAATTTGCCACCATTTTCTGTGTTGCTACTGGCTGGCTAGGGCTGCCAGCTTCGTTGAAAATGAGAAAATCGTGCAGTTTAAAATAGTCACAGCATGCGCTGGGTACGTTTTTAATTATCACAGGGTTATTAATCGCGTCGTACCTTGTGATGTGTGTGGTATGCTCGAGGCCTGGTGACCACTTTGTTGCCCCCTGACCAGTTGTCTTGTAACAAGCTAGACATAACCAAGCCAGACCAATAATCTTTTCACTAACATCCGGCACCATGGCTAAATGGTTAGCGTGCTGGCCTTCAGTTCTACAGTACACGATCGGGTAAGGGATTTGGACTTTTGTTGGTTAATTCCGACAGCTTGGGGGCTGTATGTGTGCGCCGACTTAAGCATTAGGATTTAACTTAGGCAGAGCCGCATTTTCGTAAGCGCCTAGATCGCATATCACGCGAATATAAGTCAATAAGGACAGGATTAACCAACATGGTTAAAATAATTGATTCTATCAAGCGACAACTCAAAAGATCTGCATCCGGCTTCGGAGGCCACGTACAATTACTACCATTATTATTATTATTATTATTATTATTATTATTATTATTATATTTACATGGCAAAAAATAACCGAAATACAGTACCCATATTTTATTATTTTGCTTTCCCCCTATTATATGGCACGCGCATCCATCGTCATTTTCCCCCACCCCCTTGAAAAACGATGCATTAAGGTTTTACTGTACAGGAACATCAGTTTGGTTTCAGTAATGGAAGGCCAACAATAGAGCCCATTTTCTTTATGAGACAACTAATGGAAAAGCAATGGGAGTATGGGAATATGGCAATTACATTCGACATTGAAAAGGCATATGACAGTGTCCCCAGGAAAAAAGTTTGGGACAGTCTGGTGCAAAAGAAGTTGGACAGGGATTCTTTTATTCAATGGGCCTCTAAATATTAGTTCCTAATTAGTGTCGACCTCTCAGATATTTTGCTACTATGTTTTTCCTTCATTCTCACTTACATATACCGGCTCCCTTCGCAAAGCTGCAGATTGTTCTTATTGGGTCGTCTTGGATTTCTTCTCTATCTTCACCTGGTAGTCCTAGAGTGGAGAGTCGGATTCTACCCAGTGCCTCACATTTGAAAAGTATGTGTTCAGCTGATTCCTCTCCTTCATTGCATTTCCTACATATTTTGTCTCTTATTACTCCAATTCTATGTAGGTGTTCTTTCAGATGGCAGTGCCCTGTCAACAGTCCTACTACCCATCTTATATTTCCTCTACTGAGTTTCAACAGTTCTTTAGTATGGTTCTTGTTTGGTCCTTTTATCAGTTCCTTTGCAAGTCTGCATCCTGGAGTATTTTTCCAATTCTCCATTTGTTTCCTTTGTACCCATTTTCATATGCAGTATCGGCCTTGTCCATAGGAAATCCCGCACACAGGTTGTGGGCCTACAAAATGTGTTCCTGCCCCTTTCCTGGCCAGTTTATCTGCCTTCTCATTTCCTTCTATACCTGCATGCCCTGGTACCCATATTATTGACAATGTTGTTGTACTATGAGAACTTCAGGAGAAGTGAATGGCAATACCAGACAATTCTGGATATTATCTGGACTGCTTCTAGTGCCTTAACCTTTTGCACTCCTATGTCAAGTGGGGTTCGACATTAAAAGATTAGACTTGATATGCTGTATTGGTGGAAAAGAATCTAATTCCCTCCATGGGAACTTAGAATTTCCATTTGCGCTCCGATGTCGAGTCCCACTCGACATGACAATGCCTTGTACTTGCAGCGTTCGTATGACGACTGTGCTGTGTTCCAGTATTGTAGAGCTATCTAACGATCTTCGAAAGAACACCTTTCCTTATTCAATATAGCTCGCGGGAATCGCTATGAGTTTGTAACCTCTGTTATTCCCAAATGTTTATGAAAATTTACTGATGACAAAGGCTGAATGTAAACATGGCTTCTGCTTCATCTTGGCTCACAGAAATTAATATTTTAGAACAGTAAGTGCCGTTAATGTAACAACACATGACTTGGATGATTTAATAGTGAATAATATAACTGAACGTGAACGGAGTGATAGTGAAAATCAATGGAGGTGGTGATGCTTCTCCAAATCCATAGTGCGAGTGGAGAGCTGGCGATCCTGATTTACCTGCAATCTTATTCAATGAAACAATTTGTGGATATAAGGCATCTCGTAGGAACAAATCTTCAACACTGCAACTTTAAATACATTTCACGTACCGTAACATAAATTTATTTGTGTTAGGCAGTTTTGCAGTGTTCACTTCCTACAGCAGTTCATAGTATAGAAATCAATTAGGAGTGGAGCAGGAAGCATACGCTAAGGGCAATGGAGTTCAAAAGGTTAATGGCCGCTTGGCTGTCCATAAAAATGAAAATGTTCTTACTCCTATAGTTCATTTTCAGATTTTCTTCAAGACATGTTGTGATAGCTATCACTTCAGCTTGAAAGACTGTACTGTGTTTGCCCAGGCTCATCTGGACTGATCTCTCAGGTCTTCTCCCGTTGATCCCTCCTCCTGTGCCAACCACAGTCTTTGATCCATCAGTTCACCACACAATATCATCTTTTTCAGTATTCCCTTTGTTGATATCCCAGTCTTCTTTTCTTATTATCTGGGTCTCAAACGGCTTTTCAAAGTTGTACTTTAGTATCATATGATCAGAAGGCATGTGTAGAACTTCCTCTGTAATTACTCTTCATTTGTGCTATTAGAGCACACGACAATTCAGTTGCGTCATCCTCTTTAAGTTTCCGCCTGGAAAGGTCTTAGGTATTATTGCGAACTTAACTGAGGATAGTCTTTCCGAATAGGAAAGGACTTTTTCTTCCTTCCGTTTATTGGAAGGTCATTTTGTAGCAGAACCTGATGGCGTGCTTTCCTCCAACCTTGGCCTTTTGGGCGTAGTCATTGGCATAGAGTCTCGCCGATCCCTGTTCCTTGCTTTCTTCTCCACCCAAGTCCTCGCCACTATCTTGGCTTCTTTCCTCGCCTTTTTCTTTTCCTTGTAGTATGCACTCGTGTGAGGTGGTCTATCTATAAGCATCCTATTTAGTTTCGATGCCGTTATCTTCAGAACTTTCTCAGTCAAATCTCCTGTTTTCTTTTGTCCAGAAGTCTGCTTTTCTGTTGCTTCTTCTGCTGCTTCTTCAGATTTGGATTCAGACTGCCCTACGGGGACTTGTCTCCATATTCTCCTCTGGGCCTGCCACTGGACCTGCTCTTCTGGAGCTTCCATAGCTTCCCTTGGTATTTGTTTAGGCAATTCATTTGGAATATCCATGGTTCCATATGACGTACGGTTTATGCACCTTCTAGTGTCCTGAGAGGCATTCTCACCATCCGTGATGAGGCATTCCACCAGACATTGTCCCCCCGCAACTCAGGCTCTCCGTAGCAGGCGTCACACCCCTCAGCCGTCCATCCAGCAGTCCGGCCCTGGCCCGAACGGGACCAGGGTTTTTTCCACCTTCAGTAGACCTAGTCACGTGGTTCCTACCTGGCATTCCCATGAATGAGTTCACAGGCATGGGTTCCCCCTAGGTTGGATTCGCCCTGTTCCCAACCCGCGGCTCGTTCAGGCTACGTAGGGCCAAGTGATGTGTTGGTTCCAGCACACCAGAGTGAGCTTTCACCTCAATCACCAGCACCCACTTCACCTGAACCACTGTATCACCCTTGCAGAGGTAACATGGAGGTCTCCCTAGCATGTGGACAGGGATTAATAAAAATGATCATGTCAATGTACAAGTTATGTGCGAACACAAGTTGGCAGGACAAGCTGGTTCAAAATCACTGGTGGGCTGAGACAGGGAAGTGTTCTATCACCAATCCTGTTTATAGTAGTAATGAATGACATCATGAAAACAGCAAAAGCAGCATATGGAGGAAGAGAAATGAACATGTTATTTGCAGATGATATTGTGATTTGAGGAGAAGATGACATGAAGGTCCAAGAACAGTTGTATGTAGTGAATGGGAAGATCGAAGATTGTGGATTGAAAATAAGTTTAGATGAAAGTAAAACTCTTGCTATAACTAGAGGGGAGAAGGAAGGGAAAGGTCAGATTAGACTTGCAGACAAGCCCCTGGAAGTAGTGGAGACGCTCAAATACCCGGACAGTGAATTAATGGAGAATGATCGACTGGATGCCGAGATCAGTAGGAGGATTCAAGAAGGAAGCTGTTTCTATCATAGTGTAAGAAAGACATTATGGGACAAAGATGTGCCAATGGAAGAAGAGGAATCTCTGTAAAAGCTGTATTACGTACCCGTAACAACTTATGGAGCAGAAACTTGCTTTTTTTTTTCCCCCTAGTGGCTTTACGTTGCACCAACACAGATAGGTCTTATGGCGGCGGTGGGATAGGAAAGGCCTGGGAGTTGGTTGGAAGGAAGCAGCCGTGGCCTTAATTAAGGTACAGCCTGGTGTGAAAATGGGAAACCACAGAAAACCATCATCAGGGCTGCCGACAGTGAGATTCGAACCCACTATCTCCCGGATGCAGAAACTTGGACAACGACAAAGAAGGATAAGAGTCGAAGACAGACAGCCAAAACTAAGTTCTGGAGGAGAATGATACAGAAGAGTAGAAGAGACAAAATAAGGAATAAGAAAATCCGGGAAGAAATTGGAGTGGAAAAAATGAATGATAGAATAGAGAAGAGCCGATTAAGATGGTTTGGGCATATAAAGCGAATGAGTGATGAAAGAATGCCAAAAAAGGTGATGGAAATGCAAATGCAGGGAAGTAGAGGCCGCGGAAGACCACGATTGAGATGAAAGTGAGATGGAAGGCTACAATCAAATGCAGTATTAGAGAATGAAACCTGGACTGGGACACAGTGTTGGAGGAGTGGTGGAAAGACTGAAGAAAGTGGAGATGAACCATATTTTCCCCTACCCAGCTACAGCTGGATAATGGATGATGATGATGATGATGATGATGAGCTTGTGGTGAACAAGACAATGATCACATCATATGTTAGGATAACTTTGCGTGCTTGAGCTACAAATCCTTTCACTCAGCCAGTCATAGAAGAGGCTCCATAGGAATATTTAACACAATTATTCCATTTTAAGTAAATTTGGAGCAGATATATATATTAGTCATATGAAATGTTTCTTCACTTGTGTTAAGTTGGAATTACATCTCCATCGATGTACCCAACATAAGCAAAAAATACTCTGCGATTGCTAGTATTAGTGAACTTGTTGATCTGAAATGAGTACTTCTGACTGCTTTTGACTTTCTCCTTCATAATATCTTCAATAACACTGGACATGGCAATAACTCTGTCACTGTTAGGCCCGGTTTCACAGTTTGAGTTTAAGCCGAAGCTTTAGTAAGCCACGCACGCTGCTTACTCTTTGGCTTAAACACTACGAGTTTCACAGTACGGGGACCATGTGCAGCTTTACTAAGCTGAACATCTCCGAAGTTGGCAATGCTTGCGCATGCGCAATGATTCAATTCTCATCTTTGTTTACATCTGTAGCCTATGATTGATTGACTTGTAGGTTATATATCGTTTATCAGCCAAGATAATTTAGAAAAATGAACGGAAAATGTGATTCCAATAATAGTAACAAAAATAAAGTTTAAAAAAGGTCACTCGCCCGTCCTGCTGACACGTATTACCACTACAGTCTAAAATGGCCATAACTTCTGAACCATTCATGCAAATAATGTCCTGATAAGGTTATTGTAATCCTTATAAAATACTGGAGGAGGTCAAACAATTTATTTCGATGAGGAATTCGAGGATAATATCGAAATATTTATTTAATGTTAAGGAGTTATATTTTTTTACCGCTGAGTATAGCATAAAATCGCTTCTAGAGGGCAAACGGTTGGAAACAGGTATATACCATCGCGAACATTTTTGTAGAGGTTTCTATGCTCTACAATTCGTACACTTACACTTGGGGTCTATCGTTGATGGTTCACGCAGCGTAAGCCAAGAAAGCAAGTGACCGACCGACATTTTTGTCTCTTTTACTGTATATCGGAACACGGAAACTGTATTATTTCATGAGCTTCGAAATATATTCAGAAATGTAAGTTATTTTATGTTAATGTTATTGGTTTTACGTCCCACTAACTATGAATTTGAGCACCTTCACCACAGGACTGAGACAGGATCGAACCTGCCAAGTTGGGCTATAAGAAGGCCAGCGCTCTACCATCTGAACTGAATCCTTAGCTTAAACCTCAGTTTCATACAGCTTAAGCCAGTCACAGATAAGCTCGGCTTACCACTTGCACTCCCCACTGTGAAACTCGTCCAGAGTTTAAGCTCCCGCTTAAGCCCGATCCAAGGCTTAAGCGTATACTGTGAAACCGGGCCTTAGTGTCAGCAGAAATAGGAGGTTTGGAATTTCAGTAAGAGTTTCTGAACCCGAGATTATTTTCACCATCTTTTTACAAGCTGGCAATAATAAAAATGCAGCTGTTGTATGTACCTTCTTTAGTCTCTGCAATAAGTTTGGCTACCTGATAGCTGCCTGTACTTTCACTCAAACACATACTGTTGCAGTCATAACCGTTATTTATTTTTTATTTCATTTCAACAACCGATGAAAATAATTGAAATCTTTGCATCACAAAAGAATGTTCTATTGACAACTGTTTCAATTTACTGGGAATCATAGCAGCATTACTTAACGATACACTTTTGGATTAGGCATGTTTTATCACCTCACCAAAGAAGAAGTATGGTAAATAATTATCCCTGTACTGGAGGAGCACTCATTTTTGTTTTCTTTTCACAGGCTCGATGCTTCCACTACTTGTACTCATCAACGGAACACTCAATACAAGGAATTCATCCATCTTGAAAAGTATTAAATAGTCTAATAATGATAGAAAATAATAAGGCTGACTAGTAATCACTATCTTCGGATTGCTTCAGAGCACAGTTGCGATAGAAATGAAATTATTGCAAGATGCTGGGCCTATATTCCTCAAAGAGAAGTCTAACAATGAACCAGTTGAAGAAACATGAACAAACAGGGAGACATACCAAAACAACATAATACAGTAAAGAAAGGTCAGGAAAAGTTTTGTTAATCCCAGGCAGTTTGGGGAAAAGCCTGTACAGAGAATATGTGGGAAGGATAAGAAAGAAGCTTACATCATACCAATAACCAAAACTACAATAATAACAGTGAGAAAATAACTTAGATTTACGGCTATACGCCGTACTTAAGATATGTAATAGTATGTAATATATCCATTAGAGTTCATGTATCTCTGATTTTTCACTTTGTTCCTAATGAATAAACTCGGAAAACAATACGCCGTCGTCAACGCGTTAAGTAAATGAACCCATGTCTTGTGTCGCACAACTGCTATGAATTACAACCTAGTATGTGGCAAGAACTAAGATTTTGTAATTCGTTTCCCAGGACACTCCCCTGAACAAAGTCAACAGACGGAGTGCAATGTGAAAGATAAAAGTGGATGCTCTTGTCCCTTATTGAAGATACCCTGATGAGGTCATCACAGTACAGGGAGAGAAAACAAAACGGCACAGACTGTAATGCCATTTTATTTTCTATCTGTTCTGACTTCAGACCAAGCGGACATATTTTTATGATCAAGGTATCAAATGATTTACTTGATGTGCTCTATCATCCTGAAATGGAAACCACAGCCTGTTTCCAGACACTCCACCGGGCAAGGAATGGAATGAATGAAGCCCCCATCTAGCGGCAAGGATAGGAATTGTGCCGGCTGCCGAAGCCTGTCGCACTCCTCTGGGGCAATGATTAATGAATGAAAGATGAAATGAAATGATATTGGAGAGTGTTGCTGGAATGAAATATGACAGGGAAAACCGGAGTACCCCGAGATAAACCTGTCCCGCCTCCACTTTGTCCAACACATATCTCACATGGATTGACCGGGATTTGAACCATGGAACCCAGCGGTGAGAGGCTGGCGTGCTGCCACCTGAGCCATGGAGGCTCTATCATCCTGATACCCTTTAATACATTACATTTTATATTTTTAAACAACAATCTTTGACATTTTGAAATTCTGTTATCAAATTTTGCTCCAGATGAACAATATTCCCTTGTTCTAATGTCACCGTCTCTGTACATGCCTTAAATAAATCTCCATTCCCTTTCAAATGAGACTCCAATCATCAGAATACATCAAATTAGTACAAACACCATGAATCAATAACAAATAAAGAGGCGCCCATTCCATCCCGAGCGTGACATCACGATCCCCACTAGGTGAAAAAAGAAAAAAGAAAAAAACCCTCTTTGAATCTGTACTGTCATGTGGCAGAATTTGATTTTTAATGTGAACAGTTGTTTCTGAGCTTAAACACAGAAATATATTCCCTGATTTTATCACCATTAAGTTCTCTGTACTGCCCACAATGTAGGAGCTCATTTAAAGACATATTCATATCAAAACTTCACAAATGTTTACAGGCAATATGCTATCTTCAAGGATCCTGTCAGGATGAGGGTAAATAACAAAAGAAGAAAGCAATTAAGAGGAACAAATTAAGTGTAAATAGAGTCATGTATACAAAGATAAAAAAACTGAAAAGAACACATGGGATAAACAAAATCATAGGTCACTATGGGAAGAGGGAGAAATACATAGCAACTATGGATAATAACCACATCTCCACATGCTAGTCCTCAAATAGTGGCTCTCTCCCCATCAAGCCCCATTCTTCTACAGCCATTTTTTCTCAGCCCCTAACAAGTTCGTTTCTGCTTCCCAGCTTCATCACTCATTTGCAAGATCATATTGAGTGATCATTAGTCTTCATGTGGGAAGAGTAGGATAAGAAGAAAGAAGGATAAACACAGAACAGGGAAAGAGACAAACAAGACGAAGATGAATACAGGTGGTAAAAGCCCGAGTACTTGTGCTTCTGTGTTTCTATTTCTCCCTCTTCACACACAGACCTGTCATCGTGTTTATCATATTGTGTGCTCCTTTCGATGTCCCTGTCTCTGTATTCGTTGCTTGATTTGCATTTGTTTGTTTCTTTCCACACTTATAATGATCCACTTTGTTTTCTCCCTTCTTTTCTGTTTGCCCTGTGTACCTAATATTTTACTACCTGTATTCATCTTTACTTCCTTTGTCTTTTTCCCATTCCTGCATTTCTCTGGCCTTCTTCATATCATACACTTTCCAGAACAAGAATGATGATATGTTACATCATGACTCCTCAATGAGCGCTGAAGCCACCCTTCCGATGAAGCCAAGAAGCAGAAATTTAGCTTATGAGGGACTAAGAAGAAGTGGATGTAGAGAAACTGGGATTCTGGATTTGATGAGGGGAGAGCCAATCTATTTGAAGATGGTAGTGTTTGAGGATGCGGAGATTGTCCTGCGAGTGTCTTTCAATTTCTTCCTTCTCCCACATCGACTTGTCATTGTGTTCAGCCTATTTGTGCTCCTTTCAGTGTTCCCATCCTTGTATAGGCTACATGGCTTAATGAAAAATAATGATGATGATGATGATGATGATGAAGAAAAATCCAGTATAAGATTGGAGTAGTAATAATGGAACAAATAAGATGTAACAAATCTAACTATCAGCATCACCACCACTGCTCACTCTCAATATTTTCCAGGAAACATGCCGAAGAAAACTTTTCTCAGTTCATCCGAGGTATGAGGTCATTAGATCCATCAGGCTCTTTTTACGCTTTGTCAGGGATTTAACGCCAGATGCCCTTCCCAACACCATGTGATTTTTTAAAAGTGATAATTCCAACCTGGAATCAAACAGGAATTGAACCTAGCAGCTAAGCCACTACACTAATCGTGCCCCCACCCAAATATTCATCAAAGAAATACATATCTCCAGAAATGCTATCAGATGGAAGGGAAAAGATTCAAATGATATCTAGAAACTTCACACCATGACAGGTGTGCGGTGGAGCCTGCCGTGTACTCAGTGGATCGAAACACATACTCTACACTTCTAACAAGTCTAGTAGATTAATATAAAAGTTGATAAAGAGATTGCCCATTTTCTTCTGCACAGATCCAAAATAATTTAATGTACACTTCTATTAAGCTACAGATCTGAAGTATGCAGCAGATTACCTGCCATGAACATGTACTAAATTTCAAGTAAATTTGACAATCTTATACAGTAATATCTCGTAAAGGAAGGCGATGCTCACCCAATCTCCTACCATAAATATTGTAAAAAATGTACAATATAAAAGAACATACAACTTCATTTGAACACAATAGTTATCATTCGCCTTACTTACTGCGACTTTTTAAAGAAAAATTCAAATCCACTCGTAATATTTCACGCGCAACTTCTAAGTATGCTCTTGGATCACGACACACACATGCAGCAGTGTTTCTCAGAAAATAGAGCACTTCTTTATATGGTGGAGGTAGGTGTCGAAGTGTTCTAGTTCGAATAACCTGTAACAAGATATTACATTTCAATCAATAAGCTTGAACATAAATGCAGCATATTGCTTTCATGACAACAGGAGTGAAAGAGGATGATGATGATGATGATGATGATGATGATGATGATGATGATGATGATGATAATAATAATACCTTCTCAACAGCTTGGCGAAGAGTATACGGCTCTTCTATGGCATGTCTGATCAAGAGGGTCGAAAGTGTAAGATATCCTTGGAAGAAGGAAGCTTGAGTTAAATTTAGCAGCAGCCGTACTCCTCCTGAACCAATGAAAATCTTCGCATTATCAAAATTTCGTGTGAGTCTCAAACACACCCTCATCACAGCATGGAGTGTATCTGGGTCGACTGGGATTGCCAGCAATCCCACACATGCTCTGGAAGAGAAGAAAGATCAAAAACATATTTTAAAAGGAGAACAATAATTAAGTTAAAATAGTAACAGATCTACAGTAACTTCTCAGGTTTTAGTTCCGAAATATATATAACAAAAAAAGTTTTACTTTTGCAATGTTTCTTAATAAAAAATATCCATACAATTCTTCCTGGTTAAACAATAAACAAAAGATATTTCCATTCACAATAATTTTATATAAAATCTATCAAATTATGAAATTATCAAAATGCCAAGTCAGGTGTTGGGGACATGACACAGAGGTGGGATCTCTCATACTGTGCTTTCAAATATACAACCTTTGTTGAAGAATAGATCAAGGGACTAAATAGATCTTATTTCAGACTAAATTACAATAATAATTTACAATTCATAAAAACATTTTACACCAAAAATCCAGCTGGGATTCAAATATGCTTTCTTTGTTGTTGAGAATAACCCATAAACTGTGTTCGTCAAAAGCTCTATCCAACATAACTGGAAATATAGTGAGCATTAAAATTTATTCCATTCTCAATCTTTTAAGTGTGTGTAAACTTCATATATATAAAATTTACATGCACAAAAAATTTATATCCAGGCAGAGATTGTTAGTAAACTGTTTAATATATTTAGTTGTAAGACACAGTGGAAACAAAAACCAGAAGTATGCTTTAAGGAAGAAACAAGTTCAGTATAACAGTGCAAAAATTCTTGCATGAAGTGTTGGAAAAATTATTTTAGTCTAAGATAGTATTTTAGGCAAGTAATTAAACATTTTCTTCAATCAGGGAGTGAGCACAATTGTACTGAGGGTTAATGATGTCACTAAATGGCTGGCTAGCCCCTTCAATGCCATGGTGAACTATTTAAAACAATCTAAAACCAACACGTTCTTTGACCAAATAAATATTTGCAAAGAGTTAAGACTTATACCTAAAAATGTTCTTACAGCTACACCAGTAAATGTCCCAGAAACTTTACTGATGTCCTTGTATAAATGAATCTCGTGTGCGTAACAACATCTTTTTATATGTGATAAACTTTTAGCGCTAGAACTGGCAATGATGAATCTTGTGGTGGCAGCCATATTTGGCAGTTCTTACTTGTCTAGATATCATACAAAAAACCTATGAGGTAAGAAATAAATCTAAGTTTTATATATCTATGAAAAGCTATTACACTAAAGGATTGTCACATTGACATGAAATGGCATAAATATTTCTAGTAGTAATATGTATAGTCTGTTGAAAAAGAGTAATTTCCAAATGCAAAATAATGATAATAAAACTTTTCATAACATGTAATCAAAACTGAAACATGTCACAAACAAACTGAGGTATGTGAATTGCCAATAATATACCTGTTATCAATTTCAATTTATTTCAAAGAGTCTGTACAGAGTTTGCCTCCATTTTGACCGTGTGGAATATCTACGCCTAAACAAGCTCTTCCTACTAGACTTACCAGACAAATGACAACAGATAAGCAAACATAAAACAAAACTATATAATAATTAGAAACAAATGGCCCACGGTCAACTCACTTCCAGAGATATGTTAACCATGGCAATGCAGCAGCTGGATAAAAAACAAACATAAAATAAGAAGAATAAAACATCGGCAATACAGCACAAGAAGGCTAAACACCTTCACCTCTCTCCTGGCTGGTCTCGCAAACCTAGCACATTCCACCACAACTATTGCCATATCTCTTGACCTAGTCAGGTTTGCTGGCTCAGCCGTCTCGTTACAACACCAGCCCATGCTAGTGTGCCACGATCCCCACACATTGCATTTACCACATGAACTACTTCCTTGTTGCCAGACAGCATTACCTAACTTCAACTCCAAAACAATGTCTTCTCGAACAAACATAATCGCTCTTACGTTCACTTATAATCCAAATAACCCCCTCTAAGATGGTGACCAGTGCTTAGTAGCATGTGTTTCAGTCTTATGTGTGGAACTTTCAAATGAGTGATAAGTAAGACCACCGTGCTACGAATAGCAAGTTCAAAGTGTATCACAAGTAATTAACAACATAATCCTTCTTGTAAACAGCCATGCCAAGGAAAGGAAAGGTAGCAACAACAGACAGCCCAGTGAAGCGCGCCCTACAGGAAGCTCTGAGAGACAAGGAAACACTCGCCACGCTAGCAAACATCACACAAGACCAGGCAGCCAGGGCCGTTCTACAGCAGCTTAAAGCTACAGTAGATTTTAATACCAAAGTAATCGAGGAGACGAGGGAAGCGCTTGAGGCCAGAGACAAGACAATATCAGACCTCAGGGAACAGCTCGAAACTAAGACTAATGCTCTCGAGCAATATCAGCAGCGGCAATCACTGCGTGTGTTCGGGGTACGGGAATCTAGTGGCGAGGACATGGACAAAATTGTCATCGAGCTAGCTGACAATATTGGAGTACATTTAACGCACGAGGACATAGACAGAAGTCACAGGGTAGGCAAGATGAGTACAGATAAGCCGCGTCCGATAATAGTGAAGTTTGTGTCGTACCGCAAACGGAACAAACTATTCAAATCTAAAAAGAAACTGAAAGGAACGGGCAAAACAATCAGAGAAGACCTCACGTCGATCAGGCTGAAACTAATGCAAGAAGCAATCACTAGATTTTCTGTGTCCAATTTTTGGAGAATAGACTGTACAATTGAGGCGCTCGGGGCTAGATAATGGTAAGCCACACATTGAGCAATATTTAGATTTGTATGCATTTCGTACCTGCTAGAGGGTGGTAAGCCACTGGCAGAGTGCTATTTGAAGAAACCAAGAGATGGCAGCGCACGCACTGTTGTTATGTATTGCACCAAGACACAGCACGTCATTTTTGTGCTTTAGTATGGTAATGTAGGATGCTAAAAGGTTTGTCTTTTCCACCTATTCAATACATATAAATTTTATAAATTAGGAATTTATTATTGATTCCACTTGAGACATGTTTCGCCCTTCATTGAGGGCATCATCAGTCAAAATATCACCTCAAGGTAAAAAATCAGGTAACTGGTTAGTAGTTCAATAAAAGTTTGATTTCCACCTATTCAATACTTTACAAGCAATTATAAAATTAGGATCTCATCCTTATTTTATTACTAAATTATTAAAAACATAGGACATGTTTCGTTCAATTATTGAACATCATTAGCTACATACATTTTTAACAAGGTCAAAATCGGTAATACTATTCTAATAACATGCAACTATTGTTTACTGCTAACAGATTTAATCATAATAACTATTAAAATACTTTTGAATATAAAACATTATATATTACGTCATCATTGTTAAAACAATATTACTATTTGTAGTGTTTGATATTTTAAAAATCTTGTTCTGAATTTGAATGCAATGTCACAAGTTAGTCAGATATAAATACATTTACAATCTGTTGAAGTTGTTGATTATCTTAAAACTATCAGTTGGATACATATTAAAATCTTTTTGCTACTATTGGCGCGAGCATCACTACATCTTGTACTTTATGAATACAAAATCTTGGTGCTCTCTCAAAACAGTTGAGTTTGGTTGTGACTAATAATCTTCTCATCCATAAATTAACAAAGTGAAGCACACTGTTGATTATTATTTATTAATTTGTCGTATTTCAAATCTTTAATGTCTAATTGTTCAAATTCATAACTTGCTTTTAAACTTTGCCGGTGTGGAGCAATTCTTCAAAACTTTATCATGAACTCTGTCAAACGGTGTCAGTCCAGTTATGATGATAAGTAATTAGTAACTTACTCGAATTTTACGAAAGTAAGTTTGTTGACATCTCTGTAACAGGAAAATAATTTTGTTAAATAAAGTTAGATGGTATTAAAAGTTGAAGAAGCTAATGTTGAAGGATCAGCACTTACCCTTTCTACTTCTGCCTGTATTTACATTTGTGCACTCAACTGTTTGACGACTACTTGTGCTCCTCGTGTTGTATGTGTGTCTCCGTATCTGCGGGGTATTGGGAAGGGAGGAAACAGAGGGCGGCGTTCTAGCGAATGACGTGACTCTTGGAGGGGAATGTTCAGAATTTGTGTGGAGGGGTGTTTGTATATTCGTAGATTGACCAAGATCCACAAAGCAAATATGACTGTTAGACCTATAATCAATAGTAGAGGGAGTCCTACTTATAAAATCTCAAAATTTTTACACCAATTTTTGAAGAAACATTATAAATTTAATAGCGATTCAATGATAAACAATTCAATTGAATTTTGCGAAAAATTAAATAGTTTTAGCTTGCAATCGCATCACAGAATATGTTCCTATGATATAACCAATATGTATCCAAGCATACCTATTAAAGAAACCGTTGAAATCATCAAATCCAATCTAATTAAACAGGGCAAATTAAGCACGTACGAAATAGAAGAGTTTATAAATCTATTAAATTTTGTTTTAAACAACAATTATTTCACATTCAATGACAAAATTTACAAACAAATTTGTTTGGGGATGGGTGACCCCACATCAGGAATTTTAGCAAATATTTACATGGATCATCTAGAGCACAGCAAAATAAAATCAAACATAAAAGGACTATGTTTGTGGTTGAGATACGTAGACGATACCTTTGTTATAATAGATAGCAAACTTAATGACAGTGATAATATATTAAACTTTTTAAATAATCTGGACCAAAGAGTAAAATTCAATAAGGAAGACGAAAATAATCATTCGTCAAACTTTTTAGATATTACAGTAACAAGAACAGAAAACAAATTTAACTTTCAGATTTACAGAAAGCCATCTTATGTCCCACTAACTATTAAAAAAGATTCCCTACACCCAAAATCACAGAAACAAGCTGCTCTTTTTTTAGTCTGGTATACAGAGCCTTCAAAATGCCACTTTCTGATAATAGTCTAAAGAAAGAAATTCAATTTATAAAACACTTAGCTTCAGTCAACAGTTATAAAATAGATGTCAACAAAATCATTAACAGAGTGAAATCGAAACTAGCTACTAACCTTATTCCGATCAAAAATGAAAAACCAAAATTCGCAACATTTACATTCACCAACCCAGTAGTATACCAAATCACAAATCCGATCAAAAAACGGCAAATCAATATTGCATTTAGAACACAAAATACAAATAGAAATACATTTTTCAACCACAATAGTGTAAATTCACGCAACAGCAAATACCAAAATTCAGGAATCTATAAACTAATTTGCTCAGAATGTGGTTTCTCTTATGTTGGCCAAACTGGCAGAAGTTTTATAACTAGATATTTGGAACATGTAAACGCAGCTAAACATAACAAATTTTCCACAATGAGTAATCATATGCAAGAAAAAGGACACCATTTTACCACATTAGAAAATGATTAAAAAATAATCAGGAAGTTCGATAAACGAAAATTAATGAATGAGCTGGAGAACATACATATTTACCTAGACAAATACTTCAATAAACATAAAAAAGTGAATGACGAAATAGAAATAAAAAACCCCTTAATAGAACAAATTCCGAAGTTAATACAAACATTCAAACTCAATAATACAAAACTGACAAACAGTTTTATCCGAAATAACAATAACAGTCAATCTACGAATATACAAACACCCCTCCACACAAATTCTGAACATTTCCCTCCATGAATTAAGTCATTCGCTAGAACGCCGCCCTCTGTTACCTCCCCTCCCAATACCCCGCAGATACGGAGACACACATACAACACGAGGAGCACAAGTAGTCGTCAAACAGTTGAGTGCACAAATGTAAATACAGGCAGAAGTAGAAAGGGTAAGTGCTGATCCTTCAACATTAGCTTCTTCAACTTTTAATACCATCTAACTTTATTTAACAAAATTATTTTCCTGTTACAGAGATGTCAACAAACTTACTTTCGTAAAATTCGAGTAAGTTACTAATTACTTATCATCATAACTGGACTGACACTGTTTGACAGCGTTCATGATAAAGTTTTGAAGAATTGCTCCACACCGGCAAAGTTTAAAAGCAAGTCGTGAATTTGAACAATTGGACGTTAAAGATTTGAAATACGACAAATAAATAAATAATAATCAACAGTGTGCTTCACTTTGTTAATTTATGGATGAAAAGATTATTAGTCACAAGCAAACTCAACTGTTTTGAGAGAGCACCAAGATTTTGTATTCATAAAGTACAAGATGTAGTGATGCTCGCGCCAATAGTAGCAAAAAGATTTTAATATGCATCCAACTGATAGTTTTAAGATAATCAACAACTTCAACAGATTGTAAATGTATTTATGTCTGACTAACTTGTGACATTGCATTCAAATTCAGAACAAGATTTTTAAAATATCAAACACTACAAATAGTAATATTGTTTTAACAATGATGACGTAATATATAATGTTTTATATTCAAAAGTATTTAAATAGTTATTATATTAAATCTTTTAGCAGTAAACAATAGTTGCATGTTATTAGAATAGTATTACCGATTTTGACCTTGTTAAAAATGTATGTAGCTAAAGATGTTCAATAATTGAACGAAACATGTCCTATGTTTTTAATAATTTAGTAATAAAATAAGGATGAGATCCTAATTTTATAATTGCTTGTAAAGTATTGAATAGGTGGAAATCAAACTTTTATTGTTCTTCTTTA
The DNA here is from genome assembly GCF_040414725.1 of Anabrus simplex. NCBI lineage: Eukaryota > Metazoa > Arthropoda > Insecta > Orthoptera > Tettigoniidae > Anabrus > Anabrus simplex. Next base: position 642,594,532 of record NC_090266.1, on the reverse strand, counting down.
ACTGAATTTCAATACGGAAAAATGAGGATAATATCATGCAAAAAAACGTTTCTCGTGTGTTTTCACAGTGACTGATGCCATATAGTAAAGACCGTAGTATCGGGCCTCCTTCTGAAGCAACGTAGAATCGGGTGTGCCTTTCGTTCCATGCCCTTAGACAAAACAGTTTTTTCACTGCCTTTGCAACTTTAGCTCCATTATATCACTCACTGTCCTTAATTGCTAATATTGGACCAATTGACAGCTCAGAAGAAACTTGGCCAACCTACGTGGAGTGCTTTGAACTTTATGTACAGTGCAATTACATCACAGAGACTTACAATAATTGAAAATCTTCCAACTTTTTGATACTTTTTATTTGCTTTTTAGCAAATTAACTAAATATAAATAGGACATGTTTCGTTCTTATTTGAGAACATCTTCAGCTGTTGTATAGCTTAGGTGAATCACAGAGTTTTTAAGTACATTATTTTCAGGTACCTTGTTCCTCTAAAGAACTATTTGAATATAAATTGAATTAAAATGAAATTAAAACAATGTGGTGGTTAATGGGTTGGTGAAATGAGACAGGATGAATACATAGTTAGCCTACTTAAAAAAAAAATATATCTATTCATTTGAACAGTTGTTGTTAAAAGTTTCAAACTCTATTACACTAAAAAATATCTGCTTGTCTTCCAGTTAAAAGTTTTTTTATTATTTATATATGACTCCTTGACACTGTTCTAAATATTGTTGAATGTTCACTTCTTTCACACCTTCCAGGTTGGCTGTTATTTATTTTGAGCTTACTTAATGTATCATAAATTGAGTTTAATGTGAAAATTTGAAGCCGATTGCCGTTAACTAATTGAGAAGGGAGCTTCGTCTCAATTTCTGAAATGAAATGAGGAAAATAGGGATTTGCTTTTATAATGAATTCACGTGTCTTTACAAAGTAACTTAGTGTATAAAATGGTTCCATACCTTATTGTTAAACTCAAATTCTACAGTGACCCTGGAGGAACTACATTTGAAGCTGCTTTATGTCTTGAATAATAATGATGTGTGTGTTCCGCTGTTTGCCCCACCTTCAGGGGAGGAGGCGTGTTGCTATCACGGCTTCGGATTTAGAAGGAGTGGGGAGAGTGGACGTACGAAATAGCGGAGGCTCGTTCTTATTCATCCTTATATTGCCTGTGTTGTTTGTTTTGCCCAAAGTTTCAAGATTTGATAATATCCCTTCAAATATAAGGTTCCTATTGTCAATTATATCATTCAGGTTATGGTCCTGATTACTTTTTGTTCTAAATAAATATATAGATTTTCTAATGTATTTAGAAGAGCTCCTCTGTTTATTTTAGGTTATATAGTTAAATCCAGCTCTATAGTTGTGAACTGATGTCCGGTTGTACTCATGTGTTGGCCCAACGCAGAAATTTTTTTATGCCTTTCAACATTGACATGTTCTAAGTATCTTACAGTAAAACTGCGCCCTGTTTGCCCAACATAAGTTTTTTCACATTGATGACATTTCAATTTGTAAACTCCTGATTCTGAATGTTTGTTTCTTCCTAGGGAATTAACACTATTGTAATTAAAGAATTTTTGCTTTGTATTATTACTGGTTGAATACGCGATCTTATAGTTATATTTTCTGAACAAATTCGTTACTGTATATAAGTTAGTGTTGTTGAACGTGAACTTGGCGTATTTTCCTTTTTTATTTCGGGTGTTAGATTAGTTTGAAACTTCTGTTTGAATTTTCCGATTATTTTGTTTACCATATTTAGTTCAAATCCGTTGTATTGGACTTGTTTACGGATAAAGAGTAGTTCTTTTCCTCGTTCTGTGTGTGTAAAGGGTATATTAAATGTTCTATATATGTAACTGTAGTAAGCTGACTTTTTTTTGTGATTCCGGATGCAATGAGTAGTTCTTTATTGTAATGGGAGTAAAAGTGGGTTTTCTGTGTGTCTTGAAAACAAACTTCCTTTTGCCGCGTTATATTTATGTCTAAGAAATTTATGGAACCTTCTTTTTCTTTTTCTATTGTAAATTGTATTCTAGAATCCAATGTATTTATTGAAGATATCTTCACTGTTGTTCACTCTACGAACTGTTACTACAAAAGTGTCGCCTACAAAGCGTATCCATAAATTGAGACCCTCTATTGGTCCTATTGTTTTGGTATGTTCGAGATAATCAAGATAAATATTGGCTAAAATGCCCAAAGCAGGAGATCTCATAGGGAAGCCTTCCTGTCTATATATCTTCTTATTGAAAGTGAAATAATTGTGTTTCGTAGCGAATTTGAGTATATTAATAAAATCATCTATTTCTGGTAAGCTGAGTTACTTGTGTTCTATTAGATTCTTCCTGATAATATTTTTGTTTCATCCACAGGAATATTTGTATACATGTTCTTGATGTCAAAGGAGCATGTTACTTGATGTGTTAATTTAACGTTCTTGAGTACTTTGCAAAAATCTACAAAAATTTTTATTGATGTTGTGTTGTAAAAAACGTCATGATTGGTTAGGAATGTATGTACGTATTGCGATGTTTTATAAGTAGGATTGCTGCGGAATTCAAACAGAAGTTCCAAACTAATCTAACGCCCGAAATAAAAAAGAAAGATAAATACGCCAAGTTCACCTTCAACAACCCTAACTTATATACGGTAATGAATTTGTTCAGAAAATATAACTATAAGATCACATATTCAACAAGTAATAATACAAAGCAAAAATTCTTTAATTTCAATAGTGTTAATTCCCTAGCAAAAGACAAAAATTCAGAATCTGGAGTTTACAAATTGAAATGTCATCAGTGTGAAAAGAAATATGTTAGGCAAACGGCGGAGTTTTACTGTAAGATACTTAGAACATGTCAATGCTGAGGGGCATAAAAAAATTTCTGCGATGGGCCAACACACGAGTACAACCGGATATCAGTTCACAACTATAGAGCAGGAATTAACTATATTACATAAAATAAACAAAGGAGCTCTTCTAAATACATTAGAAAATCTATATATTTATTTAGAACAAAAAAATGTTTGTGGGTTATTGTAGTCACGTCCTAGTTCATGAACCATGGGCAACGGCTGAGTGGCCTAGTAAGTGGTCCTGAGTGTTGGGATACCAGTTGCTATGGAATGGGAGTGGGCATCTCGGACATATTCTGAGCTGTGGCCCTCCTTGTGCTCAGGCGGCTAGGACTATACAATTCACTGGTGGTCCATAACCCGTTAGAGGAGAGATCCTCACTTGGACTATGTGCAAGTAGGGTAGCATCCTGTTTCATGAATTTACCGCGCTCAGAACACTTTAAGCAAGCCTCGGACCTATGGGAGTAATGGAGTCCCACTCCCATTTGACAGGCGAGGGACTCCTTGGAAACAACTTGGCGAACGAAATGGAATTCAATGGGGAGCTATCAATATTAAAGGGGCTTATGGAAGAAAGAAGGTAGAACTGGCTGAGTCAGCAAAGAGGATGCATCTGGATGTGCTAGGAGTAAGTGATATTCGGGTAAGGGGAGATAACGAGGAAGAGATAGGAGATTATAAAGTGTACTTGACGGGTGTTAGAAACGGAAGGGCAGAGTCTGGGGTAGGGCTCTTTATCAGGAATACCATTGCACGCAACATAGTTTCTGTTAGGCACATAAATGAGCGAATGATGTGGGTAGATTTGTCAGTTGGAGGAATTACGACAAGAATTGGGTCCGTGTATTCACCATGTGAGGGTGCAGATGAGGATGAAGTTGACAAGTTTTATGAAGCATTGAGTGACATCGTGGTCAGGGTCAACAGCAAGGATAGAATAGTGCTAATGGGCGATTTCAATGCAAGAGTTGGAAATAGAACTGAAGGATATGAAAGGGTGATTGGTAAATGTGGGGAAGATATGGAAGCTAATGGGAATGGGAAGCGTTTGCTGGACTTCTGTGCTAGTATGCGTTTAGCTGTTACAAATACATTCTTCAAGCATAAGGCCATTCACCGCTACACATGGGAGGCTAGGGGTACCAGATCCATAATAGACTATATCTTAACAGACTTTGAATTCAGGAAATCTGTTAGGAATGTACAAGTTTTCTGCAGATTTTTCGATGATACAGACCACTCTCTGATCTGTAGTGAACTAAGTATCTCTACGCCTAGGGTAGAGAAAGTGAAATCTGTCTGCAAAGGAATAAGGGTAGAAAATCTCCAGGACCAGGAAATTAGACAGAAGTACATGGATACGATTAGTGAGAAGCTTCGAACAGTAGACAGTAAGCAGGTTCGGGATAAAGAAAGTGAATGGGTGGCATACAGGGACGCTGTAGTAGAAACAGCAAGGGAATGCCTAGGAACAACTGTGTGTAAAGATGGGAAAAGGCGAACATCTTGGTGGAATGATGAAGTGAGAGCAGCCTGTAAACATAGAAAGAGGGCTCATCAGAAATGGCTCCAAACAAGGGCCGAGGCAGACAGGGATTTGTATGTAGATGAAAGAAACAGAACGAAACAAATAGTTGTTGAATCCAAAAAGAAGTCATGGGAAGATTTTGGTAATAACCTGGAAATGCTAGGTCAAGCAGCAGGGAAACCTTTCTGGACAGTAATAAAGAATCGTAGGAAGGGAGGGAAAAAGGAAATGAACAGTGTTTTGAGTAATTCAGGTGAACTCATAATAGATCCCAGGGAATCACTGGAGAGGAGGAGGGAATATTTTGAACATCTTCTCAATGTAAAAGGATATCATCATGGTGGTGTTGCAAACAGCCGAGCTCATGGGGAGGAGGAAAATGATGTTGGTGAAATTATGCTTGAGGACGTGGAAAGGATAGTAGATAAACTCCATTGTCATAAGGCAGCAGGAATAGATGAAATTACACCTGAAATGGTGAAGTATAGTTGGAAGGCAGGGATGAAATGGCTTCATAGACTAGTAAAATTAGCATGGAGTGTTGGTAATGTACCTTCAGTTTGGGCAAAAGCAGTAATTGCACCTATCTATAAGCAAGGGAACAGGAAGGATTGCAACAACTATCGAGGTATCTCACTGTTTAGTGTACCAGGCAAAGTATTCACTGGAAACTTGGAAGGGAGGGTGCGATCAGTCGTTGAGAGGAAGCTGGAGGAAAACCAGTGCGGTTTCAGTCCACAGAGAGGCTGTCAGGATCAGATTTTCAGTATGCGCCAGGTAACTGAAAAATGCTACGAGAGGAATAGGCAGTTGTGTTTATGTTTCATAGATCTAGAGAAAGCATATGACAGGGTACCGAGGGAAAAGATGTTTGCCATACTGGGGGACTAAGGAATTAAAGGCAGATTATTAAAAGCAATCAAAGGCATTTATGTTGACAATTGGGCTTCAGTGAAAATTGATGGTAGAATGAGTTCTTGGTTCAGGGTACTTACAGGGGTTAGACAAGGCTGTAATCTTTCACCTTTGCTGTTTATAGTTTACATGGATCATCTGCTGAAAGGTATAAAATGGCAGGGAGGGATTCAGTTAGGTGGAAATGTAGTAAGCAGTCTGGCCTATTCTGATGACTTGGTCTTAATGGCAGATTGTGCCGAAAGCCTACAGTCTAATATCGTGGAACTTGAAAATAGGTGTAATGAGTATGGTATGAAAATTAGCCTCTCGAAGACTAAATTGATGTCAGTAGGTAAGAAATTCAACAGAATTGAATGTCAGATTGGTGATACAAAGCTAGAACAGGTCGATAATTTCAAGTATTTAGGTTGTGTGTTCTCCCAGGATGGTAATATACGAGGGCTATTTTTTTTTTTCAAGGTCCGATTGGTCACGAAATGAAGCAGCAGTACAAATTTGACACTTTTTTTATTAGTAACACTTACTGATACATCACAGCTATTTTTCAACATAGTCGCCACGGAGATCGAGACATTTGTCGTAGCGTGGTACCAACTTGTCAATGCTCTCTTGATAGAACGTCGCCGCCTGCGCTTGTAACCATCTTTGTACGCCGGTCTGCAGTGCCTCGTCGGTGTCAAAACGCTGTCCTCCTAGCCAGCGTTTCATGTGAGCAAAGAGGTGAAAATCTGATGGAGCCAGGTCCGGACTGTATGCTGGGTGATCGAAAACGTCCCACTGGAAACGCTGCAGGAGGTTCGTGGTGGCAGCTGCAGTGTGCGGCCGAGCATTGTCATGGAGGAGGACAATGCCTGATGACAACATCCCTGTCCGCTTATTCTGAATTGCCCGTCGTAGACGTTGAATAGTCGCACAGTATGCGGCTGCAGTGATGGTGGAACCACGTTCCATGAATTCCACCAACAGAACTCCTTTCCGGTCCCAGAACACGGTAGCCATACACTTTCTGTTGGAGAATGTTCGCTTGAATTTCTTTGGCTTACTCGGGGAGTGCGAATACATCCACTGTTTGGATTGATCTTTTGTTTCTTCCGTTTCAAAATGAACCCATGTCTCGTCCCCTGGGACAATTTTGTTCAAAAAATCCGGTCCTTCATCATGGCAGCGCTGGAGAAACGCTAAAGCGGTGCCCATTCGACGGTCAGACAGCATCTTCGGAACCCATCTCGCACGAAGTTTGCGGTACTGAAGTGTCTCACTCACAATTGTGTAGAGAGCTGACCTGGAAATTTCAGGAAACTACGTACTCAACACAGAAATTGTGAACCGACGATTTTCTCGAATTGCCTGATCCACACGCTGAACGAGATCATCGGTTGACACACGCTTCCTTCCCTGCCGCCTGCATCATGGACGTCTGCACGCCCTGCTGTAAAGTTCCTGCACCATTGTCGCACTTTGCTGTCGCTCATGCACGTTTCACCATACACACGACTTATTCGGCGATGAATTTCGGCTGCACTGCACCCCTCAGCCTGAAGAAATCTAATTACACCGCGCACTTCACACTTGGCGGGCGAAGTGATCGTTGTAGCCATGTTTACGAGCGTGCTGCACGTTCACTACTGACAAGACTGAGGTGAGGCGCATAACGGTCATTTCAGAGACGTTGCGCAACACATCTGTGCAGTGGTTCATCATATATTAGCGGGCGTTTGACTGTCGCGACCGATCAGACCTTGGAAAAAAAAAAAATAGCCCTCGTAGTAAGTAAGATTGAATCAAGGTGTAGTAAAGCTAATGCAGTGAGCTCGCAGTTGCGATCAGCAGTATTCTGTAAGAAGGAAGTCAGCTCCCAGACGAAACTATCTTTACATCGGTCTGTTTTCAGACCAACTTTGCTTTACGAGAGCGAAAGCTGGGTGGGCTCAGGATATCTTATTCATAAGTTAGAAGTAACAGACATGAAAGTAGCAAGAATGATTGCTGGTACAGACAGGTGGGAACAATGGCAGGAGGGTACTCGGAATGAGGAGATAAAGGCTAATTTAGGAATGAACTCGAAGGATGAAGCTGTTCGCATAAACCGGCTTCGGTGGTGGGGTCATGTGAGGCGAATGGAGGAGGATAGGTTACCTAGGGGAATAATGGACTCTGCTATGGAGGGTAAGAGAAGTAGAGGGAGACCAAGACGGCCATGGTTAGACTCGGTTTCTAACGATTTAAAGATAAGAGGTATAGAACTAAATGAGCCAACAACACCAGTTGCAAATCGAGGATTGTGGCGACGTTTAGTAAATTCTCAGAGGCTTGCAGACTGAACGCTGAAAGGCATAACAGTCTATAATGATGATGCATGTATATATGTATGTATGTATGTATGTATGTATGTATGTATGTATGTATGTATGTATGTAAAAAAGTAATCAGGACAATAACCTGAATTATATAATTGACAATAGGAACCCTATATTTGAAGGGATATTATCAAATCTTGAAACTTTAGGCAAAACAAACAACACAGACAATAAAAGGATGAATAAGAATGAGCCTCCGCCATTACGTACATCCACTACCCCCACCCCTTCTAAAGCCGAAGCCGTGACAGTAAGCGACACGCCTCCTCCCCTCTCCACGGCCTTGCCTCCCCGGAAGGTGCAGCAAACAGCGGAACACACACATCAATATTATACAAGACGTAAAGCAGCTTCAAACGTAGTTCCTGCAGGGTCACTGTAGAACTGAAGTTTAACAACAGTAAGGTATGGAACCATTTTATACGCTAAGTTACTTTGTAAAGACACACGTTTCCATTATAAAAGCAAATCATTAATTTCCTCATTTCATTTCAGAAATTGAGACGAAGCTCCCTTCTCAATTAGTTAACGGCAATTGGCTTCAAATTTCCGCATTAAACTCAATGTAAGATACATTAAGTCAGCTCAAAATATATAACAGCCACCCTGGAAGGAGTGAAAGATGTGAACATTCAACAATATTTAGAACAGTGTCAAGGAGTCATATATAAATAATAAAAAAACTTTTAACTGGAAGACAAGCAGATATTTTTTAGTGTAATAGAGTTTGAAACTTTTAACAACAACTGTTCAAATGAATAGATATAGTTTTTTAAGTAGGCTAACTATGTATTCATCCTGTCTCATTTCACCAACCCATTAACCACCACATTGTTTTAATTTGATTTTAATTCAATTTATATTCAAATAATTCTTTAGAGGGACAAGGTACCTGAAAATAATGTACTTAAAAATTCAGTGATTCACCTAAGCTATACACAACAGCTGAAGATGTTCTCAAATAAGAACGAAACATGTACTGTTTATAATTAATTAATTTGCTAAAAAGCAAATAAAAAGTATCAAAAAGGTGGAAGATTTTCCATTATTGTATGTCTCTGTGATTAGAATTTGATACGGAAAATGAAGCTGATTACTTGCAATCTTAAGGCCAACCAGGCAAATAAACAAGCCAACATCTATTTTAATCTAAAGGTGAAAGTAGCTAAGTTAACTAAGGACATAGATTTCCTAAAGAATTGTTTCAAAGATAACCTAGTTCCTAAACTTTTAAGTAAAACCCAAAGAAAACACGTAGTTTCTAGGTACCACTATGAAATACAAAAAAGAGTTAATTGAATATGGCTAAAAAACAAAATAAAATACCTTTATAGGAAGAAAGCATTTCTCAATGGTACAATGTATTTGGCACATCTCCTAAGTCCAACACTACTCTTGGCCTTGGAGTGGGATTCGTTTCAAAGATACACCCATGAAAAAATGGATATCATTTTAAGCAAAAAACAAGAAACCCTTAATAATAAATTAATATCGTTAAAAAATGCCCGGACAAACAAAGAAAAAGGGAAGGCTTACTCTTCAATTCAGAAACAGAATTTAAAGAATACCATTTCTAAAGTTAATCTCACTGAGAAGGAAAAGAAGACCTTAAGTCAAGGCCCTAATTTCAAATGGATAGGAAAGAACAAAGAAAAATACCTAATAACCACCATTGCAGAAGTTGAAATTTCAGCCGACTTCACATTATTGTTCCCCAAGAAAAGCATATAGAAGAATGATCTAAAGAAGTTGTAGTACTGTACAGAGGTCTAGGACACTGTAAAATTCACAGAGTAGTAACAGAGGAAGTTCTACACATGCCTTCTGATCATATGATACCAAAGTACAACTTTGAAAAACCATTTGCAACCCAGATAATAAAAAAATATAAAAAAGAAGACTGGGATATCAACAAATGGAATACTGAAAAAGATGATATAGAGTGGTAGACTGATGTCTCAAAGACTGGGGCTGGCACAGGAGGAGGGATCAATGGGGGGGGGGGGGGGGGGGGGGAAGACCTAAGAAATCAATCCAGATAAACCTGGGCAAACATACTACAGTCTTTCAAACGGAAGTGATAGCTATCACAACATGTCTTGAAGAAAATCTGAAAATGAACTATCGGAACAACAACATTTTCATTTTTACAGACAGCCAAGCGGCTATTAAGGCACTAGAAGCAGTCCGGATAATATCCAGAATTGTCTGGTATTGCCATTCACTTCTCCTGAAGCTCTGAAAGTACAACATTGTCAATAATATGGGTACCAGGGCATGCAGGTAGAGAAGGAAATGAGAAGATAGACAAAATGGCCATGTCTGACAGATTCTCAATAGAGTTCAAATGAGGAGATTTTGCAGGCCAATCAAGATGTAATAGAGTGCGGGATTGTTCATTAAACAAGATACACATGTGTCTAGCCCGATGAACTTTGTTGTTTTTGTCATCTTGAAAAATTGCGGTATTAATAGCATACTCATGCATATGTTGACTGAAAGGCAACACCTCATCCAGAATGTTTAAATAAACATGTTGGTTCATGTTGGTGGTCACCTCAATGAGTGGGCCCAATCCATGATACGAAAAAAAACCCCCGAAACATCACAGACCCACTTCCGGGCTTGAACCTGACCTTGCACACATCCAGGATGCAATACTTCATGCGGCCTTCGGTGTACTTGACGACTTGCATCATTGAAATACAGTCAAAAATGTGATTCATCAGACAGTATTCGATGATTTCTAGCCCAATGAAAACACGCAGCTTTATATGACTGTGTAAGCTTTTGATTCACGTGCCTCGGGTCCGTCTCAGTCAGGTTCTTTCTTCGATCACAATTCTGATGTGTTTCATGGCCACGTGTATTACACCACCGATTGTAGTCATGTAAAGCTACCTGTTGCAAAACACCAACAAACTTCATGCACCGTATGGCCATGGGCACTGCCCCCTTTTGCCACTCTTGTCATATCCCTACATCTACCCATGTTGACATACAATGTCCACCTGAAACATCAATGTCTAACTGATCGCTACTACTGTATGCTCACGCAGAAGCGAAGCGGATGCGGTTGAGCATAGCACTCATTCGCTGCACCATTTGTACAGGCTTAATGATCCATCTGTCATGCGCACTTGGGTGACTAATTCTTCGTCTGGTGAGCTGATTAATAAAACATGTAATTTAGTATTACAATTAGACAGAGGTTGCTTGCAATTTATTTAATTCAGAAATCTTCATTACTTTCCACAGAAGGAAAATTAAATATATTACAAGTAATAAATTACAATGCTTCAACATCCATAACAACCTGCAATTGGAATGGAGCTTCAAAATAAAAATGACAGAGCTACAACCTAAGAAAAGTTTAAATTATCTCTTCTTCTTACCTTATGACCAACGCAGCGTCAGTTGGTATCAAGCCAAGAGTTATTGCACAGCCCAACTTCTTGCGGTCAGAACTACCAGAGGTGTCTTCGTTTTCCACTTTTCCAAACTTCTTTTCAGCCTTTTTGTCAGATTTCGAAGGGTAAACTTTTCCCTCAGCTTTTTCCCTACATATGAGGGACCTAGTGACAGGGCGACGACCTCCACTCTCTTCGTTAGCCTACAGATACAAAAATGTAGCAGGATATTACTAAGATGACACAAAACAAGTAATATTAAAGTACCAACTAGAATTCAAACATCAGATATTTTATATTAAGAGACATATTTTTCCCCAGCTCGTAATTATACCTGTAACATCTTGACTCTTCCGCCATACAACTATTCTCTTTTATTACAGTTATGTAACACTGCTCCAACTTTTTCACTTTCATACCCTTCATAAGAGTAGAGTCTCTTTTCTTCTTAACAACCTGAATATTTTGCAACTGTTTTCCACCTGCTGCAAGAGATTAACAATGAAACTAGTTTTAAAGAAACTCACTTAGCTAAAACTTGGGAAGGATTGTACCAGTTTGCTAGGTTTAGAAGGAGCCGACAACTGATGCATCTAACTTCAACAACAACGATAATGATCATGATCCTGTAATAGATCCTAGGTGTATGTTAAATTGTAAATTGTTTGCAATGTATTTGATATGCATTACACTAATGGTCATATCATTCTGATCTAACTTTAAATATTTGACATTCTGAGAGAGAATTCTTTTTAACCACCAAATTTTACAAGCAATTAAATAATACTTAATATAGAACTGGAAGAGAAGGATAACAACTGAATATCAGCCAGAAACAGATTGTGTGAACCAACGTAAACGTGAAAATTAAAACTAACACTATGTATGAGCAAAGGCAACATTTCTGCATTTGTCTGATACTACGTTCAACGTGTTATGGCATATACAGCAAGGCTCGTGATTAAAATAGAGTTTGAAAGTGTTTGTATTGCTATGATCAGGCAGATGAAAAAAGAAAAGAAAAAACAAGCATTGTACAGTTGAACAAATGCTGGTGGTGAGTCTGGTCAAGCAGGTTGTCAAGGACACGACGTGTTGAATTGTTGGTCACTTGAAGTGGACTATTCTGTTACCAAGGTAGCGCACATTGCATTAGGACACGGTATACTTGAAGACTGCTGCCCTAATTACGTATGTTTTGGCGCAACTGATAACTGCGATTTTATATGATGCAGTATTACTCAAATTCTTACTCCCTGTGAATTAAAAAACAATTTTGAGATTACAGATATCGCATTTCCCATTCCCAAAACATTCGTAAAATACGTTTGTACCAGACTGGAACAGAGCATCACTTATCACTTCTGTGCAGATCCTCGCACTGTACTAGTGCAGTGGTATTTCCTACCGGCTGATAACAGCACGTTGCCAAGTATTTGGAATGCCCGGTTTCACAGTAGGAAGGCTGCTGCTACCTGAACAGTTGAGATCTTTATTTCGAAACACATCCGGAGCTGCATGATGGATGTTCAAAGAAGTGGGTGTGTCAAATACGTGCACATATCTTTTTCTCCACTTAAAAGTTATTCCGCTATGCGTTTTACTAATTTTTCTCAAAAATATAAATGATAACCTGGAAGGGTTTTGCACTGGGGCCCTTTATATATTTCTCACCCCTTATGTAGCACAGTATGTAGCAGAAATATTGGGTTGAGTAAATTATGCAAAGGTGTTAATTATGCGAGAAAATACGGTATATTGAAACATATAGGGAATATAGTATGAACATAATACAAATAATTAAAAATAGAGAGAACATTTTTAGAATTGAAAGTTATTCCGCTATGCGTTTTACTAATTTTTCTCAAAACTATAAATGATAACCTGGAAGGGTTTTGCACTGGGGCCCTTTATATATTTCTCACCCCTTATGTAGCACAGTATGTAGCACAAAAGAATTACACTGGAAAGGATATTCTGAATGCACAAGGCAAATATTGTCATAATGGTGTTTCTAAATCACTATTGTTATCACACTTCCAATAGTTACATAAATATGCAACAATACAAAGAGAAAGAAAAGGAGGATGATTATTAAGAAACTGCTAACTGATACATAACCATTAAATTAAAACTGGCAACACAATATCGAAGAGGAACTGTTGAAAATATGATACATACTGATACATAACTCTATGTATCCAATTGTACAGAAAATATAAAGGGATTAATTCATGAAACCATTAATATCACAAGAACCTAAGCTTCGAATTCCACAGCAGAGGAATCACAATCCGATTCTTTCTTCCACATTACAATACAGTGGAAACTCCATTCTCCAGTTATGCAGGCCCACGGGAAAAATAACCATTCAATATGGGAAGACAGGAAATCCAGGACTAAATTAAAACAGTCAACAGTTTGGCTGGACATCACAGTAATGAACTATATGTAACGTATTTCTGTGAATCCAAGACAACCCTGAATGCTAGATGACTCCCCACTCTTTTCTTCTAAAAACTTAAATCAAGCTTAAATAGTGCATTGTGAAATCATATAAATGCCTTTGTTGTATAGTACGCATTTTTAGATTATCTTTGTCTTCACGCCAACGTCGAACATTGGCTTTAGTTATGCCATATTTTCTTGCAGCTACAAATTATTCTTCACTTCTGCGAGTTTTGTAACCATTAAATTAAAACTGGCAACACAATATCGGAAAGAAACCATCAAAAATTTGCCAGCATTGTCCGTTTCACGTCTTTACAACACAATGATCCATCATGAAAATATTCCTGCTGTCTGTAAAACTGTTAATTTTACTATGTGCCAGACACAGCAGATGCGTTATAACTCTGCTACTGAGTAGCCATGGCCATTCGAAGGATTCAAAGGCTCACATGTTTTGATGCCATTCTACGGATTTGAGAAATGTTTTTGTCGAGGGTAATACAGGAACATTCTTTAATCTTTACTGGGGACTGGGGATTGTCGCTCGCCCAGTCGCCCACGATGTGAGCCTACCTTCCGCCAAGTAGAATGTCATTTTCTCTTCACTATTATCCAAGAAGAAGTGACATTACGCAGACGCACTGTACAACTCGTTGCTGACGCTAGCGATGCAGCCTATAGTCTTAATAAAGAGGCAGACGTTGAAGGTCGAGCTTTATGCGTGCACAGGTGCTGAAGGGAAGCAGCATGGTTACCATGGTAGCTGCCAGTGGTGTTCATTACTGTTAGGTCACGAATGCAAGACCCTCGATTTTTCACATGAGATTTTGAGAGGAAAAAAACTGCCATCTTGGATTTGGAGGAAAACAGTATACACAATTATAATCTTACCAAAACTAATGCAGTAAAACCTCCTTAAGACCTTTCTGCAGGGGACAACAAAAAGGAACGTGTTAAGCGAGGAAACGCACTACTAAATGTACGAATAAAAGCTATCCAAGAGGAGAAAATGGAAACACTAAATACATTTTTCCCCCCCGACATGAAGGCTTTTACAAACCATTATTTTCGTCATTATTCCGTATTGGAAATAGCTAAGTTTACACAAGGAGTAATTTATAATACCACCTATTCAATACAATTTATTCCACTGTTGTGTGGTCAAATGCACATAGAAATTACCAGAATTTTAAAGGTACATGTTTCGCCCACTTTGTATTGGGCATCATCAGCCTCGTTCAATCTTAAAACACACACTGGTCTGAAGAATCTTGTCAAATTACATAAATCGTATTGATGAACATTTAATGGTATTGATACTGCATAATTACATAATAATTACAGATCAAAAATATTGAATAAAATACGTACACATACTAAAATCACCTTGAAAAATTAAAACATTGTTCTTAAAGTAATTGTGTCACACTGTATTTTTAAAATAATCCAATGTTTGACACTCGAATGGATCTTCTTGATAAAATGCTTGAACAATATATATCACGCCTGGGGAACAGATTATCAAACCCAAGGCTTCACTGGATAAGAATAGTACAAATAAAAGATACGGTATATGATGAGGTTGAAGTCTATTATATAAAATTAGGGTGAAAATACGTAGTCGAATTGGAGGCGATATGGATTAAGACATCTTGGAATGTTGGATAAAAATCGTAGTATGATGAAAAGTGCTAGTAAACATTGAAGCTTTGGTTGAAATCACTGCTAAAATTACTCATAAGAGAGGGTGGTAGGTCTAAATGACTATCTCGTGCGATTGTCCGTAGTAAAGAATGTAGTCATTCTGGAATGAAACAGAAAGCGAACTTGATGGCGGGTAATTAGGTCGATTGTATATCACTGAAAACTATTTGTACTCATTCCCCAGATGTAACGTATGTCCTAATGTGTGTGCAGCATTAGTCTGTTTGGAGTTCCTACTTCTAGTGTTGTATCGATGCGGAAGAGGTCCTGAGGAATGCTGAGGAGAGGGGGTAGGCGGAGCTTCACATGCAAGAGCAAGTGAAGGGTCAGTATTTAGC
The DNA here is from genome assembly GCF_040414725.1 of Anabrus simplex. Classification (NCBI taxonomy): domain Eukaryota; kingdom Metazoa; phylum Arthropoda; class Insecta; order Orthoptera; family Tettigoniidae; genus Anabrus; species Anabrus simplex. The sequence continues at coordinate 642,578,954 of NC_090266.1, read as the reverse complement.
AAAAGAGAGGCAGTTTTTAATTCTAAGGATTTAAATATCTGAGGGACTTTATTATGGATTGGATTGTCCTATTTAATAACTCACGCGTTAAAATATGCAGCAGACTTCAGACTTCCGTGTTGTCATTAAGATTTAGATCTTTATTATATGTTTTGTCCAAGAAATGTATATACTCTCTAATTCGTTCATTCAATAGTTCGAGCCCCACTGTTGGCAGCCCTGAAGATGGTTTTCCATGGTTTCCCATTTTCACACCAGGCAAATGCCGGGGTTGTACCTTAAATAAGGCCACGGCCGCTTCCTTCCACTTCCTAGGCCTTTCCTATCCCATCGTCGCCATAAGACCTATCTGTGTTGGTGCGACGTAAAGCAAATAGCAAAAGTTTACCTTTGCCCATATTCTTGATTATTGAGAGATCTTTTTCTATTGAAGTGAAATGGTGTCCAGTTTCCTTCATGAGCGTGCTCACTGCTGAGTATTTATTATGTTTTTCTGCATTGAAATGTTCCATGTATCTTATAAAAAAGCTTTGTCCAGCCTGTCCACGTATTTTCACCCTAATTTTATATAATAGACTTCAACCACATCGTATACCGTATCTTTTATTCGTACACTTCTTATCCAGTGAAGCCTTGGGTTTGATAATCTGTTCTCCAGGCGTGATATATATATTGTTCAAGCTTTTTATCAAGAAGATCCATTTCAGTGTCAGACACTGATTTTTTAAAAATACAATGTGAGAAAATTACTTTCAGATGAACGTTTTAATCTTTCAAAGTGATTTTAGAATGTGTACAGATTTTATTCTATATTTTTGTGCTGTAATTATTATGTAACCACAGTACCAATACCATTAAGTGTTCATCAATACGATTTATGTAATTTAATAAGATTCCTCAGACCAGTGTGTGTTTTAAGATTGAACGAGGCTGATGATGCCCAATAAAAAGTGGGCGAAACTTGCACCTTTAAAATTCTGGTAATTTCTATGTGTATTTGACAACACAACAGTGGAATAAATTGTATTGAATAGGTGGTATTATATATTACTCCTTGTGGAAACTTAATGATATGAGGGCATTTTACGTAGTGTATCCATGGGTAGGTACTGAACCCTTTAAGGTCCTTCGTAGGATACCTACCTTCCTTACCTATTAGCAAAGCGGCATGCTATCTTTCTCTTGGGTCATCTACAGGTTCTTCGTCACTTAGGTAAGAGGCAGGTTTGAGTCATTTAAACTATCCACTAAATGAGAGAAGTTGAGTCATAGAAATTGATATTTATTCGATTTTGATGATGAGGTTGAAGGAACTTGTGACATTACATCATCCCGAAACAACAAACTCATTGTTGTCCATAAAAAATAAAAAATAAAAATAAAATAAAATAACGATGATGAGAGATACTGGCTTTGGAGACTTTATGTCAACTGCCTGAGGAGCATCCTTAATAGAAACCACTGTTTTAAGTTAAGAGTGAAATAAAGAAAGTCTGCAGATCCCTAAGATTGGCTTCCATGTGAGACTGCATGTACCATCATAATGATTCGTGATGATCCCACCCCCGTAGCACGAGCTCTGGGCTCATGGTATAATTAAGGCAGTCCAATTGGTATGTGCCACACAGTGGTTGTACGGCACGGACCCTTCATTGAATCGATGTGACCTGTGACTATGTCATGGACCGACATCTAACATTGCGATTTACGTTAAAAGTCATTGTGGAAGATGACCACAAGGAAAATGATGCTATAATGGCAGATGGCCCTAATCTAAGTCACTGAGGTTGATGACCGCATGACCATCCAAAGTTCAAAGCTGAAGGCTTAACCCAATTAAGTTACAGTAGTTGACCACCAAGGTTTCCACATTAATAAATCCCCAGCATATGTGATGCTAAACAAATCAAAATCAAAATGGTAACAACAACAAACGCTCACAACACTTGTGGCAGTAAAGTCCGTTTGCCATCAGACATATCCCCTTAGTCATTAAGTTAATAAGTTATGATTTCCCAGCAAATTAAACTAAGATTTCCACAATACATTTTCAAGTCAGTCACTTGGTTTTAAGCTAATTCTCAAATACAATATCACTGAATTAAATAAATTAATAAATGAAGTAATCTCATAATCTTAATTAAAAAATTTTATCTATCCCAGACAAACAGTTTCTTTAACCACCCGAAATATTTCATTACATTTTTCTTACCACTCGGACCTGTTTATCAGAAACATTCGTTTGACAAAAATATTGATTTAATATTGTTTATGCTCGTTTTCTTTACCGCAGCTAAAAAGCGGATACATTGTCATAATTACCAGTAATATTCATTTACTTCATGACTTCACTCAACAAGCTTACATTATAACACTAACAATTAAGAACTAACTTAGATAATCCCAACATTAAAACCTAAAATCTGTATAAATTAACAACAAAAAATAGACAAATCCCTGTCACATCGCTTCGTGACATTCATATAAAACTTTGTACACCCTCAAATGGTATCAGACAACATCACTACCGATTCTCAAATGTTGACATCCCTGAAAATGGTTATCTCAAACTTGTCATATCATAGTCTCATTTCCTTCACTTCAAAATGCTATTTGCTTTACGTCGCCACTTCAAAATGAATTCAAGTTTCTACTGAAATTAGTTTCTTCTAAATGATGAAATCTAATTCCAGACATTTTACTACAAATGACAAAATTTCAGTAACAGTTAGTTTCTGTCTAGCAGTACGCTGGCACTACCACCTGACAGCTGGATGGAATAACAGAACACAAGCTCTCCCCTCAATATCGCTAGATAAACACACGTTATTCGTATTTTAATCTGCGTCAAATGAAAGGAAAAACTTGCCTCGCTGGCAATTCACATGAAATAGAATTCTTGACCGACATAGATTATGCGAAGAGACTTACTTTAAGACGTAACTCAAATATTCATATCCATCACGGTCCTATGGTTTCACGTGGAATCCTAATTATGGACTGACCCTATTCCAATCTCAATAAATTCCACAAAAATAACTCCTCGGGTTTCCTACACTGAACATCCCGGCATCAACACTACAGGATTCCAACAACCTGATCCACAATCCTTCATTCCCTCCATTTTCGCAACACTAGAAATACTCGCTATCACAAATTCTCTACACGACAATAATATGGGATATTCCTCTTGGGTGACCCACAATGCTGTTACATAAAACACCCTGTGACAACCATCTCTCCTAGCATATTTGACTAATATTTCCAAACCGAAACTCATAACTTGACTTACAAAAATGTTAAAGTTATTTTCCTCTCATCAGTTCTACACAGATTTCAACACAGTTTGGAATAGCAATCCCCTGTAACAAATTTTATCGGTTTTGCCTCCTAACTTCCCGTGAAAAAAATGACCTGTAATTTAAAAAATCTACGTCGCCCAACATAATGGTGCCATCTACGCCAATTCTACATGAATAACCACAGATTCCACTTACATGAATTTCACCTTTACACTGAACAGAAATTTATGATAAATTAATGTCTTAACTTTGGCAAACCATAAAAATAGAAAATAAACATACAGAAATTATACTTTGCCTTTGACATTATACTACTTTCTCAACCATCAAATCTACTACTCTACTACACTTCACACGCTAGTTTCGTGACTTTCCTGATTATCCAAGAAAGATTATAAAAATAAAAATAAAAGACCTTTAGACATATTCCTCTGACATTTTCATGAAATAAGAGGGTGACTAAAATGCGTCACAGGTACCAAACACGTTTGTCGATCCACCAACTCGCATACACAATACTTGAGATTACAACATCTATATTTACAGCTTCAATTGCAGGAATTGAAGGATCGCGGCATTATAACGACAGTCTGTTGCCTGACCCTGAAGTTACGTGATAATTCCTCATTTGGAATACCGTTGATTACCTTTATGGGAAAAATACTTTGACGGCTGATTTACGTTATGCAACTTTCAGCAACTGCTGACCTCAACCCTACAATACAACAGTTTAAATCGTAGTTCATAGAATCTCCACTTGGAGATGATGTTACAGCCACCTTCGGCCAAAACCTATCTCCTCTTTTGGGACTCAAGTCTCCAAAACGCCGGTTTGCAAAGTTATTCCCTGAAATGCGTGGACTCGCCTAAAATTCACTGGACACAATATGGGTTTGCAAATGGTACACCGTTCTTTTACACCATTTGCTAACATCCTCATGCCATTTTCATTTACTGCCAAAATGTTTACAGATACTTTTTCTACCCCATAAAAATGTACTGATGGCAGATCATGACGTAAATACATAGTTGTTTAGTATAGTAGCAGTGTTGATGATAAATATTTAAGGATTTCTATTAACCAAATAAATTGTTAAATTACCTCATAAGATAAGCACTATATTTGGTCGATGTAACAAGAGGTGGTTGGGTTTTTTTTCTGCTTTACGTCACACCAACACAGATAGGTATTATGGCGATGATTGGACAGGAAAGGCCAAGGATTGGGAAGGAAGCGGCCGTGGCCTTAATCAAGGTGCAGCCCCAGCATTTGCCTGCTGTGAAAATGGGAAACCATGGAAAACCATTTTCAGGGCTGCCAACAGTGGGGTTCGAACCCACTATCTCCCGGATGCGAGCTCACAGCTGCGTGCTACTAACTGCATGGCCAACTCGCCCAGTGTAACAGAGTTTGAACGAACAGGCGCATTTTTCGACAAATTTCCTTCTGGAGATATCTAATGGTCTGAAATCTTTACCATTAATGACCAAATTGTTTCACTTACAATTTCTAAACATCTACTATGGCAGTTTTGTCACCAACTCTTCTTAAAATGTACTTTTTATTTTAAAAAAGTAGTCCAACCGTCTACACGTGCAGGTGAATTTCCTTAGCGTGAGAATGAGTATCACCACCTGTTCCTCCACGTGCCCTATCTGGTCAGAGATAAAAATGTAGCAAGAGCTCATGACTTGTAATTTATATGGGAACTCGTATGATGATTTTAGGACTCTGATTCCTTATGACTCAAAGGTCATAAGGTTCAGTACAGTGTAAACTATATCTACCATATTTAGATATGAGAGGTATTAAAATGTGTGAAAAGTACAAGAGGAGAAATATGAAAACCTTTTCCGATGGGGTTTATAAAATAACATGTAGGGTAAAAGTTTTGAAAAACCCTGAACAAGTATGAAAAAATGTGCACAGGGGCCAATAATATACCAGATATTGTAATAGGAGTTGAACCATGGCTGAGAAATGATATAATGGAAGCATAAATTTTCTCACGGAGCTAGAGCGTGTATCGTACAGATAGGATAGGAATGGTAGGAGGGGGAGTATTCATTCTGGTGAAAGAATTTGTAACCTACGAAAAAGTTAAAGATGACAAGATGAAATTCTAGGTGTAAGGTTCATCTCTAAAGATAATAGGCAACTTGATGTGTCTGGCGTGTACAGACCAGGAAAGGGTAGCGCAGATGCTGATTCAGAATTATTCGATAAGATAGTCAGCAATGTGGAAAACTAAGGAACGTGATTGTAGCGGGTGATCTCAATTTACCAAATGTACATTGGGAAGGTAATGCGAATGACAGGAAGCATGAGCAACAAGTGGCAAATAAGTTAATATGTGAAGGGCATCTGATTCAGAAAGTGACGGAACCAACTAGAGGCAAGAATATACTGGACGTGGTGCTGGTAAAACCAGATGAGCTCTATAGAGAAACCAAAGTAAGAGATGGTATTAGTGATCACGAAACTGTTTTTTTGGTAGTTAAAAATAAATGTGAAAGAAAGGAAGATATTAAAATTAGGACTATTAGGCAGCATCATACAGCTGATAAAACAGGCATGAAGGTGTTTTTGAAAAGTAAGTATGATCAGTGGAAAATGGTAAATAAAAATGTATACAGACTCCGGGAGGGTTTTAAAGCAATTGTTGAGGAATGTGAAAATAGGATTGTGCCTTTAAAGGTGGTAAGGAATGGTACAGATCCACTATATTATAACAGAAAAGTAAAGAGACTAAGAAGGAGGTGCAGGTTGGAAAGAAATTGAATTAGAAATGGCTGTGGAAGTAAGGAGAAATTGAAGGAACTTACTAGGAAATTGAATCTAGGAAAGAAGTCAGCTAAGGATAACATGATGGCAAGCATAACTGGCGGACATATAAATTTTAGTGAAAAATGCAAAAAAAAAATATATATATATATATATACGTACTTCAAGGCAGAAACACGTTCCAAGAAGGATATTCCAGGAATCATTTATCAACAAGTGGAGTGTGTATGCGAGGATCTTCAAACGGCAGAAGTATTCAGTCAGCAGTAAGTAAGGATTGTTGGTTACAAGGATAATGTCCAGACAGAGGAGGTGACTAAAGCTAAGGAAGTATTAAAATTTACCTATGACAACAATGACATTTACAGTAAGATACAAAAGTTGAAAACTAGAAAAGCAGCTGGAATTGATAATGTTTCGGGGGATATACAAGAGACAATGGGTTGGGATATAGTACCATATCTGAAGGGCATATTTTATTATTGTTTGCATAAAGGAGCTATAACAAATGAATGGAGAGTTGCAATAGTAGCTCCTGTGTATAAAGGAAAGGGTGATAGACATAAAACTGAAAATTACAGGCCAGTCAGTTTGACATGCATTGCATGTAAGCTTTGGGAGGGCGTTCTTTCTGATTATATTACTGTACGCGCACTTTTTAGTGATAGATTTTTGTACTCGGTGAGGAGTAAGAAGGGAGCACTGCCGGTTCCGGTAAATACTGCCAACTGAATGGAAATGAAATCTGAATTGAATCGATTATATGATCGATTGATATTAATTTTCTAAACCTTTATTATCGTTACGCCAACAACTGTGTTACACACACAATATGTAATACTATATAATATTTCCCGATGCGAAACGTGTTCCTAGCATGAATTCTATAATTTGGCTTTGCTGTGTAAACAAAAACAGTACGAGTACGTAAAGTGTACGCCAGATGTCGCACAGCGATGATAAGCGATTCTAGTTTGTGTTTCATAGGTTGCCAATACGAATCTCGAAGATAACCGAAGTCGACCGACTCAGCACTAGAGTGTAAATCTATCACTAAAAAGTGCGCAGATAGTAGACATGTTTGCAAAATTAATAACTGGTTTGATCGAAGGCAGTTTGGGTTTAGGAAAGGTTATTCCACTGAAGCTCAACTGGTAGGATTCCAGCAAAATATAGTAGATATCCTGGATTCAGGAGGTCAATTGGACTGTATCACTATTGACCTGTCTAAGGCATTTAATAGGGTAGATCATGGGAAACTACTGGCAAAAATGAGTGCAACTGGACTTGACAAAAGAGTGACTGAATGGGTGGCTATATTTCTAGAAAATAGAACTGAGAGAATTAGAGTAGGCAAAGCTTTATCTGTCCCTGTAATAATTAAGAGGGGAATTCCTCAAGGCAGTATTATTGGACCTTTCTGTTTTCTTATATATATCAATGACATGTGTACAGAAATGGAATCAGAGATGAGGCTTTTGGCTGATTATGTTATTCTGTACAGACTAATAAGTTACAAGATTGTGAGCAACTGCAAAATGACCTCGCCGATAATGTTATGAGATGGACAGTAGGCAATGATGTGATAAACTGGGTTAAAAGTCAGGTTGTGAGTTTCACAAATAGGAAAAGTCCTCTCAGTTTTAATTCCTGCATTGATGGGGTGAAAGTTCCCTTTGGGATCATTGTAAATATGTAGGTCTTAATATACGGAAATACCTTTATTGGGGTAATCACATTAATATGACTGTAAATAAAGGGTACAAATCTCTGCACATGGTTATGAGGGAATTAAGGGGTTGTAAGAAGGATGTAAAGGAGAGGGCATACAATTCTCTGGTATGACCCCAACTAGAGTATGGGTCCAGTGTATGGGACCCTCACTAGGATTACTTGATTCAAGAAGTGGAAAAAAAATCCAAAGAAAAGCAGCTCGATTTGTTCTGGGCGATTTCCGACAAAAGAGTGGCGTTACAAAAATAATGCAAAGTTTGGGCTGGGAAGACTTGGGAGAAAGGAGATGAGCTGCTCGACTAAGTGGTATGATAAAACTATAAAATTCTTTTATTTATAACCACCTATTCAATACATTACAATACACTCATTGAATTATAATATAATCATGAAGTGTGTAATATTGAGACATGTTTCGTTCAACATAGCGAACATCATCAGCCATTAATGCAACAAATCTACGTCAGGTCCCTGAGCTTAAAATATAGAGAATTTATCATATTAAAAAAAGAACCATGCCATAATAAAAAGTGATAATCAACAATCAATACAATAAAAACATTAGACTTGAGGTTGTAACAATATATGCAAGTTAAAAGCAAAATTCGTCGTGGAGTACATCAACGGTGGCAATCTGTGGAATTTTAAACAATTATGAGGCCGCTGGAATATGACAATGGATATTGTGACAAATATACGTCAATGTGTGAAGCGTGGATTAATACTGCGAGGATGCAGTTCCTTTGAATGCATAAATAAGGGTTAAAATAGAGTTCATTGAGTCCAAGTTGAACTAGTCAAAGGCACATAACATTGAACTAACTAAATTTGACATATAACTTGAACTTCAGCAGAAGCAAAATTCATAAGAGAGATGCAATCTTGCTGTCAGAAATATAACAGTTAACCTAGTTAATATATACACGCTAGTAATAAAACAAAATTTATATAATAAACCCATTAAAGAGTGGAGTTGAAACTTAAATGTGGGGAGAGTTTTAGGGATCCTTATAAGACAGAGCATATTCTGGCGCAAAATAGAGTTTGAATCTGAAAAGAAAGAAAAAAGGGGAATGAAGTTACGTTGAAACCAGAAGAAGAAAATGAGAAGAAAAATTAAAAACGGAACCTTACACCCAGGGACTGTTTGAGATGTCCGCTAGCATTGGCTGCGTGAAGCAGACTGGCGTGTAGCTCTATTACTGCTTCTAGTGTTGTACGTATGTATACGTAGAGGTGGGGAGTGAGTCATATGAGAAGGAGGGGTGGCCGATTCCTTGGGCAGGTCTGACGTATGTGGAGGGGATGTAGAGTGAAGGAGTGGTGAAACAGTAGCGGCTTTTATAGGAGGAATGTTGTTAGCGGTTACATAATTAAACATGCTCATAAAACTACCGTATAATCCCGAGTACCACCCGCACTGTTTTTTCCCGAAAATATCGCTTCCAGAATTGGGTGTGGGTCTTATTTAAAATTTTTGGAAATTTATCTTTCCGAATGTGCGTAAATCAGGCATCACCGCCGGCGCGGCTTGGCTACAATGCCCCCTCCACTCTCAGTATACGCTACTTCTGCGCTTGGCGTCAGTCTCATGCACGTTCTCAGAGTATTAACATGAATTCCACGAATCGTTTGAAATGTTTTACTGCGAGTGAGAAACTGAAAGTAGTTCGGGAAGCCGAAATTATTGGAAATCTTGCCGCCGTTAGGAAATACGATATAGACGAGTCGTGTATTCGCGATTGCAGAAAGAAGAAAAATGTGCTAATAAGATGTAGTGGTGATCGTAGAGATTTTCGTGGACTGAGTGTACAATTTCCAGAAAATTAAAAAACTTTATAAATATGTGACAGAAAGGCGGGAATTGGGATATGGTGTGTCAACCGAAATGTCAGCTAAAGGCATTAGAGATCGCAAAGGAACTTTCAACAGAGGGGTTTAGGGCAAGCCGAGGATGGGTTTGTCATTTTTATAAAAGAAAAGGGTTGATTGTACAAAGGTGTACCTCAATTTCACAGCGTCTTCTTCGTGCCTATGATGAGAAGTTATTGTCGTTTCAGCGTCACATAATTTGGTTGCAGAAGGAAAATGCACATTTGCTTTCCCAAATTGGCAATGCAGATCAGACGCCAGTCTACCTTCAAATGCCAGTGGACAGGACTGTGAATGTTAAGGGTGCGAAAAGTGTTATCTTTAGAACAGGTGGTAATGAAAAACAATGATGTACAGTAATGTTCTTTATTCTCGCCAACGAAACCAAATTGCCGCCATACATTATCCTCAAGCGAAAGACGCTTCCTTTAAAACTACCCGTGGGTGTTATCGTCAAAAAGAAGAGTCAAAAAGAAGAGTCAAAAAGGTGAGTGGCCTCAATATATAGTAATAAACAGTTAGCGTCCTGTTTTGGTTTTTAAAATCTGGGATCACTCTGCTAAGCCTGTTCATAACGTGAAAATTAATGAGTTCTAATTCAAAAAACAATACAGGTAAGCATTATGTAAGCAGGCTCATGCTGAATTCCTAATACAGAAGCCATTCCATCAACATATTATTAAAAAAAAAAAAAAAAAAAATGATAACATCGCCACTTCGATTACAGGTCACGGAGATGTTCATACAATCTTGTATTCCATCAGAATATGTATCTACCACCACCCTTACTTGGATCATACATCCAAAATGTACAACGTATCTCCTGCGACCACAAAGTAGCGAGATGGCACTTTCACTATTCCGCCGCGTGGTGTGGGGGTAGCGTACCTGCCACTCGCCTGGAGACCCCGTGTTCGATTCCCGGCCGGTCAGGGATTTTTCTCTCGACGTGAGGGCTGGTTCAAGGTCCACCCAGCCTACGTGATTAGAATTGAGGAACTATCTATCGGCCAGATGGCGGCCCCGGTCTCGAAAACCCAGAATAACGGCCGAGAGGATGTGTCATGCTGACCACACGACACTTCGTAACCTGCAGGTCTGCGGGCTCAGCAGCGGCCGCTGGGCAGGCCAAGGCCCTTTCAAGGGTGTTAAGTGCTGTGCATTTTTTTTTTTTTTTTTTTAATGTTATCGTCAGATCTCAGAACTCCGGCTGGATGGACAGTTCACTTGTTGAAGACTGGGTAATGTGTGTGTGGCAACATCGCCCTGGTGTATTATTGGGACAAAAGAGCTTGTTTGTTCTCGACAGTTACCGTGGCACAGAACACACGCTGTGAAAAAACATATCGAGGATGGGAAAACCAACCTAGCAATCATTCCGTGCGGGATGACATCTATGCTACAGCCGCTGGACGTCTGCGTGAACCGTCCATTTAAAGGAGCCTCGAAACAGCTCTATACAGAATGGCTGGCGGCTGATAATCATACACTTACGCCAACTAGTCGTATTCCGCGCCCCGAAGTTCAGCTGCTGTGTTTATGAATTTTGACGGCATGAAATCGTAAATAATTTTGACATTACATTTTTTAAAACTTTTGTTCCTTCAAAATAAGGGTAGGGGTCTTATTCGGTGGCGGGTGGTATTCGAGATTATACAGTATTTTTGTTTATATTGAAAAGAGTGTAGTTCTGGAATTTTCTCGACTATTGGGCTTTTAATTTCTGAAGTATCATTTAAATTTTAATTTCCATTAAAATGCTGGTCTAGGGATATGTATATGTTCTCGAGCTCTGTCATCAGTCTACGTTTATTAACATATTTTATGATTTGAAGGTCTTTTTTCAATTGTCGTGAAACTGTAACCAGTCTCCTTCACATGGGTGTTCATAGTGGAATATTTTTTAATGTTTTGAAGCATTGTTATGTTCAAGGTATCTGATCAAAAAGCTAGTCCAGTTTGCCCGATATAAGAAAACCCACAATGGTTACATGACTGCAAGATTGCACCTCTCTTATGAATTTTGCTTCTGCTGAAGTTCAAGTTATACATCAAATTAAGTTTGTTCAATGTTATGTGCCTTTCACTAGTTCAACTTCGACTCGTGACAAGTCAATGAACTCTATTTTAACCCTTATTTATGAATTCAAAGGCATCCTCACAATATTAATCTACGCCTCACACATTGACGTATATTTATGTCACAATATCCATTGCCATGTTCCAGTGACCTCATAATTGTTTAAAATTCCACAGATTGCCACCGTTAATGTACTCCACGACTAATTTTGCTTTTAACTTGCATATATTGTTATAACCTCAAGTCTAATGTTTTTATTGTATTGATTGTTGATTATCACTTTTTATTATGACATGGTTCATTTTTTAATACAATGATAACATTCTCTATATTTTAAGCTCAGGGCTCTGACCTAGTTTTTGTTGCATTAATGGCTGCTGATGTTCGCTATGTTGAATGAAACATGCCCCAATATTAGACACTTCATGATTATAATTCAGTGAGTGTATTGTAATGTACTGAATAGATGGTTATAAATAAAAGAATTTTATAATTTTAATATATCATCTTCAAAACGGTTCTAATACGAGATTAATTACATGTAAGTGGTATGTTCCGAGCTGTCAGTGGAGAGATGGCGTGGAATGACATCAGTAGACGAGTAAGTTTGAGTGTTGTCTTTAAAAGTAGGAAAGATCACAATATGAAGATCAAGTTGGAATTCAAGAGGATGAATTGGGACAAATATTCGTTTATAGGAAAGGGAGTTAGGGAAAATAACTTACCAAGGGAGACGTTCAATAAATTTCCAATTTCTTTGCAATAATTTAAGAAAAGGCTAGGAAAGCAACAGATAGGGAATCTTGACACCTGGGTGACTGCCCTAACTAAATGCAGATCAGTAGTGACTGATTGATTCAATAAAAATATCGAAGTATTCTAGCAGATCACTCTTCCTGAAACACATGTTAGTAGAGGCCTTTTATTTTGGACCAGTGGGTTCTTAAACATTAATTTCTGGTCACACTCTTTGACATTCAATTGGAGGTTACACACAACCATATGCAACTAGCAGGAATGACTTTAGCTGCCAGTTTGAATCGAAGAAACTTCGACCAACTTGAGTTATCGAGTCAAAATTCGAAGGTGCAAGTTCAAGATTTGCGACCTCTGTGCACTTTAAGATGAGGACACCAGAACACTTTTGACAGATTTTAATTTTGTCTTCACTAGTAAGGAATTTCACGACTTTCTCTGCATCCATAACCAGATTATCACAAGACAAGACAATTATTCGCTACACTTCCCTGTACCATTCAACATAAAATACATTTCTAACTTCTGAAGGGAATGCGAAATACAAGCACAAATAGACCTACTGTATTATTCAGCAATCTCGCTGTGGACCGGCAAGCAAAACTGAACATTCTTGAGGCTAATGGCTTCCTCAATAAAGGTGCAACTTATCCTGTAAGGTTCCAAGGCCTTTTCCAGTCATCACGCAACTGTGGCGACGGCTCGTACCCGAGAAATCACATTTCTTACAAAAGGAATGGCAAATAACATTTTCAGGGTTAGGAAAAAGGGATCGTACTAAGCAGTAATAGCAAAAATTCGTAACGTGATAAGCGAGGTATTTTTACATAGATTTAATACAATGAGAATCTGGACTTCAAATTTACGACATGTTAAGCGGGAAAACGTATTAATGAGGGACGGACTAATGAGGTTTCACTTTACATAAATTAGACGTGCTAAAAAAAAAGTTGACAACTTAAATTCAGTTTTACCGGGAAACTTATGTCACTTTCCAGTGAAAACTCGTTGAAAATACTGAGAGAGAAAGAGAATATAAAAGTAATTGTGCTGCTTGGGTAATCAACACAAGGCACCATGAGGCAGTCACGCAACTAACCAACTACTTGGACACTCCCATTTTTACGTTCCACAGTTTCTGTAACTCAAGTACATCTAACTGGAACAGATACTCATTTTTTTACAGTAATCATTATGTGGCGGTAGTCTCATTGAATGAAGGCATTACTAACCTAAAAATCAACACTTATCGTCAATTGTTTTCGTATTGTATACCAATTTGTGGAGCACTGGTGCAAATCAACTGAATCTACTTGTAGTTAAAAATATTGCCAGAAATATGTACATAAGCATAGTAGTTCCATAAGCATGTAATCAGAACCCACAAATGTAAAAATAACACCAAATCACAAATAACAACTGAAAGGGCCACACGCTCACAAAAATAAAATGTTTCACCATCATCACACATATATACTGTATACACACAGCCAAACATATTGTATTTGAAAAATCAATTAAAATGCCTTATTATATACATCTATTTCCTCTGCTGCAGCATACAGCAGTGACTTTGCAGTGAAAAAGTCCTCAATGGTCACGTGTTTTCTTCAACGTATAAAACATTCTGTACTTCTCTGCCCTTTGTGTCATACGGACAGAAGAAATTGTGAATTTTGTTGAAGGCGGCTAATGCTTCGGAAAATGTTCGCAGGGGTTCCTTCACCTCGCCTGATATCCCATGTGTGGTGCTTGTCCTGGATGTAGTAGCAGCATTGTCACACAGCTCTTCTATGCTCATTGCACCACAAGTTGTTAACTCACTGTCGACAGCTGCATATGTTACATGTAATTAATCTCATAATGGAACCATATTGAAGATGATATATTAAAGTTATAAAATTCTTGTATTTACAACCACCTATTCAATTCATCACAATACACTCCTTGAATTATGGTATAATCATGAAGTGTCATTTGAAATTAAAACTGGACTATGGCAGGGAGATGGGCTCTCACCGCTATTATATATAATTGTGCTCTAGAAATGGTAGTGAGGGAATGGTTTAGGAAACGTCCCCCAAAAATAAAGATTGGCCGAAAAATCAAAACGAATTGCCTGGGTTTTGCCGACTATTTAGTATTACTAGCAGTGGACATAAAGGAAGCAAAAACCCAGATATCAGAACTTCGAAACATTGCAAATAAAATAGGCCTAAAATATCATTTGAAAAAACAGAAATTATGCCCCAAAAACCAACACAACTAAAAGAAGTTTCCATAAATGGTAATAAAATCAAAATAGTAACTCAATTTAAATATCATGGAGAAGTAATAACACACAACCTAAATGAAAAAATCTCAATCCAAATAAGAACAAATAGATTAGCTAAAGCACAAGAATTAACATACCTAAAAAGACAAAATGTTTATCAATAAATGAAAAAATAAAACACAGTTAGAAAACCGGAAGCTACCTATGCAGCAGAAACACTTTTTCACCTGAATAAACAATCAAAGACTTCAGAAAATTGAAAGGAGGATTGGAAGAACCTGCATCAACAAAAAATACCAGAAAGATGGGACAGTGGCAGACAATACCTAACAAGAGTCGTGTAAAAAGAGCTAGAACCCATTACAGATGCTATGTGTAAGAGGAGACTGAGATTCTTTGGACATATGAGGATGCAGGATTCGAGACTTCTGAAACAACTAGTACAAAAATATCTCGTCTCAAAAAATACCACAACAGGATGTAAATGGATCAGAGAAGTAAGAAAGGATCTGAAATGCTTTAAGGCAAATAAAAGTGGAGAAAAATTAAGTAGAAAATCTAAACAAATTGTTTTAAACGTATACAGTAGCCTACAAGATGGGAATCCGCTGTGGACTCTGGAAGACGTGGTGAAAAAGACCACACAGCTAACTGGTGTTTCTGTGTACAGTGTTTACGCCGCTCGCGTGGAATTCAAACTCCACGGAAAATCCCAGTCTCCAGCGACAGGTCGACCGGCGTCCAAAGGGAAGAGAGTTCGTGTGTCGCAATATTCTGATTTTGTTTAAACTGGCATTCGGAGAAAAGTGCACAGTTTTTTTCTTAAGAATGAAATTCCGACTGTCAAGAAAGTGACAACTGCAGTAAATAGAGTGCCGAGTTACCTAATTTTAGTGAGAGTACAATTCAGAGGTTGATGACGGATTTAGGATTTGTCTTTAAGAGGCGAAATAAAGCGTCAGCTTTACAGGAACAAGTGGATTTAATTCAGTGGCGTCACAAGTACATAAGGTCATTCAAGGATTATCATAAAGAGAAGCGCACGGTTTATTACCTTGACGAAACTTGGTGTAACACTGGACATACACCATCTAAGGTATGGCAGGACAGTACAATTAAAAGCAAATGCCAGGCTTTCATTTGTGGTGTAAGTACCAGGTTGAAAGCCCCAAGTGGAAAAGGGGGTCGTGTTATCATAGAACACTGTGGGAACGAGAACGGTTTCGTTGACGGTGCGGGACATGTATTTAGAGCCAGAAAGTCCATTAGAGATTATCACCAGGAAATGGATGGTCCCAGGTTCGAAGCTCGGTTTGAAGAGCTACTGCCAAAACTTCAGCCGAATAGTGTGATTGTGATGGACAATGCCAGTTATCACTCTGTCAAGCGTGAAAGGATCCCTACATCGTCTTCCAAGAAAATTGACATGCAAAAGTTCCTACACGGGAAGGGAGTGTACTTCGAGGACAGGTGGATAAAAGCAGAACTCATGGGTTTAATTCAAACTGTGAAACGTAAGTATGAAGGTTA
The DNA here is from genome assembly GCF_040414725.1 of Anabrus simplex. NCBI lineage: Eukaryota > Metazoa > Arthropoda > Insecta > Orthoptera > Tettigoniidae > Anabrus > Anabrus simplex. The sequence goes on along the minus strand of NC_090266.1, from coordinate 642,562,620 downwards.
CCATATTGACAGCATTGCTGAACTGGCTGGACATACTGCACTTCATTTACCTCCGTATCACTGTGAACTGAACCCGATAGAGCTAATATGGAGATAGGTCAAGGGTTACGTTGCTCTGAACAACACCACTTTTAAACTTGATGATGTCGAAAGGTTACTACAGGAAGGAATCGCCAAAGTTACATCCGAAAAGTGGGCGAACTGCGTCCGTCACATTATGGAAAAAGAGACGAAATTGTGGAAACTGGACTTCCTAATGGATGCAAAGGAAGATAGGTTTGTGATCAGCGTTGATAGTGACAATGAATCGTCGAGCGGTAGTCTCAGCAGAATAAAAGAAATGGAGATTAGCTACGTCACTCGTAAGTTATACTGTTTTCATTTCAAATCATATACTGTCTTAAGGGAATTCTTAAGTTTTCTTGTGGTGCTATATCGTAAGCTCTCCTGTGGCTGTTTATAATATGTCGTGGGTGTTTCTGATGACATGCTTCCCTAAAGTCGCTGAATTTTAGTTTTAAGAAATTGTCTCAATATGTAAACAAGCAATCAAGGTGAAGGAAAATGTCACTGAAGTAAGCTGCATGCCACATGTGTGCGATAGAAAACGTTTGCACGTTTGGCTGTTCGTCAGTAGACTCGGTTCGAACTACGCACTCGCCGTAAATAAAACAGGAAGGGCCTTAACACGGTATGTGAATAGGATCCTTGGCGTATTCGATGATGATGATGATGATGATGATGATAATAATAATAACAACAACAATAATAATCAATTTAATAATAATAATAACAATAATAATAATAATTTTTACTTTACTTTATATTCGTAACTGCCCTCTACCAGCAGAAATGTTGTCATGAGGGGATCGTGAGTTTGTTTTTGCCTTCCGTATGACGAGACTACAATATTTACAACATTCCTGGAAACATTGTATTTTGCAATCCCACTCACAGGTGGGTTCTTCAGCTTGTTGAACTGTGAGAAACTGCCACTGACAGTCGTTGCACGAGAGTGGAATCGTATACTTACAGTATGTTCGAAGTCCCCATGTGCCTCACACAAATAGCATTATGAAATATACGTAAAAATTAACCTTGCTTTTCTTGCCTCGGTATTCGTCAGTAATCTGTAGGTTTTACATGGTCAATAAAGGAATAAATTGGTATGGTACGTGATCAAAATACAGCTTTATGAAAGGAAGTGATTTCTTTTGATGCTTCACTATCTGAGAATGAAGTACTTGTGAGATAGGCGCACGACGATAATAATAAGCTGGTTGTGGCGGAGATGGAGGACGGAGACGGGAAGGGGGAACAGGAGACGTGCTCGCATGCGGAAGGATACTTTTCCTAAGCTCTTGACTTGAATTTCAGTATAGCATTAGTTAGTACTGCTCTGGATTCGTCAGTTTTTCTTTGATGATCATTTAACCATGCTTTGTGCCTTGTTTGAATTGCCTTATCGCACTCCTCATTCCAGGAGACATGTTTATTCCTCCTTTTAATGGGAGCAAGTTCTTCAGCTACTGATTTCAATTTATTAATTATAACCTCTAAGTCATCACTTTGTTGTGTTTTAGATCTGTTCCAGTATACTTCATTATTCATTAAATAAGTGGGGTCTTAATTTCTCTTCCTGTTGGATTGGGCAGGCTTACATTTTCTCTTTTGGTGTCAACTTGATTTTTATTTTGGATATATAATGATATAATCAAATTTCCTTAAGATAATTTTTATCCATTGCAAGATGATCAATTTCAAATTCCCCCAATTTTATGTTAGGACATTTCCAGGCATACCTGCCAACTTTTAGAAACCAAAAATAAGAAGATTTTTTAATTCATGGATTTCATCACATATATTCCACCACGGTCTACGTGAAAAAAGGTCAGGGTAAAAAGGCATACACATCTACAGTTACAATGAGAATTGACCATTAAATTTTAAATCTTAAACTAAGAAAACAAAAATGGTTACAAGAAAATGTACCTCATCACTCTCATTTATGACACTTACATATGAATAATATTTGTCACACCGACACACGCAACACAATGCATAATACCGTATTTTCTCACGTAATTAACGCACTTTTTTGACGAAAAATACAGGCGAAAACTTCGGGTGCGATTCAAGGAATTCGGATATTTACAAATTATTTACAATTCATTTACATTTAAATGATACATCAAATATAATACAAACACAATTGCTTCAACTCATTTGCAGTTATCGTCATTTGGCGTAAAATTCCAGCGTGAGATTTTTTCTGAACAGTCAAATAGGGTACATCAGATAAGTTAGGCACGTGGGTTAGAAGTACTGACACTGGAAAATATTCTTCCCATTACGAGCTGACAAAACGAGCTGAATGACATACCGGCATAAAAAAAACTGTCCAACACGAGAAGGGCCGGGCATCGAAGGAGGGACCCTGTTACATTACCCCAAACCATTCGTATGCAATATTGTACGAGTGACGTGTCCATCCACCCTTTTTCTTCAATACGAACGTGGATAACTCGCGGAAATTTGGCTTCAGGCATTGTTTTTCATTTTAGAACAATGTAAGGTGCAAGCTTTCTGCCATCAGCTGTTACAGCAAGCATTGCAGTACATCGTTGTTTTTTTGCTTCCGGTAGCGCGTGCGATAACACTGTATGTTCCTTCCTTATCGATTGTTCGACTTTGCGGTACATGGAAACTGATTGGCGCCTGACCTGCGGTTCCTATAAGGCAGATCAAATATTCCTTCACTTTACGCTTCTCAATCACAAAGCGATGAAAATGGTTGATATCATTCGTCACTTTTTGGCATAATGTTATTCTTCGTCGAAGAGAAAGACCATTTCTCTTCATAAAATTAATTCAGCCCCAGCTAACCTTCAAATACTGACAATGATTCCACATGCCGCGTCTATTTCTCATTCTTTAAAATGCAGCATTTTTTGAGAAACGGCTTATCCAACATTGCGTAACAAAATCATATAGTTAAGCAGTTAATCCTCTACTTGCGGAAACTTGCCGCTATTTGGTCCGCGAAATGCTTTGCAAGACTTGTTGGCCGCTTGAAGTGCACTTCTGTTACCGCGGTAGCGCATGTTTCATTTGGACACTGAAAACTTGCTGCCCGCTGCTCTATTCCCGTATGCTTCGGCGTAGCTGATCACCGCAAGTTCGTATGATGCAGTATTAATTGAGTACTGTGGACTGAGAAACAATTTTGAGATCACAGAATGTCCCGTACGCGAAACACTCGTAAAACTAGTGCAGTGGGATTTCCTGCCGGCTAATACAGCACGTTGCCCTGTATTTGGAATGCCCGCTTTCGCAATAGGAAGCCTGCTACCTGAGTAGTTGGCATCTTTATTATCTTTATTTCGAAACACATCAGGAGCTGAGTGACGGATGTTCGAAGAAGTGGGCGAGTCAAATTCCACTTTGGACCCAAAAATATTGGGATGTGTAAATTATGCAAGGGCGTCGATTACAGCACGCGAGAAAATACGGTAGTTTGCTTTAATAGCTGGTAAAATGTACGGAAATTTACAGGCACCTCTGAACACTTGGAGATAACGTTTGTCATATTTTTTGGCCATAACGAGAAAAGAAAATACCAGAAACTGTCACCGACACAACCCCCTTAAAAACATTCAACACGTTAAAATTATGCACTTAAATACGCGAAACTACCACATAAAAACCAATTCAATATGTCCCATACATTAACATTAACTTTGACACAGGGGGGGGGGGGAAGCATAGAAATGCAAGGAAAAAAAACGTGGCCGACAACTCCGGCGAAACTACGCACAGAAACGATGTTAACAGCGCGCGAACAACACAATAACAAACTCATTCTTTCGTCCCGATTAACTGAGTCGTTAGTGCGCGCTAGCTTCTTGCTTGCAGGACGATTGCCGCCCCGAATCCCCAGCTGTATAAAGCGCACAAGCTGCTGTGGTGAGCGGCAAACACGATACACGAAGGCAACGGACGAAACACTCAGGAAATAAAAGCATCAAATACGCTTGAAAATTAGGTTTCATAAATTACACAAGCATATAAGAATTTATCTTTTATCCTAGGGGAAGAGTATTGGCCGTACTAGAGGTTATATTAGTAAAAAATCGGAAGAAGTAAAAATAAATCGGAAAATCGGAAGACGAGTTAAAAACCGGAAAGTTTCCGGGTAAATCGGAAGGGTTGGCAGGTATGTCCAGGTCATTCATTTGTGTGGTCGCCTCTTAAATCTGGTAGTTACCAAAATAAATCCATGGTCTGTACAAAGTTCAATTAACCTTTCTCCATTCCTGTTTGTTTATTTATGAGCTGGCCATTTTCCTACTACTGGGCGGTATCCCCTTTCTCATCCTATTTTTTACGATAAAATCTCCCAGCAAGATTTTAACATGTGCATCAGGAAGGTTTGATATTATATGGCCGAAATCCTCCCAAAATTTGTCTACTTCTTCTCTGACCCTATGAGCAACACCTTTCATAACACTCAGATGCACAAGTCGTGCTCTGAATGTCATTACTCAGCACCACCCATATCCCAGCAGCTTCCATATTGTCACAGCCATGGATGAGACTAGGACTTCGGTGGAAGCTACACTTTACTCTGGCCTGTGCCAAGAGATGGATACAAAAGTACTGTATCTATCATGAAATGGCAGCAGGCAATCACAGGGAGTAAGCTTGCTCTTTCAATTTTTCTTTTCCTCTTCATCTACTGTTGTTGGCATAACTTCATTTCCCCTTTTTTCTTTCATTTCAGATTTCAAACTCCATTTTGTGCCATAATCTGCTCTCTTTCACCTAAGGATTGCTATAACTCTACCTTTATTCAATATCGTCATTACTCCTTAATGAGCCCATTATTTGGTGTTCTACGTTACATAATTCTAGTTTTATTGCTAGGGCGCGAATATTGACTAGTTTAACTTGTACTTTCTTTGTGTCATCAAGATTGTCTCTCCTTTGGATTTTGCAGCTATTGGAGTTCATGTCGTACATCAACCTTAGTTTGTTCGCTGTTATGTGCCTTTTGACTGGTTCAACTTGGACTCGCGATAATTCAATGAACTCTATTTTAACTCTTCTTTTTACATAATCTGAAGGAACTGTAACCAGTCTCTTTCACATGGGTGCTCATAGTGGAATATTTTTTATGTTTTGAAGCATTGTTATGTTCAAGGTATCTGATCAAAAAGCTCGTCCAGTTTGCCCGATATAAGAAAACCCACAATGGTTACATGACTGCAAGATTGCACCCCTCTTATGAATTTCGCTTCTGCTGAAGTTCAAGTTATACATCAAATTTTGTTCAATGTTATGTGCCTTTCACTAGTTCAACTTGGACTCATGACAAGTCAATGAACTCTATTTTAACCCTTATTTATGAATTCAAAGGAACTCCATCCTCGCAACAATTAACCCACGCTTCATGCATTGATGTATATTTTAATGTCCACAATATCTGTCATAATTTAACGACCCCATGATTGTTTTTCATTTCACAGATTGCCATCATTAATGCATTCCACGATAAATACCGTACTCGTTTTTAACTTGCACATATTTTGTTACAATCTAAGTCTAACGTTATATTACTTTTTTTATTATGACAAGGTTATTCTTTTGATACGAGGATACTATTTTTATCATTTTTAAGCTCAGGGCCCTGACCTAGTCTTTGTGCATTAACGGCTAATGATGTTCGCTATGCTGAATGAAAAACGTCCCACTATATAAGACACTTCATGATTATACCATAATTCAATGAGTGTATTGTAGCTGCGTATGTGTCAAAATTAACATCCCTTCACGCGAGAGTCTTCCTGTCCTCAGTGATAACAGGTTCTACACTGACTGTGCTGGCATCATTCATGCCTCTGCTTTTGCAGAAGCCACATAATGAAAACAGTTTTGCACTGTAGCGAGTGAAACGTGGAACGACGCAGACACAACAAAATAGAATATTGTTAGTCTTCACTTCTTTCCCAGCATCCAACATACATAGAAAGTTACTTTACGTCGCACTGACACAGGTAGGTCTGATGGCGACGATGGGACGGGAAAGGGCTAGGAGTGGGAAGGAAGCCACCATGGCCATCACTAAGGTACAGCCCCAGCATTTGTCTGGTGTGAAAATGGGAAAGCACGGAAAGCCATCTTCAGGGCTACCAACAGCGGGGTTCGAACCCACTATCTCCCGAATACTGGATACTGGCCGCACTTAAGCGACTGCAGTTATCAAGCTCGGTCATCCAACAGACACACAGCGCTTTGCACCAGCTAGTTCTGATAAGTATCCTTTCAAGCTCTTGATCATACCGGCATCTACAGGCTGAAGGACACTGGCACATTTCAGGCGATGGAAAATAACCTCATTTCTTATGAAAGAATGATCCTGTGGGTGGGTGGTATAGTTACCTTGAAACAAAATTATCTTCCTCATTTCAGCATATCACGAAAGTGTCTAGTCCATGAAAAAAATTTTAATAAAACTTCTCTGGTCATCCACGCTTTTCTGTTCACATAGTACTGCACTGGCAACATCTTGATGTTCGTAAGGCATCTTAATCAGCCAATTTAAAAAATAATAATTTCAATGCACAATCTAGCTTTTTCTTGCAATATGTTACCGTCCATCGAAATTCTCTACCCCCAATCTTGCTAACACCAACAAACTAGGGCTGCTTCCATACTGGAATACCTTGATTCTCTACATGCTTTTCTCTTCTTTGTGGTTTGTGAGCATAATACATTTTAGTACCTGTTTATGTATCTCTTGTTTCTTTGCTATTGTGGTATTCAGCATTCAGCAGCCTTTTGTCACAACTGACTGCTGTTTGTTATATCGTGATATCCTTGGTAAATTAAATGAAATGGTATATGGCTTTTAGTGCCAGGAGTATCCGAGGACAAGTTTGGCTCGCCAGGTGCAGTCTTTTGATTTGACTCTCGTAGGCGACCTGCGCATCGTAATGAGGACGAAGTAATGATGAAGAAGACACATACACCCAGCCTCCACGCCAGCAAAATTAACAAATTAAGGTTAAAATTCCCGAACCTCCTGGGAATCGAACCAGGGACCCCCGTGACAAAAGGCCAGCACGCTAACCATTTAGCCATGGAGCCGGACAAAATCCCTGGTAAGTCCGTAATAGTACATTTGTAAGTTTGTGATACTTAAAGGGAACAACTTTGCCATGCATTAGTGGAACGAACAAAAGGAGAGTCAAAAAGGCGAGTGGCCTCAATATATAGTAATAAACAGTTAGCGTCCCGTTTTGGTATTTTAAAATCTGGGATCTCTATGCTGAGCCTGTTCATAAGGAGAAAATTAATGAGTTATAATTCAAAAACAATACAGGTAAGCATTATGTAAGCAGGTTCATGCTGAATTGCTAACACAGAAGCCATTCCATCAACATAGTATTTTTAAATAAAGCAAAATGATAACATTGCCACTCCAATTACAGGTCACAGAGATATTCATAAAATCTTGTATTCCATCAGAATATGTATCTACCACCACCCTTACTTGGATCATACATCCAAAATGTACAACGTATCTCCTGCGACCACAAAGTAGCGAGACGGCACTTTCACCATTCCAGTAACCTTCATTAAGCAATTCATTGTTGGCAGCAGTGTAGGGTATCCAACCTCCTGTCGTAAGGTCAAACCAACGCCACACATTATTGGTTGCCTGAAAACATCAAAATACGTTGCCATCAATTTCTTGTATATGAGTAAAAATGATTTTAATTCACGAAAAGTGTTAAAAGCAAAGAAGTCAGTTGGCAGTGGTAGAACTCCCTGTAACTACATCATTAATCAATCAGTCAATCAATCAATCAATCAATCAATCAAACTGCATTTTTTAAATAAAGGAAAATAAAAATATAATTAAAATAAATAAGTACAATGACAAGCCAAGTTAACAAAGCAATTTAATTATTTCATTGTAAAGTAGAGTATACCGTATCCAGTCTCTCGATACCAGTGACCTGATTAGCAAAAATACAGAAGTATTTCACGTCTAGAAGCAATATACTAAAATAAAATCAGCGTGAGTTTACAATACGGGATTAGCATTACATTTACAGTGAGCAGCTCCCGAAGATTTCTTTCAAAATTTTGAAAGAGATAATATTTCAAGATGTATAATGCACTATAATTTTTTCAAAATTAATCTATATCTATTAGAGCCAGCAGCCCATGGTCTTAATGCCTTCCACACACACTACCTGCTATGAGACGCATCACATGGTACATTAGGAGTGATGGAAATAACCAAAGACTCGTCATTCTAATAAGCACGATCGAAAGAAAGAAATTGTTTAAGAAGTTCCTTCATAATAAAAGTCTTGTGATGTGTGATATTTTCAGTCCCGTGAAGGAAGGGCTGTTCAACTCTCAACAGCTCTCCGAAATGAACTTGATAAATTTTAACAACACGAATAGATTTTTGGATATTTAACTTATTAAATTAAAACTATTAAGATATCGAGCATTTGTGCAATAAAATACTTGAATTTAACCTATAAAGACAGTGTTCATGAATACAGTTAACAAATCTACTTAAGAAATTAATGTTTTCTTTTTTTAAATTTTGGTGAGATGCACGGACTGTTTTCTTCTAATGCTTTTAATAAAAAATTTCACCATCATTCAATTAATTAATTATATCTCAAACCAAGTCATATATTTCTCAAAAAATTATTTGGTGAAGTCTTATTAGCAACATATAGTTCTAAAAAATGGAAAATGGACGAGTGTTGAGATACTTACATATTTAAATGGTTGTAAGCCCGAAGATTTGAATAATTTTGTCTCAATGTTTTTTTACGGATCTAGCACCAGTTCATGAAGAACATGTATCAAATATTCTAGCCCAGTGGAAAAATTCTGAAGAGCATATCCTCAGCCTAGAGTAAAGAATTCTAATAACCAGGCTTTGAATAATTATAAACTTTGCACATGACATTGCATATTTAGAGCATTTGTAATTTTTAATAGTGTATATTTTGTGGGGGGGTTTTTCCAGTTAGGGCATCTTGCAACATGAGTGCAGACATCACCTTCTGCAGGAAAATACTAGAAAATGTGGTGCGTATTTAAAATAAGTGAAGTGTTGGAAACCTGTGCATGACTCGGGCCATGTTCAAGAAGTTGAACTCTGCTAGTTACGAGGTACACTGGCTAATAGGTAGCATGTTTAAAATTAGCAACACCAGCTCTATATTCAGCCATAGCCTTGCCTGCCTGCAACCCAATTAGTAGAGTAATGATTTATGGAATTTCACTTATTATAGGGCTTTCTTCTTTCCACTCTGTAAATAGTTAATACAATTTCCTTTCATGCACAGGTCTTTGGAGCATTGCTTAGGTTGTGCTGAAACGGGTTTTTGTTTATAGTACATTAAAGGGCTGTGTTGTAGCTACTTCATTTAACTAGTATAATGTCTAAGGGAGAGAGAACGGTTAGTAATATACTGAAAGAATGTGCACTTAAGTTTGATGACTTTTCAAATGATGGATGTACTTTCATTTCAAATACTGTAACACAATCGTTACCACAACTAAATTTATCAAGTTCAACACCATCCTCAAACGGCGAAACACACTGAAAGTGGTAAACTTGACACAAAAGCACCTGCCTCTTGTAATCACAGCTTAGCTGCAACCAGGGCCAACATGAAGTAAATTCAATGAAGACTTGTAAACACGTTTTTCTGCAAAAAATACCACTGAACTTTGTTCAGTTTCTGGAAGAGTAAATACAGAGGTGCCAACCTTTTGAAGTGAATTATCAGTAATCACCCTCCGCCTCAGAGAAAAAATTAGAGTTAAGTCCAAAGCATGCTCCTCCCTTCTTAATAACGACACCCCTTTCGCCCTTCCCTCTAGCAATCTATTTGAACGTATATTACACAGTAACATTTGCATACAACCTGTCAGTTCTGTGATAAAACATTCTTAGTAGCTTGTTTCTTATGCAGCAGCTGCTTTTCAATGTAGTTTTTTCTTGAAGCATCCTTTCCACTCTGATGACATTTTCGTCTCCTGAATCATAAGCGATTCCACTACAGATGTGCTTAATGTAGGCCTCACTCATTTCTCAACCTTTCTGTCAATGTCACGTACACTTAACAGAACAAATACAACATTACTGAAGGATTTACAGTGGAGAAGAGCAGCGCCTGAGCTACTACATTCACAATGCATTTTACAACGCATATGGGTAGCAAAAGGAAGTCACAATCAAATAAGTATCGTTGCCAACTCACAAGCATTGAAACAAGGACGATTTAGGAGAAAGGCTTGGACATTTATCCTTTTCTTCTTTTCTTTTCTATACAAAATTATTTTTTCGTGATAATGTCGGCTTTTCCTTAATAATACCCATTTGACCGCAATTCCGTAATTGTGAGGTAAAATCCGTAATAATTACGGACAATCCGTAATAGTTGGCACCTCCGTAGGCATAACAATCAGTCCCAGATTAACACACGCACGCACGCGCGCGCGCGCGTCTCGGTAGGCAGAGCAATGGATGTTGATCAAAAGATCAAAGATTAACTTCATGACGGGAATTTTAGGAGAGCAGGAAGAAGAGAGAGGTGATATCTACTAACTAAGGATGTGTTACATAACAGTAAGTTGCTGCATTTCTCAATGACGAACTTACTTTTTGTGGCCAACATGCATTCTTTAAGATCATGTTCTTGTGTCTTGAAACACCTTACATATTTAAAGCCTTGGGAAGTCTTAGGATACTACATCCCATTATATCACATGTGCAGCACGTGGAGGACATCAAGTCGCTGAATCAGACCGGGCTTCCATTCCTGAAGCTAAACATTTTGAAATCTACAGTGAAAAAGAATATTCCTAAAGGCTCCACGTTACAAGTATATTTCTTTGAGGACTAAACATACATACATACAGTTAGTAATGTGCCGCTCCTGTCCTCGCCAGTTAATATATCGGAAAGCTGGCTCAAAGCTTTTTTCTTATTATGCCGATTATTTAAAGAAAAAAAAAGAAAAAAAAAAAGGAAGTTGAACTCAATTCTAAAGAAGGTGTTTTGGGAACAACTTATCTTCATTCCTTCTTTACAATTTGATATGCATACCTTTAGCCATCGAGAAATTACAAGAAAGAAGACTGTCCCTTCACATTTGTACTGGAATTGTTAAGTAATTGAAGTATCATGTAAATAAAAAAAAAAAATAATAAATAAATAAAAAAATAATAAAAAAACCTGTAATATTAGGAAAGTCCAGTTCCTGCAAAATTAAAAACATTTCTGGTGTTCTCCAAGATTAGGAAAAAAAAAACCCAACAATCGTGAATGAATATTACAATTCTCTGATTTCATATAGTTTGCGTATGCTCCAATTGCAGTACGTACTTTAGCGAAGGGTTCCCCGAATACAAAATAATTTTAAGTGAAAACAGGCACAAGTTTGTGTTTGAGCATCTGTTGCATAATGCTATGATTATATGTAAGAGTAAGTAAGAGTAAGTGAATTTGTAAAACCTTTACCCCAGGCTGATAACATCAATGTTTGGCCGCTTAAAACAGCAATCATCTTCCTTACTCGAGTCAGGCAACCAACAAAAAAATTATCTCTAAATCACAAGCATGAAAATGAAGGCTAGCAAACAAAACCTCCAGCCCAAGGAAAACCAAACGAATATAGTACAGATTCAGAAGCACAAACATCTTAGGAGAAATACAACAATTGTAGGCACCTTTTTCCTAGGATAATCATTTGAGGGTTTTTTCCTTGTTGTTTTCACCATCTGAAGGGTCATCATTGCAGTAAACAAATATAGAAATGAAACAAAATTGGTCTAAAATCATACTCTGTTACTGCAAGTAATTCACAGTCACATTGCTTTGAATGGCAGATAACTTACCATTAATAGCGATAGTCTGATCATGATCATGTGAGTTACTTATCTTAAAACAAGCCTGTAGGTTTTATGTAAATATGTAAATTATAATAATAACACTGTTTAAAATTTTAAGACACCTTGGACTAAAATTGACTCTCACCAACACCAAATCAAAAGTGAAGTTTAGGGGTGAAACATCAGAGAGATTTGAAATTAAAACTGGACTATGGCAGGGAGATGGGCTGTCACAACTATTATTTAACTGTGCGCTAGAAATGGTAATGAAGGAATGGTTTAGGAAATGTCCCCCCAAAATAAAGATTGGCCAAAAAATCAAAACAAATTGCCTGGGTTTTGCTTACGATTTAGCATTACTAGCAGTGGACATGAAAGATTCAAAAACCCAGATATCAGAACTTCAAAACATTGCAATAAAATTGGCCTCAAAAAATCATTTGAAAAAAACAGAATTTATGCCCCAAAAACCCAACACAGCTAAAAGAAGTCACCATAAATGGTAATTGTTACGGAGATTTCCGTGGTAGGTAGAGGTGAAAGAAGGTGCGGGTGTGAATAGGTCTCCAACTACGGAATTAAAGTACATGTAAAATTTAACAAGGTTATATTTTCTTTCCAAAATTCAGAAATAACAAGAATGGCAGGTACGGAGTAGCAAGGCAACAAAGTACAATTACAGTATTTACAGGATTTGGGCTTCGAGCCCTGAAAACACAATTCTTGAGCAATTAGCCCAACTTTACGATATACAAATTTCAACAACGGGGCAGAAGACCCCAATCAAACCCTGGAGCACTTGCTCCAAATTACACAGTAAAGCCTCCTCGAGGCATACAACACTCAGTTTTCAAAAAACAAACTACTCGCTCTCAACTTTAAGCCTCTCCCAGGCCACACCAAACTCCACCTTCAAGCTGTCCTCAACAGACATAAACCCAGGGGTAAAATACCCAATCTACTGAGGCCTATTAAGTGAGAAATGGTTAATTATATGGCCTCTAAAATACCAACTTGAAAGGAGGCTCTCCGCACTCCTAATACACTTTATTTAAAACCTACTTGGCACTAGGCCGTTAATGCAAGGGCTAATCCCATACTACAGAGGTGACTTCAGAAAAGGACAATTTACATTATATTAACGAAGAATAGGTTGAGAAAAATAAGTTCACCTCAAAACAATATGATTGGGAGCTCGAGAGGGTTAAACACTCTCTATCCCGATATGCAGTTTAAAAGATGGAATAGATACAAGTTTCTTTACATTTTAAGGAAGGTTACATAATGGAAAAACTTCGGACCCGCCCCGAGAGTTAAACTGCTGAGCAAGCAAGAAAAGAAGTAATTAATCGGCCATTACCTGGTTGTTGACCGCCGCCGAAGAAAGAGGCGCTTACCGCCCCCTGCTATGTACTTTACACACTGAAAGATGGAACAGAAGTGGCGCAGAGACCCTAAAATCAGCAGTTTATATACCCTCGCGGAAGGTTCTAGGCGTTAGGGGAATGAGAACACCCGCCCACAATCACTTTATTGGAGAATAAAGAGAAACCCCTACACAAGATGAAGAAGAAACACATTATTGGTGGAAAATAAATTTCAGAAATTCGGGATTGGCTAGATTTAAAACAAGGGGAAAGAAAGGGGTAATATTGCCAACTTAACCAATGACTGAAAGAAATTTAACAAAGAACAAACTTTTGAAATAAAATTTTCTCCAAAGAACAGTTCTTTTTCTTCGCACTAGGGTGCACTATTGTAGTTCTTCAGTAGTGTCCTCTAGAAGAGAAAGTTCACACTTCTTACTTCAAGCAAAACAAAAACACATCAAAAATGACACAGTTCTAAAACTCCAAAATTTACAGGTAGTGACATCTTCTGAGAAAGTAGAAAATTAATACCGTCAATAAAGTTCAGACTTCCTCCAGCAGAGGAGTTTCAACTGGCGCACATTTTAAATTAGTGGCGTGGAGGTGTACCGCCCGGTACAGTAATAAAATCAAAATAGTAACTCAATTTAAATATCTTGGAGAGGTAATAACACATAACCTAAATAAAAAAATCTTAATCCAAATAAGAACAAATAGATTAGCTAAAGCACAAAAATTAACATGGGATATCTACAAAAAGAAATGTCTATCGATAAATACAAAAATAAAACACTACAACACAGTTATAAAACCAGAAGCTACCTATGCAGCAGAAACACTCTTTTACCTGAATAAACAATCAAAGACTGACAGACTTCAGGAAATTGAAAGGAGGATTGGAAGAACCTGCATCAACAAAAAATACCAGAAAGATGGACAGGGGCAGTTAATACCTAACAAAGTCATGTACAAAGAGCTATAACCCATTACAGATACTATGCATAAGAGGAGAGTGGGATTCTTTGGGCATATCATGAGGATGCAGGATTCGAGACTTCTGAAACAACTAGTACAACACAATCTCGTCTCAAAAAATACAACAACAGGATGTAAATGGATCAGAGAAGTACGAGAGGATCTGAAGGAAATAGGCCTTACAACAGAAGACACCACAAATAAGATAAAACTGAATACAAAACTCAAGAATACAAACCTCCGCTTTACCCTTACACAAAACAAACCAACACCACGCACATTTTCAACTGAGGAAAGGGCACTGAAGAAGTACTGGGAGGACCGCAAAGCCCGAACAATTCCTTCAAAGAGACCTGAACGATGGACTGACTAAAGTGATCCTATGTGGTCATAAAAGAAGAAGGAACAACACTGTAATATGCATTTGATTTATGTGTTACAGCTTATTAGGGGGTGCCTGGGCGAGATGGCAAAAGTGTGCTTGGTTCACCCAGAAGGACGTGGGTTTGATTCACTGTCAGGAAGTATAAAAAATGTTTAAGAAACGAGATTTCCACTTCTGAACGTGCACATGGATCTGAGGTTCACTTAGCCTACACTAAAAATGAGTACCACATTAATTCCTGGGGGCGAAGGCGACCGGGCATACAGTTAACAACTCTACCCTACCAAGTGCCGAAATTATGGATAGTGGAAGCCTTTACCTTCCACCCCTCCAGGGGCCTTCATGGCCTGTACAGAGATGACTTTGCTTTGTTCCAGTTTATTCAAGTAGGAGATAAATCAATGTCCTTTGTTCACCAATATACTTATACAGGTGTTAGGGGTATGCGTGCAGATATTTCTTGTAGCAATCGAGAATGATGTAACGAACCATCATATATCAAACTTTTACTAATCCTTGGAAGTTACTTTCATGAGCAAAAGGATACGATGTTTTCAGAGTAAGTAATATGCCTTGTTCTTGTGAATGAATAGCTTCCCTTCGATAACAGGCAAGTTACATGCCATTCTTGCCAAACTGGTACTGCGTATATTTAAGAACAGCTGAAGGCTACTGCTACAATGCCTCGAGATGTTAATGTAACATTCTCGCCAGATTGGTTTTGTGGTTGTTAATATTTTAATCCCGCAGTAGACTTCGGACACCCTTGATCATCAGTTTCAGACAATAGAAATGTTTACCTTAGCCTGGTTGGCCATTACATTGCCAGAGACTATCCTCTCCACACACCCACCCCCCGGTACTGAAAGTCTATTAAAAGGAGAATAATAAAACTGTTTTCCACCTATTCAATACTTAAAAAGCAATACAAAATTAGGATCTCATCCTTATTTTATTGTCTAATTGTTAAAACATAGGACATGTTACGTTCATATTCTGAACATCTTCAGCCATTAATATTTTTACATGGTTGATTGGTAACATTGTTCCAGAACTTACATATATGGTTTGCCATTAACAAATTTACCAATAACAAAATTTAAGATACCCTATTAAATATAAATCGTTTATATATTAAGACGTCTAATTAAGAATGATATGACAATTTGCTGAGTTTGAAATTAAAACTTATTCTAATACTCAAAATACAATGTCTATTAGTTGGTCTCTGTATCACTACATTTAAAAATCTATTAAACTGCTGATTGTCTTAAATTTCTTTTTGTTGTTTGAACATAAAAACATTTTGTTAAAATCTGGCATAAACTTTTTCAAGTGTTATGCCATTTAGAAATGAAACTTTAATACACTCTCAAAACAGCTGAATTTAGGCATAAGTATTATTTTGTTCATCCACAAAAAGTCTAACCTGATACACCATTATTGATTATAGGTAGAGACATGATTTTTTCGCATTAACGATAAACACGACAAAAAATATTTTGAAGCAAATTTGCAATATCTTTACAAATCATATGTTTCTGATTAAGAAAATACGGATAATATGTTCGCAAATTAAAGCGAATTAAAGCGATAAGGCCATTTTTTAGCGAAATACAATTTTTCACGATAAGCGCGATATTATAGCGAAATCTGTAGTGAATAACGAACTTGACATTTGTTCCAAGATTACGTATGAAAAGAAAAGGAAGAGCGAACAAAGATTCATCAACAGGAAAGAAATATGTTATCATTAATGTTCTGGAAAATCTCTTTAAGACATGACATCAAAGAAAAGAGGTTGGCTCCAGGCTTTTTGCCAAACGAAATGTTTAGAATGTTGTTCTTGTGGTGGCTGGTAATCCCACCCCAGCCTGTCTCCTCACGACATTGTGCAATCCTGGAATCCCTGTATTTCGCCTTCGTGGTCAGGGAAAATCAAGAAAGTGACAACAGACAGTAGCGAAGATGGGTCGCTCGACAACTGTTACGGTGCACAGCAGAGCTAAACAGTTTGCGAGTGAAGGTTTATACGTTTCGGAAAGCAATATTTTAATGTGCAAATTTTGTTATGTTCGTATCGAGTGGGAGAAAAAAGATACTGTCTCAAAATATTGTTTTAAAAATTAGGAACATTCAGAACGTAAATTAGGACTCCAACAGTGAAACTGCAGGCAACAATAGAACTCCCATTAGATATGCAAAAGAAAGCTAAGAGTGAAAAAATAGAATTTATTCACAAAACAACAGCGATGCTACTCAAAGTCAAAGGTAGACGACCCTGCAGTCCGGAAATGGCTTAAAAAGTATGTACAGCCCATCGATTAAACCTCCACAATCAACGATCAGTGATAGTAATGAAACCTTTAATGATTAATTTTAGAATTTCATTAAAGCGAAATTAAAGCGATACTGCAATATCTATTTCGCGAAATAACGCGAAAATTAGTGTCCTTTAGTGATGGGACGTTCGATTCATTTTACTGAATCGATTCATTTGATTCCATTCACGTTACTGAATCGATACAGTGATCCGATTCACGGCTCATTGGTCACCGCTCCTACTGCATCTGTGTAGTATGTGCTGGTAAGACAGCAGCAACAGCATTCAGTGCTCGCAGCTGCCATCCGGTCTTCATACTATGAACTCCTTTCTTAGAAAAAATGCTAGTTACTCTAATACATCGAAGGTTTCCGGCGACGCAGCGTGGGAAAGGTTAGGATTAGGAAGGTAGCAGCCATGACCTGAATTAAGGTACAGTCCCAGCATTTCCTGGTGTGAAAATGGGAAACTACGGAAAAACCATCGTAACGGCTGCCGACGGCGGGATTCGAACCCACCATCCCCCGAATGCAACCGCATAGCCACGCGATATTAACCGCATGACAACTCGCTCAGTCATTTTTAAAAAAAAGTATTTTTCTATCAGCTGAGGATTTTTTAAAATCGTCATATTTTGTATAGGCTACCCGAGATGTACAGTAGCCGGCTGGTTTTCTGATTCAACATACTGTTATTGCGTCTGTCCACATATGATTGAAGTCTTGTGCAACGATGTGAGATATGAACTGAGAGAATACTGAGCCGTTCTTCCCAATATAAAACAGGTACTTTTGAGTGGTCATGAGCATGACTCATAGTCATAGGGCAGGCTAGAGTCGAGTTTAATTGTCAAATGTCAACTAAGTTATAATACTAAGATTCATTAAACTAATAAATAGTATAACCTAATAGCCAACTTACTTACTAGCTACTTCAGAATTATGTTGTGACTACCTTTTTAACATTGCAAGTAAATCCATCTATTATTTAAACCTCCCTTTAAGAAGAGGACAGTGAATGCAAATGGGTATTATTTTCAAATGAGCTGAGCTCGAGAGTTCATTATAGCATACGATTCTTTCAGTGTAGCATGGCTCACTGTATGTCTCGCTGCAGTGAGCCGATAAGGAGCCGTGTGTATCATGTCTCGCTGCAGCGGAAGCTCGGCTCTCTGCGAGTCCAGTGAGCCGATAAGGAGCCGTGTGTATCATGTGTCTCACTGAGCCGCGCTCGTTCACGATTCTTTCGATGTGCCATGATTCACTGTCTCGCTGCAGCGGAAGCTCGGCTCCCCGTCAACGTCCAGTGAGTGCGCCACTCAGCACTGTCCGCTGGGAGTAAGCTGAATCGTGTGCCGTGAGCTCGCCGTTCCTGTGAATCGATTCACTCGGACACTTGAATGAATCGATACACTGCTTCGAATCATACATTCAGTAGCCAACACTAGTGTCCTTCTCGCAAAATCGTTCAAAAATTAATGCGAAAAAATCATGCTTCTAATTATAGGTTATGAATAATGTAACACTTTAAAATACTGTATTTAACACAAGAACTTGTTGAAAATAGTGATTTGGAACTACTTTCCTATTCATGTTTTACATTTTACGGCACACTAATGTTATTATGGAACTTGTTATAATCATCATACATTCTATGTATGTACTATGAACCCTTTGATCAACCTGTTCTCACATCTTATGCCCTCTCATGCATCATGCCCACTACAGTGGATGGCTACTATTGGCTGATATTAGAGCTCACTAGCACTTTATCCGTATCCCCTATTGCATAAAGTCCACTCTGGTGGACGTGTTCTATTCAGTTCTGCGTTCTTATGGCGTAAAAAGCAACTATTGGAGCAGCAGGTGCCTTTCTTCTACAAGTGTGTGACCAAAATGGCGGGGAGGAAGGATGGCTATGTACATGGTCCCACAATAACAACAAAATCCTTCTGTGGAAGAAGTAAAGATAGGGTAAGAAATTATAATATCTTTTATCATAGTATAAAGGGTGTTGTGAGACATTTCCTTTATCCAGAAACTTCCTCACTGTATGTGTACTGCGCTATATGTTCATGTCCACTGTGGTGGACATCATGCATGAATGGTCACAACCATGTGCATGGCTGTATCCACTGTGGTGTATGTCATGCATGCGCAGTACTCGGGATTATTCTGATTTCTGTAGTTAGTACGGTATATCCGTGTATTTTGAATTTATTTTTAAAACTGTATGCTGGCGGGACCTAGTGTTTACAGTGCACTATGTCTTCTGGTATGGGCTAGAGCAATCTTGTTACTTTCATTGATCTGTCTCAGCTTTTTCCTTGGCTTTGACAAAATGAAAGTGACTGAGGTATGAGTGATGCTAGTAATACCATTCCTTCTGCAGCCAGTCCCTGCTATGAATGGTGTGAAAATATTCTCATAGGGTCGGTTGGTGTATGCATTTCAGTGGGCTTGGCAGACTGATATATAATAGCAACTTCTGGCTCGGTGAGGAAAGCAACGGGAAACTACCTCACTCCTCATTTCCCTAGTACGCCTCTTCAGTGATGCCTAGGCCATCAATGACAGCTGATGGCGGAGCTGTTGAGGATCCAACCAGCCTTCGGGTTGAGGACTAAACATACATACACCTATACCTATAATAATAGCCTAACATTAGAAATATGAGTATATTTGCTCACTGATTTGTAAAATCATCGTTTAGTTACTTTCAACCATCATATGTTTATTACATTATTATTATTATTATTATTATTATTATTATTATTATTATAGCGCGTAGAGGCGCGCGGCTGTGAGCTTGCATCCGGGAGATAGTAGGTTCGAATCCCACTATCGGCAGCCCTGAAGATGGTTTTCCGTGGCTTCCCATTTTCACACCAGGCAAATGCTGGGGCTGTACCTTAATTAAGGCCACGGCCGCTTCCTTCCAACTCCTAGGCCTTTCCTATCCCATCGTCGCCATAAGACCTATCTGTGTCGGTGCGACGTAAAGCCCCTAGCAAAAATTATTATTATTATTATTATTATTATTATTATTATTATTATTACTACTACTACTATCTTTTTCCAATACGGGAGATAACTGAAAAAATTCTGGACGACTCTGACTGTACAATTGCTGATGATAATGACGCAGATGAAGACTGGGAAGCAACACCTGTGATCCCCCACAATGTCGTTATTCCCGAGTCCAGAAGAAGTTGAGGAGGAGAACGAACAGCATTCTGATCCCCCTGCTACAGATACATCCCAAAGGCAGGCATCCATTTCTATGAGACGGAAAATAAGCCCACTTCCACATGCACAAGGACAGACAATAAGTTTTGTGGTTCTCTTCCTCCATTTTTGGGAGAACTAAGTGTAATGTGTCACTTTGTCCAGACAGCTTTGCCATTTTCCACATAAGAAAATAAAAGACAGTGAATGAAATGATATGAGTAGGATGAATCTATTAATGCATGAAGTCCACTCCAGTGGACATGATGTTATTTCCATGGTGTTTGGTGTAAATTACTGAAATAATACTTCGGGTGATCCATTGGACCCCAGATATTACAAAAAACACTGAATTTAACATTTTTATCCTCGTCCCATAGATTTATGCATGAGAGGGTTAACAAAATTTCTTATAACCTATTTCTTCTTTTAAAAAATCTACTTGGAGTTGTTGATAATGCTTTTCGTCTAAACCATATATTTATCCATCAGTGCATTTATTTAGCATGTTTACCTTTAGCATCTCTTTTAGGTTTACTTATTATATTTGGAAAATTTATTATTTATCAACAAGTTTTAAATATATTAACTTACTTCACATTGGTACCCCTGTTAATTATCAGCCATGTTTTGAGAATTCATGTATAAATACAGTAGAACCTCGATAATTCGAAATCGGTTAATTCAAAATCCCGCCTAATTCGAAGAAGCTCTCGTTCCCGGAAACATGAGATACAGTTTTGAATGTTATTTCAATTGTTTAATTCGAAATACGGATAATTTGTAATTCGAAGTACAATGTCGGCCCCATTACCAAAATTCAGACT
The DNA here is from genome assembly GCF_040414725.1 of Anabrus simplex. Lineage (NCBI taxonomy): Eukaryota > Metazoa > Arthropoda > Insecta > Orthoptera > Tettigoniidae > Anabrus > Anabrus simplex. Next base: position 642,541,573 of record NC_090266.1, on the reverse strand, counting down.
TTTAATTCGAAACTGCCTTTACCTTTTAAAACAATAGTATGTTACAGAGTAATTTCAACTCGAAATTTATCCGCTCCGCGTCATAATAGAACGCGCGTTCCGAAACGTGGAGGCGTAGCTTCCCGCACTTACAACTACACTCACTTCGGTGGGTCTACAGTGCGCTTCATGATTGTTAAGTTGAATGAAATCGGAATTCTTTTGTATTCAACCTTTTAAGGAACTCCGTAATTATCACGCAACAGGCAGTGTGCAGGAAAACAGAATCCGCGAACACTGGCGATGCTGACAGTTGAGGAAAAAACGTGGCTCATATAATAAATTCGTAGACACCGAACAATATTGCCACTGCCGGTGAAACTGCATTGCTTTATTTTAATGCGAGCCCAAACGGTCTTATGGTTTTAAAGGAGAAATTGCCAGTCGGGAAATCGTACAGGGGTGAGGGATGGGGGTCATAGTAGTGCGTTGCAATGCACATGGACGCGAAATACATTATCCCCTCGTCATAGGAAAGTTCGATAAGCTACAATGTTTTTAACGGCGTCGGGCACTTTCCATGTCAGTACAAAGCATCTAAAAATGCAAACAGTACAGAAATCCAAAAAATACCATAATGCATTTGCACAGGGGAGCCGGCGTACTTTATCCTCGTCTTTGAATCGTGCTTTTTTTTCCTTTCTTTCCTGCGTGAGGTTATGTTTACCAGTGAGATATCCGAGTGCATTATTTGAATACTGTAAATGCACCTTCTTGGATATATTTTTAAAATAGTTCTTTTTTGATGGCATTTGAAAGGTATAAACTGTGAATCAAGGTTAACTGCATGCAGTAACGGGCCTTAGAATATTTTGTAACGCGGCAAGGGTTGGTACTTCTGAATTGCGAATTGGCGGTTAATTTGAAATCACGTCATTCGAAGTCCGATTTTTGAGTCCCAACGACTTCGAATTAACAAGGTTTTACTGTATATATAACACAAACATTGTTCCACTTCTCAAATCAGGCAACAAATTTAATGTTTCATCTTATCAACAAATTTCTTTTCTCCCCGACACTATCCTTCATCTTTGAAAAAATTTTATACCAGCATCTCCTCTCATTCACTTTGCCCCACATCTCAACCAAGCAGCATGGATTTCTACCTGGTGGCTCTTGTCTAACAAACCTGGCCACTCTGCATAGCTTTGCATCACATGCCATTGCAGCTAAATCACAGCTGGATATCTGCTACGTAGACCTACAGTATCTATGACGGTTCGCAGTCAAGCAAATTTGTAAAACATATTTTGTACTGATATTAATTAGAGCTTAAAATCAAGTCTTACCAAATGCTGGGGATGACCATGAAGAAGACCAAGGCCGCTACCTTCCCAATCCTAGCCCTTTCCCATCCTTTCATCGCCGAAAGTGGTAGCCATTTCCAGGCACAACATCCTGTTTCTGCCTTCAGGATGCACCTTCCACACATCTTTCCCTGCAGAATGAGATAGAGCAGACCATAATTCTCATAGGGCCGCATCACATGGTAGGAGAGTTACTGGGTCTTGATGGTGTCGATAATTTCATGCTGCTTTCCCATCCAAGTCAAAACATCTTAGTTTTGAATCCGATCTACCCATCTGATCCGGAGCATACTGTGACGACCCCACATCTTGAATACCTCAAGTTCTTTCAGAAGACGCTTTTGTCTGTGTCCAGGATTCCGCTCCATTAAAGAGAACTGAAAAGACGTGGCAACTGCAAAGACATACTCTCAGGGTTGTCATATATCACGGATCTTGAGGGCAATTTGCAATTACAGAGTGACAAAAAATATCCGGACTGCACAGGCAAATGTCTGCAATATTTTATTGCAGTTATTTAGAAGTTTTCCGAGTTAACATTGGAGAAATTAAATTTGCCGTCAAGTACCTAAAAGTCACCATGAACAAAGGTATATCTTTGATCATTAACACTTAGGGTGCGGACGCCGTACTATTACGTTGCAATTTAACTTTCTAAAACTGAGGCAAAATTAATATTATGTTGTTCGATTTCTCATGCTTCATGTTGGAGACGAACGTAATATTACAGCTCTAGCACTCCTGTGTGGATGCCAGTAAGCATGAAGTTGCATATACTATCGCTACAAAGCACCATGTCACTGTTTAGCGGAAGAATATCGACCTGTTTAGTGAAATAATATCGATCTGTTCAAAGGTATGGGAACTCATGAAAGAAGCTTCCCTCATAAAGTTGTTTGTTATGGTTTGTTCTGCACATGACTTCCATCTCATTGTAATGGCAATAGCGAATGGTTGTATTGTTCACAACAATCAGAAAGTAAAGAAACTCTGCACTTCCCAGTTTGTTCAAGATGTTTGCTGAAGATTAGCCTTGTCTGCAGGCAATGAATTTGAACCCAGCACCTCCAGTTCAAAGATAGCTTAGATCACTCGAAAACATTTTCCAGACAGAGTTCCTCTCTGTGACCGTAAAAAGAAGGCACACAGAAGATGTATTGTTTGTAGTGCAAGGAAAAACATCGCACGGGAAGGCCAAGAGAAAAGACACTTCATATCAGTGGAGTGACTGTGACGTTGGACTTCGTGCCACCCCTTTGTTTCAAAACTTACCATACTGTAGTGCACTATGACAAGTAACATTTTTGGTTTTAAGTTCAAAGTAGTGTTACATCAAATAAATGATCAAGATTTATTTCAACAGTGTAGTTCAAGCATATTTGGATCTACAATTCTTGACATTTTTCTTCTTGGAAAAAAAAGAGTGTAATTTTGCAGCATTTTTTTTTTACAAAATAGATTTTTTCCAATCATACCTGAAATTAATTAAACTCGTAGTATAAGTATTTGGAAATCGAACAGATTTTTCAATTCATTTGTAACTCAAACCATATTCATTTTGTGCCATTCTAAACGTAGCCATAAATTCCGGAAATCAGCCAGCTCATGGGTGGGGAGCAATGTTTAAGGCATCAGCAGGGTAAGTGTTATGGTATATGTTACACTTCCCCATCATCATCATCATCATCATCATTTTCCAGCTCCAGTTTCCTAGGTGTGATGTACAAGCGCTGACCATTTCCTTCGGTCAAAGTATAGTCTCTGTTCCTCTATCTCCTGCCACTTGACATTCCTCTTGCTGACCTCTGATTTCACTGTGTCTATCCATTGATTTCTCGGTCTCCCTACTTGCTTCTAGTCTTTCACTCCTTGGTCGAAGTAATTCTTTGCTGTTGTTCTGTTCATCCTCGTAACATTTCCAAACTAGTGTAGCCTGCATCTTCCTAAAAGCTCAGTAACAGGTATTTTGATGCTAGCCTCCTTCCTGTTTGCTTCATTTCTGATCTTGTCCTTCCTCGTCTTATGGTTTGTAGTTCTAATGAATTTCATTTTTGTTGACTGGGTTTTACTATTAGACGTATTATGGAGGGTAGATGTTTTGAGTCCATAGGTGAGAATTGATATGATGTAGCTATGATATATGGTCAATTTTGTTTTCTGGGTATTTTATCATCCCAGAGATTTCACACTTAAAAATAAAACTAACAAGCTCTCAAAGTTCTATTAAATAAGTTTAGGTTTATTGGGTTATCTTCTGAAATGATACTTCCAAGATATGTGAACTTAGAAACAGATAGTAACAGATTTCCCTCCAGGAAAATGTCTGAAACTGTGCCTTTCCTGCTGATAGTCATTTCAAACGATTTTATTTTACTGATATATTCCTAAACTTGCCATTCCAAAGATTCAGTTTCTCCTGGAAATTTAGATCAGAACATCATCTGAAATTATTAGAGTACTAGGCTCTTTGCAAAGTTCTTTGATAGATTTTATGATCCGATCCATGACAATAATGAACAGACGTGGTGATAAGACACTTCCCCACTGGACTCTTCTTTTGGTTTCAAAGGAATTTGATCTTCCATCCCCTATTTGGACACAGCTAAAGAATTTGATAGAGCATCTTCAATTTATCAATCAGAAAGTTTGTCACACCTTCCCCCGATTATCTCCATAGGCACACTGTCAAACGCCTTCTCGATGTCCATAAAAACAATCATTATGTTCTTACTATATTTCCCAGTGCTTCTCTGTTAGCATTCTGATGGCAAATATCAGATCTTTAATGCTTCGGCTCTTCCCAAACCAGTGTTGCTCCACCTCTGATAATGGTTCTACTATACTATATGATTAATAGTTCTGGAACAGGAAAACTTGTGCATGTTTTGTGATGTAAGATATCAGTGGTTAAGTGCGTAAGAAGTGCATGATAGTGTAGAAGCGATGGAAATTAAATTTATCGTAGTGGTGTATACTTATATGCATGTTATCCAGTGTGATGATTTTGAAGTCCTACAATAGAGAGAATCTAAATTTTATCCGTAGACAATCAACACTGGTGGAACATGAGCAATTTTACCCGAGAGGGATCATTGTCCGACAATATCTTTTTCGGAGATACTAGCATTCAAGGAACCGATCCTCGGGAGAAACTATGACCGAGAATATAAGAACAATGACGTGGAATATAGAAGGTGCAGTGAATGCTCGAAGCATGTCCCCAACTGATGAACTCGAAGACTCGGACATTGTAATTCCAATGAAACCTTTCTCACGAAGGACTGGAATTTTGAAGGTTTCTACAACAGCCATGTTCTAGACCTGCAGGGACTAAAATGTAGGCCATCCGGTGGAATCACCTGCCTGCTGAAGCTGAGATTTCACCCGTTCACTGTGGAATAGAAGACACCTGAAATGATAGTGGTTAAAACAAGTCTGTGTTCGATCATATGTGTGCATTTCCAGCCGTGGTATAGAGATGAAGATATTATAGATATCATTAACACTGGACTCAACCAGGTGGGACAACAGAAATTGGTTACACTCGCTGGAGACCTTAATTGCAAAGTCGATACTGACAACACTAAGTCAGAGGCAGTCCTTGGATTCCTCCAAGGAGAAGGTCTGAGCGTGATCAACTCTTACACAGAGAAGACATACATCTGTCGCAATGGGAGTAGCACGATCGATTCAGTATTCACAAATATGAAGAACGTGACAAACGTAGTGCAAAGAATACAGAAGAAAATTGTCAGGAAGCATCTGCCTGTAGTTACAAACTTTACTGTACAGCAAAGCATTCCTACCACATCTCACACCATAAAATGGACCAGAGCACTAGATGTACAAACAATCAAGGAATCCACACCTTTGATCATAGAAGCAATACAGCTCTTACAGCATGGACACATTGACAACGCTCTACAGGACCTAGAAGACATCACACTCAGTGCAACTACAGCAATACCAGCATTTAAGAGGAAAACCAAGCCCTGGTTCAATGCAGCCTGTTACCCGTCCAGGAAAACAACGATTCAATTGCTGCACGCAGCGTTAAGGTCACCCTGTGAAGCCTCTCTGTGCGAATACTCCAGGAAAAGACAGAGCTACAAAGTGCCGATCAGAGAAACAAAAAAAAATATTTTGAGCAAACAATGGAGAAGCTTGTAGAAGAAGAAGCTAAGAACCCCTTCAAGGTCTTAAAACCGAGGAATTCAACCTTGCCGAGAGACATTCCTATGGAGGTCTGGCACAACCACGTCAGTAAAGTGTTACAGTCTAAAGACGCTAGACCTTACAATGCTACTGTTGGCCAAGGAAATGTGATTAGCACTGAGTCATTCACTAAAGAAGAGATAGTAGAAGTAATTGCAACACTGAAACCCAATAAAGCCCGTGGACATGATATGATTTTTAGTGAGTATCTGCAGAATTCAGCACATATATTAGCAAAGGCATGGACTGTACTGTTTAATGAATATCTCCAGCAGGGGAGAATTCTGGACAAGTGGAGGATTTTGAGGGTTAAAACACCTTATAAGGGTAGAGGGCCCCGAGTAACCCCGATTCCTACAGAGGCATAGCGCTAGAATGTACATTATATAAAGCCCTGGCGAAACTTCTGACCTTGAAACTGACGGCCATAGTGGACAAGTGTATCCCAGAAGATCAGTTTGATTTTAGAAAAAGTCAATCGACAATCCAAGCAACAGAATGTCTACAGAACGACATACATGAGGCCTTTTACTCATTCAGGACAAATATTTCAGATTCCCCATGGGAATCAACATCTATATCATCTGATGGCTAAGCAGGCATCAATTTTTTGATAATGAGACAAAGTCTCTTAGTGCATTGGCACTGCCGGTGGCTCCAGTTAGCCTACGCAGTGGCCTCCACGGTATGCACTAGGCAGCGTATTGGTAGGTGTGCTAGGTACCAATTGATGAGCCCACCCTAGCACATGAGGGCGAAACGCTGGCAACCAAGAATGAGTTAGCTGGAAAATTTATAATGTCCAATAACGGACCATTTATATTGGTATTATAAAGGGAAACTACACGTTATCTTCGTTGATTATTCCAAGGCATTCGACACCATCAACAGAACGAAGCTAATGATGAAACTCGTGCAACTCGTAAGGGAAGAAAACTCTTTTACGAGTCTAGTGAAAAATATACTTCGGAGGAACTATATTGAAGTGGACGACGCACTTAGGATCTCTAACCCTATCGGCCAGACGACAGGAGTCTCACAAGGGGACCTGCCTAGCCCCCTCCTATTCAACATTGCTACATACGACGTGGTGCAGGCAACGAAGACAGAAGACAAAAAGGTATACCTGTACGCAGATGATACGGCCCTGGTTTCAACATCGATCACTTCGCTATAAAAAGCGTTTGATCACCTAGTGGACTGGGCGAACGACAACGATCTCCAACTTAACAGGCTGAAGACAGTAAAAATGACCTTCAAGAAAGGAGGACTGCAAGCAGCAGAGGACGTTATATACTTAGGCCAGCAACCATTAAGCGATGTGAGCAGATTCAAATATTAGGGAATCACTCTTCAGGCACAGGGGAGAACATTTTATGCACATGTTAGTGAACGAGTGGCCGCATCTCTGATTGCAATAAATGATATCAGACATATCAGGAAGATTTCACTCCAAACAGCGATGGAAATATTTAAATTTAAGGTCATACCCGTAGCTACGTATGGGTTACAGTTAATCTGGGAATGCCTCACGAAAGCGAACTTGAAGGACGTTGAAAACATTAAGGCCACGTATATGAAGCGAGTCCTCGGCGTCTCCAAATTTCCCCCATCCAGACTGATCTACAAGTCGTGCAGCAAAACTATGCTTTTGGAACATCTTCGCCTACAGTTTGGACAGCCATCCACACCAGCTTATGACGAAATAGTGTCCAAACCCCAGAGGAAAAAGAAAGACATCTGGATTGACTTCTACAGCACAGACGCGATGATGACAAATGACTGGAAGGAAGCGAACTATGAGCTGAGGCACCTTGTGACAAGGTTCGCGATCACTGCTTTCACTTCAAAGTCTGTTGCACGGATCGATTCCACGAACCACGTGAAGATTGTAGTTGTTCCTTGTGTGGCAAGTTATGCGAACGATACCACGTGCAATTTTGTGAGAACCGCCGTATGTCGCTTAAGAAATTCTGCTCGGAAGAGAATTAATTCTGTGCAGACTGACAATTATACAAATGAAATTGTAATTTGTAATATCTACTTATATACAGTATGCAAGTTTCTCCATGGCCTTTGGCTGCAATAAACAAATTATTATAATATTCCTGATTCTTCTTTCAAATATATTCTCCAGAAGTTAAAGTGCGTGAGAAAGTAGAGTGATGCTCCTATAATTTCCATTTCTTCCTGTTTCCATTTCTATGCAGGGATAATGATACCTTTCTTCTGGCATCCAGTTCTCTTTTCAGACGACAGAGAGAACTCCTTCCCAACACTGAAGCAATATTACAATAATTGTATTTCTGGGAAAAAGCATCTTGAACTTTTTCAGAATTGTAGGGTGTTATTTCTCTGTTTCTGAGTATAATTTGAATATAGGAAGAATGTTTAATCTTATGTCTGCCCAATGGACAACAGAAGAGAACATATTAACATGTGGAAATGTAATGATGTAATCACAACACAATGACCTTACTAGGCTCATTTAAAATCAAACTACATTCTTTCTTCTGTTCTTGGCTCTAGAAATTATGCATGCTGTACAAATGTTGAGATAACAGGTAAATTACATCCTACCGGGCCAGTTGGTCATGCGGTCAGGGGCACGCGGCTGTGAGCTTGCAACTGGGAGATAGTGGGTTCGAATCCCACTATCGGCAGCCCTGAAGATGGTTTTCCGTGGTTTTCCATTTTCACACCAGACGAATGCAGGGGTTGTACCTTAATTAAGGCCACAGCCGCTTCCTTCCAACCCCTAGGCCTTTCCTATCCCATCGTCGCCATAAGACCTATCTGTGTCGGTGCGACGTAAAGCAACTAGCAAAAAAAAAAAAAGTCCTGGTTTTGGATTGGACTTTAAAGTTGCGATGATGTCCTGGTTTTGGAATTTTAGATTACAGCAAGCCTGTGTTCTCCGAGATGCAGGTCGTAGGACTTTCTGGAGACTGAAGAATGTGATTCTTTCCCTTCTCAATATGACACTTAACTTCCAGGGATTAATCCCCTTCTGTCACTGACTGAAGACCCATGGTAAGTGATCCTTACAGCTCTCTAGAGCAGTCTAACACAGTATTGTCTTTGCATAATGTACAGTTACAGTTTAGCCTCTTCATTTAATGTTTACAGTATTTCTTCTGCACATGTTATTCGAGTTCAGTTCGCTTAAAAAATATTTTTATAGTACAGTATGTCCCAACTATTTCACTTTGTCTCTAAGAATGGAAGTCTTGACAATCAAATTTTCTTATTGTGGTTTTTCTTTTACCAGCTCTTATGTGTCTATCCACCTGTTAGTCACATTTCCTGATATAGCATCGGGTATGAGGGGAGATGAATTTATATGGCATGTTTTTATAGCCAGATGCCCTTCCTGACACCAATACTAGCTGAGAGGTTAATGATAAAATGCCCGTGGGTGTTTTCTTGCCTGTTTCCTATTGGGCGCGTCCCAGGTGGCGGATAGGGGGGCCCTCCGGACTTGTCTGGAGGGTCTGAGGGAAATAAAATACCCTCTTGCGGACCAAAAACAGGCGTTGCCAGAAAACATCTAGAGGCAGTATGATTGTTACTATCCCAAGCGAAGGCTTGGAAGTGGAAACCTCGCCCATACATGCTAGAGAGGCTTCCATGTTACCTCCACATGGGTGATACGGAAAGTGGGTGCTGGTGCTTGAGGTGAAAGCTCACTGCAGTGTGCTGGAACCAACACATCACTTTGCCCTGCGTTGCCTGAACGAGCCGCGGGTTGGGAACGGGGCGAACCCAACCTAGGGTGAACCCATGGCTGTGAACTCAGTCATGGGAATGCCAAGTGGGAACCACGTGAGTAAGTCTACTGAAGGTGGAACAAACCTGGTCGGGTTCAAGGCAGGGGCGAACTGCTGGATGGACGGCTGAGGGACGCGGCACCTGCTACGGGGAGCCTGAGTTGTGGGAGGATAATGTCTGGTGGAATGCCTCATCACGGATGGTGAGAACGCCGCTCAGGACACTAGAAGGGGCATAAACCCTACGTCATATGGAATCATGGACATGCCAAATGAACCACTTAAACAAATACCAAGGGAAGCTAAGGAAGCTCCAGAAGAGCAGGTCCAGCGGCAGGCCCAAAGAGGAGAATATGGAGACAGAAGTCCCAGTAGGGCAGGCTGAATCCAATTCTGAACAAGAAAAGAAGAAGCAACAGGAAAGCAGACTTCTGGACAAAAGGAAAAAAAAGGAGATTTTACTGAGAAAGACCTGAAGAAATCGAAACTAAATGGGATGCATATAGACAGACCACCTCGCACAAGTACCCACCACAAGGCAAAGAAGGAGGCAAGGAAAGAAGCCAAGATAGTGGCTGGGACTTGGGTGGAAAAGAAGCCAAGGAACAGGGATCAGCGAGACGCTACGCCAATAACTACGCCCAAAAGGCCAAGGTCGGAGGAAAGCATGGCATCAAGTTCGGATACAAAACCACCCTCTAAGAAACAGAAGGAAGAAAACGTCCTGCCCTTTTCGGAAAGACTATACTCAGTTAAGGTCGCAATAGTACCTAAGAACTTTTCAGATGGAAAACTCAATAATACCAATATAATGGTCCGTTAGTGGACATTACAAATTTTCCAGCTAACTCATTCTTGGTTGCCTGCGTTTCGCCCTCGTGTGCTAAGTTGGGCTTGTCAGTTGGGACTTAGCACACCTCCCAAGACGCAAGGCTAGTGCATACCGTGGAGGCCACTGCATAGGCTACTTGAAGCCACCAGCAGTGCCAATGCACTATGAGAGCTATGCCTCATTTCCAAAAATTGATGCCTGCCTGGCCATCAGATGATATAGATGTGGTGGCTTCATGTAGCCTATGCAGTGGCCTCCACGGTATGCACTAGCCTTGCGTCTTGGGACGTGTGCCAAGTCCCAACTGACGAGCCCAACTTAGCACACGAGGGCGAAACGCAGGCAACCAAGAATGAGTTAGCTGGAAAATTTGTAATGTCCAATAACGGACCATTATATTGGTATTATAAATTTACTCATTCTGGACAAATATTTTAAGTTCCCTATGGGAATCAACATCTATATCATGGAAAACTCAAGGAGGAAGACGTGACTGAATTGTCATCTGCTCTGATAGCACAAATGAAGCCGCTGTCAGACTGATGTCTGCCAGGCTTCCTTGAGTCACCAAGGTCGTAAAGTGGAGCTATGGTACTGATCTGAGCAAATCCAGAAACAAAAATTTGTCTGGAACAGACAGTATCAAATTGTAACCCATGGAAAGGGGAGACCCTAGAGGTGGCGGACACAAAAAAGGTGCTGAACATGACCAAGGTCATCACCATGTTCCCACCTCCTTTTGACCAGATGAAAGTGGAGAATGTTCTTGTCAGAATCAATCAGCACGGTACCAAATTTATAACGCAAGAGTGGAGAGTGCTGAATGCCATTTCACAATTAAAAATAGGAGAGGATTTCCACCAATCAATACTTATTTATTGTATATATTAAACTACAGGACCGGTTTCGACCTCATATTCAAGGTCATCTTCAGCTGAACCATACATACATATTTATATAATGAAGCTTTGATTAAGATTGTGGTGTTGAAGGAATGCCATATGATAATGATGTACATTTAGTTACATTAGTTACATACAAATGGGGCACGTCTTAGCGTGAACTGGCGTATATGTCATTCTGTACAATATTGCAACTGTATGTCTAAAATGTTGAAGGTCTTAAAACTAGTGTATAAAACACGTCTTTTCCTAAACTAACTTATATATATATGTACAAGATAAAAACAATATATAAAAACACTTCATGCATATGAACATTCGTTCTTGCTTGGTGGTCAATACATCGACTAACTTCCGTATTTAAGTCTTATTCACAGTTGTACACTTCAGCTGCTATTCTTGGAGTTTGTAAAATTGCATGGATAAAAGTTTTGTCTTCCTGTGCGTATGTGAGATAAAACACTTTCAATTTTAAAAAGGTGCCAAATGTATGGATGAAATTCAAGTAAAATTTTACATCACTCTAGATCAGTACACCAACCCAAATTACAACATAAATGAAATCACAGAAAAAACTAACATCATCTTCAATACAGTTATCCCCGCCCTAAAAAAACCCTTACCTTAAGTTAATTGATAAACAGAACGCAACAAGCAACAGAAAAACACCAAACAACACACCCAGCTCCATCCCTACCCCCACAACAACAACTCTCCAGCTACCCCTCCTTCCCTTCCCCTCACAGCAGCTAGTATAAACCCAAGAAGAACACGAAGTAGTACATTACAAGCTCGCATGTCAAACACAACTCAGCTACACCAACAACAGTAAGTATATATTCCAATTCACACACATAACCCTTAGACATTCCTCCACACAATATCACTTATAACTCAATCTTATCTTCCACAGATAAACATAACATCATTGCACAGCTACAAATGGGAAAGGAGCCACTACTTTGAAACCAATGTCATCCATATTTACGGACGCCAAAAAGACAACATGAATTGGTTCTAATAAAAAGGGCAACACACACAGCAGAGCTGAACATATTTTACTTGAATTTCATCCATACATTTGGCACCTTTTTAAAACTGAAAGTGTTTTATCTCACATACGCACAGGAAGACAAAACTTTTATCCATGCAATTTTACAAACTCCAAGAATAGCAGCTGAAGTGTACAACTGTGAATAAGACTTAAATACGGAAGTTAGTCGATGTATTGACCACCAAGCAAGAACGAATGTTCATATGCATGAAGTGTTTTTATATATTGTTTTTATCTTGTACATATATATAAGTTAGTTTAGGAAAAGACGCGTTTTATACACTAGTTTTAAGACCTTCAACATTTTAGACATACAGTTGCAATATTGTACAGAATGACATACGCCAGTTCACGCTAAGACGTGCCCCATTTGTATGTAACTAATGTAACTAAATGTACATCATTATCATATGGCATTCCTTCAACACCACAATCTTAATCAAAGCTTCATTATATAAATATGTATGTATGGTTCAGCTGAAGATGACCTTGAATATGAGGTCGAAACCGGTCCTGTAGTTTAATATATACAATAAATAAGTATTGATTGGTGGAAATCCTCTCCTATTTTTAATTGTGCAATTGTCAATACGGAAATGAAGATTATAGATTACGAATGCCATTTCAGTCGACAAGAGAGGAAGGACAGTCATTTTAGCCCTTGGTGAAAGAGACTTTGAAGAGCTAAAAAACAGAAGCCTTAAGGCTTAGTTTGGACTCGAACAGATTGAGTTTCAGGTCATCAGGGGAAAAACTAAACCCAATGTTGATAAAGATGGTGCTGAAGGTCCTTCAGGCCAATCTTCAGCATAAAAAAGCAGCTGCGGCCAATTTTGCCCGAAAGTTCAAGTCCGAGGCTATTGACTTGGCCCTTGTTCAGGAGCCTTTGGTAGTCAAGGGCAGCGTAGAAGGACTGGCGGAATCTGGAGGTAAGCTAAATGTACGGTACAACTTCGGAAATATCCAGAACATGTCTTCTTGTGAACAGAGAATTAAAATGTCTTATGTTACACGAACAATGTTCACGGGACTTAACCGTGGCCAAGATTAAACTTGGAAATTGGGAGGGACCCAGAGAAATTACCGTAGGCTCTGCATACCTGCCATATGACTCGACTAATCTGCCCCCAACAGAAAAGGAGAACACCTACTCCTTGGAGCAGATACAAATTCACACCACACGGCATGGGGCAGCACAAACTACAATGCAAGAGGCGAGTCTTTACTCGAGTTTATTATTGGAACCGAGTTGACGATACTAAACCTAGGAAAGAAGCCTACATTTGTAAATAAAAACCGTAGGGAGGTAATACACATTACACTAAGCACTACGCATATTGCAAATTTCATTCAAGACTGGAAGGTGCTGGAGGAACCATCACTGGCAGACCACCAGCACAATCAATTTGCAACAGATGCGAGACAATGTGGGAACGAGATGTACAGAGACCCAAAAAGAACTAACTGGGATAGATACAGAGAAGTTCTAGGGAAGGCTGTACACAAAATTCCAACTACGTGAGAAGACAGAAAGAATTGGATGAGGCAGTCGAACTAGTAGAAGAGGCCATTATAGACTCATTCCATGACAACTGTCCTCCCAAAGAAAAGAAAACCACCAATAAGTAAGGTGGTGGAACAACAAACTAGCCAAAATGAAAAGAGAGGTTAGGATGCTGTATAGAATATCGTCTAGAAATGGTATGTGGGATGTATATCATAGGAAACTCACTGAGTATAACCTAGAGATACGGAAAGTAAAACGAAAATCTTGGAGACTGTTCAGTGAGAAAGTGGAATCACACACCGAAACAGCAAGGCTCCAGAAGGTTAGGAAAGCAACCCATATAAATCAAGTGGGGACACTGGAGAAACCAGATGGATCATTTACTCAGGCAGGTAGGTACACGCTGGAGATACTAATGACATGTCACTTTCCTGAGGCTGAGGAGATGACAGAAGAAGAAACGGTAGGAACAGAGACTGGAGCTCGAAGAGCAGACTGGAACTGGGCCAACAGAATAATAAAACATAACCATGTAAAATGGGCAAACGACGCATTTCATCCTATAAAGGCGCCAGGGTCAGATGAGATAATTCCGATACTCCAACAGGAAGGTCGGGAGATACTCGTCAATGCCCTGACGGACCTTTTCAGAGCCAGTCTAGCCTTAGGGTACATGCCGAAATCATGGTCTGAAGCTAAAGCAGTATTCATAACTTAGCCTAGAAATGTAAATTATGCCCAAGCCAAAGCATACAGACCATTATGTTTAACCTCCTTCATGCTGAAAGCAATGGAGAAAATTCTCGATAAATATATCAGAACGGTGCAGCTGAACTCAACGTTATATGAAAATCAGTTTTCATATAGACCTGGCAGATCCACTGAAGTAGCACTCCACCAGTTGGTTTGTAAACTAGAGGGAAGCCTAGAATATAAAGAAATTGCACTAGCGGCATTTCTAGATATAGGAGCCGTTAGCAATACAACGCATAACTATGATCAAAGCACTGGAAAAGGCAAGGTAAGTAAATCGGTCGTCAAATGGATTAAATCCATGTTAGACGGATGGAAGATAAAAACAACCCTGTTTGAAGAAACGCTGATGGTTAGGGCCACCCGAGGCTGTGCTCAGGGAGGAGTTCTTTTGCCTCTGCTGTGGAACCTCGTGAACAAAATCATAGCTATGCTCAACGAACAGGGTTTTTATACACAAGCATACGCAAATGACCTAGTGATTGAGGTACGAGGTAAGGTGATGAGTGTTATCCAGGACCTCATGCAAAGATCACTTAACCTTGTGGAGAACTGGTGTCGGGAAGAACTACCAGTAAACCCGAAGAAGATAACTCTGGTCCCTTTCACAAGAAGGAATAAATTAGAGGGAAAAAGAACACTGAAGCTACCTGGGGAAGCTACCTGGACCAGAGAGATATATATATATATATATATATATGGAAGAACAGGTACTGCACCTAAATGTAGTGTTATATAAAAATCTAACCTGGAATCCACATATAGAAAGGAACATAATCCAGGCTAAGAACTTGCTGTATGCATGTAAAAGAGCCATCGGGAAGACATGGGGCCTAAGACCATCAATGGTAATGTGGGTATACACAACGATCATTAGACCATTGATGGCCTATGCTGCAATCATCTGGTGGCAGAAAGTAAGTCAAGGAAAAGTTAGCAGTAGATTGGATAGCCAACAGAGAATTGCATGCATAGCCATAACTGGGGCTATGAGAACTACACGGACAGAAGATTTGAATACTTTACTAGACCTCCTATCACTATGCAATTTCATAAAAAGGACAGGCTACAATGAATTCATATAGATTGGCACAATCAGAGTGCTAGAATGCACCAAGACCTAATCTAGGACACTTTAAAATTAACAGAGTAATAACACAGGAAGTTCTACACATGCCTTCTGATCATATGATACCAAAGTACAACTTTGAAAAACTGTTTTGAGACCCAGATAATAAAAAAAGAAGACTGGGATATCAACAAATGGAATACTGAAAAAGAAGATATAGTGTGGTGGACTGACGGCTCAAAGATTGTGGATAGCACCGGAGGAGGGATCAATGGGGGAAGACCTGAGAGATCAATCGAGATGAGCGTGGGCAAACACACTACAGTCTTTGAAGCTGAAGTAATAGGTATCACAACATGTCTTGAAGAAAATCTGAAAATGAACTATAGGAATAAGAACATTTTCATTTTTACGGACAGCCAAGCGGCCATTAAGGCACTAGAAGCAGTCCGGATAATATCCAGAATTGTCTGGTATTGCCATTCACTTCTGCTGAAGCTCTCAAAGTACACCACTGTCAAAATAATATGGGTACCAGGGCATGCAGGTATAGAAGGAAATGAGAAGGAAGGTAAACTGGCCAGGAAAAGGGCAGAAACACATTTTGTAGGCCCAGAACCTGTACGCGGGATTTCCTATGGACAAGCCCAACACTACGTAGGAAAATGGGTACAAAAGAAACAAATGGAGAACTGGAAAAATCCTCCAAGATGCAGACTTGCAAAGGAACTGATAAGAGGACCAAACAAGAAGCATATTAAAGAACTGTTGAAACTCAGCAGAGAAAATAAAAGATGGGTAGTAGGACTGTTGACAGGACACTGCCATCTGAAAGAACACCTACATAGAATTGGAGTAATAAGAGACAATATATGTAGAAAATGCAATAAAGCAGAGGAATCAGCTGAACACATACTTTTTGAATGTGAGGCGCTGGGTAGAATTAGACTCTCCACTTTAGGATTACCAGGTGAAGAGAGAGAAAAAATCCAAGAAGACCCAATAAGAACAACCTGCAACTTTGTGATGGGAGCAGGTATATCCAGGTGGGAATAAAGGAAAAACATGGTAGCAAAAGATCTTAGAGGTCGATGCTAATTAGGAACTAATATTTAGGCGCCCCATGTAGGAAAGAAGAAGAAGAATGATAAAATGAATGATGGTGTAGGAAATTAGGCAAGCAAAAGGAATAGGCTGATGCCTATGAATAGGAAGTGTTGCAGGATTTTCTTTCAGTGAAAATGAGAAACCACAGAAAACCATTTTCATAAGAGCCGATGGGAGGGTTCAAACCCTCTTGTCTTTCAAATGGAGAGCTTGGCTCCTCAGTCGTAGCACATTACTGTAATATTATGTTATTTTGGTATTGTTTACAAACAAGGAAATCTATCAGCAGTGTGTTCATGTGTATTTCAGGGTATTAATTTTCATGTATTACCCTTTTAAGAAGTTTCTTCATACGAGTGGTCCCTTGAAAACTTTTTAACAGAGTTTTACTAAATATGTATATAAATACGCAAGCTATACCAAAAATAGTCAGGATTTATTGTCCATTACAACTATAAAAAATTTTAAAAACCTGGCAAAGATTCATATAGGATGGAGGGTACTATCCATATGCTGGAAAGCAAGATATAGCCAGGCTGCCATTAGGAAAACAGTGGTTTCCTTGCCTTGTACTTTTTCTGTCTACATGATATCTCCAAAGCATGTTTGTTACTCAATCTGTCATTATACCTGTTCATGATTTCAGAGAATGATTCCTCAATTATCACCGTCCAGATGTCTAACATGCACACAAAACCAGAGGACATTTTCACGTTTACTCCAGACGTATAATTTCGAAACTTTCTAGTTTTTGCACATTTCTCATATTCAAGTAGAAACTTCTCAATCTGCAACAAGTTGAACAATCGTGTAAGGTGTTCACACAATACACCCATTTCATATACTAGACAAGGTAGCTATTCACCAGATCTTGAACTCCTACAGTTATAATTCCCTACACAATTTGTACAAAATATATACACCGAATCTAAGTAAGTAAGTAAGTAAGTATCTTGTGTACTTGTCTGCAACTGTGATGCCATGAATTTAGTGTCAGAACCTCTACATTCACATGGATTCAAACCCACAGAGACTTGACTCTTCAATGCAGAAGTCACACATATATTGGCTGAAATATGAATAGCAGTCACCTTGGTAAGCAATTAGTGACTATGTCATTCACCACCCCAGCACCAGATTCAAGATGCTAGCAGCGTTCCATACAGACAAAGCAAAAATTGATAATATGATATGCTGGTAGAGTAATTAACATAATCAAAAAATAATAGAAAAGCAAGAAGAATCACTAAAATGGAAGTCCAGAAATTTTGTACTGCATACTTCATATCACGAAATCCTTAAAAGTATTATATTTGGGCTTACTGAAATCATGTAGTAACAAAAGCAGCAACTGGTCTCATCTTTTCATTTGCAGTTCATAGATATTGTTTTTATACTTCATCAAATGAAACAAGTGATGAGGGTAAATGTGGAAATACTCTACATGTTACAGGAAAAGATTCCCAGTCACTCTTAGCAAAGAGGTGGAAAGTACGAAGCCAGAAGAACAAACTCAGTCAAGGAAAATGATCAACTGACCTTCAGCATAATATCCCTCCTTCGAGACAAAACAGCAACTTTTTCCAACAAATCAAGGAGGAGCAATAGTGGTGCCATCCATTTAGGTGTAGGCATATTACTGCAAGCAGTCATCAGCTTCTGGGTTTCCAATAAAAGTTTAACCAGTGATGGAAGTACACCAGATCGTTCAACCACAAGAGCACACGGAATGTGCATTTCTTGAAATCCAGGGCCCTGAGTGGACAAAAACAAGTAAGACTTTAGTTCAAATAAACTCAAAAAGATCAACTGTAAAAGCACCAGTGTTTTGCCCCAGTGTGGCTTGGGCTCATCAGTTAGAAACTGCCCCTTTCCAAGACACTAGCTTGCAAGTACTCTGTTAGCATTTTTTGGTAAAGCTTTCACTTCTAAAAGTGATTATTAACATAAATGAGTAAAAAGTCATGAATCACACACACAGAAATGAAAATTAAAGACTTTTCTTTCAGTGAAGTCTCACGACCAACAAAAACAATACCCTAAATATGGATTATTCATACTTCATCATACATTCTTATGAAAATCAAGGAACAAAAAATTATAGTAACAATATCAGTTAGAGCATAACACTTGGGATACCTGACTTTTGAAAATGTCTGAATAAGACCACATCCTATGCATGAAAGGAATACAAATATTATTTGTGAACAAATTTAATAAAAAGTGATTGTATTACATATTAAAATTTTACAACTGATTTATTGATATCCACCTTTTCAATACTTTACCATCCTTGTGACTGGGATATAATTATTCTACTTAGGTTGTTTTGGTACAGGTTTCGCTTGTCCTAGCAACTCAATTCTCTAAATTAGTCAGAGCTCTGAACCAGATGTTACATAAGTAAGATCGTCCCAAAAGAACTAATTGTTTAAAATAATTTATGTATGATTATTTGATACATTTTGTTGATCACAGTTTACTAATGGTGGATGGTTAAATAGGTTGATTATAACCTAAGATTGTAAAGGGTTGTATTTTATTATCTTTCCATCCCATACGGATAAAATATAAGCATAACATCAAAACACACCAGTATTGATGCTAAGTTAACAATAAAGACAAATGGGTAAACAGTAATCAAATGTTCGAGCTGGATCCATGACTGAAGTACCCCATTTGACTAGCTGGTCCATTGATGTTTCGAGTGTGTTCTATTTATAGTATTGTAAGAACAAGGACAAGATAGGACAAGCAAAACATGTACCACAACAACCTAAGTAGAATAATTATATCTTAGTCACAATGATTGTAAAGTAATGAAAAGGTGGATATCAATAAATCAATGTAAAATTTTAATATACTGAAATTCAATATGGCTGAAATAATGAGATTAATCACTCCTAATGTATTACATATGCCATAACAGATTACTCACTTGGTGGCGCATGTAAAATCTCACGAATTACCCTTAATATACGTACTGTACATAAGCATTTGTTCTGCAGGGATACAGTATGGACTATTTCAAGGAATGCACACCCTCCAAGACATCTTTGGTTTCAGACAATCAGATTTTTTAATAACACTGCGATAACGCACGAGGTCTAACCAATGTAGTGCTGTTCCTTATCGCTCTCAAATGCGATTTTATTTGATGTAAATAAATATTATACGAGAACACGTTCACTTCCTTGTGTAAACTACTTTATTGTTACTGTAAGTCACAACACACAATTACACACAATAGCTAGTGTCACTAACCACAATTAATAGCGAAGTACCCTAAAGTTGCTTCTGACAGGTACAGATATCAATGACACTGACTCGCCCACTATAACACACACACCCTTGAACTGGCTAGCTCATTGACTGATAGCTCGATATATATACTGTTCGATCAACCGTCTAAAATTATCGATTTCTGGAAGGGTTCTTACAACACTATATATATGTAACACACTCGAAACATCGATCGAGCAGCTAGTCGAATGGAGTACTCCAATAGTGGATCCAGCTCGAACATTCTATTACTGTTTACCAATGCATGTGGAAATCTCTCCAACATTACTATTCTCTCTACATGTATCTGGATAATAAACCTTACAGTAAGTTTCCAGAACTCTTCATATGTACCATATTATAGCAGAATACACCGAATATATGAACATTATAGAGTATTTTTTCAGCATTTGATTAAACAGATTTTGAGGTTAAACTTATACACAACACATATTTGAGGTTATACAGATTTACAATACGTATTTACATTACAGGGAAACCATGTATTAGTCATATTTAACATTTAATAAAAGATAATTTAGGATTTAATCAGATATAATTAACATATATTGAACATAATAATTGGAGGTTTTACAACGGTTAGGATATCATACCTACGATGACATCCTGAACCCCTATTCAACTGCATTATTTTAACCTTAGTACGATAAAAATTTTGTACAATGGTAATCATGGTAATTTAGTTTTCTTCCTAATACATGGTAACATATATTACACTACAAAAGCGTCAACATGAATCTGAACTGTAAATGTTGCATTTAGCAATATGGATTCAATATTTATAACCTTAAATAGGTCTTTGTAAAAGTTATTTTCTTAGTATCTACAAAATAAATTAAGCACCACAGAGATGTTAAGAGAAATTGCAAGTTAATAAGCAATAGTTCATCTAATCTCAAATTTGCAGAACTGAAGGTTAACTAACCTAAACTTTTAACAAACGATTCAATTCTGAAGTCAGGCTTGTTTTACAGTTTTCATATTTTAAAGTTAATTTTCATTTTCATTCAGTACTCGCAATTATCCAAGCTAACTGAGACCAAGACTATCTTGGATATTGAAATACTTGGACAATATGGAGAATCAAGTGTTAATAGGTCATATATGATGGAAAGTGCTTTAAACTGGAGAGCAATTGTTTAAACCAAACCATTTCCCATGGCACTACAGCCCTTGAAGGGCCTTGGCCTACCAAGCGACCGCTGCTCAGCCCGAAGGCCTGCAGATTATGAGGTGTTGTGTTGTCAGCACGACAAATCCTCTCGGCCGTTATTCTTGGCTTTCTAGACTGGGGGCACTATCTCACCGTCGGTTAGCTCCTCAATTCTAATCACGCACGCTGAGTGGACCTCGAACCAGCCCTCAGGTCCTGACCTGGCAGGGAATCGAACCTGGGGCCTCCGGGCAAGAGGCAGGCACACTACCCCTACACCGCGGGGCCGGCTGGAGTAATTGTTTAGTAGAACATAACAGCTTAAAATATACACTGAATACCTTATAATACAGTACATTAAAGTGTAGATTACATTATTAAATGAGAAGATTACTTTTCTGAAAAATACTCTCCTAGATTTTTGGGCTAACCTTTTGCCTCACTTGGACACTACAATGTAACGCCAATACTGCAGGGACAGTAGATCAAGCAGCATACACGCTTCGTATTGTTCAATGTAGGTTATAACATCTTCAATAACCTTCAGTCCATCAGAATGTGATATTTCTGGGGGTACTCTTGTTGGTCAGGCTCCCTCATAATTTTCTTCACGACTGATGACCAAATCAACATCATCGGTAACCTCCATTTGTTGATTTCGGTTACATCTCTAGAGGAGATCTGCATTTTCAACTGCTGTTTCCACTGGTACCTCATTAGCTATCTGGACGAGTAGATATATATATACATTTTCATTGTCCAATGCTGCAAAGATGGGTTGGATTTCTACAAGCCAATCAGCTTTCACCATGATCTTTCAAGTGTTGAGTTCTTAAGTTAATCCCACACCGTCACAATCCAATTTGAAACATCTTTCAGTTACTTTTATCCAAAACTTCCCTTACGCCACATTCTATCTGGAAATCGACATCTGAAGAAGCCTTCACTGGTAGTTTCATTTTACTGTCTCAAGAATAAAGAAAAAAAGAAAGTAATTGTGAAAGATGATTCAAATTTGACACCAACAAACTTCGTAGTGGCGATGTAAAAACCATGTTCTTGCTGCCTAATGTGACCTCACTAATACAGCTCCTACGAAGCTTGTTGGTATCCCAATGTAACGGCGAATTGTCCTACAATATTGTCACTATTCCAGAGGGCTCTTTCCTTATTAGGAATGCCTCAAAATAAGGAAAAAATTAGTTTAAACACAATTCATTAAAAATGTGCCGTCATCAACACGCTTTTTGTGACCTTCAGTACAATATCCCTCCTCCATGACAAGATGGCAAGTAGTTCAACCTCTAGTTAACAGCCAGCGTAACAAGCTGAAAACTAAGCCAGTACGTAAAAATAGAGATATTCAGGAACCGTTCACAACTGCTGGCAGCAGTAATATGGATATCTTCAGGGCTGGTTTCAATGCGTTAAGGCAGCTGGATGGGTTTACACAGCTTAAAATGGTTATATTTTCCATATTCTTTTCTGAACCCAGAAGCATTTTGCTGCAAAGGTTTTGGTAAGTAGCATTCTGTGAAGTTCAGCCTGGTCTAGGTGCAGTTGAGGATTTGAACAGATGCAAGTCCATGATGCGAAACAACAACTGTCATTCTTGAATGAAATTCAGAAACTTTAGATGAATTAGCTTATAATTTTTCCCCACTAATATAAAGCTATCTAATGCTGTATCTTCTTCCTCTATCTGTCCACCCATCCATTGCTTCCAGTAAAACCTTCTTCACCATCATTACATTTCAAAATAATTCAATTTCTTTAGCTTGCACCATAGGAGCATTTACTGGACTTCCTATGCTCAGCAAGTGTGAAAATCACAAAAATAAATCCTCGGATGTCTGCTCATATTCACCTACGTGCTAAACCACTGACCTGGCTAACACTTCGAATCACCCATGTTCCAATGTCCTTCCGCTTATATCCCTGATCTCCAGAGTCGCTTCCTCAACTCCATAATCAGCAGAAACTTTTTTTAACAGACCCTCCTTTATCCAACCTTTCTGCTGGTATTATTATTTTTATTTTCTTTACTGTAGATAAGTCCTAGTTTGTGAACCATGGGCAACGGCTGAGTGGCCTAGTAAGTGGTCCTGAGAGTCGGGATACCAGTTGCTATGGAACGGGAGTGGGCATCTCGGACATAT
Organism: Anabrus simplex; assembly: GCF_040414725.1. NCBI lineage: Eukaryota > Metazoa > Arthropoda > Insecta > Orthoptera > Tettigoniidae > Anabrus > Anabrus simplex. Next base: position 642,518,403 of record NC_090266.1, on the reverse strand, counting down.
TCTGAGTCATGCCCCTCATTGTGCTCAAGAGGCTAGGACTATACAATTCACCGGTGGTCCATAACCCGTTAGAGGAGAGATCCTCACTTGGACTATGTGCCAGTAGGGTAGCATCCTGCTTCATGAATTTACCAAGCTCAGAACATTTTAAGCAAGCCTCGGACCTATGGGAGTAATGGAGTCCCACTCCTATTTGACAGGCGAGGGACTCCTTGGAAACAACCTGGCGAACGAAATGGAATTCGATGGGGAGCTTTCAATATTAATGGGGCTTATGGAAGAAAGAAGGTAGAACTGGCTGAGTCAGCAAAGAGGATGCATCTGGATGTGCTAGGAGTAAGTGATATTCGGGTAAGGGGAGATAACGAGGAAGAGATAGGAGATTATAAAGTGTACTTTACGGGTGTTAGAAAGGGAAGGGCAGAGTCTGGGGTAGGGCTCTTTATCAGGAATACCATTGCAAGCAATATAGTTTCTGTTAGGCACGTAAACGAGCAAATGATGTGGGTAGATTCGTCAGTTGGAGGAATTAGGACAAGAATTGTGTCCGCGTACTCACCATGTGAGGGTGCAGATGAGGATGAAGTTGACAAGTTTTATGAAGCATTGAGTGACGTCGTGGTCAGGGTCAACAGCAAAGATAGAATAGTGCTAATGGGTGATTTCAAAGCAAGAGTTGGGAATAGAACTCAAGGATACGAAAGGGTGATTGGTAAATGTGGGGAAGATATGGAAGCTAATGGGAACGGGAAGCGTTTGCTGGATTTCTGTGCTAGTATGGGTTTAGCGGTTACGAATACATTCTTCAAGTATAAGGCTATTCACCGCTACACATGCGAGGCTAGGGGTACCAGATCCATAATAGACTATATCTTAACAGACTTCGAATTCAGGAAATCTGTTAGGAATGTACGAGTTTTCTGCGGATTTTTTGATGATACAGACCACTGTTTGATGTGTAGTGAACTAAGTATCTCTAGGCCTAGGGTAGAGAAAGTGAAATCAGTCTGCAAACGAATAAGGGTAGAAAATCTCCAAGACGACGAAATTAGACAGAAGTACATGGATATGATTAGTGAGAAGTTTCGAACAGTAGACAGTAAGCAGGTTCAGGATAAAGAAAGTGAATGGGTGGCATACAGGGATGCTGTAGTAGAAACGGCAAGGGAATGCCTAGAAACAACTGTGTGTAAAGATGGGAAAAGGTGAACATCTTGGTGGAATAATGAAGCGAGAGCAGCCTGCAAACGTTAAAAGAAGGTTTATCAGAAATGGCTCCAAACAAGGGCAGAGGCAGACGGGGATTTGTACATAGATGAAAGAAACAGTGCAAAACAAATAGCTGTTGAATCCAAAAAGAAGTCGTGGGAAGATTTTGGTAATAACCTGGAAAGGCTAGGTCAAGCAGCAGGGAAACCTTTCTGGACAGTAATAAGGAATCTTAGAAAGGGAGGGAAAAAGGAAATGAACAGTGTTTTGAGTAATTCAGGTGAACTCATAATAGATCCCAGGGAATCACTGGAGAGGTGGAGGGAAGATTTAGAACATATTCTCAATGTTAAAGTTAATCATCCTGGTGGTGTTGCAAACACCCAAGCTCATGGGGAGGAGGAAAATGATGTTTGTGAAATTATGCTTGAGGAAGTGGAAAGGATGGTAAATAAACTCCATTGTCATAAGGCAGCAGGAATAGATGAAATTAGACCTGAAATGGGGAGGTATAGTGGAAAGGCAGGGATGAAATGGCTTCATAGAGTAGTAAAATTAGCGTGGAGTGTTGGTAAGGTACTTTCAGATTGGACAAAAGCAGTAACTGCACCTATCTATAAGCAAGGGAACAGGAAGGATTGCAACAACTATTGAGTTATCTCACTGATTAGTATACCAGGCAAAGTATTCACTGGCATCTTGGACGGGAGGGTGCGATCAGTCGTTGAGAGGAAGTTGGATGAAAACCAGTGTGGTTTCAGACCACAGAGAGGCTGTCAGGATCAGATTTTCAGTACGCGCCAGGTAATTGAAAAATGCTACGAGAGGAATAGGCATTTGTGTTTATGTTTCGTAGATCTAGAGAAAGCATTTATGTTGACAATTGGGCTTCAGTGAAAATTGATGGTAGAATGAGTTCTTGGTTCAGGGTACTTACAGGGGTTAGACAAGGCTGTAAGCTTTCACCTTTGCTCTTCGTAGTTTACATGGATCATCTGCTGAAAGGTCTAAAATGGCAGGGAGGGAGACAGTTAGGTGGAAATGTAGTAAATAATTTGGCCTATGCTAACGACTTGGTCTTAATGGCAGACTGTGCAGAAAGCCTGCAGTCTAATATCTTGAAAGGCATAACAGTCAATAATGATAATGTATGTATGTACGTGTGTACATCACACCAACACAGATGGGTCTCGTGGTGACTATGGGGTAGGAAAGGGCTAGGAGTGGGAAGGAAGCGACTGTGGCCTTAAGGTAGAACCCTAGCATGGAACTGGAAATCAAGTGCGGATGACATAAAATTGTTAGTGTTGAACTGTAGAAGTACTGTAAAGGAAGGAATAGAATTAAGTAATTTAATAGATATATATTTACCAGATATTGTAATAGGTGTTGAATCATGGCTGAGAAATGATGTAATGGATGCAGAAATTTTCTCATGGCACTGGAGTGTGTATCGTAGAGATAGGATAGGAATGGTGGGAGGGGGAGTATTCATTCTGGTGAAAGAAGAATTTGTAAGCTACAAAAAATTTAAAGATGAGACACATTAAATTCTAGGTGTAAGGCTCATTTCTAAAGATAGTAGGCAACTTCATATATTTGGAGTGTACAGTCCGGGAAAGGGTAGCACTGACACGGATTCGGAATTATTTGATAGGATAGTCGGCTATGTGGGAAATGACATAGAAAGAAATGTGATTGTAGCGGGAGATCCGAATTTGCCAGATGTCAGTTGGGAAGAAAATGCGAACAACAGGAAGCATGACCAACAAATGGCAAATAAATTATTATGGGAAGGACAGCTAATTCAGAAAGTGATGGAACCAACCAGAGGGAAAAATATCCTGGATGTGGTGGTGATAATACCAGATGAGCTCTATAGGGAAACTGAAGGAATAAATGGTGTTAGTGATCATGAAGCTGTTTTTGTCGTAGTCAAAATGTTTTTTTTTTTGCTAGTTGTTTTACGTCGCACCGACACAGATAGGTCGTATGGCGACGATGGGACATGAAAGGGCTAGGAGTGGGAAGGAAGCGACCATGGCCTTAAATAAGGTACAGCCCCAGCATTTGCCTGGTGTGAAAATGGGAAACCACGGAAAACCATTTTCAGGGCTGCCGACAGTGGGGTTCGAACCTGCTATCTCCCGAATACTGGATACTGGCCGCACTTAAGCGACTGCAGCTATCGAGCTCGGTCGTAGTCAAAAATAAATGTGATAGAAAGGAAGGTCTAAAAAGTAGGACTATTAGGCAGTACCATATGGCTGATAAAGCAGGCATGAGGCAGTTTCTAAAAAGTAACTATGATCGGTGGAAAACTGTAAATAAAAATGTAAACAGACTCTGGGATGGGTTTAAAGAAATTGTTGAGGAATGCAAAAACAGGTTTGTACCTTTAAGGGAGATAAGGAATGGTAAAAACCCACCTTATTATAATAGAGAAAGAAAGAGACTAAGAAGGAGGTGCAGACTGGAAAGAAATAAGAGTTAGAAATGGCTGTGGAAGTAAGGAGAAATTGAAGGAACTTACTAGAAAATTGAATCTAACAAAGAAGGCAGCTAAAGATAACATGATGGCAAGCATAATTGGCAGTCATACAAATTTTAGTGAAAAATGGAAGAGTATATATATATATAGGTATTTCAAGGCAGAAACAGGTTCCAAAAAGGACATTCCAGGAATAATTAATGAACAAGGGGAGTGTAAATGCGAGGATCTTCAAAAGGTAGAAGTATTCAGTCAGCAGTATGTAAAGATTGTTGGTTACAAGGAAAATGTCGAGATAGAGGAGGAGACTAAGGCCAATGAAGTATTAAAATTTACATATGATAACATTGACATTTACAATACGATACAAATGTTGAAAACTAGAAAAGCGGCTGGAATTGATCAGATTTCTGGGGATATACTAAAGACAATGGGTTGGGATATAGTACCATATCTGAGGTACTTATTTGATTTGTTTGGTCAGAGGAGCTATACCAGATGAATGGAGAGTTGCTATAGTAGCCCCTGTGTATAAAGGAAAGGGTGATAGACATAAAGCTGAAAACTACAGGCCAGTAAGTTTGACATGCATTGTATGTAAGCTTTGGGAAGGCATTCTTTCCGATTATATTAGACATGTTTGTGAAATTAATAACTGGTTCGATAGAAGGCAGTTCGGTTTTAGGAAAGGTTATTCCACTGAAGCTCAACTTGTAGGATTCCAGCAAGATATAGCAGATATCTTGGATTCTGGAGGTCAAATGGACTGTATTGCGATTGACCTGTCTAAAGCATTTGATAGGGTGGATCATGGGAGACTACTGGCAAAAATGAGTGCAAATGGACTAGACAAAAGAGTGACTGAATGGGTTGCTATATTTCTAGAAAATAGATCTCAGAGAATTAGAGTAGGTGAAGCTTTCTCTGACCCTGTAATATTTAAGAGGGTAATTCCTCAAGACAGTATTATCGGACCTTTATGTTTTCTTATATATATAAATGATATGAGTAAAGGAGTGGAATAGGAGGTAAGGCTTTTTGCGGATGATGTTATTCTGTATAGAGTAATAAATAAATTTACAAGATTCTGAGCAACTGCAACGCGACCTCGATAATGTTGTAAGATGGACAGCAGGGAATGGTATGTTGATAAACGGGGTTAAAAGTCAGGTTGTGAGTTTCACAAATAGAAAAAGTCCTCTCAGTTTTAATTCCTGCATTGATGGGGTGAAAGTTCCTGTTGGGGATCATTGTAAGTATCTAGGTGTTAATATAAGGAAAGACCTTCATAGGGGTAATCACATAAATATGATTGTAAATAAAGGGTACAGATCTCTGCACATGGTCATGAGGGTGTTTGGGGGTTGTAGTAAGGATGTAAAGGAGAGGGCATATAAGTCTCTGGTAAGACCTCAACTCGGGTGTAAGGGACCCTCACCAGGATTACCTGATTCAAGAATTGGAAAAAATCCAAAGAAAAGCAGCTTAATTTGTTCTGGGCGAATTCCGACAATTGAGTAGCGTTACAAAAATGTTGCGAAGTTTGGCGTGGAATGACATTAGTAGACGAATAAGTTTGAGTGGCGTTTATAAAAGTAGGAAAGATCACAATATGAAGATAAAGTTGGAATTCAAGAGGACAAACTGGGGCAAATATTCATTTATAAGAAGGGGAGTTAGGGATTGGAATAACTTACCAAGGGAGACGTTTAATAAATTTCCAAATTCTTTGAAATCATTTAGGAAAAGGCTAGGAAAACAACAGATAGGGAATCTGCCACCTGCGCGACTGCCCTAAATGCAGATCAGTATTGATTGATTGATTGACTGATTGATTGATAAAAACGGAAAACCATCTTCAGCACTGCCAACAGAGGGGTTCAAACCCACTACCCCCCCGAATGCAAGGTAACAGCTAAGTAGGGTTAAATTTTGTTTCCAGAGATACCACATACCTTTTTCGTTTGTCATTCATACCGCATTACTCGCCTAGAATAAGTCTACACACATTTAAATACCACCATAATAATCAAATAAGCCTGCAATGCAAAGGGGAGTTGACTCCAACCAACAGTAAACAAATAAATGAAGCATGCGATGTTACAGAAATGACTATATATGTGAACGGGATTCCGCAAATAGTGAAAGGGGGGGGATGCAAGCCGAGTGAATTCTTAGAACAATGCTCGACCTAGCAGCAGCAAGGGCCGGCGCATCACTACTCAACCTAATTAGCGCCCAGTGCCCGTGCATCTCTGCGGTGCCATTCAACTTTTCTGACACACACTGCCTAGCATGGTACTATTACAAATAATAACAGGTATGTCTATTTTCCAACTATTTCCTCGGTTAACCCGCAGACTCTGTTGAGCAAGATTCTACTGTATAGGCCCCATATACTTTGTTAATATATGAAAGCATATTTATTCTCAGAGTATTTACTTTGCAAACAGTCTGTACAAACACTAAAATAATGTAGCCCTTGTTGCCAACCTCCATGCATCATACAAACCCCCTTTTCTTTACATGCTGGTGAGCTCCATGTTTGATACAGACCTCTGCAGGCCTAACTTCATTTTGTTCTAGCTCGTAAAATTTTAATGTGTTAAAGATGAGCCTGCTATAACTATGAAGCTGAAGAACTCTGCCTCCCTTGTGTGTATGTATCAGCCCAAATCAGCGTATCTTTTTTTTTTTTTTCCTTTTATAGAAGGAGAAATAACCCAGCCTCTTTTCACTTGAGTGCGCATAGACTTAAATTTCCGGTGCATTCTAACAGATGTGTGGATCACTATAGAACGTTTCCTTATGTTGACTGATACCATAAATTACAATCTTTCCATTGATACACATGTTGACATGATCCAGTGAGATTTTTTTGTTGCTGAATTTCAGTAAGTCTCTGCTATCAACAAAGTATTGAGCACAGCTTCAGCTTTCTAATGCATTTTAGTGGACATCTAACTACTTGAATTTTCATGTATTTACACCTATCTTTTTTTTAATATACATAAATCTAGATAGATCTGTTAGATCTTTAACCTCTTAACTGGGTATTATTGATGTGCTTGGTGTAACATGCCCTGTGTATTTTTTCAGCAGATTGTTGTTACATGGCAGGATAGGCAGAAAAGTTACTAATATCATTAATATCAATCATCTGTGATACAAAAAGTAAAATGAAGGAGTCTTAATTTATTTTAATGTTAGAGATATTTTAAACCATTTTTACATTAACTGCAAGGTCATTTGCGTGGTTGGAATTTGAGTATTTTGTTCATACGTTAGCACCTAAAATTAAACAAATAAAAGAAAGGAATATTTATGAATTACACATCATGCTAGCGACATTGAGAAAGATTTTACATTAACTTCACAGTCAGTTACATCATTTACCTCACTAGAACTGCAGTGTATGAAACTGCCTGAAGCACGGTGCAGGACGAAGTGCCTTCTTACAATCAGGGCACCAGGTCATGGACTCTTTCTCCTTTCCATTCTTCCAACACACTACACGTCATCTAGTGGGTCTCTTCTTCGATGCACCCAGAACAAAATCGGGCAAGCAGCGCCCCAGTAGTCGAGAAGGTGTTGGTGATTTTGAAGGACATCTTTTTGGCTGCTGTTCTACCACTCCTCCGGTTGAAGGTAAGTCCTCTGCTAAGGTCAGTTGAAAGTCCAGTCTATGTAGGTATCATCCTTTTTTCTGATAAATTATAAATGCATTCAAACACGCCAGATCCATCAGGTAATGGAACATCATCCGGTAATATTTCTTTAGGCATTCTTTGGCAAGTTTGTAGCTGGGAACTTGGCCATAATTTTATACATTCCTCCCATATTCTTGTTGTAATCCAGAACAAGCGTTGGTTTATGGATTACTCCTTTCCTCGTCTGAACATCGGTTATGCTGTCATCGTGGATGATGTCTTTCCATTTCATGGTCATTTGCTTTTTACGAAAGGCTGCATTGTTTCCCCCTTCTTCACTGTGCTTGGGAATTCCTTTGTGATGATTCTCATAGTCCCCACAACATCAGTATTTCTACTACACAATGTGTCAACTAGTCTCTGACTAGTATACCAATTGTCAAGATAGAGGCAATACCCTTTATCTAGAAGGTTGTGCGTAAGTTCTAGTACAATTCTGGACAAAATATTCTCACCAGAATATCTCTGACCATACACTGTGTCCTTGCCAGTATAAACTACAAAATTCCACAGATAACCAGACCCACGTTCACAAAGTTTATAGAATTTCATGCTAAATTTGCTTCTTTTAGATGGAATAAATTGCACCCAGCCCAATCATCCAGGAGGGACTCATTGACACACGTTTTGCTCAGGAGTGTATACAGAAGAAAATCTTAACTGTAGGTGATCAAGTACCGGCTGAATTTTATAGAGCTTTTTGTTGTGCAGGTTAGGTACAAATTTCGAATTGTCAGAGAAATGAAGGAACTTCGACAGAAGCTGAAATCTTTCCTCAGAGATTATTTTCAAAAAGTAAGGGGTTGCAATACTTCCCCGTTTTGAGAAGTACATACTGTTTTCTGGCTTAGGAACTATCCCCTGCAGCATTAGAAGTCAAATTAGAGGTTTTATCTATAGTCCTCTCCGTGTAAGGACGTACCCTAAGGGTGCAACCTTACCCTATCTCCCCTGTAATATTAAGGTATTGATTTATAGTTACTTTTCTTGCTGTTGGGTATTTTGCAGGTCTTTTTCAGTGTCGGTAACCATATAGTTTAGGGACCCTACTTGCCGATACGACGTCTTACATTTACCGTTAATCTGGCACGTTGGCAACGTTCAATCACTGTTCTGGCGTGAATTGCGTGTTGCCACCGCATTGCCGTTAAAGTCACTAGTGATACATTTGCGAGAATATTTAAAGCATATTTTCTTTTCCTGTGGGATTGTAAATCTATTTGGCTAATACCAGGTAAGTAGAATTGTGGCATGTTCGGATAATGCATTTAATAACGTAGTTTGTGTGAAATGATGAAAGTGCTCAAATACGCCAGTCTCATGTATAGATCTACCGGTACAGGAAATAACACTTGCGGGACGAAATTTTGGCAGTAGAACTTATAACTATTATTTTCAAATCCGCAGTGAACCTGAAAGCTGACCTAATTTCCGTTCACGGAGCTTGGCACATTAGTATTCCTATATGTTTCCTGATAAGCTTGAAGATATAACCAGCCTGCAAGCTGAAAATATGCCCAATAATCTCTCTCCTTACTGGTTACTGGTATTGAAGAGAGTAGGAAATGTTCGCGCAAAAGAAAGGGAAGTCGTTGGATGTCTGGAACTTTCGAAAATCACACTGCAAAGATTTATTAAATAAATTGCATCGTTTAACACGCCCCTCTTTTCAAAAATATGGTCATAGTACGCCTACTGTGTATCAAAATAAAGACAGATATATGTAACATTAATTTGAGTGAGAAAGTGTGTTTATTTCCTTAATTCCTCATTGAGCGTGGATATCGACTTAATTATAAATATCTTGATTTATTTAATCTTAACTTTTATCATTTACTAGGGTAGGGAAACATTCATTATCAAAGTTTACATTGAGGTTAGTTTGTTATGATTATGTCTGGTGATTTTAATATGTAACCAGGCAGGTTGGCAGCAGTGATCAGCTATTACAATAAAGAGAAAAGAAGAGCATTGGGCGGCGATATTTACTTTCTGGGGTATTGCCTTACGTGGCGATTACTATAAGTTGGATCTGTATCCACCCAATCTCTCACTCGTGATCGTGGTTTGAAGTTCGGATGGGCTTCTAAAAACTGTTTAGCATACACATTGGTCTGTTCGCCAATAAGTTGAAATATATCATCACCTATGAACTCTTCAAAATATTCCGACACAATGGATTCATAGTCGAAGTCCACATTTACACCACTAGCACCAGAAAATAAGAATTTCTGATGTGAAACACCACACGGCAGGAAAGGTTGAAACATATCTAGCACTTCGCCTTCATCTAATTCATGTTGTTCATCTTGTTCTTTATTCTCATTCTCTGAACCACTTTCACTATCAGGCTCACCATCTGTAACAAATCACTCATCTTCGGATTTCAGAGAAGATAAATCGTCACAATCATTCCCTACGTGTTAAATAATCTCGTCTTCTTCCAGCGTTTCGAACTTCCACTTTGAACTAGATGCTGCCATATTTGGCCTACTGCAGACAAGTAGACCACACAGTTGTAAAATAAAAACAAATAAGCTTCAAGAAGCGTGACGTGGTATTTGCTGCCATCGAGCGGGGGAAATATCAATACACGGCGCGGCAAAGTAGCTCGTCATACCCAGGAGATGTTTGCAGTAAAAAAAAAGAGTAGGTATATATTCGTCATGCCCTTTACTCTGTAACATTCAGCGTACAAATGTATACGTCATGCTCGGTTAAGAGGTTAAGAAAAAATATGTATACATGAAAGTAAAGAGAAAACTTATCATGTATGACAGAAACTAACCAGAATTTAACTTTCAAAACCTTCACTGGCCAATGCAGATGTTCTAATTCTTAATAAATATATTACATTTGTACTTTTATAGCAAGAAAATTATTATTATTGTTATTGTTGTTGCTGTTGTTGAAAAAGAAGGAGACTGAAACAGATGGTCATATAAAAACCTGCCACAAAGACGTGAAAGGATAAAATGAAGTTTATAGAACTCAAAAAGTTTTAAAAGAGGTCTCCATGTCTGGATCACACATAAATTTGACAGAAATGGTAAGAAGATTTCTTAAAAGTCCCAAATATTGATAAGTATATACTTGAGTGAAATAAGATTGTAACAGTATTTCTTTCGAGTTGCAGGAATTCCACAGTGAAATTATATGAAAAATTTTGTGAAACAGGAAGCAAAGCTATTGACATGAGCTGCTAAATTTAATGGAGATGAGAGAGCAAACTTCAGAAGAATCATAAGAGTATTTCTCTTTATTTCAGATGAGTAGCATCTTTTTCAATTATTATCTGTATTTACAGTTAACACTGGTAGAGGTAGATACTTCTTTATTGCAGTTATAGTGACATTTTAAATGAATGAATGAAATTGAATAATTACATACAAAATTTCATACTTTAGAAAAGACTATATGATTATCCCATATAATATGTGAGCAAATTATTATTCTACAAAACTGCCAATTATCAGGCCATTTCATGATGTTGAATTTAAGCAGATGACATCCAATATGTTTACTTGATGTTCCATTAGATATGTTTTAAGTAGTAAAGTTATGTATATAGAGTCATCTGTTGGGATCAATGAAAAGTTTATAGGTAAAAATGTCTTCACGAATGCTACAGTAAAGTAATTGTATGTCACGAGTATTTGGAAATATAAAGTAACTGTAATGATCGCAGTAAGATTATTGAAATACTGAATGTTAAAACAATGAAAGGGAATGATTGTGAATAAATATTAAAATCAACAAATAAGAATAGGGAAGGAATAAATGTTACTAATGAAAGTTATGTGAAAATAAGGCTGTAGAATTGTAATCATGCTGCGAAATGCAAGAAAATAACGTTACAGTATTTTAAATCCTGCGACACGTAGGAAATGCAGATGTTTTAAGAAGTTAGTACCCAAATAACATGAGGTCATTTGAAGAGTAGAGACTTTTCTAAAATACAAAGAAGCAAGAGAGCTTGGTTTTATATGACAAAATGTACACCTGCAATTTATTACCATCTGTTACTACCATTTTTTTCACGTGAAGGTTAATGATAAGGCAAGACAATGGTATATAAAGATGCAGGATGAAGGATATAAGAGTCATTTAATTTACACTCATTACTGCTGGAAGTGACTGGTATATTTCATGTTATGTAAGTGTTGAATTTAAGAGCTTTTATTTATATGTCACTTTTTTAATTAGTACAATTTGGTTAAATAGATAGAATTATTATGAAGTAGTTTCTTGTGGTACTTTATTATTTCATAGGTGATGGTTTGTTGTTGTTGTTTCTTCAAACGATTATTTATGATGCATAATATAACAACTAATAAGAAACCCTTTGATCAAGTAATGATGATCATACTTAAGTATTTAATTACTTGATGGAATCACTTTCCTTTATTTTCTTATTAATATGACGGTAATAATGATACAACATACACATAAGAATGATAATATAATTGTATGAAGCAGGAGTTTGAAGAATATCTAAATTTATACATTTCGATCAGTGTTATTTTAATTTTATTGCTAGATTATATTAATTTTTAGTTTACAACTCATAATTACTTGGCTTACTCTCACTTCGACTTGTGACATTGTGTAGATCGGAAGTATGCCATAGTGCAGTTTGAATGAAAGTGAAGTAATTTTTAATAAATGAGACAATGGCTACATCAAACCAAAGTGAACAACAAAGATAAGACCAGGTTTATCTCCACTAAGTGATGCAACATCTGACGCATGGGAAGAGTAATGAGTAGAGATGGGAATTTGCATATTTGCCTATTTTATTCCTGTGTTCAGAAACATAGGCTTTTGAGATATAAATTTGTATAAGGCCTTTTCAGCTAGATCTCTTTGGTATTATTGTTCCTATAAATGCCTATTTCAGAGGTTTAAGTCCTATTTGGAGTATAACTGCCTATGTGATGGCTTTTGACTGTATTTTAAACAAGGCGGTTACCTTCCTATGCATTATATTGTAGCTGGTGTGCTCGACAGAATTATCTTCTCGTTTCTCAATATATGTTTACCCCACGAACAAAAAAGGGAATTTTCGGAAGTCACCAGAAATAGTGCTTGGGAAATTTCTATCAGGAGAAACAAGGAACAATTTGACCCCTCCAACCTCCTAAAAAATATCCAAGAACCAATCAACGTCGAACTATGTTGCACGACCTGTATCCTCTACTTCTCTATCGATGCAAACTGTTGTACACGTACGTTTTATCTTAAGAACATGTTGCAATTTATTGTGAAGAAGGAGTATGTCCATGGCCAAGGAAAAATCGTCTGTGTACTACTGGCTGAAGTAGTGGATCACAGGGGAGCCCAATTTCACAACGGATGAAAGGGTAGTATTCTGCCAACTTGCTTTAAGGGTAAGTTCGCTTGTTCTTTATCATTTTTGTGATTGAGAATTACGATCGCATTTCATTGCAGCATTTAAAGGCCTATTAATTTATCTATTATGGCAAGTTGTTTTATTGCAATGCTGTATTAGTTGTTCACTTTCAATAATTTAGATCGCTAAAAAGTAAATAATAATTTAGTTACAGGATGAGGAGTTAGAATGCCGGTTTTCTCTTGTCACAGAGTGGATGAAAATTAAAAGTCAGTATTTTGAACTGTCATTCATTTCGCGTGAAAAAAGGGATTTACAAGTGAAATCAAATTTTTAAAAATCCCTTCTAAAAAATCATAACTTTCACCAGACTTACAGCACGTGTAGGCTCTAGTGAACTCTATTACACTTCCGCTAAGCCTTCACAAAACATAGGTTGGAGATCCAATGTGGCGAGGCTAGGACGATGTTGCAGCGCGTTTCATAATGCTGCCAGGACTAGCTTTAAAAGACCAGGCCAGTGAAAAGACTATTAGTCTGATTTGGTGAGGTCCGGTTAGTAACCGTTATGCTAGAGGGCAAGCAAAAAGAGTCTGGGGGTCGTAAGCTTCCAGGTTAGGGCCTCAAAGTGGCCAAGAGTCCTAGAGTCTTGGTAAATGGTGAAAAAAAAGTAAGGTTATAGGTGCATGCCACGACAATTTCAAATTACGCGGTTTTCTACTTTTTAACAAGGGTGACAGCTTTGTGGGCACACACGATGCAGGATCTACTTCAGGCAACAGAAAATATTCTTTATGAACGGTGACCCAACTGACTAAAGCCAGCTAATAGCAACAAATAAAATGTTCACAAATCTGAGTTTTATACAGCCTCAGTTTTAATTTTTCTATATAAGTAAGAATACTGCTACGGGCAGCTTTGTGGGTCCCTGGCATGCATAAAGGAAGGAACTCTCCCCTACGCTACTCAGGCATAGTTTCACGTCATTTTATTTTTATTATTTTCTTCACCCCGTGAACTCGACACAATACTGCCAAATTATAACCAAAAAATCTTTGAGGAAATATTTCCATGCAAATTACGAATTCCCTTCTTCCTACTTTAAAGATTTGTACTTCTGGAAACATCATCTCTAATAGTTTTTTTTTTTTTTTTTAATGAAACAAATGTGCATGATATGTACTAAGCATTATTGCTAATTTGTCTAACCGTAGAAATTTAAGATATAGGAACATTATAATTTTAGTCAACTGTATGATTTTTCAGATCAAATGTTGAAAAAATACCATATAGATCAACACAGAAATACTGCGATGCATCCGACAAGAGTACAGAAATCTGTATCAACGCAACCTTTCTACTGGTCCACTGTGAACAGTGACCAAAAACAATTTTCTTCAGACCTGTGCACTTCAATGGTGGAAGCTAATACCTCCCTGCATAAGCTGGAGCGTCCAACATTCAATAATTTTTAAGGAAGTACAGAAGCAAAGTAATACCATGTCCCTCAATGCTACAGAAGAATTACCTGCAGTCATTGTACTTATCGGTAATAAAAAGTCATTTTATGGCAGTAAACACCAAGTTAGGTTCGACCTATGTTTCAATCCTCTCTGTGAATGAGAAGTGGGTACACTACTGTTCAAATTTTGAGGATTTTATTTCAATGCCCTGACAGTTGCCCAGTGCTTGCAGATCATTCAGGCCATGGATGAAGAGGATGCTTTCTGCACAAGAGAAGCTAAGAAAGCCTAGTCCTGCCCATCGCTTCCATCAGATTTGAGATTCCTAAAGGCAAACTTCAACAAGCTGCCGGAAGCAATCACCGAGTTAGAGAAGAATGGCATGCTCCAGGTGGAGTCATTTAGGACTGTGGATGAAGTCACGCAAAGTTTTGACCGAACCTGTGGGAAGGTAGGTACTGTCAGGCAAAAGTTCGATAGGGTCCTGCAGTGGAATCCAGGATAGAAAGCGATGATAAAAGTAGCCAGTAGCGAAGTTGCTACGAGGTGAGGTAGATGAAGCAATGGAACTAAGAGCAGATGAAGTGGTTTTATTAAAGTTTTGACCGATCACTTCATGTGATGTTGAGAGATCTGTCTCTCAGTACAAAAAAATAATTCTGCATTTCAGGAGAACAAGATCGTTACCGGAAAACATTCAAAAGTTGCTTGTTGTAAATTCCTTTTATAGCAATTGTGTATTATTAAATAAGTAATTTTCTCAATGCCTATTTTGTACATTAGTACCTAAATACATGCCTGTTTTGGCTATTTTAAGAGCCTATATGCCTTCCTAATTTAACTGTTTTTAGTGCCTATAATTCACATCTCCAGTAATGAGTGTGCAATACCAAATGAAATGTGTGTTAGAGAACACTTTGTTCGTCATTCATATCAAGTTCCCAAGTTTGTAAGTGATCCTTAGAAACACAGTAGTAATTCACAAACAGGAGGAATAACTCAGGATATAACAACTAGTATTTTAAAAAACACACACAAAACTTCAAAGCATTTCACATGATAAACACTTTTTTTACCAGCATAGGACTACTTACCTCAAAAAGTAAAGTAAAAAGATGAATTCGTGTTGCCAGGGAAAGTGCATTGATGGAAGCTGTTAAAACAGTAACAATTTGTGATTCCTCCTCGCCAGTCTTAAATGCATTTAGAAGGTAGTCAACTTCAAATGCAATCTAGGAACAAAAAATGAACAAAAGATCATTATTATATTATACCACAATTCTTATCACCATCCCATTAACCAGGTAGCAAGAAACACCCTCGCTCCCTCACCATATGAGTTCTCTTTAAATTCATCTTTAAATGATTCAACCCCTCCATTAGTAAGACACATATAAGAAAGATTCATATGAAACTGTTAGCAGTGAATGAGGAAATAAATAAGAACTGCTGAAGCATAAAAACAGTGCATGTACATCTTCAAGGTCCTTTCAAAGGAAGACTTATTACATTAATACACATTTCATTTTCCATTTTTCACCAACAACCATTTCTTTGACATTCACTTACAGAAGGCTTGTTAAATAACTCCTGCTCTTTACATTGATTCCTTTAAGTTCTCACTAAAAATATTTAAAATACAATAGCAGATGGTTACTGAGCATCACTTCTCTTCCACAAATTCACTGCCCTATAAATGTAAAGAAGAGTATGACTTTAGTTTCATTGTAGAGCTGGTCCTTAAGCTACTGGAAATAGCTGTGTATAACCTGTAAAGAACAAAACTAATAGTGTATCTAACTTACGGATTTTGATTTTTCACCATTTGATTCTGGGGATCCAAGTATATACAGCAGCAGATAAATGAGTGTGCACTGTGCCTTTCATTTATTGCAATTTAGCATGCTGTGAAACTGTGGAAACGTCCGAACAGAAAATCACAATTTTCTTCCAGCTACAAAGTCAGATGAATTGAAATAAATTTTATTTTCACACATTGTTGATTTTCATAGGTTAGGATAGGTGTGAATGCATGAAAGATACCCCTGATCAGAGAGGTGTCACATTGTTCAGTATAAGGGTGAACATTGCAGTTTTAACATAATATAAAAATGTAATTGACTTATTGAGCCGTCAAGCTGCTTTTCACCTTCTGTATTTGCCCAGTGTTTCTGTGCCCCTCAGTTGCCATCTTTATCCTTTTCTCTCCTTCCCTTTCCCATATCTCTTTGGCTTTCTATTTATCCTACATATTCCACATCACGGTTGTAAATCAATCAAGATGAATCCTTGACAAATTAACCTCCTCCTCCTCCTTGTATACAGCTTTAGTACCACCCTTCTGATGAAGACCAGAAGCTGAAGAGCTCATCAGGTGCTGAGAAGAAGCCGTTATAGAAGAACTGGGATTGATGAGAAGAGAGTCTAGTTATGAAAAGACAGCAGTGGATGAAGATGTGAAGGTTATCTTTGACCTTTTTGTGTTTTCCTGTATGTCTCCCTCATCTCAGACTTACCCACAAATGTATTTATTAAGTGTTCTCATTCATGAACTCATTTTTCGATAATAACAGACATTATAACACGCAAACACTGTAGCAGTAGCAAACTTTTATGACTAGTAACTGAACTGAAGTTAAACTCTTAATTAAAAGCAACCTCTCTTTATCCTCTAAGGATATTTCTGCAGACCAGCAACCAGAGTGAAAATGACACTGTTCCAACTCAGACTATTTAGTTTGAGAATCTAGATAAAGTTTGCCAGCTGGAGGGGACAAAGTACAATTTTGGTGTCTGAAGAGCAACATGATTATCAGAAAGGTAAGACTACATAAACCATGCTTATATCATCACCCTTTTGCATCAATGAACAAACAGTATTAAGCAATAGAGCAGGTATCATTAGAAAACACCTAGCGTTTCTACTATATTTAGTAATTTTTAGGCAAATATTCTCCATTCTAGAATTTGCAATGGCCAGAACACTCTTTATTCAATTCAATTTCTATGCCCAGTTTCCTTGACCAAGGTATAATAAAGTGCAGTAACCAAATAAAATGCTTGCACATTGAAGTGTCAACTTATAAATAACATAGTTTTGAATCCGTATTAGCATTAACTCCACTAAGGTTGAAAGAAGAATCCCACTTTCCAATACTTAAATGTTTCTACAATTAGTCCATGGAAATACTAACTCAATTCAGCCTAAAGTCTAATTACGTACCTAAAAAATGTGCACATGATTTGTTCCTAAAATATGGAACATATTCAACTAAAAAATGCAAATGCTAGAATTGGCACATATAGTTAAAACGCTTGTAGTGAGGATGAGGTTGGAAAAGATTTTAGGTTAAGCTAAAACACATAAAATATGTCGATGTTCGAGTTCATAATATAACTACATCCGTGTGTGACGTGTTTGCACAAGGTGGTTTCCCTTTCTTCAAAAAATGCTGGATCAGTTACTGTTGTTGATTTATGTAAACTTTACATAGCTTAAAGCTGTCATTAGTGGACTATTATTTTTTACCTATATTTTTTTTACAAAGATTGGGGAAACTCCTTGAGAAACCAAAGTTGAAGATATGTCTTGAGTTAACTTCTTGGTTAGGCATTGTAAAGGAGTCTGTTCATGGTACAAACATACACACATACATACATTATCATTATAGACTGTTATGCCTTTCAGCGTTCAGTCTGCAAGCCTCTGTGAATTTACTAAACGTCGCCACAATCCTCGATTTGCAACTAGTGTTGTGGCCTCACTGAGTTCCGTACCCCTTATCTTTAAATCGTTAGAAACCGAGTCTAACCATCGTCGTCTTGGTCTACCTCTACTTCTCTTACCCTCCATAGCAGAGTCCATTATTACCCTAGGTAACCTATCCTCCTCCATTC
Organism: Anabrus simplex; assembly: GCF_040414725.1. Taxonomy (NCBI): domain Eukaryota; kingdom Metazoa; phylum Arthropoda; class Insecta; order Orthoptera; family Tettigoniidae; genus Anabrus; species Anabrus simplex. The sequence continues at coordinate 642,500,280 of NC_090266.1, read as the reverse complement.
GCCTCACATGACCCCACCACCGAAGCCGGTATATGCGTACAGCTTCATCCATCGAGTTCATTCCTAAATTAGCCTTTATCTCCTCATTCCGAGTACCCTCCTGCCATTGTTCCCACCTGTTTGTACCAGCAATCATTCTTGCTACTTTCATGTCTGCTACTTCTAATTTATGAATAAGATATCCCGAGTCCACCCAGCTTTTGCTCCCGTAAAGCAAAGTTGGTCTGAAAACAGACTGATGTAAAGATAGTTTCGTCTGCGAGCTGACTTCCTTCTTACAGAATACTGTTGATCGCAGCTGCGAGCTCACTGCATTAGCTTTACGACACCTTGATTCAATCTCGCTTACTATATTACCATCTTGGGAGAACACACAACCTAAATACTTGAAATTATCGACCAGTTCTAGCTTTGTATCACCAAACTGACATTCAATTCTGTTGAATTTCTTACTTACTGACATCAATTTAGTCTTCGAAAGGCTAATTTTCATACCATACTCATTGCACCTATTTTTAAGTTCCACGATATTAGACTGTAGGCTTTCGGCACAATCTGCCATTAAGACCAAGTCATCAGCATAGGCCAGACTGCTTACTACATTTCCACCTAACTGAATCCCTCGCTGCCACTTTATACCTTTCAGCAGATGATCCATGTAAACTACAAACAGCAAAGGTGAAAGATTACAGCCTTGTCTAACCCTTGTAAGTACCCTGAACCAAGAACTCATTCTACCATCAATTTTCACTGAAACCTAATTGTCAACATAAATGCCTTTGATTGCTTTTAATAATCTGCCTTTTATTCCATAGTCCCCCAGTATGGCAAACATCTTTTCCCTCGGTACCCTGTCATATGCTTTCTCTAGATCTATGAAACATAAACACAACTGCCTATTCCTCTCGTAGCATTTTTCAATTACCTGGCGCATACTGAAAATCTGATCCTGACAGCCTCTCTGTGGTCTGAAACCACACTGGTTTTCCTCCAGCTTCCTCTCAACGACTGATCGCACCCTCCCTTCCAAGTTTCCAGTGAATACTTTGCCTGGTATACTAAACAGTGAGATACCTCGATAGTTGTTGCAATCCTTCCAGTTCCCTTGCTTATAGATAGGTGCAATTACTGCTTTTGCCCAAACTGAAGGTACATTACCAACACTCCATGCTAATTTTACTACTCTATGAAGCCATTTCATCCCTGCCTTCCCACTATACTTCACCATTTCAGGTGTAATTTCATCTATTCCTGCTGCCTTATGACAATGGAGTTTATTTACCATCCTTTCCACTTCCTCAAGCATAATTTCACCAACATCATTTTCCTCCTCCCCATGAGCTTCGCTGTTCACAACACCACCAGGATGATTTCCTTTTACATTGAGAAGATGTTCAAAATATTCCCTCCACCTCTCCAGTGATTCCCTGGGATCTATTATGAGTTCACCTGACTTACTCAAAACACTGTTCATTTCCTTCTTCCCTCCCTTCCTAAGATTCTTTATTACTGTCCAGAAAGATTTCCCTGCTGCTTGACCTAGCCTTTCCAGGTTGTTACCAAAATCTTCCCATGACTTCTTTTTCGATTGTTTTTTTCGCTAAAGGCTTTACGTCGCACTGACACACATAGGTCTTATGGCGACGATTGGATAGGAAAGGCCTAGGAGTTGGAAGGAAGCGGCCGTGGCCTTAATTAAGGTACAGCCCCAGCATTTGCCTGGTGTGAAAATGGGAAACCACGGAAAACCATCTTCAGGGCTGCCGATAGTGGGATTTGAACCTACTATCTCCTGGATGCAAGCTCACAGCCGCACACCTCTACGCGCACGGCCTTTTTGGATTCAACAACTATTTGTTTCGCTCTGTTTCTTTCATCTACATACAACTCCCTGTCTGCCTTGGCCTTTGCTTGGAGCCATTTCTGATAAGCCTTCTTTTTAAGTTTACAAGCTGCTCTCACTTCATCATTCCACTAAGATGTTCGCCTTTTCCCATCTTTACACACAGTTGTTCCTAGACATTCCCTTGCTGTTTCTACTACAGCATCCCTGTATGCCACCCATTCACTTTCTATATCCTGAACCTGCTTGCTGTCTAATGTTCAAAACTTCTCACTGATCATATCCATGTACTTCCGTCTAATTTGCTCGTCCTGGAGATTTTCTACCCTTATTCGTTTGCAGACAGATTTCACTTTCTCTATCCTAGACCTAGAGATACTTAGTTCACTACAGATCAGATAGTGGTCTGTATCATCGAAAAATCCGCAGAAAACTCGTACATTCCTAACAGATTTCCTGAATTCCAAGTCTGTTAAGATATAGTCTATTATGGATTTGGTACCCCTAGCCTCCCATGTGTAGCGGTGAATAGCCTTATGCTTGAAGAATGTATTCGTAACAGCTAAACCCAAACTAGCACAAAAAAACCAGCAAACGCTTCCCATTTCCATTTGCTTCCCTATCTTCCCCACATTTACCAATCACCCTTTCGTATCCTTTAGTTCTATTCCCGACTCTCGCATTGAAATCGCCCATTAGCACTATTCTATCCTTGCTGTTGACCCTGACCACGATGTCACTCAATGCTTCATAAAACTTGTCAACTTCATCCTCATCTGCACCCTCACATGGTGAATACACGGGCACAATTCTAGTCCTAATTCCTCCAACTGACAAATCTACCCACATCATTCACTCATTTACGTGCCTAACGGAAACTATGTTCCGTGCAATGGTATTCCTGATAAAGAGCCCTACCCCACACTCTGCCCTTCCCTTTCTAACACCCGTCAAGTACACTTAATAATCTCCTACCTCTTCCTCGTTATCTCCCCTTACCCGAATATCACTTACTCCTAGCACATCCAGATGCATACTCTTTGCTGACTCAGCCAGTTCTACCTTCTTTCTTCCATAAGCCCCATTAATATTGATAGCTCCCCATCGAATTCCATTTTGTTCGCCAAGTTGTTTCCAAGGAGTCCCTCGCCTGTCAAATGGGAGTGGGACTCCGTTACACCCATAGGTCCGAGGCTTGCTTAAAATTACAAGTAATGAAATAATAATAATGTTTAAAATATTCTGAGCTCGGTCGATTCATGAAGCAGGATGCTACCCTACTTGCACATAGTCCAAATGAGGATCTCTCCTCTAAGGGGTTATGGACCACCGGTGGATTGTATAGTCCTAGCCGCCTGAGCACAAGTAGGGCCAGGACACAGAATATGTCCGAGATGCCCACTCCATTCCATAGCAACTGGTATCCCGACTCTCAGGACCACTTAGTAGGCCACTCAGCCGTTGCCCATAGTTAACGAACTAGGACGTGACTACAGCAACCCACAAACATGAACCACCTGTACATGGTAAGGAAATAAAATTAAAAGAAAAGAAAATCTCATGGCTGCGCGATGGGTATTGAAAAACATTCAAACTGCATACCACCCTCAAGGTGCTACTGTGCTTATTTTCCATGTGCTGTCAAGCTGACTGAGTGTGTGTATCACCCGGTAGTTCTTTGATTGGGTCCAGAGAGGAAATGGCAGGGAACGTAGGGGGTGATGTCATTGGGAGTGAAACAGACAGGAGGGCGATGTATGATGTGCTTACCGGACACTGTTTGGAAACTTTTCTTTGTAAATCCAGAATAGAAACCTCCTCCAATAGTACAGCAGAAGTACTTTGTACTGAGAATTCCTAAAGGCGAGAAATTTACTCGCTATAGCGGATTGTCGTTATATCTGATTTTTCGTAAAAGACAGCAAAACCCCCATACACATTAAAATTGGTATGAAACGGCAATCTGTTTGCTCAAAACACGCATTTTTGCAGATAATATCCATACTACAGCTTACTCGTTTGTTATATTTTTTGAAATCTGACACTATGTGAAAGTGTATGATTAATTTCATTCTGAAATAATTATAGTATCACTCCAGACGCCTCTGTGGCAAACGTTTCAGTTTTCTTCTTCGAACTGTGTCAGCTAACCTAACCGTATACATATCATGAAAACCTATTTCAAGCGCACATAGAAAAATGACAACCTCTTCGCTACAAATTTACATGGGAATAGTTAACTAGATGCGATAAAATATAAATTATCCTCTGAAATCAGTGATGCACTCTGCCATATCTTGAGGTGTATCACATTCTTACAAACGATCGTTTAATTCAGCCTTTATTTCTAACGAGTTAACAACTGCTATAGGTCATGTTATTTACGCATTTATTATGAAATCGTGTTATCCTGTAAGATTTTGAATGTTCTTTTAGAGAACAGCAGTCGACGGGTATTACTAATTGACTACATCGTTGCCTTAGAATGCCGACGAGGGGGCTCGCAAGTGTATAAAGCGAGAAAACTGTATCGTACCAAAGGTGAACAATAGCATTTTGTGGTAAATGTTTCAATTTTTTATTATAACTGTATCACCTAATCTAAATTAACCATACCATTTGTATTACAAAAACACATATTCCAAGCGCAAGTAGAAAAATTCATTCTTGCTATAAACTTCCATGGGAATAGCCACATCCCTCCTTCAATCCCTGCCATAATAAGCTGTACTCCTGTTCCCTCTTAAGTCAATCCAGCGTTGGTGTCCATAACAGGTGCACGCAACTTACGAAGAATATAGGGACATTCACTTCAAACCAAATTAAACAATAGATAACTACACCTGATAAAAAGGAATACCTATTCATGTTACGAATGTTCCCCTTCAAGCTACATACAAGATATTACCCACATTACTATTGAACAAACATAAATTATAAATCAATGTATACAGACAGCGATGCCAACTCCCAGATCAACTCAGGAACATTTGGTTGCTGTAGGAGCGACAATATAGTTCAGCATCAATCATAGCAGTTTTGATGTGTCATTTGGTTTCAAGTTTGGATGTGTTGTTCGGACTTCATCACTGTTTTAAATTAAGATTGTAAAGTGTGACATACCAGATTGTTTAATTTATTATTGGTTATATGTGTACATTATGTCTTCCAATTGGAGCGTGGCTGAAGATGACACAATATATATGGGATCGAAAATAGTCTCAGTTTTATAAGACAATCTACAGTAGAATTCCGCTGTAACAAACACCAGTAAATCAAAATTTTCAGAATAACAGAAAAATTTTTTCTCCCTTCCTTTTTCCCTATTTGTTGTGTGTTACAATATTTCATTTTAATGGATTTCGTAGTTTCAGTTTAACGAATTAAAATTGAGCTCCATTCTTTACCAATTTGACCATATTTTCTCAAATTATAACTAAAATTCATCCTGTTTTATGACAAACATTTTTCTTGTTACATTATTTCGTTATTCAGACGATATGATCGCCATTTTCCATATATGCACTGTACGCGATCAAGAAAGCAATCGCTTTTGTGTAACCAATATGCTTCGCCAGTCATCCAATGTAAGACGCGATTCTATTAGCTGAATAAGAGCGTCAAGTTTGCAATCCACCAATGAACGCTACGCTTTGTGTAACCAATAGGCTTTGCCCATCAACCAATGTAAGATGTCACACTATTGGCTGAGTAGGGTCGTGATGTTTGTAATCCACCATTGATTGTCGCATCATGCATTGCATGTTTCTTCTTCGTATTTAATTTGCAAAGCAACGTGTTTCTGTTAAGGTTATATCATTAAACTTGCAAAGTTCATGTGCAATTTGTTAAATAAGTTCACATCGTCGCAAATGGATAAGCATAAGCGACAGCAGTTTTCATTGAGTGAAAAGCGTAAAATACTTGCGGAAGTAGGGAAAGGCGGAAAGAAAGCAGAAGTATGGTATTAGCCCGTCAACACTTTCTACTTTTTTTAAAAACAGAAAAGTAAGATAGAGGAAAACGTTGATGCTGATGCCCTAGGTCCACAGTGTAAGATGATCAGGACAGCCGACTACAAGGAGGTGGACCAAGACGTATACAGTGGTTTGTGGAAATGCGGAGTAAAAAAATTCCAATGAATGGCCCACTGGCATGTGAGCATGCACGATCTTTTGCACGTTAGCTTGGGTCACCTGAGTTTATGGGTAGTGTTGGTTGGCTTCATAGGTTCCAGGAGAGATATGGCATATCCCACAAAATAATAAATGGTGAAGCTAATGATGCCCCAAAGGAAGTTGCGTCTTCATGGCGGCTGGAGACTAACGGATGCCTTGAAGGAATATTCGCTGGCAGACATTTATAATGCAGATGAAACTGCGTTATTTCATAAACTAATATAGAACAAATCCCTTGATTTCAAGGGAAGTAAGTGTTTTGGGGACAAATGTGCAAAAGGACGTATCACGGCTTTTTCGTACACCAACTCCACAGGGACGGACAAACTGAAGCCTTTCGTAATTGGGAAGTTTGGGAAGCCAAGGTGCTTCAAGGGGGTGCAACATCTGCCCTGTGAATACAGGCACAACTCTAAGGCATGGATGGCATCTGTACTATTCAAAGATTGGTTGTTGGACTTGGAACATCGGATGAAGGCCGAATGGAGCATGTAAAAGTTTTATTATTGCCTCCAAATACAACTTTAATTCTGCAGCTGCTGGATCAGGGTATAATTCATGCCACCGAGGGATAACAAAAACGTTGAAACAAGAAGGCCTCCAGCTCAAGACTGTTTTAACGATCACCATCTCACATTTTTAATTTTCAACGTGCTTCTTAAGAAAAAAATTCTTAACTAACATTTCATTTTGTATGATGTTTTTAATTCAATATATATATGTCTTACCGAGTATGACCCTATGTCGGGTCGAAACGTGTCTATGTCTATGTAAAGGCCGGTCTCCGCTGATTAATATTTAACAACATGTTAAATGTTAAATGGTGACACCATCAACATGTTAAATGTTACATGTTGAATACTGTTTCAATTAACATTGTGTCCACACTTAAGAAACATGTTAAACTTGATTTCCTTTTTCTATATGCAGGTAGTTCATTGTATCAATTTGTGGTAATACATTTAGGTGGTGTCTAGTATTTTCAAACAAGGACAATGGACTCAAATGAAGAGGATTACCAGGCGAGTTGGCCATGCAGTTAGGGGCATGCGGCTGTGAGCTTGCATCCGGGAGATAGTGGGTTTAAATCCCACTGTCAGCAGCCCTGAAGATGGCTTTCTGTGGTTTCCCATTTTCACACCAGGCAAATGCCGGGGCTGTACCTTAATTAAGGCCAGTCGCTTCCTTCCAAATCCTAGGCCTTTCCTATCCTATCGTCGCCATAAGACCTATCTGTGTCTGTGCAACATAAAGCCACTAGCAAAAGGAAAGAATATCAAGAAGATCTAGCCTTTGTTACTGCCACTGTCACTTCTTGCTACGATTTAGAAATGCAGTTTTATTAGGCACAGTTCCTCCCCTCATCCTGCTCATTGCTTCAAAAGCAAACCACTTTGAAGTATAAACTCTATCCGCTACCGCCCCCGACTTCCGACTTTTCTGAACTTTTTACAATTCTCGACTGTACTGGGAGCGGAGGGACGCTACGTTTTTCAATGCACTCGCAGGAACAATTATAGATAATTTAGAGTTCCTGGAAACTATTGGCTTTCATCGCTTTATCTCTGTATTCCTTTGATGAGACTACCCACAAACAAGGCCTTTCTATTATATCACCAATGAAGTCCAGAGTAAACTCCTTTCTCCACTCCATTTCCAACTATAAATTTTAGTACCAGTATAGTGCAGAGAGAATGACTCACGTGCACGTACTGTATTTGTAGCTTATAACAAAGAGAATGAGTACTGCGGAGTGTTGCAACTATAATCCTACTTGACGAGAAGTACGTCGTTTGCGTCGTTTAGGCTACCTGTCGGAATGGAAACAGCACGGAAGTTGCCGAAGCTGTGCCGACATCTCTTGAACAATGAATTGACATGACAGGTTTTCCTCCTGGAGCGGAAAACACGCCATGTTAAAAGTGTTAACCTCAACATTCTGAGTTAACATACAAAGTCAACTGGAATACACAATCACAATATACACGTCAATTGTAACACGTTAAATTTAACATGTTGGTGTTAAATGTTGATTAGTGGAGACAGGCCCTTAAGTCTCGTCTTAATTGGATGTAAAATATTATAGTATTGACTAGGAGGATATCAGCATAATTTTGTACAATTTTGTAAGAAGTTCAACCGGCAATACGGATCAAACATGCGATTCATAGTCTAACAACTATCTTAGTCAATTACAGACTATTCATAGATTGTTATTTTTATGATACTGATAATGGAATACATAAGCACGTTTGATTAAAGGGAAGCAGTTCAGACATGTCCCACATTGCACTTTTAACGATGTGGTGACTCCATTCGTATCTATGTTACTGTGCAACAGATCTACCCAGATGTCGTGGAGCTTAAGAAACTTGGAATACCATTTACCTCCAGACATGTTTCAATGCAAACTTACACCCTACAAGGAATATTTTTCATTGAATCTCTGTTCAAGTCATATACTGTACTTACGTCAATTATGAGAGTTTCCAACATGTTATCTCTCCACTTTTCACCGTTCCGCTTTGCAATCGTTACAAGTAGTTCACACACACGATAAACAGTATCTGGCACGTTGTCTATTAATCTCAAGCAAGCAGAGAGAGCTGCTTCTGTAAAATCATCCAGCGACTCCGTATGGTGGAATAACCACTTATAATCCTGAAAATGAGAAAATATATAATGCAAAGTGTAATACTGTTCCTGAGCACAAGTAGTATCAAACCAAATTATTAATATATTGAAAAACATACATATATTATAAAACTATAGCAGGACAACTCTATATTCTTCTTTCCAAAAGAAGTTATTAGAACATTCACTCCACTCCACTCACTCCCTCACACGCAGTATTTTTCTGAATCTGAATCGCAACCTAACAGAAATAAACACCAACGACTGCCAAACACCCTGCTTTTCCTCAACCCTAAAAGCATAAAACTCGCTGACCCTCAATGCATGCGCCTTTATAATACAAAGCTAGCCGCTACAGACTGCCAAAGCCGATAAGAGACGTGTCTAGACTTTCGTCTACCCACTGACAAGTGTGGGGCTGGTTTCAGAACGTTTGTTTTGACTTGTCAGCAGCGGCTAGATAGGTGTCCAGCGGCAGCCCGTTGTGCCTGACTAGTATATTTTACATCTTTATCGCGAGCAGGAATATTTTTGTGAAGGATTATCGTATTGTAGAAACACACGGAACAGTTATTACTGGCAAGTTTTCAATGGGTTCTCATTGATATTATGGTGCAAATTTGAAGTTAATGGTTAATGGACACTGAGAAATGAGGAATAATTGTGTGGCAACAAGAATATACAGCATAACAGAAGCGAACGCTCGGCGTTGGCGTAACGAAAGAGGTCGCATAAAAAAACGTACTCTACAAAAAAAGCATCCAGTGCCCTGCAGCAAGGACGTCTTAAAGAAGTTTAAAATGAAATTGTGAAGTACGTGCACAAAAAACGTAAGGAGGCAGGGGCCGTAACACGAGAAGCAAATCAAGTGCGGGGTCGCGAAGTGGCGCAACAAACACAAATTCTCGGAACTTTCGTGGTAGCAACGATGGTACACAAGAATGATGCATCGTAATGGGCTTGTATTATGGCAATGCATAACCCCTGCACAGTGTCTGCCAGAAGCATATGAAGAAAAACTATTAAGAGCTCCAGAGATACGTAAATACATCCGCAAATGCAACATTCCTATTTGACCAGACAATTTGGCAATGCTTTTTTTTCCCGCCATTTGCTTTATATCGCACCAACACAGATAGGTCTTTTGGTGACGATGGGATAGGAAAGGCCTAGGAATGGGAAGGAAGCGGCTGTGGCCTTAATTAAGGTACAGCCCCAGCATTTGCCTGGTGTGAAAATGCGAAACAACGGAAAACCATCTTCAGGCTGCCGACAGCGGGGCTCGAACCCACTATCTCCCGATTACTGGATACTAGCCGCACTTAAGCGACTGTAGCTATCGAACTCGGTGATTGGCAATGCTGACGAGACACCAGTTTACTTTGATATGCAGCTGAACACTACGGAGGAAGACAAAGGGGCGAAGTGTATTGGTACGTAGTACATGAAAGGAAAAATCACGTACCACAGTGATGTGCATGCTTGCAGATACAAGGAATATGCCACCATGTCATCCTTCCCCACAAAAAATGCCAAAAGAGCAAATGCCGTCAGGAATAATTTTCTTATGCCAGGAAAAGGGTTGGATGATAAATGAACTTATGGTTGTATGGGTGTAAACAGTGTGGAACAGACAGCCTGAAACTCTCCCAAAATAACGTGGAATGTTTGTTTTAGATGCGTATAAGGGCTATGCCATTCACAATGCGAAAGAGGAAATCTACAAATCCAAAACAGACCTTGTAGTTATCCCAGGAGGCATAACATCATAAATGGAAGTGCTGGATGTGGTGGCAAATAAACCATTCAAGGACCAACTGAAGCAGCAGTACACTGACTGATTACTCGCTGGGGTTTATGCCTTGGCTCCTACAGGGAACTTAATGAAGCCATCAGTAGCATTGCTTGGAGAGTGGATTCTCACCGCTCGGGGACGATCTCCAGTGATTCAACTGTGGAGGGCATGGATCACAAGAGCACGTGAACACACTGGTAAACCGAAAACCCTCGAAATTTACACGATATAGTATGATGAGAACAAGATTTCTGTACGCCGAGAACATATTTAGGAAGTTGTAAGTAAAAATTCACTTTCCGTTTCCATTTGAATCACGAGCCACACCAGCGATCACAACCCTGTTTTGAATTACAAACTTCGGTGTATTGCATAACTAGAGCTTGAAGGGGCAATGCGGAGGGTAATGCGAATATGATCACAGTTCATCATGTGATCGCGGCACTGCCTTTACGAAGTGCATCCGATGGAAGCAGGCAGTGAATTACAGACCGCTGAGCAGCTTCCTATGCTTTCTCTGAAAGTTATCTTCAAATCCCGAAGATGGCAGCATATATCGCATAGTCTGCGCAAGTGGTTGATGCACAGAGCTGTTACCCTGAAGTGGTTATTTGACTAACTGCATGGCACTGTCAACAGTCGCATGTGTAACATAATATTGCTAAATGAACCAAAGAGGTGACACAATATCAGATAGCTGAACTCCTGTCAACATACTGACCGACAGAGGGCGGGTGTGTGCGTGCGTTTGCTTTTTCTCCAATTTTAAATTCATTATTCGATTAAAATTAAGATTTCAATAAGATGAAATTCTTTGGAAGGATATTCAGATCAGTGGCAATGACCTTGATATCTCCAGTGAAAGTTATTTGGAACTAGGCAGAATTTACATGATCTTAGTGTGTGTTTATTTTATCCTTATATTAAGGTTTGTTTCACATATAATATGTGCATGTATAATCTCACACGTTTTTAAATATTACTAAATGGGTTCTGTACCTATAACATCAAACTTTTCATAATGATTATTCATCATAGTTGAACAAAATTAGACAGTTTTCCATACAGAAATTTTTCACAGTACAAAATGCAATTTTTGAGCCTGAATTCATCATGTCAATTTTGATTTCAGCCAGTATTTGTCACCTAGTGTGAAAATGGGAAAACATGGAAAACCATCTTCAGGGCTGCCGACAGCGGGATTCGAACCCACTATCTCCTGGATGCGACCTCACAGCTGTGCGCTCCAAACTGCATGGCCAACTCGCCCGGTAATAGAGTTTTCAAGGGGTTGTTTATTGTTAAATACGTAATGCTTTTTCAGAAAATTGTGAATGCATTTGGAAACCTTATATGTTGGACTATTACGGCAATTAATGACTGGACGTATTGCAAACTCTTTTAAGAACCTTAGGCAAGGCTCCTGCTACTGGGATGTTGGAGTCCATGCTGATAAGATTCTGCTGGTCCCGCTCGGTAAAAAGAAATGTTGATTTCTGATTTAAGGCCTTTAAATTACGTTGTACTCTCACCAATGGATCTTTACCCACCACTGTATAACTATACATACATACATACATACATACATACATACATACATACATTATCATTATAGACTGTTATGCCTTTCAGCATTCAGTCTGCAAGCCTCTGTGAATTTACTAAACGGCACCACAATCCTCGATTTGCAACTAGTGTTGTGGCCTCACTGAGTTCCGTACCTCTTATCTTTAAATCGTTAGAAACCGAGTCTAACCATCGTCGTCTTGGTCTACCTCTACTTCTCTTACACTCCATAGCAGAGTCCATTATTCTCCTAGGTAACCTATCCTCCTCCACTCGTCTCGCATCACCCCACCACCGAAGCCAGTTTATGAGTACAGCTTCATCCATCGAGTTCATTCCTAAATTAGCCTTTATCACTTCATTCCGAGCACCCACCTGCCATTGTTCCCACCTGTTTGTACCAGCAATCATTAATGCTACTTTCATGTTTGTTACTTCTAATTTATGAATTAGATATCCTGAGTCCACCCAGCTTTCGCTCCCGTAAAGCAAAGTTGGCCTGAAAACAGACCAATGTAAGGATAGTTTCGTCTGGGAACTCACTTCCTTCTTACAGAAAACTGTTAATCGCAACTGCAAGCTTACTGCATTAGCTTTACTACATCTTGATTCGATCTCACCACATTACCATCCAGGGAGAACACACAACCAAAATACTTGAAATTACTGACCTGTTCTACCTTTGTACCACCAATCTGACATTCAATTCCGTTTAATTTCTTACCTACTGACATCAATTTAGTCTTCGAGAGGCTAATTTTCATACCATACTCATTGCGAACATCTTCAAGTTCCAAGATATTAGACTGTAGGCTTTCGGCACAATCTGCCATTAAGACCAAGTTGTCAGCATAGGTCAGACTGCTTGCTACATTTCCACCTAACTGAATCCCTCCCTGCCATTTTATACCTTTCAGCAGATGACCCATCTAAACTATGAACAGCAAAGGTAAAAGATTACAGCCTTGTCTGACCCCTGTAAGTACCCTGAACCAAGAACTAATTCTACCATCGATTCTCACTGAAGCCCAATTGTCAACATAAATGCCTTTGATTGATTTTAATAATCTACCTTTAATTCCATAGTCCCCCCCCCAGTATAGTGAACAACTTTTCCCTCGGTACACTGTCATATGCTTTCTCTAGATCTACGAAACATAAACACAACTGCCTATTCCTCTCGTAGCATTTTTTAATTACCTGGCGCATACAGAAAATCTGATCCTGACAGCCTCTCTGTGGTCTGAAACCACACTGGTTTTCATCCAACTTCCTCCCAACGACTGATCGCACCCTCTCTTCCAAGATGCCAATGAATACTTTGCATGGTATACTAATCAATGAGATACCTCGATAGTTATTGCAATCCTTCCTGTTCCCTTGCTTATAGATAGGGTGCAATTACTGCTTTTGTCCAATCTGCAGGTACCTTACCAACACTCCGTGCTAATTTTACTACTCTATGAAGCCATGTCATCCCTGCCTTCCCACTATACTTCACCATTTCAGGTCTAACTTCATCTATACCTGCTGCCCTATGACAATGGAGTTTATTTACCATCCTTTCCACTTCCTCAAGTGTAATTTCACCAACATCATTTTCCTCCTCCCCATGAGCTTGGGTGTTTGTGCAACACCACCAGGATGATCTCCTTTTACATTGAGAAGATGTTCAAAATATTCCCTCCACCTCTCCAGTGATTCCCTGGGATCTATTATGAGTTCACCTGAATTACTCAAAACACTGTTAATTTCCTTTTTCCCTCCCTTTCTAAGATACTTTATTACTGTCCAGAAAGGTTTCCCTGCTGCTTGACCTAGCCTTTCCAGGTTGTTACCAAAATCTTTCCAAGACTTCTTTTTGGATTCAACAACTATTTGCTTTGCTCTGTTTCTTTCATCTACGTACAAATGCCTGTCTGCCTCGGCCCTTGTTTGGAGCCATTTCTGATAAGCCGTTTACAAGCTGCTCTCACTTCATCATTCCACCATGAGGTTCGCCTTTTCCCATCTTTACACACAGCTGTTCCTAGGCATTCCCTAGCCGCTTCTACAACAACCCTGTATACCACCCATTCACTTTCTATATCCTGAACCTGCTTACTGGCTACTGTTCAAAACTTCTCACTAATTATATCCATGTACTTCTGTCTAATTTCCTCGTCCTGGAGATTTTCTACCGTTATTCGTTTGCAGACCGATTTCACTTTCACTACCCTAGGCCTAGGGGATACTTAGTTCACTACAGATCAGATAGTGGTCTGTATCACCGAAAAATCCCCGGAAAACTCGTACATTCCTAACAGATTTCCTGAATTCCAAGTCTGTTAAGATATAGTCTATTATGGATCTGGTAAGCCTAGCCTCCCATGTGTAACGGTGAATAGCCTTATGCTTGAAGAATGTATTCGTAACAGCTAAACCCATACTAGCACAGAAGTCCAGCAAATGCTTCCCATTCCCATTAGCTTCCATATCTTCCCCACATTTACCAATCACCCTTTCGCATCCTTCAGTTCTATTCCCAACTCTTGCATTGAAATCGCCCATTAGCACTATTCTATCCTTGCTGTTGACTCTTACTACGATGTCACTCAATGCTTCATAAAACTTGTCAACTTTATCCTCATCTGCACCCTCACATGGTGAATAAACGGACACAATTCTAGTCCTAATTCCTCCAACTGACAACTCTACCCACATCATCGCTCATTTGCGTGCCTAACAGAACCTATTTCGCGTGCAATGGTATTCCTGATAAAGAGCCCTACCCCAGACTCTGCCCTTCCCTTTCTAACACCCGTCAAGTACACTTTATAATCTCCTATCTCTTCCTCGTTATCTCCCCTTAACCGAATATCACTTACTCCTAGCACATCCAGATACATACTCTTTGCTGACTCAGCCAGTTCTACCTTCTTTCTTCCATAAGCCCCATTAATATTGATAGCTACCCATCGAATTCCATTTCGTTCGCCAAGTTGTTTCCAAGGAGTCCCTTGCCTGTCAAATGGGAGTGGGACTCCATTACTCCCATAGGTCCGAGGCTTGCTTAAAATGGTCTGAGCTCGGTAAATTCATGAAGCAGGATGCTACCCTACTGGCACATAGTCCAAGTGAGAATCTCTCCTTTAATGGGTTGTAGACCACCGGTGAATTGTATAGTCCTAGCCGCCTGAGCACAAGGAGGGCGATGACTCGGAATATGTCAGAGATGCCCACTCCCATTCCATAGCAACTGGTATCCCGACTCTCAGGACCACTTACTAGGCCACTCAGCCGTTGCCCATGGTTCATGAACTAGGACCTGACTACAGTAACCCACAAACATGAACCACTGTATAACTATTATCATTGAAAAAATCTTCTCTTTCTTTTTGTGTGAGTTTTTATCTAATAAGTCCAATAAGACTAAAATATTGTATTTTTCTATTTTTGTTTCCATATTTTTAATTAATGCCCCACTGTCTAGGATCAAATATTGTGTTCATTTCTTTAGTTAACCTAGGTAATTTCTTCTTTATTTCTGATCTTACATCATTCAGTACTTCATACGGAAGTTTCACATTTTTATTTTATATTTAAGTTTAGCAATTTAAGATAGACTAAATGATGAAGATTTCCTCTAGGAACTATATAGCTGCTTATAAATGTAACCACATAAAAGTGGATAGTATTGAATAGGTGGACTAATAAAATACCTTTGTTATTTCTTATATGAGTAACTTTCAATACGGAAAAATCATGAGGATAATAACTTGTAACATACCATTTAGTCGAGCAGCTCGTCTTCTTTCGCCCAAGTCTTCCCAGCCCAAACTTTGTAACATTTTTGTAACGCTACTCTCTTGTCGAAAATCACCCAGAACAAATCGAGCTGCTTCTCTTTGGATTTTTTCCAGTTCATGAATTACGTAGTCCTGCCGAGGGTCCCATACACTGGAACCATACTCTAGTTGGGGTCTTACCAGAGACTTATATGTCCTCTCCTTTACACCCTTTCCACAACCCCTAAACACCCTCATAACCATGCGCAGAAATCTGTACCCTTTATTTACAATCCCGTTTATATTTCTCCAATGAAGATCTTTCCTTATATTAACACCTAGATACATACAAAGATCCCCAAAAGGAACTTTAACCCAATCAACGCAGTAATTCAGAGAGGACTTTTCCTACTTGTGAAACTCACAATCTGACTTTCAACTCTCATCATACCATTGCCTGCTGCCCATCTCACAACATTATCGAGGTCATTTTGAAGTCGCTCACAATCTTGTATCTCATTTATTACTCTACAGAGAACAACATCATCCGCAAAAAGCCTTATCTCTGATTCCACTTCTTTACTCATATCATTTATATATTTAAGAAAACATAAAGGTCCAATAACACTGCCTCGAGGAATTCCCCCCTTAATTATTACAGCGTCAGATAAAGCCTCGCCTACTCTAATTCTCTGAGATCTATATTCTAGAAATATAGCAACCCATTCAATCACCGTTTTGTCTAGTCCAACTGCACTTATTTTTGCCAGTAATCTCCCATGATCCACCCTATCAAATGCTTTAGACAGGTCAATAGCGATACAGCCCGTTTGACCTCCAGAATCCATGATCCATGATATCTGCTATATCTTGCTGGAATCCTACAAGTTGAGCTTCAGTGGAATAACCTTTCCTAAACCCGAACTGCCTTCTAATGAACCAGTTATTAATTTCGCATGCATGCGTTATATAACCAGAAAGAATGCCTTCCTAAAGCTTACATACAATGCATGTCAAACTTACTGGCCTGTAATTTTCAGCTTTATGCCTATCACTTTTTCCTTTATACACAGGGCATACCTGCCAACTTTCAGAAACCAAAAATAGGAAAAATTTTTAATTCTTGGATCTCATCACATATATTCCACCACGGTCTAGGTGAAAAAAGGTCAAGATAAAAGGCATACATATCTACATTTACAATGTGATTTGATCATTAAATTTAAAATCTTAAACTAACAAAACATAATAATGGTTACAAGAAAATGTACACAATCATTCTCATTTATGAAACGTAAGCGAGTAATAATATTATGTCATGATGACACACACAACAAAATGCTTAACACCGTATTTTCTTGCGTAATTAACGCATTTTTGACCAAAAATACAGGCGAAAACTTCGGATGCGTAAATTATTCAAGGAATTCAGATAATTACAATTCATTTACACTTAAAAGATACATCAAATATAATATAAATACAACTGGTTCAACTCGTTTGCGGTTATCATCATTTGGCGTAAAATTAAGGCGCGAGATTTTTTTCAGAAAAGTCAAATAGGGTACATCAGGTAAGTCAGACACGTGGGATAGATGTACCAACACTGGAAAATATTCTTTCCATTACGAGCTGACAATATGACCTGAAGTGAAATAAACATGAACTAATAAAAGTACAATTCATGTAACGTCATAACAATGACATACCGGCAAAAAAAAGAAAACTGTCCAACATGAGAAGAGCTGGGCATCGAAGGAGGGACCCTGCTACTTTACCCCAAACCACTCGTATCCAATCTTGTACGAGTGACGAGTCCACCCAATCTTCTTCTTTAATACGAATGTGGATCACTCGCGGAAATTTTGCTTTAGGCATTGTAAGTTGCAAGATTCCTGCCATCAGCTGTTACAGCAGGCATTGCAGTACATCGTTGTTTTTTGCTTCCGGTAGTGCGTACGATAACACTGTATGTTTCTTTCTTATCGATTGTTCGACTTTGTGGCATATGGAAACTGATTGGCGTCTGACCTGCGGTTACTATAAGGGAGATCAAATATTCCTTCACTTTACACTTCTCAATCACAAAGCGATGAAAATGGTTTATTCGTAATTTTTTGCATGATGATGTTCGTCGTCGAAGAGGAAGTCCATTTCTCGTCATAAAATTAATCAAGACTCGGCTAACCTTCAAATCCGAGAAACTGATTCCATGTGCAGCGGCTATTTCTCATTTTTTAAAATACTGCATTTCGTGAGTAATGGCTTATTCAACGTTGCGTAACAAAATCATATATTTAAGCAGATCCTCCTCTACTTACGGAAACTTGCCGTTTTTTGGTCCGCGAAATGCTTTGAGAGACTTGTTGGCCGCATGAAGTGCAGTTCTGTTACCGCGGTAGCGCACGTTTCATTTGGACACTGAATACCTGCTGCCCGCTGCTCTATTCCCATATGTTTCGGCAAAACTGATCACAGCGAGCTTGTATGATGAAGTATTACTCTAATTCTGTGGACTGGCAAACAATTTTGAGATCACAGAATGTCCCATACCCGAAACATTCGTAAAACTAGTACAGTGGAATTTCCTGCCGGCTAATAACAGCATGCTGCCCTGTATTTGGAATGCCCGCTTTCACAATAGGAAGCCTACTACTTGTGCAGTTGACATCTTTATTTCGAAACGCATCCGGAGCTGCGTGATGGATGTTCGAAGTTGTGGGTGCATCAAATATGTGAACATTTCTTTTTCTCCACTTATGACCCAAAAATATTTGGATGCATAAATTACACGAGAAAATACAGTAGTTTATCAGACGGTAAAATGAACGAAAATTTATAGGTATCTCTGAACACTTGGAGACAAAGTTTGTTACATTTTTTGGCCGTAACGAGAAAATAAAATACCTGAAACTGTCACCGACACAACACCCTTAAAAACATTCAACTCATTAAAATCGTGCACTTAAATACGCGAAATAACCACATACAAAACAATTCAATATGTCCCATACATTATTAACATATGACTTTGGCAGTGTGGGAAAGCATAGAAATGCAAGGAAAAAAGTGGCCTACAACTCCGACGAAACTATGCACAGAAACGATGCTAACAGCGCGTGAACAACAATAACAAACTCATTCTTTCATCCTGATTAACTGAGTCGCTAGCACGCGCCAGCCTTTCTTGCTTGCAGGACAATTGCCGTGCCGAATCCCCAGCTGTATAAAGTGCACACGCTGCTGTGGCGAGCGGGAAACACTCACGAAATAAAGCATCAAATAAATATGCTTGAAAGTGAGATTTCGTAAATTACACAAGCACATAAGAATTTATCCTAGGGGAAGAATACTGGCCACACTAGAAGTTAGATATGTAAAAAAATAGGAGGAAGTAAAAATAAATTGGAAAATCGGAAGACGAGTTAAAAACCGGAAAGTTTCTGGGTAAATCGGAAGGGTTGGCAGGTATGACAGGAGTTACTATAGCAACTCCCCATTCATTTGGTATAACTCCTTCATGCAAACAATAATCAAGTGCTTCAAATATGGTACTATATCCCAACCCTTAGTATCCCCAGAAATCCTATCAATTCCAGCCGATTTCCTAGTTTTCAACTTGTGTATCTCACAGTATAATCCTGAGTAAGACCCGCACCCTAAATATGAGACGGAAAAATACGGAAAAAAAGAAATCAGATAACTTACATACCTATTTAATTTTCTTCAAATATACCACAAATATAAATTCCAACAGCTCACAATTAATAAAATCATCAAAAAAAATTGTAAATTAAATTGGTCCAATACTCATATCGTTCACAATTCCCCATCGGCATATGAAGTTTCACCATAGGAACTTTCGTCGGTGGCACCTTTCCACAAATGGTCACCTTCTGTACCGTCCACTGAATTTGAAATTCCACATTTGTTAAAGCTTTTGGACACTAGATCGTTGGGGATGCACACCCATGCGGTCTTGATCCAGCTGCATATTAGTCCCACTTCAGGCCTCTTTACTCGTCCGGTTGGTGTTAACGCGTGATCACCATCACACATCCATTCAGTGTACAACTGTTCCATTGCAGTTTTGAAAGGCCAGTTCATGCACACATCCAACAGCTGTAGAATAGAAATGAGTCCTTCAGGAATTATTGCAAGATCGGTCTTTCCTTTCCTCATCGTATCTTTTACGGTGTCAGTTGTATGTCCTCGGTAACTGTCCAACACAAGCATGTTTTGTTTTTGTATCAAAGCTACTGGGCGACCTTGCCAAACGCACTTCACCCACTCCTCAACTAATGCACTGTCCCTCCGACTGGACTCATGCGTTCTAAAAATAACATCGGATGGCAAGTTTTCCTTTCGGAAGCGTTTTCCTTTTCAGAGCCACATATGGAGTAAGTTTGGTTCCATCCGCTAATGTGCACAACATTACCGTGCATTGATGCTTTTCGTTACCACCTGTTCCGACGGCTACACTTTTAGAACCCTTCGTAATCCACTGTATTTTCCAACGGCACTTCAAAATAGACAGGTGCCTGGTCAGCACTCCCAATTTGCAACAACAAATAAGAATTTTGCTTCCTCAAATGAATAATATGATGCTAAAAAGCCGTTAATTTTTCTTCAAACGCCCCAGGGAGACGACGTGAAATAGAAGTACGTCTCCGAATGCACAATCCCTTTCTCTGATAAAAGTTTCGGATCCATCCGCGGCTTGCAGTAGAACCCTGTGGTTTGAGTTCTTTTCAGATCTCCGTGCTTTCAATTGACACATTTCACTAGAAACACCCTATCCTAACTCACATTTTTCTATCACAAATTTGTGGAGTGATTCTTCAATTTCTGGAAACACTGCACTCCGCCCGTGGAACGCTCTGTGATCGCTGTTACTTTTTGGAAGTTTTTCCATCTTCTGCCAATCACAAATACACGATTCATCAATATTGTACTTTCTGCCAACGGCGCGATTTCCGTATATTTCAGCTTCGCTAACAACTGTAAGTTTCTCACGTACAGTAAATGACCGCAGGCGCCGTTTCGAATCCATTGCCTACTATCGAGACAGCACTTCCACGGGACAGATACGGAACTCAAAGGTGAGCGAGGTAGAATTCTGTACCCAACAGTCTCGACTGTCGAAAAATACAGTATCCCGCGAGATCAGCTAATCACGCACACAGCATGCCAGCAACTTCTGTGAAACAAATGACGATCGCGCATCCGTAGCAGCGGCTTTCATATTTACCACATATTTACCCATATCCTTAGATTTAGCGTATTTCATTACCTTACATTTCACGTTGACATGCCACTCGAACCATATTGAGAAAAAAATTGATCTCGTTTTCTATAATGCAACTAAAACACAATAAGACCTGAATGCTCATTTACATGTGGTATGTTGAGTACGGTAACTGTATTCAAATCTCTTTCAATACTCCATGTAAACAGAGTAAATATTTACGAGAATGAACGGCTTGAAAACAACCTGCACCCAAGATTCAGAACCAATATTTTGGGGGAAAAGTGCGGGTGGTATTCGGGATTATACGGTATTGTAAATGTCATTGTTATAATATGTAAATTTTAATACTTCTTTAGCATAAGTCACATCCTCTATCTGGACATTATCCTTGTAACCAACAATCTTTACATACTGCTGACCGAATTGTTATGCCTTTTGAAGATCCTCACATACACACTCCCATTGTTCATTAATGATTCCTGGAATGTCCTTCTTGGAAGCTGTTTCTGCCCTAAAGTACCTATACATACCCTTGCATTTTTCACTAAAATTTGTATGACTGCTAATTATGCTTGCTATCATGTTATTCTCAGCTGACTTCTTTGCTAGATTCAATTTCCTAATAAGTTCCTTCAATTTCTTCTTACTTCTACAGCCATTTCCAACTACTACTTTTCAATCTGCACCTCCTTGTTAGTCTCTTTATTTCTCTATTATAATAAGGTGGGTCTTAACATTCCCTACAAACCTATTTTCACATTCCTCAACAATTGCCTTAAACCCATCCCAGAGTCAATTAACGTTTTATATGTACTGTTTTCCACCGATCATAGTTACTTATGACCTTCCTTTCTATCACATTTATTTTTAACTACAACAAAAAAAGCCTCATGATCACTAATAACATCTATTACTTCAATTTCTGTTTTTTTTTTTTTTTTTTTTCTTTACGTCTCACTGACTCGGATAGGTCTTACGGCGATTATGGTGACGATGGGATAGGGAAGGCCTAGGAGTTGGGAGGAAGCGGCCGTGGCCTTAATTGAGGTACAACGAGCTCGATAGCTGCAGTCGCTTAAGTGTGGCTAGTATCAAGTATTCAGGAGATAGTAGGTTCGAACCCCACTATCGGCAGTCCTGAAGATGGTTTTCCATGGTTTCCCATTTTCACACCAGGCAAATGTTGGGGCTGTATCTTAATTAAGGCCACGGCCGCTTCCTTCCCACTCCTAGCCATTTCCTAATCCATCGTCGCTGCAAGACCTATCTGTATCTCCCGGATGCAAGCTCACAGCCGCGCACCTCTAACCGCACCATCTGGTTTTATCAGCACAACATCCGGGATATTTTCCCCTCTAGTTGGTTCCATCACTTTCTGAATCAGCTTTCCTTCCTATTTTAAGTTATTTGCCATTTGTTGGTCATGCTTCCTGTAGCTCACATTACCTTCCCAGTTGACATAAGTAAATTCAGATCTCCCACTACAACCACATTCCTTTCCATGTCGTTTCCCACATACCTGATTAGCTTATCAAATAATTCTGAATCACCGTCAGCGCTACCCTTTCCCGGTGTGTACACTTGAAAGACATGAAGCTGCCTATTATCTTTATAGATGAGCCTTACACCTAGAATTTCATGTTTGCCATCTTTCACTTTTTCGTAGCTTACAAATTCTTCTTTCACCAGAATGAATACCCCCCCTCCCCCCCATTCCTACCCTATCTGTCCCATACACACTCCAGTACAATTTACGAATTTCATCGTATAGATCCAATTGATACAATTAAAACTAAGAAGCAATTTTAGGTTTTGGTCCACCTAATCAATATTCACCACTTTACCAGTGAACAATTTAATTTAAAAAGATATTAAATATATTTAGGAACATGTTTCGCCTCTATTTGAGACTTCATCAGCCACACAATCACGTGGTAGATTACAAAACTCAAAATTCAGAAATTGAAAAAGTGGAAGAACTAATGTCTTTATAAGGACATTTTTGAGAAACGCAAGCTCACAGCTGCACGCCTGTAACCTCACGGCCAACTCGCCCGGTGGTCAAGGTATTATCCACAAGGAATTTCTGTCTGAGGGAACGATGCTGAATGCTGCACGGCACATTGAAATTTTGACCCATTTCATGAAACGTCTATGCAGGGTACGACCCCAGTACGCACAACAAGGTTCATGATTTTTTTGTCCATGACAGCGCTCGGCAATACACAGCCAATATCGTCAAACAGTTCATGGCAAGAAAGGAGGTGGTGCAATTTGAACATCCCCCATACTAGCCAGACTTCAATCCTCCAGACCTCTTCTTATTCCCACAACTCAATCTCGCTTTGAAACGAAAGAGATTCGACGATATTCCTGACATCCAACGAAACGTGACGAGGCTTTTGAAGAAAGCCTTCTTGCAAAGTTTCCAGGACATGTATCGCCGATCTCAGCAGTGCATAATTAGGGGAGGGGACTATTTCGAAGGACAGTAAGGTCACTGTTGTGCATTAATCGTCTATGTTGATAGTACAGGACTATTCATCGGACTTTGTCACAGGTTGTATGTACTTTCACAGCTATTGCACTGCAGGTTGTAGCACAGCTATTGCACTGCAGGTTGTAGACACTTGACTGAGGAAATTTATTAGTTTGATTGATAGTACGTGTATTAAAGAAATTGCAAGAATTGTTATTTGTTTCAAAAGTTATTTGTTGGTTATGTTTCTTGAAAATATTAGTAATTTGATATATATTTATACTTTTGAATGTGAAAGAGGAATATGTTTTCATGTCCACTGATTCTCTGTTTAAAGTAGAAATTTGACGTCTTTTAGTTGTGTTGATGATTGTATTGATAATTTGTGCATTATACCTGTTTGACTGAGCTATTGTTCGTATAACATTTAGTTCCTTTTGAAGGTCTCTTTTGGATAAGGGGATGGTGAATGCTCTATTTACCATACTATAGTATGCTGCTTTGTTATGGGATTGGGGATGGAGAGAATCATTTTGGATTGTACTAACTATTTGAGTTGGTTTTCTAAAGATACGATAAGTCCTGTGGGATGTCTACTAATACTAAAATCTAAATAATTCTGATTCTGTTGGGATTCGGATTCAGTGTAAAATTGATATGTGAATCTAGGGTGTTTAAACTGGACAGGGTATTGGCTGCATTTCCACGGTCTTGATTTAATATAGCCAGAATATCATCTACATAGCGAGCCCAGCAGCAGATATTAATGAATATAGGTTTGTTTACGATCTTTGTGTATTCTAAATTATCGAAGTAAATTTCTGCCAATATCCCTGAGGCTGACGATCCCATGGCCGAAAAATTATATTGGTAAATAACATTATTAAAACTGAAGTAGTTATTTAGAACCAATTTCAGAATGGACATAAATTCCTGAATTACATGTATGGATAATTTACTATACTTTCTTAAATTATTGTATATTAAAACTATGGTTTCTCTTATAGGGATACATGGATACATGTTTTAAATATCGAAAGAGTGGATTGTATGGCTGGGTTGAACTTCAAAAGTTTTAAGATTTTCAACTAATTCTATTGTCTTTTTAATGGATTTGTTCATTGGAAACTTGTAATTTTTCTTTAAAAACTGTTGTATGTACTGTGAGGTTTCATATAAAGGGCTCGGTCTATAATTAATTCCATGTCTCAAAGGGACGTTAGCTTTGTGGATTTTGGGTTGTGTTCTAGCTTTGGGGAGACCTGGATTCATACTGATTAGTTCAGTGGTTTCTTTGTCATTTAAGAGGAAAGATAGACTTTTAAGTAATTGTTTAAAGTTCTTTTGAATTTTAGTTGTAAGATCTTTTATGATAATGGTAAAAGTTCTGTTGGGAAAAAGTTGTTAGTTTTATGAATATATTCCTCTTTACTCATGACGACGGTTATGTGGCCTTCGACCCCTTTCATTACAATTAAGTGGTTTTCTTTAATTTTCTTTTTAAGCTTCAAAATTGAATTAATGGTGTTGGACTGATTTGTCTGAGAATTGGTATTATGTAGATTAGGAATATTATTTAATCTCTTCGTAACCTCGAACCTAACATCATCTTTTTGATCGCTAGGAGGTTTCATAATTGCTAATCCTGATTCTGTTACTGCTGTAATGACGTCAAGATGGGACGCATTTGGCCAGTTTGTTGCATATGTTTCAGAATAATTTCCAGTTTTTGGTTGATCATTCTTTGAAAGAAATCCCATTGGTGTTTGGGAACATTTTTAGCCACTTCTGAGCGAGTCTAATACAGATTTTCATTAAGGTGTGTCTTCTTTTTGTATAAAAATTGTATTTCGTTATTGGTCCATATTTTATTGGTTCTAAGTTGAATTTTCTTTGGGTGTAGATCTTTTTTAGTTTTTTAGAGTAATTTTAAAAAATTGAGAGATTATTGGTTTATGCATTGTCTGAGAAAGTTAATATCTTTTCCAATTTTTGTGATCTCAGTTTTTAGGCCTAAATATAAATAAGCTTCTATTTTTCTTGCTTGGTTGGCTTTCAAATTATAAGTTAAGAGTTTCATTATGGTCCGTATTGACAACTGTTCACTCTACCCAAGACGTCCCTCTCTAGCGAATTTCCCTGGTTATTACACTATTATCCCGAAGTCCCAGGATGTATCCTCTCAAATACGTGCTAAAGAAACCTGGATAGCACATTTATGTCACTCTTTAGTACATTTGTAACTCCCACCATAACAAACTTAAATTAGCGTTTCCGGCCACACTGCACACGACAGGCCAGCAACAACTGCCTTGGTAAGGATTTTGTAGAGAACTTAATTTCACAGCCCCGGGGCGCGCTTGCCTGTCGGCCTACAGCTACAGGGGGTGTGCGTCCCACTTTCGTATGGCCTCTTTCAGATGGCACGGGTTCAACCCGCTTCCACACTTAGGCACCGGTCCACCTAGGCCTAAACTAAAAACAGATTGTTCAAATAGAATCTTTCAGATGATGCGGAGAGTAACAGCGTGCGGGAGAAATGTTTGAGCAGGCAGTCCGCGGTCATTCGCAATCCCACGCCCACAGTTATTTGTTACTGGACATAAGTCTTAATGCATGCCGTCATACACAGCGGATAGACCATGCTTGCGACATCAGTACTGCGACCTGTATCAGAACCCGATAGTGTACCTACTGTACGTCTGTCTGTCTGTCTGTTTGTTAGGTCATCAGCCCAGAGGCTGGTTGGATCCTCAAGTAGCACCACCAAAGGCTATGCAGTTACAGGGAAACAGCAAAAACCAACTGCAGAGCCCAAATGAGGCATACTAAGCAAGATGAGGAGTGAGGTAGTTTGCCATTGCTTTCCTCACTGGGCCAGAATGTGCCACTGCAGCACGACTGACCCTATGAGCAACACCTCTCATAACACTCAGACACTATTTGTGCTCCGAATATCACTATTCAGCACCACCCAAACCCCAGCAACTTCCATATTGTCACAGCCATGCACGAGACTGGGACTTCAGTGGAAGCTACACTTTGTTCTGGCCTGTGCCAAGACGGATACAAAAGTACTGTGTCCATCAAGAAATCAAGGAGAAATGGATTTAAACAATAAACGAAAGTAGGCCTGCTCTTAACCTTTTGACATATTTATTTCTCATTTTCTATTTAAAAGTCATTTGTGTGCTTTTTTCTTTACCTGTGTCGCGGGAAGTTCTGCACCACTCGACTTGCTGTGTGTACGAGTCAGTGGAAGCGGGTGCACCAGAGCATACACACGGGTGCGTTTTACTACCATGTCGTCTGAAAGAGACCTAAGTGACTTGTGCAACAATGTACGTAAATTAGGCCTACTGTACTTACGTGTGTAACAACGTATTTACAGCGGTTGTTATGGAGTTCATAATAGACACTGAGAATTGAATAACTTAAATGTTGGAAATACCAGTGGTCTCTTGTTTAGGAAAGCATAATATCATTTAGAGCCATTATTGAGAGAGTATCCTCAAAATTGTATTCATCTCCTACTCTAACGAAATGTGAGGGACACAGCATGCTTCAATTAATTTTGTATTTTCTTAAGTTAGAAGGTAAAAGAAGACTATGATGGTACATGATGGAAAGCGCGGGAAGTTCTGCACCACTCGACTTGCTGTGTGTAAGAGTCGGTGGAAGCGGGTGCACCAGAGCATACACACGGGCCCGTTTTACTCCCACACCATCTGAAAGAGGCCTAAGTGACTTGTGCAACAATGTATGTAAATTAGGCCTACTGTACTTACGTGTCTCACAACGTATGTAAAGTAGGCCTATTGTGCTTACGTATACTGCTGACATGTTGGTGCTTAATTTTACGCCTATAAGTGAATTGTGTAACAATGTACATGAATTAGGCCTACTGTACTTACGCACAGTGGTTTTCAGGACATTCAGTTACAGATAAGAAGAAAGCTGGACAGTTTATAGATGATGAAAAATTACATATTACTGAGAAAGTGGATGCTAAGCCACACATGAAACATTTTCATTGTGAAATTTAAGGTTAGGTTTGAAAATAAAAATATTTACAATGAAAACAAGGAAACAAGTGTTTACAATTATCATTAATGAAATAAATAAAGAAATAATACATTTTAGGAATGCCAGCATAGTAAAACATCAAGGAACAATGTTCTTAGAAACGGAAAATATACACGTCGCTTACAATTATGTTGAAAGTTGTCACAGGAAAGTCCAACACCAGGGCAATTCATTCCGGTCCCTTATTGACTTTGAATAACTAAGACGAAATTCTAAAATAATTCAATTATATCCCTTTCAGACCTGAAAGAAAACTGGAGGTGTGAATTTTTGTTTTTATGTCAAAAACTGACTAAAATGCTCCTCAATACACATATTGATAGTTTATTTTACAAAATAAAAACTAACATCCGAAAAACAGGACCCACATAATTGTGCGTATCAAAATTCAAAACCTCGTATCACATACGATGATGTATCTTCAAAATTTACATTCACTAACCAATGTACACACTTCATTGAATATATTCTGGTATTCAGTAAAGCTTCTAGATTAAAATAAACACAATAAATACTTACTTTTGGCACTACTGCTTCCCGCCATCTCGCCGATCAACTGTGCTTTTTAAACTCTTCTTCCTTCGCCCTGGCGGTCAAGCGCATACTAAAAGCAATTGAAATACACGCCACGTGTCCCGCACAATCATTGCAGTCCGGTCTAGCGCCGAAAAAACATCAAATGCGGTCAGGGATAACTAAAATACAAACCCGCACAATTGTGCGTACACGGTCTGAAAGGGATATTAGGTCCACCTATTCAATACATTTCTGCTATTTATTAAATGGTCTGTTTAAAAGTTACACAATTGTTTAAATTGAATTTGTTTAGAATTTCGTTTTAGATATCAGTGTCACCAGTTATTCACAATACAAAGTCTATTGCTGAGAGAAGTTCCTACCGCGTTTCACACTAGATGAACAGACGATTGTATAATTTTATATTTTTGCAGCTGTCTGCAGTGTAATTATTTATTTCCATACATAAATGTTAATTTCATTGTCTAGAATTTCTTTCCTGTTACATAAATTCACTTCTCAAAAAAATGTAATTACAATTTTAACAATTTCCTTTATGTCACACGACACAGACAGGTCATATGGTAACAATGGTATACGAAAGGACTAAAAGTAGGAAAGAAGTGGCCATGGCCATAATTATGCTATAACCTGCCTACATTTGCCTGGTGTGAAAAATGGCAAACCACAGAAAATGTAATTGCAATTGCCTAAAAGTTAGCTCATTAGAAAATATGAGGACTTCTCAGTACAGCACTGAAGCACCTACATTGCCAGCCCCTGATTAAGAGGATCATATATGAGTTGAGGCTTTGAGATTTGTGATAGATTCTCTTATTTTTTGCAATGACAGCTTCTATGTACATGATCACTTTTCTGTTGCTTTTGCGTGTCTCTGAGGAAGTTAAGTTATATTGTTCTACTTTTCAATGTGAATGTTCTGCAGTCATCACTTAATTCGCTGACTTGGTCTATTCTGTATCTTTAAACAATGAGAGGTATAATAATAATAATAATAATAATAATAATAATAATAATAATAATAATAATAATAATAATAATAATAATAATAATAATAATACATTAATTCACTCAGTCAGTAAATCTACTGACAAGATGCTGGCATATCTGACCCTCCTTAAATACTACCAGACTTAGCCAGGATAAAACCTCCCAACTTAGGCTTAGAGCCACCATCTGAGACACCCAGCCCAGCAAGGTCGCAGTTTAATTCACCAAGTAATGCCTCTTAATTACCCTCTCTACCCAAACCCAGATACAATCAGCCATTTCTACCTCTTTAAATCCTTCTACTCAATATCATATTGTATCGTAAGTCACAAGGACTAGATATATGAAGTATCATGCTATTCAACAAGGATAATAACTTACTAGTAAATAATTTGTGGCTTGTTCCATATTGCAAGTGCGTGCCAGTGCTGCCCAGGCACGTTCATGTGAAAATCCCATATCCATTAGAGTGGAAAGATCTTCTTCAGCTGGTATAAAATCACTATATGGTTGATTATTAACTGTTGCATAAGAAGGTGAAGTAGCAGTAGCAGCAACAGCAGCAGTGCTGCTAGAAGAAATAGATGTAGTAGTGGTAGTAGTTGATGATGTTGTCGTAGTATTAACAGAAGCAGCAGAAGCTGCTGCAGTAGAAGAGGAAGATTCCCCTGAACTTGCAGTGTGTCCAGATGCTCTACGTTTTTCCATGTCAGCTGTAATATGTTCCTGTGAAATGGAAGAAGTAAAGCAATTAGTAACAGTTGAGTCTAGGGAATCTGATCTGCAACACTTCTAGGTTTTGGTTGTTTGTAGTAAACTCTACTATGCTATATCCCTAGAAATTAGCAAACTATTATGCTACTACAGTATTTTTCTTTTAGAAACCCGAAGGGATCTAATCTTGCAAATTCAGCTAAGGAACAGGGTCCTCTGATTATGTGCTTTGCATATGTTGATCCTGCTCAACTGTGTTATTTACGTATGTCGCATGTACCTGTCTCCATCTGATTTAAATCAAATATAGGACACTTGCTTTTTTGCTTAAGGTTGTGGGATTGAGTTCTTGCACTATCGATTGGAATTTAACAGTGCTTAAATCCAGGAGACTTATTGACATTTTAACTAATCCCCTTTCCAGAATAAATTAATTCTGAATTCCTAGAGCCTCCTAAAAATGAAAGCAGTTGAATGCAAGTTTAAACACACTTAAATTTAAATTTAGGTCCATAACAATGATGGGAGCTTCCTACTCTAATGATTCTGTTAGTTACAAATGTTTAAAATGACAAGGTATCAGCAGTAATACATCATCTGCAACATTGCCTCCAAACTTTCATCAATTTTCTTCACATCGAACACAATTTCTTTCCCCTCAAATTTGTCAAGTAATCTTGTAACTGTTACACAAGAAGGGCAGAATCTGATACTGCACCCTCTACGGTCTCTCCACTTCAATCATGCTTTCAGATTTCCAGAAACACGTTAAAATCCATTTCTGTTGATCAAAGAAACTTATTCACCTATACTCATTTTTCTACAATTGTAATGCCTGCAACTGGTGGCTGAGACCTAAATTAAAAACAGTAGAATGGTCCACATACTCTCAACGTTGTCTCTATAGCTTCAGATACAAACAGTCCTATCATGCTGTCTTTGATAGCTTTTACTGATATTAAAACAGAGAAAGTGTAATAAATTGGCACCGCCTATAGATGGGAATACAGCAATATTAGAGACAATCTTTCTAACGATATCTCAATTCAAGAATGTGAAAATTTTCACATCTCATTTTTTGTATTTCAAACACCAAAAACCACACATCTATTTTGACCTGTCAGTTTATTTAGTCTATTGAAGGCTACAAAATAGAATAAGGTTCTTACATATAAAAGGACTCTGTAGGCTACATTTCAAGCAAGAGATTTTTTCCCACTAATTAAATGAATGATAAGATACCATCTCAGTGCATGGTGCATTGAATGACAATAGTAGTTTCGATGGGACTTGGTTCATTTCTTTCAACCAGTCTAGTTATGGAATTAGCCTCCAAACACCAGTGAAGTTCTTAACCCTCCAAATGCTAATGGTTTCATCCTTAAGTGCTGAGCATTCTTACGGCAGTGTGCAGATACATTTTTAAAAAAAATTATAATAAATACAATTTTTA
Source organism: Anabrus simplex (assembly GCF_040414725.1). Taxonomy (NCBI): domain Eukaryota; kingdom Metazoa; phylum Arthropoda; class Insecta; order Orthoptera; family Tettigoniidae; genus Anabrus; species Anabrus simplex. The sequence continues at coordinate 642,468,987 of NC_090266.1, read as the reverse complement.
ACTACTTATGGCATATTATATATCAATTTGTTCAGGAAGAATTAGAGAATAAGGTAATAGTAGGATGTTTTACTTAAAAGTATCCAGCAAAAGTATTATGGATGATTAGTCATATTTCTTTTAAGAAATCAGAAGATATTCCAAATTTTGAGGTTGGTCACAAGTACTACATTATCTGAAATTCAATTCCAAGATATACAAAATATGATAAATTTCATTACAACCACAATGATATATATTATGACCTTTCAATGATGTGGTGGTCGTATGTTAAGGAATCATTGAAAGTCATAAGTTAAACAGATTTAAGCAAATAGCACAGAAGTAATGTGAATCGCCGGTATATGCCTAGTTTTAGATGTTCATCGTATACGAAGACCAATACAACTCGCAAATTTATGGTGGATCTTACGGTTGGAAATAGGAAAATCAAGCTCAGAACGCTGTGGTGTACGGAAAATTGAGTGAAGGATAATTCTGATACAAGCAGATGTCGATAAGGAGTAATTAAATCAACAACTGAGAAGAGGAAAGGTTAGACATGGTATTTAGTCCGGAAAGCGTTAGAGGAGGCCATGGATCAACTTGGAATCATGCACGGTCAATCATCTAGAAGGCGTACGGTGTGACATGTTACATGCTACATGTGTTAATAGAGTAAATAATTGCAGGATGTTTTTCTCTGTGAGGTTCTGTGAATATGAAAGAGCGATTGCGATGACAAGTTCCTCAAATGTCAAAGTCAGGTGTAATGAAGTTGTAATATGGTAGCTCTGTGAATTATAAAAAGCGAATCATTTATTATTGTAAGATAATGAGAAGAGAATTTTGTTTTTCCTACAATACATGTATGAAGAAAGCATTCAGTAAGCAGATAGTGAGCATAGCTTGGAGATACGCTCTTAAAATTGAGAAAGTCTATTGAGTTTGAAGGGCTAAACAGCGCTAATAAGACCAATATTTACTTACACAACATTGATAAATGCAGGCAGGTGTTAAATAATGAAAGTGGAATTGTAAAATACGTATGAACTCTTTTTAACGACTTTTGTACGAGTTTCAGGTTTGGAGCCAGTAATATTGTCTACGATCATGAACCAAGGCGATAATAAAATGGAAATGCGTGCTTAAGCTGGCAGGGTCCCTGATGGATCCGGGCTCTGCTGAAATGTCCGAGATAACATGAACAGATGACCAGGATACCACTACTTGCATGATGGGATAAACGACTGGATCGTCAAACGTTGAGTAACCGTACATTGTCTTACCTTGCTTTATTTGTAGTTGCTTATTGTAGAAATAGATATTAATATCACGCAGGTGATTTCAAAAGAGATAACTTGAATAACCTAACGGGTCAGTTGTGTTAATTTAGTGAAGTGTTGTCCGGCTGCTCATGATAGAATTCCGCTTGTCGTCAGTAACTATTATAGTTAGGCGCGATCTCGTTTGTTCGTTTCTCCTGCACTGGTGGAAATAATCATGGAAGTGAAATGTAAGATAGTCTTGAGTGCTACAGGTAAGTTTCCGGTGACGTGTGTGTAATATAATTAGTGCTGTGATCCTTTATTGTGAATAGTTCCGTAAAGTGTTATTATGTAATTATTCGGTAGAAATCATGTGATGTCTGTATGCATGAAATTCGGTTGCTTTGCTTGTTTACTCGATTGATGTTTGTTTGATGCAGTGCACATTATGATAGTATAAGACGAGTGTACGATCGTCTGAAGTTATGATTTGGTATGAGATGATTAGTAAAAGAGATTTATGGAATTGTTTATTACAGTAGTATATTGATTCTTTGAGATGATCAATGTGATAGGAGGGTGTTACTGAATGATGTGTCTTGCCGCGTATGTTGAGTAATGGATAAACGAGCGATATATTTAATGCTGGAATTGTAAGCATTTTCAAAGAGATTTCTGACGGGGGCGAATGAATCGTCATGGTTCGAGTTTGGACATAACATAAATAGTGGAACAGACGAGCGGATTTGTAGGTAGGATCTTCGATAAGTATTACACCTGAACTGTAGATGGAATTATTTGTTACCAATGTCACCTGTGATTGTGAATTAGTATTTGTAGTACTGCTTGAGGTAGCTATTTATGCATTACCATTATTTTCAGCATTATGGAGAGGAGTTGACGCAGCGCTGACTTTCAGCCATTGGATTATTATTTTATCATGTCGGTAGTTAGTAGTTGATTTCAGGTGCAGCTATGCGGAGCATCCAGGTGTTCGACGGCATATGATCATTTAGTTACTGAATAATTATATTATGATGGTTCAATAGACAATTCTATGTTTCATTGAAGGACCGTTAGAAAATTCAAGTTGTCAATAGCTAGTTAGATATTTTGAGAATGAAATAGAACAGGGAGGACAAGGTGCGGATATAAATGAATTATAGTTGAATGGACAAACAACTTAAAAAGAGGTGAAAGACTCGGTTAACTAATTTCCAAAGTATTTAATAATTTATTTAAATGAAGTATCGAAAGGTGTAATGAGTTATTGTGATATTTGAATTTAATGTTGGACAATTCTTTCAAGAATGATTGAACAGAGTGCGGTAGGGTTTGCATAAAAATATCTTCCAAACGTGTTGCTTGTTCAGATCATTATAATTATATTTAATTTAGATTGTTTATTAAAATTTAATGCCCTTCCAAATTTTTATTGTAGTTATCATTTCTTGTCTGACATATATATATATATATATATATATATATATAAGAACCTAGTGTAATGAGATGCGAGGTAGAATCATCAGTTCCTGATTAATTATTGAGGTTGTGACCGCTTTCTCATCGAAGGGCCATGTCCTTGAATGGAGTCTTCCGCAAACCACTGAATACTAGTCGAGGCCTACTGAAGAAGATCATTATTTCAAATCCTACGCGTCCACGAACGGTCACAATATTAATAGAAACTTCAATGAATAATAAAAAAGTCACAGGTAAAAAGACTCAGAGAGAGTCTGTTGTGGTGGGTCATTAGGTCTAGATGTGCCTGGTAGGGTTAGCACGTTTGGATTGTCTACTTCACTACTTGACGCATCACTACAGTCATGGGTATCTAAATTAGTCATATTCTTCCCCACTTCCAGAAGAAAAGTCGTCTAATGATAAATCATCAGGAAGATCTTTTACATTACCAGTGTCGTCTACATTTTCATCATTCCCAAGCTCTTCCAGTGCTTCTCTAATGCACTTGAACAACTTAGTTCACTCATGTTTATATTATGATAATCACTAAAATAAAATAAAAACCAATTAAAATGGAGTAAATCAGGCACACAATTATCACAAATTGGCTACCAAAATAATCTTCAAACGTTCGAAGCAACTGGACAGTTTGAGAAGGCGTAGAAAAGACCAGTTTACAGCTGACAAGACTGCCACTTACTGCTTTCCTTTCCTTCCCCAACCAGAGACCAACTTGCACTGCCTACCAGATAGAGAATTCCATTTCACAGCGAGAATATTCGAAAATCTACTGCTATATAGATTTTATGAGTTGTTATACCAATTTTACGAATCGTCTCACTGCGAGATGACAGCACTTGAGCTGGGATCTGAATCGTTTCGTAACAATAGCACTTGAAGGGTTAACCCATTAGTGCATAGCGTCCTAAAAATCGGACTAAAAAAAAAAATTCTGCGATATTTATGCACGATTTTAAGCCTGTGATATTTTCTTGTGCTTCAGAAAGACTGTAGCTGACAAGAACCAAGAATACATCCTTCTTTATCCTTACCATTCATTGCTGAATCACACTTATTGCAAGCGTGGTGACAAAAATAGTACAGAGTTTAGTGCAACAGTCTAGATTTTTATTTATGAATTAACAAATATTTCCAGTAATTGTAAACTTTGGTATGGACCACAATGTTAACACTCCTATGAATTTACCGACACACAAAGATGTCAATTATGTCCTATTGACGTGGCAGAGGCATGTAAATATATCTGTTCTGAAAACTAGACGCTATGCACTGGGAGTCCTACTGTCTCAGACATTTGTATTCCCTTACTAGTTTGATGGTGAGTAAAATATTGGAAGTTTTGTAGGAAGAACCGACATCTGGAGAGGTGCAGCACATCAAACCTCCCGATGACTGGTGTGAAACGGTTGATGATTATGACAGATGAGTATGAGGGTTATCTAAATTACCTTGGTAGAATACTCTTTCTGAGTTAATGTGAAGGGCAAATTGCTTCAACAAAATATGAAAAACGGAAGGCTAGGTCAAGTGTTAGTCAAAATATTACTGAAAATATTACAGATGGAACTGAAAAATCAGAAAACCATGCAAAACGAAGCTGTCATACGAAAATAACGAGAGCCATGCATAAGACTGTGCCAGCACATCTGTGTCCGATAGGCCTACCCCTGATAGAAAATTCAAAAGCATTAGTAGGTCAGATTGTAAGACAAAAGAAGCAACTCCAAAGTGGACAAGATCACAATCCACAATCCCCCAATCAGATGATGCACAAAATTTTGAAAATCCACTAGAATTCTTTCTCTGCCAGTGGCTCTAGGACACCTTTCACCTTTCCAACTGTATACTGCAATGTAAAATGAAAGGCTGAAATAATTTGGAATTGGACGAAGTGTAGTCCTACCTCTCACTGATGCAGGTGGAAGTGAATCAAACATGGGGCATAAAATATTCTTTGACAACTACTTTACATTCCTGAAATTGGTAAGACATCTGGCTTCAAAGGGAATGAGTGCAACAGGGACATTTCAGGAAAACCAGACAGAGAAGTGCCCCCTTCAATGAAAGGCAGACAGGAAGGAGGAGGGGATCATACGACTTCAGGAGTTTTGGTAGTGTGTTGTTAGTGCACTGGAATGACAACAGTGTTGTCAGTGCTGGTACGAACTAAAAAAAAGAAAAGAGAGAGAAAAAAAAGACATGGTGTATGGCTTTTAGTGCCAGGAGTGTCCGAGGAAATGTTCAGCTCGCCAGGTGCAGGTCTTTTGATTCGACTCCCGTAGACGACCTGCACGTCATGAGGATGAAATGATGAAGACTACACACACCCAGCCCCCGTGCCAGCAGAATTAACCAATGTTGGTCAAAATTCCAGACCCTGCCAGGAATCGAACCCAGGGCCCCTGTGACCAAAGGCCAGCACGCTATTCATTTAGCCATGGAGCCAGACGTACGAACTACAAACAGATAGAGATAAGCAGTGCATCAATGTAGTCCAGCGTAAAAAAAGTATGCAAAGTGTCTGTACCGCAATGAAAGCTGTACAAGTCCTACAGTGGCATCGAAGAGTGGATCAGCTTGACCAGTTTGGACTTCACCTTAAATGCTTCTGTGGACATCATAAACAGTGAATACACAACCGTAAATAGCCTATACAGTATTGTGATAAGTCTTTAGTGGAGATTGTCGATCTACTTTACAGTGTAAATTGGATAAGATAATCCAACTCTCTAACACTACCTAGCTTGCAACATGATTGTACATGCTGAGTAACTAGGGTTGTTGTACTGACCTAAATGCATAGCGTTTGATATATCGGATGGTCTGTGTAAATAAAACTATCACTTCTATGAAATTTCCGATTGCTGGAATGTGTTTCTGCAATTATTAAAACAGAACACAACACAAAAATCAAGTTGCCTCAGAATCAAAGAGTGTATCGGACAGTGTTCAACTATATATTTGCATTTGTTCTGCGCCGCTCCGCAGGCCGGTGAACTAAGGAAACACGAGTAGCTGTGATGTCACTGCGCTGTCAGCACTGAGCAAGCCATCTAGTTGATTATTGCAGTACGCGCTCTGTCGCTCTTCTGTTTGCTAGAAGTGTTATTATAATTGTGCGGTGACTGTTTGTCGAAATGCCTTCCTGTAGTGTGTACGGCTGTAACAACACAATGAGTAGAAACCGAAAGGGTAGAGAGAAAGAAATACATTTCCATAGGTTTCCAAATCGAGGTAAGTCGCCTCGAAGGTATAGCAGTTGGATACAATTTTGCAAGAGGAAACACTTTTCTCCCGGTAAGGGAGCTACTGTGTGCTCAGTGGATTTTAAAAATACAGACTATGATGAAACGCAACTTTTGAAAATGAAGGTGATGCCTACGGAAAAGCTGCTACGTCCGAAATTGAAGCCAGGGTCTGTTCCTTCAATAAAATGTCTGGCGTCGACAGATGGAGATACTTCTCAAGCAGGAATGCTAATTCATACGGAAGCCACTTCACAAAATACACTGTGGGAGTACTCGTGAGAAACTAAAAAGAGCAGGACGGAAAGGTATGAGGCTAAAAGACACAGTATTAAACGAAAGTGATAACGATAATTATGTACACAACAATCAGAATGATACGAGTGAAAATATTTCACCAGACAGACACGAATGTAGTGAAGAAATACAGTGTGAGTTAGGAAGGGAAATAGCTAGAAAATACTTCAACGTTGCTACTTCCGGCACAGCCTTGAACAGCGACGTAATGGGAGAACAGTTGAATGACAGTATCTACGAACCAGGTGAAAGTGACAGTGAAAGTTATATTAGTGATACTGATAACGAACACACTTAGGATGATGTACATATTACAGGTCCATGTTTCTTTGTAGCGGGGACAAGTTTGCTCACACTCTTTGAAATTTGTTACATTTGTAAAAGTAAAGTGAAAAACATTTCACATTACATTAAAGGGACTATGTTATGTGTAAAATCACTTTGCGATTGTGGTAATAAAGTCCATTGGTATTCTCAATCTATGGAAGGAAAGAAACCGGAAGCAAAAGTCCTAATATCATCAGCATTATTGCTGTCAGGCATTCTGTTTGAACCTTTTCGGTCATTCTGCAAGTCCATTAACTTACTTATGATGTCACGAACTGTATTTGACAGAATTATTCATAGAGTAACTGGTCCGATAGTGGAGGGTGCTTGGGATCAAGAAAGGACTAATGTTATTGACTGTTTGAAAAGCAGTGCCAAACCGATTTGGTTAGTCGGAGACGGCCAGTACGATTCTCCCGGCTTTTCAGCCAAATATTTAGTGTATTCACTAATGGATATTAATACAGGCCGCATAGCTTGTTTGGAACTTGTTCAGAGAGTGATGGTGAAAGGTGATCTTGAAAGGGCTGCGAGTGAAATTGCGATGAGGAAGATTGTACAGGAAGAAAATGGTAATATAAAACTCTTCCTTTCCGATACACACAAAGGAGTAAGGTATTTACTGAGAAAGCAGTATCCTGATATTGAACATGAATTTGATGTTTGGAACATATCAAAAAGTCTAATGAAAAAGATGAAAGCTCTCGATAAAAATCATCCAGAAGTTCAAGTGTGGAAGGACAGTATAAATAATAATTTATGGTGGCAGCGCAAACATGTAATGGAAACAGTTCTGTGTTAATCGATAAATTTACATCAATTTTGCACCACGGTAAAAATGAGCATAAGTTGTTAGGAAACGGTGAATGGAAATCCTTTGAGCATGATACATTAACCTGTTAAAGCCCAATGTCACCTACAGGTGACACCTAATATTAATAACATTTCCTGCTCATCAGGCTGCTTGAACTTTTCTGCCTGTTGGAAGTGTATTTAAAGAAAGGTCTTATAATTTTAAATGGATCCTTTTGGAACTCGCACCCTGCACTGATCAGTCAACTATCACTCAGATAAAAGAGGAAAGAGACTGGATTGAAGTGGTGAAGCAACCGCAAGTTATTGTGGCATGGAAAGTGTGTGATAAAAGGTAATTTTATTTTGCATTTCATGCATGTATATTGCTTAAAGGTTCAATAATGAAAGTGATACATTCTTAAGCATAATATTATAATTTAAGCATAATGTTATTGCCATGAAAAAGCATGGTGTCACCTGTAGGTGATATTGGTCACATAAAGTAGGCTTTTTTGTCCAGTTTCAATTATGAATAGTATCTGATATTCACTTCATGTTTTTTCTCTCTCTTCAGTCTGAAACTCGATGAGCTACTACAAATGTTGGAAGATGACAGTAATAATGCACCCCAGATGATATTATTATGTTTCCTCAAAATGATGGGCAGTTTACGGATGAGGGAGGTGGCGTTGAAGCAACTGATTCTGTCGATGTCACTCTCCTTCCTGGTAGAATGTCGAGGTTGACAGTGTAAATATGTGCGATATCAGCTTATGGTGGTACACCGATACCTTCTAATGAAATGGAGCAGGCATCTGGTCTTTCTAGGACTAATAAACCAGCATCATCTTCGAAAAGATACAATAAATTGTGGGCAGCTACAGAGAAGAATAACTCTTCTTATTCTCATTTTATTTTCCGATTCGGTGAGGTGACGTGCAGGAGGAACCTTCTGAATATGACGGACCGCAACTGTCTGCAGTTCAGTCTTTTTAGTTACTATTCATTGAAGAAGAAGAATCTCATTGTGAAAATGTCCAAGTTATACGCTCCGCACAAGAACCATATGCTAGACATAATTGTGGTCAATTGCTACCCGATTTGGTTACCTCACAGACTTTGAGCCTTACCAAGGGTCTAAATCGGCTCCGAATTCGGGACAGTCCGAATATGCGTTAGGGGCAGCAGTTGTCCTCCGACTTGAATGTAGAATACCAGCAAGCTGCGAACTGTAACAATACTGACCAATGTCACCTACAGGTGACACCCCTATATTTTCTGTGTGGACCACGTTTCCTGCAGATTTTTGGTTTTGCATTGTTTTTTGTAGTGTAGGTAACATAATCTGAAAGGAAATACATAGATTTATTTCCTGCACTGTGATGGGGCTTTGACGGGTTAACGGAGGAGGAAGAGAGAAAGAAAATGTGGATTAAAGGAAATTCAAGTTCATATGAAGCCTTGAAGAAAATAGTTTTAGACATATCTTTTTTAAAAGATGTGGAAGATATAAAACACTACGTTCACACCAGAAGGCTAGAAAGTTATCACAACCTTTGTTTGAAATACGCTCCTAAAAGAGTTCATTTCTCGTACAGCGGCTTCAAACTCAGGTCAGTGATTGCTGCATTGGACTATAATTGGAACATCAATAAATTGAAAGCTGGTATCAAAACTCAGTACTCAAAATCAACAGGAGCCTGGGTGATAAAACAGAAATATGAGACGTCAAGCGATGGATGGAAGAAGGCAATAATGAACAAAATAAATCTCTTGCAAATTAACTATAGTAGAGCCTCACCTGAAGATCAAGCAATGGATCTGTCACTGCCTAAAAACATCGCTCCTATACCTCGACCTTCCAATGACGACCTGATCAAGAAGCACTTCCCACGATTTCACTCACAACAATAAATGAGGTACCGTACTTCATGTCAAAATAATACATTACCTATATTTATCATACAAACAAGCTTAAGAAACTCATACATATTTCTACAGTCTTAATTTCATTTTTTCATTTACAGCCTGAAGCCCACATAGGTGCCAACGGGTTCCAGAAATGTGTTCCTTATGGTGTTGACAACACATGATGGTATGACAACTCTTATTTTTACCAATCGCAGTCCATGATTTTACACACGGAGTGAACTGTTTATAACAAATAAAACGCCAAGTTCTATTTGATGGATTTAAAGCTGTCAGTAAACGTTTCCTTGCCATGTTCTTAGTTCTTTTTTTTTCTGCAAAGTTGCTTTACATCGCGCCGACACAGATAGGTCTTATGGCGACGATGGGACAGGAATGTGCTAGGAGTGGGAAGGAAGCGGCCGTGGCCTTAATTAAGGTACAGCCCCAGCATTTTTCCTGGTGTGAAAATGGGAAACCACGGAAAACCATCTTCAGGGCTGCCGACAGTGGGGTTCGAACCCACTATCTCCCGAATACTGGACACTGGCCGCTCTTAAGCAACTGCAGCTATCGAACTCGGTGTTCTTTGTTTTTAAGCTCACCGAGCTCAATAGCTGCAGTCGCTTAATTGCGGCCAGTATCCAGTATTCGCGAGATAGTAGGTTCGAACCCCACTATCGGCAGCCCTGAAAATGGTTTTCCGTGGTTTCCCATTTTCACACCAGGCAAAAGCTGGGGCTGTACCTTAATTAAGGCCACGGCCGCTTCCTTCCCACTCCTAGCCCTTTCCTGTCCCATCGTCGCCATAAGACCTATCTGTGTCGGTGCGACGTAAAGCAACTAGCAAAAAAAAAAATTTTTAAGCTCATGTTATGCCTTGTCATTGTCAATACTTCAAAGTCTAAAATAAGCCTTGTAAACGAGAGATTTCTTGTTATACACATACATTTCTCAGTTTTCACTGCTTTAATATTATCTAATTCACAACAGCATACACCTTCTTCATCCATATCCACGATGGTATACTCATTACATTAACACGGCCGGTAGTGTTTAGCATAACCATGTCAAGATCGCTATCTGAACGGACATCAGCAAACATCGTTCGTTCTGGCTCATACTGATACGGACTAATGATATTTACATCCACTATAAATAAAAATAAGCCCACTAACACTGGCAACAGAAGAACACGGCAGTAGCAGATGGAGTGCGGGAGAAGACGCGAGTTTACTCCCAGCGTCAAGGCTGCCAGGTAGACTATACAGTGCAGTGACGTCACGACCAGTTACTACTTCCGCACGTAACTTGAGAATGGTTAGACATAGAGGCACCGGATTAACAGCATTGTTATTACATTCCCATAATTCATATTTAGCAATGAATAACGAAATACATGTTTTTGTGTTGTGTTCTCCTTTAAGAGTGGAAATGTGTAGATAAATTGAAATAAAACACAATAAATGTAATTTAAGCACTAATAGTTTAATACCTCAACAGCATGATCAAGCTTTAAACAAGTTATATTACATGAATGCTACTCACAATTTGTATCTACAAGACTATCAGCGAGTATAACCTGGCAATGACTTGCAGTACCATATGATAAGATCATGTACTACTATCGCCGGCCCCGCAGTGTAGGGGTAGCATGCCTGCCTCTTACCCGGAGGCCCCGGGTTCGATTCCCGGCCAGATCAGGGATTTTTAGCTGGACCTGAGGGCTGGTTCAAGGTCCACTCAGCCTACGCGACTACAATTAAGGAGCTGTCTGACAGGGAGATAGCGGCCACCGTCTAGAAAGCCAAGAATTACAGCTGAGAGGATTTGTCGTGCTGACCACATGACACTTTGTAACCTGCAGGCCTTTGGGCTGAGCAGTGGTCGCTTTGTAGCCCAACACCACTGATCTCTATACATGGATCGCTGATGGCAGCTCTCCGCTGCAGGAGAAAATACGCCAAGTTGAGCGCGCGGTTCGCCATGTTGGCGTACCCATCCTAGAGCTCTCCTTATGGAGAAGCAATGATAATATAGTCAATTTTAAATCTCAACTAATGGCGCATTGGAATAATTAAAAATATAGAGACATGTTCACTCAAAGCATCAGGACATTGGGATCACAGACACGTCATTCCGAGGTCAGTAAATCCCCGGGATAGCAATAAACATGAGTGTATAATAACGGCCGACAAATATTAACTTAAGTGCTGAATACATGCAATTAGCGATCGATAACACAATACGAGTGAAAATCAGTTTCTGGAAACATTGCTGTAAATTGTATACATGTATGCCACGAAATTATGCATTCTTGAAAAAAAGAAAGAAAAAAAGGCGTATGGCTTTTAGTGCCGGGAGTGTCCGAGGACAAGTTCGGCTCGCCAGATGCAGGTCTTTTGATTTGACACCCGTAGGTGACCTCCACGTCGTGATGAGGATGAGATGATGATGAAGACGACACATACACCCAGTCCCCGTGCCAGGGAAATTAACCAACTAAGGTTAAAATTCCCCGACCCTGCCAGGAATCGAACCCGGGACCCCTGTGGCCAAAGGCCAGCGCGCTAACCATTTAGCCATGAAGCCGAACATTCTTAAAATGATGTACCTATAAACGAAGCTCACCATACAGGCCTAGATTCGACATATTGTAATCGGTGCTTGATAATGAATTTCTGTTTCCATGAAATAACGAGCAGTTTATCAAATTTAAAAAAAATATCATTGAAGCAAATGTACACATTTATAAAACCAGCAAATATTAAAAACTTGTCAATATATCACATTACCTACAGCTTAATTTACTATTACAGACCTCTTTAATTAAATTCAGCTAGCAAAGCAATATTGATAGTCATCATCAGAAATATGTAACACCAGTTTAAATAGTCCCAAATACCACGAATAGTATAATGGGATAGCCTAAAACACCCACCACACTTTCCCTTCTCCCACCACTCCAGTGTCTGAAACCCATAATTATTACTGATGTAAATAAGGTCTAGAATTCCTCCAGACTTAATTTTCTAAGATTGTTATAAGGTCACGTCAATTATTTCATCAAACCCGTCAGTTTAATTATGACAAATAAATAAAAATATAAGTAAATCTTTACTTGCAGTTAATGTTCAGTAAAATTGAAAACAGCTGGCTGTACATCACTTCTAAGGCGTACGGTTTGTCCATTTCTATCAAAAAAGTCTTCCTCTAACATAATGATCCGAGCAGAGAACAGCTGTTTTAGAAGGCTCCCAATTCTCCCGCCTGATAATCCTAATCGATGATCTTAGATGTTCAGGTCTCAAGAAAGGAAACCTACAAAAATTAATTGCCATTTTGCTCCCAGAATAGGCAAAATAAGATAAAATAAGCCTAAAACTCAAAACACTACCCTAGAAAGATTCTTATGTACAGTATAAAACTCCCCGATGAAACGATTTCTCCTTCTGCTGATCGGTTCTGTTTGTACATCCATAAGCTGAACACTGCGGTATGTTATACCCCGTAGAATGTTTCTTCATTAATATTTCCAATACACACATACATATTTAAATTGAATCTTGTAATTCACAAGCATACTACAAGGCAACGAACCTAAATTCGTAAAATACGCTACTATTTACTTTGCAATAACACAGCACAGAACACACGTGGAACTATAATCAAGAAGCCTGGCATCACTGAACTAAGCATAAACAAAAGAAGCGCGCTCCTCATGGTCTATTGCACCGTGCGCTCGCTGCCATCTTACTGCGCCAATCATCTTCTAATCGGCTTACTGCTACCCAAGCTACCAGCCATCCATGTAGAGAGATCAGTGGCCAAGGCCCTTCAAGGACTATAGTGCCATGTGGTTTGGTTATGTACTACTATAGATTTTATCACAATTATTGAAAAGGGCACAATAATTACAGCAACATTGCACATTGAATGAAAGACAGATCTCTTAAAAATCATTAAGTACATTAACATGTGTGTGTTGTGTATCACATTAACCCGCCAGTGGTCGCTATATGAGCAAAATGCTCACGGTCGTAGGAAATAATCTGCTCTGTTAAACAGCATGTAGTTTCGAACTTGAGCCCATGGTGTACCTTCACACTGCAGTTTTAAGAGAAGGATGGATGCACTGAAACGCGCATCTGTGACCTTGAGAAGGGACAGGGAGGGAGGAATTTTCAGTGACTGTCAAGGGTGAGCATTTTGCTTCACGCGCGACCACTCGCGTTGGCGCTAATTTCTGTGTGTGTTAAGAGTTTCGCTATTGTTGTGTGTTGTTTCATAGTTGAAACCATTCTTTGCAACTTATTGTATTAATGTGTTGTGTAATTAGTGCATGACGATGGCTTCAAGTCGTGACATTTTAGCCTGGTTTGATGAAATTCCTAATCATCAACTCAAGGGCGAAAACAGTGACTTTGACTGTGAAAGTGAACACAGTGAACATATTACAGATACTGAACAGTCCGAGACAGAAGAACGTTCTGATGGTACCGTACCTGGAGAAAAATCTCTAGCTGGCGAACAACATAATTATGTTGGAGATAAATGAGAATTTCATGTTTAGTGACAATGTTTATATAGGGAAAGATAAGGTGACAAAGTGGGGCAGACTTTCAGAGAGAAGAAATCCACGCTCATGTACTTGTGCTGAAAATATAGTGACTCATCCTCCTTGTGTAAAGGGCATTGCGAAAGACCCACACACTATTTTAGAAAGTTGGGAATTGTTTATTCCAGATACAGTTATAACCATTTGAGATTTATTACTATTTGTAATTTTAGTGATCTTTATAACCATTTGAGATTTATTCTTATGTTAATTTAATGTGTTAATACATTTACGCTTGAAATCGGTTGGTATTTATTATGTAAACACTTCATATCATACCGTGAGCATTTTGCTCAACGTGCGACCACTCGCGTTACATTCATCCTAGCGACCACTGGCAGGTTAAAGGAGACCAAAACAAAAAGAAGTCCGACAGTCTCAAATTCAAAGATTGTATCAGGCAGTGTTCAACTAAATATGTGCTTTTGCTGTGCGCTGCTCTGCAGGCCGTTAAACCAAAGAAACACAAGTATCACTTGTCGTCATTGCACTGTAAGCACCGAGTGACCTAACCGCTCCATCCGATTGATTGTTACAATACATGCGCTCCCACCCTTCCGTTTATTTGCGTATTTTTATAACTGAGTGAGATGACTGTCAAAATAACTATCTGTTGTGTATATGGCTGTAATAATACGAGTAGAAACCAAAACTGGAGAGAGAGAGAGAGAGAGAGATTTCCACAAATTTCCAAATTGAAGCAAGTCACCACGTACATTGAGCTGTCTGGTACAATTTTGCAGAGGAAATATTTTTCCCTTGGAAAGGGATCTACTGTGTTTTCAGTGCAATTAAAAAATACAGACTATGATGAAACGCAGCTTTTGAAAATAAAGTCGATGCCTATGTAATGTAAAAGCTACAAGGTCCAAAATTGAAGCCAGGGGCCATTCTCATTCCTTCATTAAGATGTCCAGCGCTGACATATTTCTCAAGCAGGAATGCTAATTCATATGGAAGCTACTTCACAAAATACACTGTGGGGGTACCCTTCAGTAATTATAATGAGCAGGATGTAAAGATATGAGACTATACGACGAAGGGAGTTGATTGACACAGTATTAAACAAAGATGATAACGATACTGTATAGGCTTTTGGGCTTATGCCGTGTCAAGAAAATAAGGTGAAATTCTTTATGTTTCGCAGAAAACTGCGCTCTGAGTCATCAGAAGAAATCTCGACTGTCCACGAGAAAGGTTTCTTAAACAATGACTTTAAAATTAGACGTTATAATAGAAGTGGAAATGGTATGTTCATTCGCCACCAGATAGCTCCCAGGACATGGCACAGTGCTAGCGTTCGAAGGGGAAGCTGACCGAACCATCAGAATCAGTCCAAGAGGTTCACATAACACGTGTACATAACATATGACATTGACACGAGTTTTGTAATGAAACATCTGGTCATGAGGAACGTACGAATTTGGAAAACACCGAGATGAAATAACAGTGAAGGGACAGGGAAGGGAACTACCTGTGTAAATTCTTAATGGCTGGCAACCAGGTATTAATTGATAGCCCGTGTCACTGTCGAAATTGTTAGCATTTCTACGTATTTTCACAGCTTCCTGTATAATCCTGAACCTGTAGTGTCTAGTGTGGGTAAGAACTCGAGCATCTTGGAACATGATATCAAGACCCGATGATAGAGCGTGCTCTGGTTGGTTGAGACGAATATTACGTTCATGTTCCT
Source organism: Anabrus simplex (assembly GCF_040414725.1). Taxonomy (NCBI): domain Eukaryota; kingdom Metazoa; phylum Arthropoda; class Insecta; order Orthoptera; family Tettigoniidae; genus Anabrus; species Anabrus simplex. The sequence goes on along the minus strand of NC_090266.1, from coordinate 642,453,372 downwards.
TGATACGGGTACCAATGGACTGGCATGTTTGGCCGACATATACCTACCATAATAATAATAATAATAATAATAATAATAACAATAATAATAATAATAATAACCCATCAAGCATTTTTAGTTATTTCTGATCAGGCCTAGTGTACCGTAATTTTCCGTGTTTTTGTTCTTTTAATTCAACCTTGCAAGAAAATAAGATGATTTTCAGCTTGTGAAAACTTCTTTTCCTGGCGATCGGAACAGATACCCATCTCCTGACTGTTGGCTGGCTTACACTTAACAGAAACTAGTTTAAAAATGTCTCCTACACACACAAAATTAGGCCTATAACTAGAACATTGTACTTATTCATTTAATATGACCTCAATCAGTTATGTGTAAAAGCATTACTGGCACAATAAATAATCTCTAGTAATTCACATTTACCTGTGGCATAATACCTTAAAGCAATTAGCAGTTGTATTGGAGGAATGGGTAGTCCTCTTTGGTTTTCCATCATTAGTGCATCTTCAAACAGCTCGAAAATATCTAAGAGAGTTTGTTTATCAAATCTGTACCTAATTTTGAATTTGCTATCCCTGTAGAACTCAACTGGGTTTTACACACTTCATATAACTCAACGAGGAGTATGTGTGGCTTGGATAATCTCTTACACATCTTCAAAATATTCCAGAAACTGTCACACAATCATAATCTTAAATATTTAACTAATGAATTGAATGTTACAATTATGCACTATGTATACAAAGAGAAATTTGTCTAACAGAATAGCAGCCCAGTAACTTCAGCAATATATAGGCCAATTTTCCATAAATATTTCAAATTGTCATCAATAGAAGACCAAAGAGTGACATGTAAAATATGTGATGGTTTCAAGGCAAAAAATTCAAGCCAAGTGAGATCCTGTAAGGAAACAGATTTTGCAAAACAAGCTGCAAGTACACAATTTTTAAAATAACAAGCTTAGCATACCAAAAATCACTGAATAACACTCAGTTTACAAAAGAAAACTGTGATGTAATGTCATTACGGTTGACACCTCATCTGACTGTTGGTGTTACTTTCTAAAAAAGATAGTTATGGACGTTTAATTTTGGAGCGCATGATCTATTAGCTAATGTGGAGGATTAACGATGCCTTTATTTTCTCTCTGTCTGAATTCTTTGTATCTTCTTTGACATCACTATGTTTTTCTCTTTGTACGAAGTGAAGACCCGGTTTCTTCAACTCTATGTTAAATTTTACCTAACAAATGTTAACTAACAATTGTTATTAATTAAACACTTCGTTCAAATGTGCCCCGTTTCACGAACACATTTCCAACATTTGTTACGAAGCAATTGTTAAAGACAAATTAACACATTTCCGTGAGATTTCTGAACCCGTTTGGCAGCGAGCGTCTTTTGTTTCTTTACGCAAAGCGCTCCTAGTGGTGTGCTGAAGTAGTATTTTGTCACACAGACATATCAATCAATCAATCAATCAATCAATCAATCAATCAATCAATCAATCAATCAATCAATCAATCAATACTGATCTGCATTTAGGGCAATCGCCCAGGTGGCAGATTCCCTATCTGTTGTTGTCCTAGCCTTTTGGCATTATTATAGGTTATGGTTACAGTAGACCGATAAGACGTAAAGATGTCAAGTATGAGGCAACAAAAGCGTGATTATGATGAATGCGAAACAAAATGCTGTTACAGTTTTAATTTAAAAAATTATGCGAGTGTGCTTAAAAAATGAAAGAACGGACTGTTATATCACAACATTCGATATAGCCTATTCCTATATTCTTATCGCCGGGAAAATGTGATAATGTGTTTTGAATAATTTTCGGGCATTCTTTTATTGCGGGAAAAATAATGCAATGCCGTGTTATTGCTGCAATGGCAACAGAAATTCTTTGCAGGATTCCACACACTCTTTTCTTGAACTCGTGAACAGAGTCGCCTACAGTAACATGAAAGTGTCTCAAGCGTAATATCTAACAAGTAGAGGCCAGACGCTGCGGTCAACCGATTTCACCGAGCTTCAATGTACCTGCGGGGAGACACTCAACCTTCAAATCATGTATAAGGGTTTAAGTCAATACGCTTTCGTTTTCGAAAAAAGTGAGGTCAGATGTCATTACACAGAATCCGCTTCGGACAAAGTGGAGGTGATAGAACAATAAAAGGCCAACAAATTTTACTTAAATATGTCAGGACCGCAACCTAATAACTTCTGAAAAATTGATGAATCTCCGATTCCAATGCAAGACATATATACTTGAGAGTTACATCACAGCAAAACGGAGTGGTGGGCTAGTCATCGTACTTATGTGCGAACCTCGTAGACGTGAGTTCGAGTCTCGTCGCAGCTATAATTGTTGAACAAAATAAAATATCGGAGGGAACGTTCAAATAAAAATTGGAACACAAATATTACGCAAATTGCAGTACACTTTATTTTCTACTGAAATTAATATAGGCCTAAACGTTCTCACAGTTACTGCTGGATCTCTTTCTCTGTATATTATATATTAATGAGGTAGAAAATTAAGTTCCACTGCAAATTGGTTATTAATTTTATTCGCATTTTTACTTCCACAATCCCTGATGTGATTTATTTTGTAAAAAAACTGTACATCTATGGCGGGACTCGAACTCACGTCATCGCGGTTCGGAAACAAGTACGATGACCACTCGGCCACTGCTACACGCGTCTGGGTTGCAACACTTCAAATATATACGCGTTGCATTACGATCGAGGGATTCATATATTTTGCCGAAATTATTAGGTTGCGGACCTTACAAGTTTAAGTAAAGTGTGTTCGCATTTTAGTGTTCTATCACCTCCATGTGGTCCGAAGCGGATGCTGCCTCATGATATTTGTCCTCAGTTTTTTTTCGAAAACGAAAGGGTAATAACCTAAACCCTTATACACGAGTTACTGTTGATGGTCCACCAGCAGGTACATTAAGCTCGTTGAAATCGATTGGACGCAGAGTCTGACCCCTCCTTGTAAAATCTATAAGAAACTGCTGCACTGGAGAGACGGATAAGTTTCAATCTGTTGGAAACTCTAACCTATTTTCAATATCGTCAAGTACCTTGTTCATTGTGGCTTTGGTAATTCGAAATATTTATTCTGACAACTCTAAAAAGTCGTTATTTCTTAGTATGGGTCGTCCTTTAACTTCTTCAGTTTGTAAATAGACTTCATACAGCAGTAAATCTTCAAACTTACGTCTTCTACATACCTCCATTTTGATTTTTAGCAGCTGTTAAGAAGTTTAACACAGGGCTGGTGCCAGGTTAATTTAACACAAGTATTAACAATTTGTTAGAGTTAACAATTCTTGATGAGACGACCCTTTTGTTAAATTGTGTGTTAAGTCACCTTAACAGCAGAGTTAACACCTAACATTCGTCGAAGAAACCGGGCCGAAGGGTAATAAAGAAAACTTGTGTTTATATATACGACATAAATTGGTGCCGAAACCCGGGAAGCTTAGGGGAATACGGAATGAATTACGAAGATACACGAACGCGAGACAAGTTTGAATACTTTCACTAGTCGACTTCAGAATTGGCGAAGAAAGTGAACGAAATTGTCAACATTTTTTATTAAACGAGCTGCACATCACGATCACATTGTACTCCACCACGAGACATCAAGAACGCTAAGTATCCAAATGGGGGGACGAGCGTTGCTTTACGTCCGTAGGTGAAACCTTAAATTACCCTACACGTGTCCCCCGGGTGGTGCTAAGAAAGCAACGGCGAAGACATGCGATCGACTGTCTGAAAAGACCTCTCGGTCATAATGCACAGAGTAATCAAGAAATCGGTCCTTATCAGGATCCGGAAACCTATAGCCGAAAAATCGGACCTTCAATTCGAATATGCCATCTTAACATCGAAGGCATCAGCAGACCAAAATGCGAGTGTCTAGCTAAAATTCTGAAAGGTCAACAGATTGATGTCATTGCGCTACAAGAAAATCATACAGCCAATGATATGCAACTAAGAACAAGGGGCAAGATCCCAGGCTTTAAATTAGTGGCTCACAATAATCACGAGATGTATGGCTTAGCTACCTATGTGAGAAACAATATTACTAAATACTCAGTAGTCGACTGTAGCTCAAGTGATGACATTTTCACCATCACAATTAAAATCAATAATCCAACAATAATGAACGTATATAAGCCACCAAACACAACGTGGCCCACTCCTCCTCTACCATCCTTACAACACCCAACCGTAATCATAGGTGACTTCAACAGTCATCACACATGTTGGGGCTATCAACAAAATGATCTAAACCGGGCGAGTTGGCCGTGCGCGTAGAGGCGCGTTGGCTGTGAGCTTGCATCCGGGAGATAGTAGGTTCGAATCCCACTATCGGCAGCCCTGAAGATGGTTTTCCGTGGTTTCCCATTTTCACACCAGGCAAATGCTGGGGCTGCACCTTAATTAAGGCCACGGCCGCTTCCTTCCAACTCCTAGGCCTTTCCCATCCCATCGTCGCCATAAGACCTATCTGTGTCGGCGCGACGTAAAGCCCCTAGCAAAAAAAAAAAAAAAATCTAAATGGGGAGGCAATTGTTGACTGGATGGACATGGAAAATCTTAAACTAATCTAGGATGCTAAAGAAAAAGGAACCTTCTTCTCCGCCCGATGGGGTAAGGAATATACTCCAGACCTTTCCTTCATAACCCAATCCCCAAACTCTCCTAACCAGATACTGTGCTCAGTTCTCAACAGTTTCCCCTCATAGTCAACACCGGCCTGTCATACTCCAAATTGGCATGTATATTCTTGTCATTCGATCTTATCCGAAACCTAGATGGAACTTTAAAAAAGCTAATTGGAAAAAATTTAAAGCACAAACTGATGCAAATATAAGATGGATTAAGCTAAACTTTAATAACTATGACAGATTTGTTGGAGTTATAAAAGGTGCTGCTCGGCGCTGCATTCCAAGAGGATGTCGTAAGGAATATATTCCTGGATGGACTGCAGAGAGTGAGAGCCTTCTTAAGGAATTTGAGGAAAATGGCAACAATGAAACAGCCACAAAACTTATTCAATCACTGAATGACAATAGAAAACAAATTTGGAACGACACTGTGTCATCTCTTGATTTTACCCACTCAAGTAGAAAGGCTTGGTCTCTCATTAGAAAGCTTGACTCATCAAAGCCAGCTGGTAGACAGAAACTGAGTGTTAACATTAATGATATAGCCAAACACATGATCTCTATCTCAAAGATCAATAGAGATAAACAAGTTGTAAGGGAAATCCGGTCAGCACTGAAATATAAAAAGCAATTAGCGAAACAACAATCATCCCAATTCTCTTGTCCTTTCACAAGAGAGGAAAACCTAGAAGGCATCAAGAACATAAAATCCGGGAAAGCAGCAGTTATAGACGGCATCTATCCTGAATTCCTGCAACATCTTGGACCTGCAACAATCACTTGGCTCACCAAATTCTTCTCCAATATTTTGGAGACAGGTAACCTTCCTTCACTATTCAAGAAGACCAAAGTAATATCGATCTTGAAACCCAACAAGGACCCTCTGAGAGTGGAAAGCTACAGACCCATTGCACTGCTAAGTGTTACTCTAAAGCTCCTGGAAAGACTAATATACAATAGGATCTCTGAAACCATCAATAATCTCCTTCCCACAGAACAAGCTGGCTTCAGACCTGGAAGAAATTGCGCTGACCAAATTTTTGCATTGACCTCTCATATTGAAAATGGATTTCAGAATCGGAAGATTAGTATGGCTGTCTTCTTAGACTTATCAGCAGCCTATGATACTGTTTGGCGAGAAGGGCTCCTGCTAAAACTTATCTCTGCCATCCCCTGTTTCAAGCTTACAAATCTTATTGGCAATATGATTAGCAACGGAAACTTTCAGATCTTCTCGGATGATGCAGTAAGCAAAACCTACAAACTAAATGATGGACTTCCACAAGGATCTGTTCTGGCACCCTTACTTTTCAACCTCTATAGTGCTGACTTACCAGCAACTAAGTCCAGGAAATTTATTTACGCAGATGATATACTACTGGTTAGCCAAACACCAAGTTTTCCAGAAGCTGAACAAATTCTTACAGCAGATCTAAAAAAAACTAGATACATACTTCCAAAAGTGGTGCCTCCGTCCAAATCTCCAAAAGACTGTCGCATCTGTGTTTCATCTCAGAAATAAATTTGCCAACTACAAGCCTACAATAACATTCAGAAATCAATCCTTACAACACTGTCCCTTCCCAAAATACTTAGGTGTCACATTAGACAGATCCCTAACATATAAACATCATATTAACAACACAGCCACCAAGATCAAAAGTCGGAATAATATTCTTCAAAAATTAGCCGGCACATCCTGGGGTGCAAACAACCAAGTGTTGAGATCTACTGCTCTAGCTCTTTGCTATTCAGTTGCCGAATACTGCGCTTCAACTTGGCTGAACAGTGCTCATACTGCGAAGATTGATGCTCAGCTAAATCAAGCAATGCGCATCATAACTGGTTGTATTCGCTCTACAAACGTGGCCTGGCTGCCTACACTCAGTAATAATCCACCGCCTTGCTTAAGAAGGTCTGAAGCTCTTCTAAAACTGTGGAAGAAGACCAGCCTGGACTCCAACCTCCCCGTTCACCAGGATATTACTCAACCTGCCCCTCCACGACTTAAGTCTAGATCTCCACCCTGGCGCACTGCACTTACACTGGAAGAATCTGGGTTCTCCATCACGAATGCCTGGTTACACCATTGGCAGCAGTCTTCTGTTCCCAATCAACATCTTGTGACTCTACCTCATGTTCAACCTCCCGGATTCCATCTACCCAGACGTCAATGGAGGACTCTAAACAGGGTAAGAGTCAATCAAGGAAGATGCGGCTATACTCTTTATAAATGGTGCTGGCAGAAGTCTTCTGGGTGTGATTGTGGAGCTACCACACAGACCATCCACCACGTAATTGCCGAGTGTCCACAGAGAGCATTTCAAGGTTCTTTGGAGGACATTCATAATGCAACTGAGGAGGCCTTAAAATGGATCAATGGACTTGATTTGGAACTATAGGCTTCTGCTTGTATATATTGTATACTTACTTATATAATCTATCTGTGCACATCATACGATAAATAAATAAGTATCCAAATTACCTATTTGAATTACTTTGAGATATTATACGGGAGTTATTAATTGAAAGTTTGCCTAAGGGTTGATTTGAGGTCGTATAGCTAAATGCTAGATTCCTTTATTTGCGAGAGAGTGGCCAGTAAAACTGAAGGGAAAGAGCAGCCATCTTGTTTTCTTAGATACAATGAGTGCTAAGGGTATCTAAGAACGTATATGCATCGCCCTCTACTATGACTGCGCTAATACGCCTTCTCATTCGCCCGGCCACACATGCAAACGAGCGAACACGTCATAGTTACCAGTTCAGGCGCTTGGAGCGCTAGGAAGCTGGCATTAGTCTGCTGGAAGAGATACGCTCAGTGATCACTGCTAAGACTGCTGCCGTAATTTGAGCCTCTGTTTGCCTTATTTGGCTTGTTTCTTAGGCCGTGAATCGTTTTAATGTTTATGTACATAATATTGTTTACTGCTGTGTTCCTTGATGTAAGATGAAAAGCAGATCGGGAAGTGGGATTCGTTTCATGAATTTCCTTTCAACGTCATAAATGGCTGAATGGTACAGTAGAGTCTCGCTCAACCGACCTTCGCTTATCGGACACTCTGTGTTATCCGACACTGGTAGTCTTAATTTAAACTTTCGGTGGATGCAATTCTGGGACACGGGGTGTGGAGGGTGCGACTGTGGGAGAAGCACTGGCAGTCATGCGGTAGGATTGTTCAATGTAGTATTGGTTGGGTGCGGATGTTATAATTTTCATATCCTCTGTGAGTATGGCGAGTAAACGTAAGAAAGTGATTGTTTCTGTGGAAGACAAGTAGAGTGGATTAAAGAGACTGGACAAAGGGGAAACTCTCCAAAAAATGGCTTCAGATTATGGTGTTGGACGTGTTACAAAGGGAGATTGGAAACATACGAGGGAATAAATTGAAAAGTGGTGCTCTACCAGAACAACAAGTGATGCAGTGAAAATTAGAAAGAAACAATGAAAAATGTGAGTGCGAAAAAGTAAGTGAAGCACTATTTCTTTGGTTCACTAAAAACCAGGAAAAGGGCTTGTCAATATCTGGCCCCATTCTGCAAGAAATGGTGGTGTATATCCAGAAGGAGTTTAATAAAGGGACCCTAATTTTACTGCCAGTGCTGGGTGGCTTGATCGGTGGAAAAAAACGGTACGGCATTGGGCAGCTTAATATCTGTGGAGAAAAACTGTCAGCTAAATCCGATGAGGTTGTGAAATTTAAAAGACAATTTCAAGAAATAATTCTTGCTGAAGGATTATCCGGTTATCAGATTTTTAATTGTGATGAGACTGGGCTGAATTTCAAGATGCTGACATCAAAACTCTTGCAGCCCAAGCCAAGACGTCTGCACCTGGCTACAGGCATAGTAAGAAAAGAGTACTGCATCTATTGTACAACTGAATTAATAAGTCAATAAATCGAGTCCCGTAAAACATAGTACATAATACAGTATAGTCTTCCTGTTTGTTTTAGTTCATTTTCAAAGTTATTCTGTATTATCCGACATTTTCGGTGATCCGACGTATTCCAGGTCCCGTTTACGTCGGATAATCGAGACTCTACTGTATCTCAAAAAAGAATTTCTCTTTTAATTTCAATTCGAGGTCATATGTTTGCCACACTGAATAAATCCACACTTTCACGCTACGTAGGAGATATAAACTGCGAGCCTGGAATGACCCTCTTAGTAAAGGAGCGCCTTTTAGCAGAAAGCCAGCGCCTGACTGAAGCAGAGAGATTGTGTTTGTTGGTAGACCATCGAACAGCAGATATTATATGACAAGAAACTGGACACCTTCTTTGAATAGAAAGACGCTTCGTTCCATGTTGAGCAAATAAAAACTACGGTACTCAAAGATGACTGTCATGCAAGCGAATGTAGAAATCGAATTACCCTGATCAATAACCTTATCCGTTTTATAATTTCCGCTGTGACTACAAAATAAAGGTTCCCAGCAGCATTTTTTAAGAGGCTTTTAGGGACAGAGCTACATACTTTAACACTCACAACAATGAAGGAAGTCGAAGCTTGCGGTTTTTTCGTGTTACGCATTGTGAGTTACAATCGTAAGACTAATGTTAGCATGATAAGAAAAATGTCTTCTTCAAAACACATTAAACCGAAGATCTGTCATCCTGTTGATAGTGAAATGCCTCTTCTTGCTTTCCACCAATACCACATTCTGAAGAAGTAAGAAATTATTTACTTAAAAAATCTGTTTGATGGTTTCCAGGATATAAATGGTGATTTGATCAAGAAACTGTATCAGATGCAATCAAAAGAAACTGTGAAACCGGTTCATTTTCTTACACGCAAAAATATCGAGCCGTCTAAGTTTAAGAAAATGAACGTGCGGTGCGCGAAATATATTTTCGCAACTTAAGTAATAACAGCCCTAGAATATTCAAAAGACCATTCCTATACAGATATATACGACTTTTTAATGGAGGTACCACTGTCAAATACATGTTATCATAATAAAATGATTCGACATACATGTCAGTAGCACAAATGTAGCAACATTGCAACCGGACAAAATGCTTGATTCTTTTGACAAGACCAAGGCGTGCAACATTGCTAACGGACTTCATTTATAAAAGAGATTAAAACAGCAGGCTGCAGTACCTATCTGATTTGCCAATGTGGATTTTGAAAGTTATTCATGATTTTGTATTGAAAGCACAACCATTTGTTCATAAGAATCCTGTTGCGTCTATGGTGACGATTTAATGTCCTTGTTGCGTGATTTTCCTCACTTCAGTTGTCCTAAAATCGGACTTTCACAGTTGTTGAGTGATGTTATCCTTAAATAACCGCATAAATAACAAAGGTCTTTGAAAGACCGAAATATGAGAACGCGAAACACTTAAACAGAAAAGTGTGTGAAATTATTTATTTCTACAGTATTTACTACCTACAAGCAAAGCTAGGTCACCTCCGTACAGGCCATGAAGGCCCTTGGGGGAATGAAAGGTAGAAGCTTCCACCATTGTTAACCTCGACACGTGATAGGGTAGAGTGGTTAGCTCTACGCACGGCCGCCTATGCCCCCAGGAATTAACCTGGTACACATTTTTGGTGTAGAGGTGTAGGCTGAGTGAACCTCAGGGCCATATGCACCTCCGGAAATGGAAATCTCGATTCTTAAATGTTTACGACTTTATGACGGGGATTCAAACCCACGCCTTTACCGCCTCAGCCAGGCAGCCCCTATTTACTACCTACGGTTAACATTATTTTGTACGGTTTTTCCACTGCGGAGGGATACGTTCTTCACTGAATTTCTTTATTAAGGTGTGATTCAAATGTATTTATCGAGTGATTGGCTGTATATTTAAACAGAAATTTACAAAACACTTAACGTGTGCTGTAATGAACAATCGTGTTTCAATGCCAGCGAAGCAGCGCTCGGCGGTAAAAATGGGAACTAGGCCCATATCTCTGTATTGGGAAAGCGTATATGCGCAGCCATAGTAGAGGGCGATGGTATATGTGACTAGTGTTGCTATCTATCAGATGCTTATAACAACATAACCGACAAGAACTCCCCTTGCAGTCTGTTTAAAGTAGGCCTAATATTTCAAGAGCATGGCAGACGAGAACGGAGATAAGGCGTTAATGTTGATGAAGAGAAAACGAAAGACAGTGCGAGCAAACATAGCCAAATTAAGTAATGACATTACAAAGGCAGCGTCAGAAGCAGAAATAGATCACGAATATAACCGGACGAGATTGCAAGAGACCTTAGATCAACTCATTTTCCTCGATAATGGCATTCACGAACTTCTATCAGACGCCGAATATGACGCAGACGTCATAGAGTGCGAGAAATACATCGAGGTCGCGAAGCGCGCGATATTTAATTCGACACGCGGCATTCGTAACAAATTATCTGAATCGTTCGGAAACATGAATCTTGACCCTTCCAGACCTTCATCCGCAGTACCAGGCCCATCACGCACTCCGTAAAATAACCCTCTATCAAACTAGAACCATTCGCAGGAGATGTAGAAAAATGGTCCAGGTTTTGGGAGCAATTCCAGTCACCGGTAGACAACAACCCGACCGTCAACACTATCAACAAGCACGTCTTCCTTCGTGGATTGGATACCGGGAGGGAGAAATCAAGAGGACTCTTATTGGACGATATGGCGATAGGAACGCATCGTCCAGGCGCATCTGGATTACCTGGAGACCAGTTCGTGATGCTACGCCCGACCCCCTCAATTGTACATATATAGGATGTAATAGACGTATTCAGGCTTTAAGGGCACTAGAGGAAAACGTCGACCACTACGGGAGAATGCTAGCCCCCAAACTGTTACGTGTATTTCCGGATGATATCTGTAGAAGGTGGATCATCTACGCGAAGAGAGAGATTTCCGAAGCGCACATAACAAGGCTTATGGAATTCCTGAATGAAGAAGTGGACGGCGCAGAAAATCAAAGGAGACAACACCATCACAAACTCATATTACCCAACTGCTGCCGCCTTGCAAGTCACTACCAGGACGGGCCAGACGGCCACGAAGACGAAGACGTCACGTTTTTGCGTTTTTTTTGTTTGTTTTTTGTTTTTGTTTTTGCGAAGGGAAAGACCACTGGGCTCAAAATTGTACCAAGATTACAGATGTCAAACAACGCATAGACAAGCTGAAGTCACACCTTGAGAACTGCAGCAAGAAGAACAAAGTATCCAGCACTAAAAGTAAGGGAGTACATCTCCATCTGTGAAGTACAGGTGGGAGTAACTGTACGAAAAATAGATGTTAGCACGCCGAACTTGACATACCTCCAAACAGCTGGAATTTGGGTAATCGGACCAACCGGTCTTCATAAAAGAACACGTTGCATTCTGGACTCCGGAAGTCAGTCAAGCCTCATCAGCTCGGAACTGGTAGATGATCAGAAGCTGAAAGTCACTGACAGGAGAAATCTGTCAGCAACAGCATTTGAAGCACCATGAAGTATATCGATGACTCGCAGATTCGCCAAATTCAGCATAAGTGGAATGTGGACGAAAGATTCCGTGCGAATCTCGGCATTCGAGAACAGGAACACGTATACTCGCCACACCCAACCGTCCCACGTAACATCTAGAGTCTATCACGCCTTCGCAAATTGCAACTAGCAGATCCTCAAGATGATGCAGACGATCTGACGATTGAGGTCCTGATAATGGCGCGGGCAGAGAGGAAGGAGGCCCGGCGCCATGTCCCACAACAATCCAGCAGGTCCCCGCCTCGGCGGGCTTGGCCTCATTCTCCGGGATTGGAGACTGGGTACGAGGGACCTCAAGGGGGTCGGGCGGTGCGGCAGGCACTAGTGGCTATTGCCGCATGGCTCGGCAACCGGCACGGCCCGCGCTAGTCACAGCAGTGCCCAGAAGGACTGATCCCCTGAATAACTGGAATGGCGAGGAATAGGCTTATGACTGTGCATGATACCTATTCCCAACTAACACAATTACCTGGACCTCTCCAGAACCACATCCTTGCATGTGCTATCTACAAAATGTCAGGTTTTACATGTAGGCACCTTTCTATTTCTGCCTATATGGTTTCGTCCTGACCCTTACTACCTGATTACACCACTATTGATACCCACCACCACATCTGGCCTGGTAGCATGCTGAGCATGGGGACAGGCAGATACTCCTGTAGTATCACACTTCCACTCCTCCCTGCTATCTTTTTCTTCTTAGAACTAATAGCATGTCGGAGGCCATGTAGATTGAGTCGATGGTCACGCGGGGGGAACGGGCGTCGCCCCCCGCCCCGAAAAAAAAGACGATTGAGGTCCTGATAGGAGACCAGTACTGGCAGGTGATGAAGGACGAACAGCCAATATGCATCTCGAGTTACATGGTACTTCTTCCCTCTAGGTTTGGTTGGATTCTTAGTGGGAATAAGTCTGGTACTACAGTGAATCACGTGTCCGTAAACCACATCAGTATCAATGCAGAATTACTATCTTCCGAGGACAATCTACGCAATTTTTGGAATCTAGAGACACTAGGGATAAAGGAAGGTCAGAAACGAGCACTCACCGTGAGAGAATCTGCAATCTTGGAAGGCTTTCATGAGTCATTCAGAATAGAAGATGGAAGGAGGGTTGTCTCCCTACCAAGGAAGGAAGGAAGGAAGGAAGGAAGGAAGGAAGGAAGGAAGGAAGGAAGGAAGGAAGGAAGGAAGGAAGGGAGTAATACTGCACTCGAATCGCAAGAATGCTGAGAGACGTTTTGATTCCCTAAAGAACAAACTTAATGGAAACAAACAGTTCCGAGAGGCACACCATGCTCTAATGACCGACTTACTTTGTGAAGGGACATGTAGAGATGCCCCCGAGACTGAATCGGTTACCAACACCTTCTACTTGCCTCTCCATGCTATAAAGAAGCAAAGAGACGGCACGACGAAGTGAAGAATAGTTTTTGATGCTTCATCTCATGAAAGGGGTTCCCATTGCTCAATGATGCCTTGGAGGCAGGGCCTAATCTCCTACCAGAAATTCTGGCAACACTACTCCGCTTCCGACTCTACCGACTAGCTTTAATTGGGGATGGAACCCAACCCTTTCTGCAGTTGTGTCTGGATAAAAATGACAGAGACTTAACGAGATTTCTATGGTTTGGAAGGGAGAGAGGGGAAAACGGAGATTGGAAGACAACTGACAACACTGCAGTATACAGATTCGCCCGCTTGCTGTTTGGACTTACATGCAGCCCATTCCTTTTATCAGCTACATTACGTGAATTGGCTTCCAGATTTTGTGACGAGTATCCCTTGGCTAGAAAAATGCTAGATCAAGGGACCTTCATGGATGATTTCACAGCCAGTATAGAAAATGACAATGAAATCATAGCTGTGTACTACGAGATAACAGGGCATCTCCGATAGAAACAAATGCCAATGTCAAAGTGGGCGACCAATTCAGCACAGTTAAAGGATATATGGAGAGCTGAAGTGCGCGAGGAGAACAGGGAGATACGAGTTTTGGGTGTTAACTGGAACACGCACATGGACTGTCTTCTTTTCGACCCTAAAGACACATTGGAACGCTTACCAGAAGAGACAGGCACTACAAGCTACAGCAAGATTTTGTGATCCGCTTAGTCTCCTGTCGCCAATATCGATTACAGGAAAAATCCTGTTCCAGAATACTTGGTGTAGAGGGATAGCATGGGACGATCTCCTACCCATAGACCTAGCAAGAAGGTGGCAAATCTGGATTACCAGCCTCATTCACTTGTCAGCCATTCAAATCCCTCGATGGATAGGATCTTCTTCTACAACGCCAGGGAACGAACAAGTGCATGCGTTCTGTGATGCTTCGGAGAGGGCTTACGGTGCCATACTTTATCTCAGAGTAGTGGAGAGTAATACAGTCTCGGTTCACTTGGTTTGCAGCAAGAACAGACCGTCACCTATCAACCGAGTGACCCTCCCAGACTTGAACTCCTTTCAGCTCTAGTGGGTATAAGACTTCTCAAGTATTTCTGTCAGGATATGATATCATGAGGGCAACACTATGGAGTAATTCTATTCTGACACTAGGCTGGATTCACAACAATCCAAATAGATGGAAACAATTCGTCTCCTATCATGTCACGGAAATCCAGCAGAGCTCCAATCCTGCACAATGGTGACATTCTCCAGGTGAAGACAATCCAGCAGATATACTATCACGGGGGATGTTAGTGGAAGAGTTGCAGAGCTCACGATGGTGGTATGCATCATGGTGGCTTGCCAACGTTCCTGGCCTCAACACTCGGCGTCTAACACCACCCCAATCCCAGAGGCACGAAAGAACAGCCGAGTGTTAACAGTCAGCACATGGGAAAGTCCCATAGATGCCAGTCGATTCAGCTCTTTTGGGTCATGGGTTGGATTCTACGGTTTATGAAAAATGTCACAAAGTTTACACAAGGAGTAATTTTAAAACCACCTAGTCAATACAATTTATTCCACTATTGTGTGGTCAAATACACATAGAAATGACCAACATTTTAAAGGTACATGTTTCGCCCACTATTTACTGGGCATCATCAGCCTCGTTCAATCTTAAAACACACACTGGTCTGAGGAATCTTAACAATTTACATAAAGCTTATTGATGAACACTTACAGGTGTTGATACTGTGGTTGCATAATGATTACAGCACGAAAAATATTGAATAAAATAGATACATATACTAAAATCACTTTAAAAAATTAAAATGTTTGTCTAAAAGTAATTGTCACACATTGTTTTTAAAAACAATCCATGTCTGACACTGAAATGAATCTCTTTGATAAAAAGCTTGAACAATATATATATCACGCCTGGAGAACAGATTATCAAAACCAAGGCTTCACAGGAGAAGAACAATACAGTTAAAAGATATAGTATATGATGAGGTTGAAGTCTAATATTTAAAATTAGGATGAAAATACGTAGTCAAATTGGAGGCGGTATAGATTAAGACATCTTGGAATGTTGGATGAAAATCGTAATATGTCGAGAACCGTTCTCAAAAGATCTTAACTGAAAAATCTTCTCAGCTTCAGGAAAATATAACTGAAAGAATATTTTTAAAAGATACAAATCACTAATCCCTCAACTGGATATTAAGTTCTCCATATGTGTAACCTGCCCTGGGTAAATTTTTCCCCACTCTGTGATATATTTAAATATTTCCAGCAAAAATGTGTACGCAATTATTTTAATGTAATATGATAGTGATTATTATACTTCAATAATGGGTTACTAACATTATTTACGTTAAGTATCCAGATGATTAGAGGTTTTATTGATTGCCATCTGTATGATATAGGGAAAAACAATATCATCTACGAATGTGCGGAAGCATTCTTTGAAACCAGTGTACATCACTAAAACTCTATCGTATTTACACCTGTAGAAGCAATCCTTGGCCTTGGGGCACCATTCGCAATGAACTCAGGCGGTTGTCACATTCCGAACGCCTTCCTCGACATTTGGTCCACCTGGAACCACTTCACTTTTATTATCAAGACAACTCTCGCTGTCCTCTTCTTCAATGTACATCCACGCATCATCACTTGCTAAAAAAAAAATCTTTACGTTTGGAATCCACGCTCCTCGACGTAAACAGTTGCGCGGAAGCATCGTGCAAGGTGCCAAAACAATTTTAATTCAGGAGGCTGTGATAGTCATACAGTATGCAGTGCGACATTGTGGAAAATACATCAACTAATATGGTTGACTCCATGGCGACGTCACATGCAGTCACCCCCAAGAGAAAGAAGCGAAAAATTTAACGATTGACTTATGCCATCGCACCCACCATAGAAGCCCAGTGCAAAAACATTTAAAGATGTCATGCACATCTAAGGTGTTAAAACAGATAAGTTGGTTGAGTCTATTTCTTCTTGATCTCAAGTTTCAATGAACATATTAAACTGCATCTAACTTTTTCATTCTTCCCAAATCTCAACCAAAATGATGACTTTTATGCCTACCGTAAGCTCATGCAACAAAGTCCTCATTTATTTCTGTGAATAGAAGGATATGTTAATTCTTTTCAATTACAGGCCACCTAAATTAACTGATAGATGTATATAAACAGATTTTTTCTGCTAAGGAATCATTATTTTTAACAAGTGCTCTTATGCATCTTCAGTAATTCTTTGCTTGTAATAGATACATGATAAAGCAGGTGAATATATACATTAATTTAGGAAATAATGATTTTTAGTAATCTGAAAATGAATGGAAAAATCTAAGTTGTCATTTTGCCAAATGATGAATCTATAGCAAGACAAATTCCGTTCAATGTTGTCTCTGCTGTGACAAACAAGCGAATCTGCAGTTAAGGCCTCTGTGGATCACTGGTAGAGTGTGTATCTCAGGATAACAAGATCATGGGTTCAAACCTGGCAGAAGTAGAAAGATTTGTGAATGGCAGAAAACAGAAATACATTGGACACTGTCATATTGTAAGAGCCTATAAAGATCTCCAGTGACACGTGGTGCTAACCAGACGAAATTTATCAAAATTCAGTCATACATTGCTCAAGAGAGATCTGGCTTACTCTGGCATCTGATAAGAGTATAACGGAAACAGAATGTCTCAATTCATGAGTAGGCAACCTAGATAACATTAAATCAAAATGCCCGCATTTGGTAGCTGACATCATGCAATTATTTTATCATCATCATCATAATTAAAGACAAGCAAAATCTGACTTAGGAGACTATCAGTTTGGCCTCAGGAACAATGTAGGAACGAGAAAAAATCCCAACTTTATGTCTGATCTTAAGGATTCAAATTATGAAGGACAAACCCAATGAGGAACGTATAAGAGAAGGAGGAAGGAAAGGAGAAAGTCGAAGCGTTCCACGTTGGAACTAACAACGTAAAGACAAGCAGGTATAAGTACCAACGTAGTTGGGGATGTGTGGGATCTGGTAAACGCAGCACAGGTGCAGTTTAAGGAAATGAAATTGTTATCAGTGGAATGCTAAGTAGGAGGGATACTGACCAGAAGGTCAATGGGGATTTAAATGAGACTATGGAGTGGGTAAGTGGGAAAATGGAAGTAAGAATTCTAGATCCTAATGGGTGGGTAAGAGGCAGGGATCTGCGCTCAAATGGCCTTCACTTAAACTGCAGTGGTACATTTAAGTTAGGAAATTTGTTTAGAACGGTTATAGGGAGGTACATTCAGGGAAACAGGGTGGCCTAGGGAACAGTGATAAGGGTTCAGGGAACTG
Source organism: Anabrus simplex (assembly GCF_040414725.1). Taxonomy (NCBI): domain Eukaryota; kingdom Metazoa; phylum Arthropoda; class Insecta; order Orthoptera; family Tettigoniidae; genus Anabrus; species Anabrus simplex. The sequence continues at coordinate 642,435,464 of NC_090266.1, read as the reverse complement.
GAAGTCAAGTAGGGATGACATAAAAATGTTAGGGCTGAACTGTAGAGGTATTAAACAGAAAGGAATAGAATTGAGTAATTTAACAGATATATACTTACCGGATATTGTAATAGGAGTTGAAACATGGCTGAGAAATTATATGATGGGATGCAGAAGTATTCTCATGGAAATGGTGTGCATCGTAAAGATAGGAGAGGAATGATAGAAGGGGGAGTATTCATTCTAGTGAAAGAATGAATTTGTAAACCACGCAAAAGTTAAAGATGACAAACATGAAATTTTAGGTGTAAGGCTCATCCCTCAAGATAATAGGCCACATGATGTCTTCGGAATGTACAGACAGGGAAAGGGCAGTGCTGACGCTGATTCCGAATTATCTGATAAGATAATCAGCTATGTGGGAAACAATATAGAAAGGAATGTGATAGTAGTGGATGATCTCAATTTACCAAATGTCAATTGGGAAGGTAATGAGAACGACAGGAAACATGACCAACAAATGGCAAATAGGTTAATATGGCAAGGGCAGCTGGTTCAGAAAGTGATAGAACCAACTAGAGGAAAGAATATTCTGGATGTGGTGCTGGTAAAAAAAGATGAGCTCTATAGAGAAACTGAAATAATAGATGGTATTAGTTATCAAAAAGCTGGGGGTTTTTTGTAGTTAAAAATAAATGTGAAAGAAAGGAAGGTATTAAAATTACGATTTTTAGGCAGTACCATATGGCTAATAAAACAGACATGAGAGAGTTAAAAAAAAAAAAAAAAAAGTAAATATGATGAATGGAAAACAGTAAATAAAAATGTAAACAGACTCTGGGAAGAGTTTAATGCAACTGTTGAGGAATGTGAAAATAGATTTAAACCTTTGTAGGTGGTAAGGAATGGCAAATATCCACTATATTATAACAGAGAAATAAATAGACTAAGAAGGAGGTGCAGGTTGGAAAGAAATGGAGTGAGAAATGGCTGTGGAAGTAAGGATATCTTACTAGGAAATTGAATCTAGCAAAGAAGTCAGCTAAGGATAACATAATTGCAAGCATAATTGGCAGTCATTCAAATTTTAGTGAAAAAAAAATGGAAGGGTATGTATAGCTACTTTATGGCAGAAACAGGTTCTAAGAAGGACTTTACAGGAGTCCTTAATGAAAAAGGGGAGGGCATAAGCAAGGATCTTCAAAAGGCAGAAGTATTCAGTCTGCAGTATGGAAAGATTGTTGGTTGCAAGGATAATGCCCAGATAGAGGTGGTGACCGACACTGAAGTAGTTTTAAAATTTACGTACAAAACAATGACATTTACAGTAAGATACAAAAGTTGAAAACTAGAAAAGCAGTTGGAATTGATAAGGTTTTGGGGATATACTAAAGACAATGGGGTTGGGATATAGTACCAAATCCAAAGTACTTATTTGAATATTGTTTGCATGAAGGAGAGTTGCTGAAGTAGCCCCTGTGTATAAAGGAAAGGGTGATAGACACAAAGCTGAAAATGACAGGGCAGTAAGTTTGACATGCGTTGCATGTAAGCTTTGGGAAAGCATTCTCTCTTATTATATTAAACATGTCTGTGGAAGTAAGGAGAAATTGAAGGAACTTACTAGGAAATAAAATTTAGCAAAGAAGGCAGCTAAGGATAACATGATGGCAAGCAGAATTGGCAGTCATACAAATTTTACTGAAAAATGGAAGGTAGAAACAAATTCCAAGAATGATATTCCAGGAATAATTAATGAACAAGGGGTGTGAGTATGTGAGGATCTTCAAAAGGCAGAAGTATTCAGTAAGCAGTAAGTAAAGACTGTTGGTTACAAGGATAATGTCCAGATAGAGGAGGTGACTAATGGTAAAGAAGTATTAAAATTTACACATGATAATGATATTTACAATAAGATACAGAAGTTGAAAACTAGAAAATTGGCTGAAATTGATAAAATTTCTGGGGATAGACTGTCTAAAGCATTCAATAGGGTGGATCATGGGAGACTACTGACAAAAATGAGTGCAACTGGACTAGACAAAAGAGTGACTGAATGGGTTGCTATATTTTTAGAAAACAGATCTCAGAGAATTAGAGTAAGCAACGATTTTTTCTGACCCCGTAATAATTAAGAGGGGAATTCCTCAAGGCAGTATTATTGGACCTTTATGTTTTCTTATGTATATAACTATATGAGTAAAGGAGTGGAATTTGAGGTAAGGCTTTTTGCAGAGAGAGTAATAAATAAGTTACAAGATTGTGAGCAACAGCAACATGACCTCAATAATGTTGTAATGTTGTGAGATGGACAGCAGTCAACGGTATGATGATAAACTGGGTTAAAAGTCAGGTTGCGAGTTTCACAAATAGGAAACGTCCTCTCAGTTTGAATTATTGCGTTGATGGGGTGATAGTTTCTATTGGGGTTCATTGTTAAGTATCTGGGTGTTAATACAAGGAAAGATCTTCATTGGGGTAATCACATAAATGGGATTGTAAATAAAGGATACAGATCTCTTGTATGGTTACGAAGGTGTTTAGGGGTTGTAGTAGACTGTGAAGGAGAGGGAATAAAAGTCTCTGGTAAGACCCTAACTAGAGTATGGTTCCAGCGTATGGGACCTTCACCATGATTACTTGGTTCAGAAACTGAAGGGGAAAAAAAAATTCCAAAGAAAAGCAGCTCAATTTGTTCGGAGTGATTTCCGACAAAAGAACAGCGTTACAAAAATTTTGCAAAGTTTGGGCTAGGAAGAACTGGGAGAAAGAAGACGAGCTGCTCAACTAAGTGGTGTGTTCTGAGCTGTCAGCGGAGGGATGGCGTGGAATGACATTAACAGACGAATAATTTTGAGTGGCGTCTTTAAAAGTAGGAAAGATCACAATATGAAGGTGAAGTTGGAATTCAAGAGGACAAATTGGGGCAAATATTCATTTATAGGAAGGGGAGTTAGGGATTGGAATAACTTACGAAGGGAGATGTCAAATTTCCAATCTCATTGAAATCAACAGATAGCAAATCTGCCACCTGGACACTGTGCTAAATGCAGATCAGTATTGACTGATTGAATTAATAACTGGTTCAACAGAAGGCAGTTTTATGGTTAGGAAACATTATTCCACTGAAGCTCAACTTGTAGGATTACAGCAAAATACAGCAGACTAGCTGATGTACCCGTGCTTCGCTATGGGATTCTCAGAAAAACTGATTTGGTGGTTTTCCTAACTAAATTCAACATAGCTCAATACAAAAACGTCAGTAGGAATGTAGCGATTGAAAGCAATGTTATCATATAAGATACTCGATCAAATGATAAACCGCACACTTTCTCACTTTCAACTAACAGTACTATGGTGCCGATCTAACAGTCCAAAGTTCCAGAGCTGGAATAACCAGGTTGCAGACTGCCGTGAACACTCCTCTGTCATTATTCCGTTAAATATGCACACTACTCATTCCAATCAGTGCCTCAGAGTAGGGATTGAATAGCTCGAATGCTATGATGAACCAGTGTGTTACGTACCAGTAATATCAGAAAATTTATGAAACAGAGAAATGGCATGCTAAAGAAGAAAGTTATCCAACTCCCCAGCTACTTCCCGCCAATATTCAGGCAGGCTGTTACACTCGGTACAACCAGCCGAGTTGGCTGTGTGGTTAGGGGCGCGCAGCTGTGAGCTTGCATCCGGGAGATAGTGGATTCGAACCCCACTGCCTGCATCCCTGAAGATGGTATTACATGATTTCCCATTTTCACAATAGTCACACCAGGCTTTACCTTAATTGATGCCAAGGCCGCTTCCTTCACACCGCTATTCCTATCCCATCGTTGCCATGAGACCTACCTGTGTCGGTGCGACGTCAAGCAAATTAAAATCCTCGGTACCCTGCAGTAATCCTATCAATCAGGGATAAGTGGAAACAGAATACAAAAAGCACATCACAACAAACAACGGCTAATGTAATGTTATTGTTCATAAAGTTTACGAGCTTTCTATATTGCAGGCCTTCACATTAGTTTTCTTTCAACTCTGTGATATTAGGGCGTCTTACAAAATTATTAATATCGTAGACTGTAGTTCCTTATTCTCACACTTTACATACCGATTTTCACTAAATTCCGTTTACCCATTTTCTCGTGACTCGGCGCTGGTATGGACTTAGTAACAAAAATCCAAATTCATGAATATCTCTGTGGTTATATGTGGTACGGTAACAATGTATAAGACATAACTGATCGGAAATTTAATAACTTCTTACATAACTACTTCTACCTTTCGACATACCTAAAGTTATGCTAGTTATGTTGTATTTATCGATACGACCATTGATAATATAAATAACATTTCTGCGAATTAAATTTCTTTTGCTAGTTTTTTTTTTTTTACGTCACACCGACACAGATAGGTATTACGGCGACAATGGGACAGGAAAGGGCTAGGAGTAGGAAGGAAGCGGCCGTGGCCTTAATTAAGGTACAGCCCCAGCATTTGCCTGGTGTGAAAATGGGAAACCACGGAAAACCATTTTCAGGGCTACCGACAGTGGGGATCGAACCTACTATCTCCCCAATACTGGATACTGGCCGCATTTAAGCGACTGCAGCTATCGTGCTTGGTGAATTAAATTTCAGGCCTTCCCCTAAACTACCATTTGACTCAGTGTGAATAAAATTATTCATGGCCTAGATTATAGCGACTTATTACGCCGACTTTGCATACCAATTTCCAGTTAGATACGACCACTAATAACATAAATATTTGAGAATTAAATTTCAGACCTTCCCATAAACTACCATTTCACACAGCGTAAATAAAATAATGTATAGCCTAGATTGTAGTGGTTTATCACCCGACGTTACATACCGATTTTCATTAAATTCTCTTCAGCCGTTTTCTCGTGATGCGTGTACAGACAGACAGACAGACAGACAGACAGACAGACAGACAGACAGACAGACAGACATTTTAGAAATGCATTTTCTTGTTACTGTGGACATGATCGATACAGAAATACCATTCTTTTCAAATTCTGAGCAATGTACAGACTAAACTCTTATTTTATATATATAGATCGCTTCAGGGGGTCAAATGGACTGTATCGCGATTGACCCGTCTAAAGCATTTGATAGGGTGGATCATGGGAGACTACTGGCAAAAAGGAGTGCAATTGGACTAGACAAAAGAATGACTGAATGGGTTGCTATGTTTCTAGAATATAGATCTCAGAGAATTAGAGTAGGTGAATCCTTATCTGACCCTGTAATAATTAAGAGTGGAATTCCTCATGGCACTATTATTGGACCTTTATGTTTTCTTGTATATATAAATGATATGAGTAAAGAAGTGGAATCAGAGATAAGGCATTTTGCAGATGATGTTATTCTGTATAGAGTAATAAGTTACAAGATTGTGAGCAACTACAAAATGACTTTGATAATGTTGTGAGATGGACAGCAGGCAATGGTACGATGATAAACGGGGTTAAAAGTCAGGCTGTGAGTTTCACAAATAGGAAATGTCCTCGAAGTTTTATTTACTGCATTGATGGGAATAAAGCTCCTTATTGGGATTCACTCCAAGTAACTAGGTGTTAATATAAGGTAATTACATAAATGGGATTGTAAATAAATGGTACAGATCTCTGCACATACTTAAGAAGATATTTAAGGGTTATAGTAAGGATGTAAAGGAAAGGGCATATAAGTCTCTGGCAAGACCCCAACTAGAGTATGGGTCCAGTGTATGGTACCCTCACCAGGATTACTTGATTCAAGACATGGAAAAAAATCCAAAGAAAAGCAACCCGATTTGTTCCGAGTGATTTCCGACAAAAGAGTAGCATTACAAAAATATTTGAAAGTTTGCACTGGGAAGACTTGAGATAAAGAAGATGAGCAAAGTGGTATGTTAATTCAACAATAATACAAAAATTTATTGAGATCCACCTATTCAAAACACATAGGCTTCTTAAAAATTAAGATTTACATCTTGTCATTCTAATTTAACGGGACATGTTTCGCCCATTGTATGGGCATCATCAACCGTAATCTCATGCCTAAAATATAAAGATCAGGATCCTGATTACTCTATCTAAGTGTTACATAAAGAAATATATGTGTTATAAAAATGATGAAGCTTGTTGTAAGTTCCTAAATGACAATTTACATAATTAAAACATGTTTAAAAATATGTATGAGAAAAATGAGTAATGTTGGTGTAATCTTACATTGAAATCCTTAAAACATTTTAAAAATAGCCAAACTGTCCTTATTTATGTAAATGATATGAAAGTCTAGGGCTAAAATTATGGCCTTGAGTTACAAGATCAAAATGAATGGAATCAGGTTAAAGGCAACCCAATTTCAAGTCGTAGAATGGTTACAATGATCCTTAATCATTTAAAAAAGACATTAAATATTTTTATAGAAAGTTTATAGTATTACCATATAGTATACAGGTCTGTGACTGATGGAGTTATTGTCATTAGACCCGTGTTTGTGAGGCGAGTCCAGAGTCTTCTTATTTTTGTTGAAAAAATGAGAAAGGTTCACGGCTGAGTGTTGCCGTGTGTGTCTTTACTAGCTGATGCGATTGGTTCTTTATTGTTCTAATAGTCAAGAAACGTCACATTGGGTGCATTGGAGTCTGTATATGCCTGAACTTGAATACATGCTACTGTTTGAGTTGATGTTGGCTATAGCTTGAATGTTGAGAACGACTATTGATAGATGTGTGGTGAAGAATCTGTAATGAGAGGAGGGTAAAAAAGCTCAGTTTAAAGAAAAGACTGCTATATTTGGCAGGAAACGTTGTGTGTACATCTATGTAGGTGGATCAAAAGGTTAGTTGCATTAACACACCACAGCAGCGCGCTGTGTGTCACAAACGTGGGCACAGCGGAGAAAGGGACAGACACTGCCCACACGTCTGTTAGTCAGGTCCCTGTGGTGTCTTGTCTAGTATTGTGTGAATAGCGGCAAAATGCAATGGCGCGTCAACTGGACGTTCACTCCAAATATGAGGTGCGTATGACAATCCGATTCCTATGGGCCAAAAGGAAGAATTGCACAGACATTCATCGTGAAATTAGTGCCGAGTATGGGGAGCGGGCCATTTCTCGGCTAGGTATCATAAAGTGGTGTCAGCAATTCGAAGCCGGGCGCACGGATATCACAGACAACCATCGCGAAGGCAGGCCTGCAACGTCCAGGACCCGTGCAAAGGTCAACAGTGTGAATGCGATCATTAGAAAGAACCGGCGCATTAAACTGAGAGAAATCACGACGCAGCTGAAAATTACATAAAATCAGCTTCATGGTCCGTATCATACTTCAATAGAATCCCAACTAAGTATTTATTTATTTTCCACCTAGTCGATACAATGATTGCCTAAGGCAACTTAATGGTTAAAAGTGGTACATGTTTTGTAAATTATCAACATCTTCAGCCACATAACACTGTTTAGATGAAAAATACATAAATTGACAAAATAATGCTTTAGGGGAAGTGTCCTTAAAATTAACATAAGATTGACAAGATTGTTAGTTGGAGAGAGACGCCAGTGATTCCGGCCTAGGAGCAGTGTTATTCCAGGAAAGGTGACAGCAGAAGGGACATCTATATATATTATATATATATATATAGATGTATATATAAAATAAGAGTTTTGTCTGTACATTGCTCAGAATTTGAAAAGAATGGTATTTATGTATCGGTCATATCCACAGTAACTAGGAAATGCACTTTTTACTTTTCCGTAATTTATGTGTCTGTCTGTCTGTCTGTCTGTCTGTATGTACACACATCACTAGAAAACGGCTAGAGAATTTAATGAAAATCGGTATGGAAAGTCTGGGAAAAAACTGCTACAATCTAGACCATAAATAATTTTACTCACACTCATAGAAATGGTAGTTTAGGGGAAGGCCTAAAATTTAATTTTCAAATATTTACGTTATTAGTAGTCCTATCTTGATAAAAATTGGTATGCAATGTAAGGGAATACGTCGCTACAACCTAGGCTAGGAATAAGTGTATTCACGCTGAGTGAAATGGTAGTTTAGGGGAAGGCCTAAAATTTAATTCTCAAATATTTATATTATTAGTGATGGTATTGATAAATACAACATAACCAAAGTTTTATAGAATTAAAGTTCCAATCATTTATGTCTTATACATTTTTACCCTACCGGCTATGATAACACAGATATTCATGAATTTGTATTTTTGTTGCCAAGTCCATAACGACGCCTAGCCACGAGAAAATGGGTTGACAGAACTTAATGGAAATCAGTACATAGAGTCGGGGAATAGGAAAATACAGTCTAAGCTATAAGCAATTTTATTCACCCTGGATGAAATTGTAGTATAGGGGAAGGAGCCTAAATTTTAATTTTTAAATACCTATGTTTTTGGTCCTATCGAAAAGTGCTAGATAACAAACGTTACAGAGAATACAATTTCCGATCATTTATGTTTTATTCAGTTTTACATTACCGACTATGATGAGTGGTATTTCAGAGTCGGAAGAAAACTTAATGTGAAGTCCTACAATATCGAAGGTGCATAACATTGATCAACAATATCATTACACTGACCATTGTTTGTTGTGATGTTATTTGCCCCATATGTTGCCTCACAACTCCGATAGATGGGATTACTGCTGGGTACCGAGTACACAAGCTTGACCGAATATTGGCGGGAAATAGCCGGGGAGTTATAAAACTTTCTTCTTTAGCATGCCATTTCTCTGGTTCATACATTTTCTGATACAGCTGGTACGTAACACACTGTTTCTTCATAGTACGGTATTCCAGTTATTCGATCCCTACTCTGACGTGCTGTTTTGAATAAGCACCGTGCATACTTAAGGCAGAGGCTGACTTAGTAGTAGTAGTAGTAGTAGTAGTAGTAGTAGTAGTAGTAGTAGTAGTAGTAGTATGACCTGGTCTAGAAGAACAATTTAGACCTATTCAAAATTATAGCACTACAATTCACTTAATAACTCAAAATTCAACCGTGAAAAGAGCCGTTTCATAAGAACTTCTTCCTCTTCACTTTTATTACATTCTACATTCATTTAACCTCAAATTATCAGTGAAGAGGGGGTTTCTCCTCTGGCTTGGAGGAAAAGTTTGCCTCCAAGTCAGATAGATTTTTCCGCCACCAGTATAGTGAATTGATATTTTCCGAATCATCGGGTACTCCTAGGAAACAGATTAGTAAAAGGGCATAGATTTGCCCTGGGAGTCCACTATTCGACCCTCTCCCCGCCGAAAAATGACGAAGAGTTTTCACGAAACACGGCTGTCTGCGGCTTGGTCATTCCAGCTCTGGAACTGTGGACTGTTAGATCGGCAGTGTAGTCATGTTCGTTAAAAGTAAGAAAATGTGTGGTGTTTCATTTGATTGAGTATTTCATATGAAAGCATTGCTTTTAGTCGCGCCATTCCTACTTACGTCGTTGTAATGTATGTTCGTTCCAGTTGGGAAAGCCACTAAGACAGTCTTTCTGAGGATGTAAAAAGGCAGGTGGAGAGTATCTACAATTATAATGAAAACTCCCCAACCTGATTGTGACTGATGGTAAGCAAGCGGGTCTACCATTACAATGAAAATTCCCTAACTCAGTCTTCATATGAGGAAAGATGTTTGGTGACTTCCCCGTCGCGTTTCTAGGGTAACGTTAAGAGCTATACAATTTAATACAATCTTGCTCACAACATATACACGAGAATTCCGTATGCAACGCAGAATTCTGTAGCGAAGCACGGGTACATCAGCTAGTCATCGAGAATGCCAGCAGAAAGCTATCTCCCACTGAATGATGCTACTGCATTCCCGAGAAGGAAGCCTTAGCTGTGGTGTGGTGTGGGACATGGGCAAATTCTGAGGCTACTTGGACGGAAGGAAATTCCAGCTCTACATAGATAACGCAGTTCTCAAATGGTTGAACTCTGTCTCTGGCTCGAAATCTAAACTGATATCATGGGCTCTGTTAATCAGAGAACTCGATTTCGATGTGTCTCACGTCCCAGGATCGACGAACATAGGAGCAGACTATTTATCTAGGCACCCGGCAATGGAACCTGAAGCTAGGAGCACCATTGTCGAGAGGGAATTTTCCGCAAAAACACCAGAGCAAACACAGTGAACCTGCTCTTATGATCATCGGGAAGGAACGTGATCTGGGAGTTATCAAACAATGGCAAGAACAAGCCAAGCCCTGTAGGACCATGATGCAATGGAACAGGAGACAGAAATCTGATAGTCGACTCGTCCCGAGTATATACAATATGTGCGACAAGAACTTTCGGGTTGAGGAAGGACTCTTGATGTACAGATCTCACCTCTCCGACAGGTCTGCAGTAGTGGTGATCCCTAGACAGCACACGATGGACATCCTCGAGAAGTTCCATGACAGCACGGAAGCCGGACAACCAGGAAGTGAAGACATACCAGTCTTTCAGACAAAGATTCTTCTTGGTCAACATGCAGAAAGACATCCCTGATCATGTGAAACGGTGTTGTTACATCTGCGCCTGCACCAAGGCCAGCAACAGGAAGGCAAATTCCAGTGAGCGAGGAAGACTGCCGCAACGCCCTTGGGAGGTCATAGCCCTGGACTTGAAGGGTCCTTACCCTAGAATGCCACAGGGTAAAACAGGACTGCTAGTAATCATCAACCCCTTCACAAGATGGACTGAGGCCTTTCCCATACAAGAAGCCACAATGGGACGCATTGCCAGTCTTCTACAAGATGAGGTACTCATCCGCTACAGTTATCCATGGTGCATTCTGTCGGAAAACGGAAGTCAGTTCACATCAAAGAAGTGGCGGCAAATGATGACAATAGGGTGTGGAGCACTGGGCTATCCCCATCTACTACCCACGGGCCAATCCAATGGAATGATGGAACCAGGAGCTAAAAAGGTTGCTATGGGTCCACCTAATAGACAAGAAACATCAACTGTGAGATCATAAGATACCACACTCAATCTTTGCCCTGAGATGACGCATCAACCGCATCACTGGCTATTCCCCAGCGGAGCTGTTCCTTGGTCGACAGCTATACGGCACCGGATATTGGGAGATTTGTCCACCACTTCTGGTCAAGAGGATGCAGTTGTTTCCCTAGCAGAGTGGCAGCAAAAGCAGTAGCAGGACATCAAGGAAAAGCAAGCTTAGGCTGAGAAAATCCCTTACCCAGGCCAAGGCTCAAGTTGTCTAAGAGACCCAGATCTTCCTACCAACCCAACAAGTGCCGAGACATAACCACACAGTCAGTAATAAGACTGTGAGGTTTCATAAAGGTCTGGCACCTACGTGGGTTGGTCCCATCGAGGTGGATAAACAGCTGGGCAATGGTGTCTACAGTAGAACCTCGATAGTTCGAAATCGGTTAATTCAAAATCTCGCCTACTTCGAAGCAGCTCTCGTTCCCTGAAACATGGGGTACGGTTTTGCATGTTATTTAAATCGTTTAATTTGAAATACAGATAGTTCGTAATTCGAATAACAATGTCGGTCCCGTTACCGAAATCAAAACTTTTAATTCGAAACTGCCTTTACATTTTGAAAAAACAGTATTTTACAGAGTAATTTAAAATCAAAATTTCTCCGCGTCATGAAAGAACGCACCTTCCGGAACGTGCAGGGGTAACTTTGCGTACTTTCACCTATTCAGGCGTGTCTACAGTATGCTTCATATCTGCTATGTTCGAGCGGAATCGTAATTATTTTTCATTCGGCATTTTAAGGAACGACGCAATATCATGTAGCAAGCAGTGTGTGGAGAGGTAGAATCCGCGAACACTGGCGATGCTGACAGTTGGCGAAAGAGCGTGGCTTATAGCCTATAATCAATTTGTACGCACAAATGCCAATGAAACTGCATTGTTTGTTTTATTTTTCAAATGCCGAGGCCAAACGGACTTATGGTTTTAAAGGAGAGAATTGCCAGCCGGGAAATGTACCGTGTTGCTATGCAGTGCACACGGAAGCGAGAGACTTCCTTCCCCCATCACAGGGAAGTACGAAAAGCCGCAATGTTTTAAGGGCGTCGGGCACATTCCTTGCCAGTACAAGGCATCTAAATACGCAAAGCTTTTGCACAGGGGAGAGAACATAATTTTTCCTCGTCTTTGAATCGTGTTTTTCTTCCTTTCGTTGCGTGAGGTTATGTTTGCCATTGTTTTATATAAGTGCATTATTTGAATAATGTAAATGCACCTTGTAGGATACATTTCTGAAATAGAGTTTTTCACGGCCTTTGAAAAGTTTAAAGTGATTTTATTTAGCGTATTGCCCATACTATAGAGTTGAGTACAGAAATAAATTATATACATATTTACATACAAGAAAACAAAAAAAGACATCTTACAGCTGAATGTCACGATCATTGATCTACTGTATTGCTTCTGGAGTTGCCAGCAGAAAATCCACTTTGCTGCCTGTGTATGCCCGCGTTTCACACTCTCTGACAATATGGTGTACGGTTTGTCGTGCAGGTCCGCAGTCACATGCGGGTGTCGGCAACTTGTTCCATTTAAATAACATGTCTCTGCATCTGCCATGGCCTGTTCTTATTCTGTTCCGAGCAGACCACGTTTTCCGTGGTAGCTGGAAATCATTTGGAAGTTTGGCATTCGAGAACATACTGTGCAGGAGGATCTCCGTTGCTGCTTCCCACAGCCTTTTCCACTCTGTATTTGGGATGTAGCCTCTAGCAACCATGCCTAAGGGGTTACATAAAGTTGGATGGCGTGAACATAATATGTTTTGGTTTATAGATCGTAGATCTTCATGTACAGGTAGATTTGGGTTCCTGAAGATTTTATTAAATTCCTTGATGAGAGCGGTGGATCTGTGTAAATCAGATAGCATTATTCCAGACAAAAGCGGGAGCCAATGAGTTGGCGTAATTAGAATTGTGCCACTTATTATGCACATAGTGGAATTCAATTCAGTAACTATAAGTCTTGTGTGATGACTGTTCATCCATACTGGAGCACAGTACACAGCACTTGAATACACCAAGCCTAAAGCTGAAGACCATAAAACGCTTGCCGAAAAACCCCAGGAAGTTGCACAAAGCTTATGAATGATGATTTTCTTTTTTTGCTTTACATCGCACTGACACAGATAGATCTTATGGCGACGATGGGATAGGAATGGCCTAGGAATTGGAAGGAAGTGGCCTTGGCCTTAATTAAGGTACAGCCCTAGCATTTGCCTGGTGTTAAAATGGGAAACCACGGAAAACCCTCTTCAGGGCTGCCGACAGTGGGGCTTGAACCCACTATCTCCCGATTACTGGATACTGGCCGCACTTAAGCGACTGTAGCTATCAAGCTCGGTGAATGATGATGATGTGTGTTTTCAGTTTCTGGGCGGTGTTCAGCAGATGTTGCTTGTAGGTTAGTGTTCGATCCAAGGTTACTCAAAGATATTTTGGGTTCCAATTGTGGTGAATTATCCTGCCACAGAAACTCACATTCAATTTAGTATTTGCTAAGTGATTGTTTACATGGAAACAAGACACCTCAGTTTTATTGGTGCTGGGCTTGAGTCTCCAGTTCCTGAAGTAAGTTTCCAAAATGGACAAATCTAATGTTAACATCCCTTCAGTTTTCTCCAGTTCTTTGTGTTGCACAGCTAATGCTATATCATGAGCGTAGCGGAATTTCCGTGATGTAACTTCAGGAAGATCAGATATATATAAGCTGGACAGGAGTGGCAATAGAACTGAACCTTGAGGCAAACCATTTTTAAGCTTCCTCTTCTTGCTCACATTGTTCCCGATGATAACCTTAAGCCTCCTATCACTCAGCATATTGTTAATAAGTCTAGCTATCTTTCTGCAAGGTATGACCCGAAGAAGTTTATAAACCATACCTTCCCTCCACACGGTATCAAATGCAGCAGTGAGATCGACAAAAGCAACAGATGTTTTCAATTTTCTTTGGAACCCCATTCCTATTAATGTTTTAAATGCCAAAATTTGATCACAACAGCTGCAACCTGGTCTGAAGCCTGCCTGATCCATGGAAATGTTCCGCAAAATGGCACTGCTTATTCTGTTAAATATGAGTCTTTCGAAAAGTTTGTAGCAACAGCTAGGGAGAGCTATGGGGTGATAATTTTCTGTCCTGTTGTTGGGTTTGCCAGGTTTTAATATTGCAATTATCCTAGCCTTTTTGAACACCAATGGCATGTGTCCAGTTAGTAAAATGTCTGTGAAAAATGTTGCCAGCCATTTCTTCGCATTTTGTCACAGATTGATCAAGAACTCAGGATGAATTCCATCGAAGCCAGGAGCTTTAAATGGTTTTAGATCTTTCAGTGCTATATCAATCTTGGGTACTGAGAAGGGATTTGCACAGTCTGAAGACTTGAGATGCTGTTGACTTTAAGACTTGAAGTTGTCGTCTAATATATTTGGTGCGTTTCTTGTCACCTGGAACTCGTGACGTTACAAGGATGCGAGAGGCAATTTGATCTGATGTAACTTCAGCCTGTTCTCTGCATACTGGTGGGCTTCCTCCTAATTTTCTGAGAAGACTCCAAGCTTCTCTGCTAGAGCGAGTAAAATCTATCCTCTCAACTCTTTCTATCCACTTATGCCTGGACAGAAGCTCGGTTGCTGTGTTAAGATCTCCACATCATTGAAAGTCTTGATATAGTGCTTCACTTCCTTCATTACATCCAGGGATATATTCTTTGCGGTAACCTCTTGGAATGAATTTAGCTGTTCCTACAACTGCACCAGCAAAACGCCAATAGTTATTAGATTTAGGAGGAATCCATTGGATGCACTTATCAAGTTCTGTGGTGAAATTGGTCCAGTCAGCTTTACAAAAATTCCAATGAGAATGTGGTGTTGATTTTATTACAGGAATTGTGATACCAATTTCAATTAGGATGGGCTTATGTTAGCTATGTGGAAAATCACCACTTTTCTCGTGACGTTTTCAGAAAAACCACTTGCATTAGAGCTTACAAAAAAGGTCTGGATTTGTATCGTTGTTCCACGCAGCTGATCTAAATGTACCCTTGTCCTTAGCATCAAAAATTAAATGTAGGTCATTTTCCTCTGCCCATTTCATGAGCATTCTACAATTTTCATCCTTTTTGGAGTACTTCCAGAGTCCATGGTGACTTAACATCCCCAACATAAATTGCAGGATGCTTTGCAATATGTTAGACATGTTCAGGCCATGGAATTTTAGGTGGTTTATACACATTTGTTATAGTAATGCCATGCAACTGTTTGACAACTGTATGTATATTTCCATCCGTATTTTCAGAAATAAGCGAGGCTTCATTTATGTTGGCCATTCCATACACATCGTGATATGTCACACCATGAGCAGTATAACCAGGGATACGACCTCTGCTTCGAAACTGATCTGCATTAGAAAGAGGGGTCACGTTACGACCTATGGACATGAGCAACATCAACCCCCTAAACTGAGAATCAAGGTGATTGCATGCATTAATGGGTCTTAGGAGTGCCATGGCGGGAAATCGTACAAATATAGTCACTATACTGTTGTTGTAATGTGGACAGAAGCGAGAGACTTTCTCCCCTCGTCATAGGAAAGTTCGATAAGCCGAGATGTCTTAAGGGCATTGGGCACTTTCTGTGCAAGCCCAATGCATCTAAAATCCATAGACCACAGTCATCCAACGAATAAAGTGAGGTGATATTTGCCAGTGAGTTATCCGGGTGCATTATTTGAATACTGTAAGTGCACCTTGTTGGATACTTTTTGGAAATAGTTCTTTTCCATGGCATTTTAGAGCTTTAAACTGTGAAGCAAGGTTAATTGCAAGCAGTAACGGGTCTAAGAATATATTGTGACGCAGCAAGGGTTGGCATTTCCGAAGTACGTGTTGGCAGTTAATTCGAAATCACGTAAAGTCCGATTTTTGCGTCCCAACGACTTCGAATTAACGAGATTTTACTGTACTTACTAAAGACCAACCCTCCAGTCAAGGTCCACACATCAGAGTTGCGGTGAGTCACCAAACCGCTGTGTATACAGAGTAAGCCTGGTACTGCCACAGGTCCACCTGGAGGAGAGACTACTAATGACACCGCAATATCTAGTCATGAGGAGGAGAATGCATTGACTACCACCGAGGAGACACTGACCCCCGAAACAGCACGACCCGGTCAAGAAGAGGAGAGCAAATCCAGCGACGTCGAGGACCAAGGCAAAGTCAACGAATGTGATAGACTGTTGAAATTGTTTCAAGTTATAGGGGGGATATTGATGCAAGTGTAATAGTCTAAGTGTAACAGAATAGTGTAACTTGGAAACAATTCTCTAACCCATGGATAAATAATGGACATTATTATTATTATTATTATTATTATTATTATTATTATTATTATTATCATCATCATCATCATCATCATCTACGTAGTTATGTCCAGACTTTATCTGGTATAATCAAGATCATATTATTTGTGAGGTTATGTCATGAAGCAATTGCTGTGTGTGTGTATATACGAGTTTATTTAATTCTTTTCATTGTAAAAACGTTATTGGAGACTCCCAATATTACGAGAAAACACGTTAGAAGCCTGGCCAAGCAATGTATATAAAAAGGCAGTCTTGAGGGATGAGTTGAGTTATTTTAATGAGACTTGTGTGAAAGTTGTGAACTCATGTTGTGATTGTGTTGACATGCTACTGTAGCAGTCAAATGTTTTTCAAGACGGCGGTTCATTAGTGTGTATGTGTAGAATATGTAAATATAATTTGTAAATAAAATAGTGAACATAATAGACAGCATTTTGTGTTCATCTTTGCGACTACATCAACATTCCGACACAATAATGAGAGAAAAACATTTGCTCCAAACTGTGTTCCTTCTAAGGTAACAATAGAATACAAATCCTATATCTGTAGTACATCAACACAAACCCTCATAAAATTTACGGCTATTTTTTTCCCATGACGAAGAAAATGTGATTGAACACAAAAGGTAATGTAAAAACTCCGCATAAAAATCATACCTGCCAACATTCGAAAAGAGAAATCCGGAAGATCCTTTAGCCGAAATTTTTTAACAACACGCGCATGCGTAACAGTCTTTAAACATAATGAAAAACGACAGCAAGGGGGGTTTTATGAACAATACTAATATAAGTCAAATACAGTAGAACCTAGATGCATCGTTACCGGAACTGTCGTTTTCCCGTATTCATCGTTGAATTTAATCGGTCCAAAAAATGTTCCATATAAACCAATGTTAAATATCCCCCATCTATCGTTTCTCGAATTATCGTTTTTTCGCATCGATCGTCGAAAAATTATTTGTCCACGGTCGCAATTTTCCCGCATTAATCGATCGTACGTAAGAATAATATACGCAACATTTTTTTTTTTTTATTTAGAGGGACTGCTCAATACTCTTAGCATATAATAGCGGCAACCTGTTACGCGAGAATGTACGAGCGATTCGGAGTTGCTAGTCTCGAACGAGGACCTTGTAGGCTGGAGTGCTGTGCGCAGGTTATTCGAACGCAACCTCACTACGAGCCTCCCGGTGCCAACGCTTCTCCTCGACCCACTAACCGACCCCTAGAAGTATTCTTATTTACAAGAATTAAAACGTAAACGGCATAAACCTCAAATGTGCCACCATTTTCTGTGTTGGTATAGGCTGGCTAGGGCTGCCAACTTCATTGAATATAAGAAAAAAACGCGCAGTGCTCCAGATCGCTGCCTACGAGATATATAGCTGAGACGGGCAACCCGTACCCAGCGGCATTCAAAGAGTTCGGCAAACGTTTGATCTCCCTGGCCACTTACTTGCCTAGTAGGGGGTGATTTATGACGGCAGTGGGCTTTCAACCGGAAGTTCGCATTCCCCTTCAGAAACCCTCACAGCTCTGTTGCCAATGCACCTCTTGTTAAATAGAGGTCAGTCTCTCTTTTCAGCTCAGACAATTCACACTTGCTTTGTTCGTTGTTTGAAAGTTTTGGATTATTTCTTTGCTTCGTTAATTAACATTTGTGAAGTGTGTTGTTTTTCACTTCGCTTCACGCAGTAATGTGGAGGCCGTGGGAATCACACCTGGAAATGATCGCATCAGAAAATCCTGAATTAAATCCGCCAGTGGAGGCAAACGATCCTCAACCGAGCACCGGTAACAGTGATATTCGACCGAGTAGTACTGGTTCCGTGTCCGCGAGTGATACTCAGCCGAACAGCAGTAGTTCCGCGCCCGCGAGTGATATTCAGCCCAGCAGCAGTGGTTCCGTGTCTGCGAGTGATACTCAGCCGAGCACCAGTGGTTCCGCGCCCGCGAGTGATACTCAGCCGGTTAGTAGTCGTACCGCGGAGAAAAGAAAGGCGACTAAAACTTTAAGTAAGCAAAGTCAACGGCTGGTATGTAACGCATACGAATACATTATGAAGAACAACGTTCGCAAGGGTTATATTTCTGAGACAGCTAAAATGTTGAAACTTTAAACAGGAAAACTGTAAGTAAAATAGTAAAGAGGGGACTTACAACTCCGAAAAAGTGTGGTAATGATAGGGTTATCTTTAATAAAATTGAAGATTTTTGCTGTGACTTGGTAAGACGCGATGTATATGCATTCTTTACTAAAGGTAAGTCACCAACCGTACAGGAACTGTTAAAACATTTGAAAAATGTGTGTGGCTTTCCTTATGAAAAAACTACTCTACGACAGCTGTTGAAAAAACTTGCGTTTTGTTTCCGTATTCTGAAGAAAAAACAGATTGTAATGGAATCTGCTTAGAATAGTAGCTTGGCGATATAAATTTATAGACCGTCTCCGAAAGTTGCGTTCCGAGGGATGCAGAGTTGTCTATCTAGATGAAACTTTGGTACGATACTCATGACATTGTGAAGAAAGGGTGGGATGATGGAACTTGTAATTGCATACTGGAAGCACCAACATCGCGAGGCAAGCGTATTATGGTATTGCATGCTGGAAGCAGTGAGGGCTGGGTTGAGAATTGCCTTTATTTATCGGCTAAAAACAAATGGAGACTGCAAAGCTGATAGCCATGACGAGATGACAGCTCAAGTTTTCGAAAACTGGTTTAGGTCTCATCTTCTAGAGAACCTCATACGTGACCGAAAATGTGTAATCGTGATGGACAACGCAAGCTATCATTCGCGACAGCTAATTAGGTTTCCTTCCATGAACACTAATATTAAGGACATTATTAAGTTTATGGAGTACAATAACATTCCCGTGCCAAAACCTGTACCCATCAAGGCAGTTATGTTGCAGGAAATCAAATCAGCCAATATCAGTAAAAGGTACGCTGTAGAGGAGATCGCAGCCTCAAGTGGACACGAAGTTTTGTGACTCCCTCCATATCACTGTATTTTAAACCCCATAGAAATGATCTGGTTTCAGCTGAAGACGTATGTTAGGAAAAATAATGTTACGCCAACTTTGAGTGCTAGTGTGTCTCTTCTCCGTGGAGGAGCTGGAACGATCGGTCCTGAGAGGTGGTCTGCTTGTGTTCGAAGCACCATTAAGACAGAAGAGAAGTACATGAAACACGACACGGATAGCAACCAAGATAGATTTGTAATTCGCCTATCAGAAAATGACGAGGACGACGAATAGAGGTAAGGTAAATACGGCATTTGTTTTAAAAGTAGCTAAGGTTGCTGGCTATTTTTTGTCCGAACTACATACTCCGATATTTATTATTATTATTATTATTATTATTATTATTATTATTATTATTATTATTATTATTATTATTAATCTGCTTACCCTCCAAGGTTGGTTTTTCCCTCTGACTCAGAGGGATCTTACCTCTAACGCCTCAAGGGCAGAGTCCTGGAGCATGGGACATTTGGTCGGGGGATACTACCGGTAAGAATGACCAGTACCTCGCCCAGGCGGTCTCACCTGCTATGCTGAACAGGGGCCTTGGTGGGGGATGGGAAGATCGGAAAGGATAGGCAAGGAAGTGGCCGTGTCCTTAAGTTAGGTACCATCCCGGCATTTTCCTGGAGGAGAAGACGGAAAACACGGAAAACCACTTCCAGGATGGCTGAAGTAGGAATCGAACCCACCTCTACTCAGTTGACCTCCCGAGGCTGAGTGGACCCCGTTTCAGCCCTCGTACCACTTTTCAAATTTCGTGGCAGAGCCGCGAATCGAACCCGGGCCTCCGGGGGTGGCAGCTAATCACACTAACCACTACACCACAGAGGCGGACAATTATTATTATTATTATTATTATTATTATTATTATTATTATTATTATTATTATTATTATCCCAGTCCCTTGTTCGTGATTTTACTTTTCCTTTGCCAGGCGAGTTGGCCGTGCGGTTAGGGGCGCGTAGCTATGAGCTTGCATTGGGGAGATAATGGGTTCAAGCTCCACTGTTGGCAGCTCTGAAGATGGTTCACCGTGGTTTCCCATTTTCACACCAGGCAAATGCTGGGGAAGTACCTTAATTAAGGCCACGGGCACATCCTTCCCACTCCTAGACCTTTCTTAGCCTTAGCCCATAGTCGCCATAACACCCATCTGTGTCGGTGCGACATAAAACAAATTGTAAAAAATTGTTGCACTTTTCATTTCTTTACAGAAAGCGAGATACTTATATTAGCAGCATAAAATTAATATTTCAATGGGCCTACTTTGATATCAATTTAAGTTTAATCTTTGTCGAGTTTATTTGCCAATTCCTACTTCCTGTTTTTTTCCTTCTTTCTTTCTTTCTTTCTTTCTTTCTTTCTTTCTTTCTGTCTTTCTTTCAACATCTGCGACCACCGCACGGGTTAAGCACGAAACAAATTATTCTGCGATATTGGTTTGTGCTGTGGTTCATTATCAAGTTTTTATATTTATATTTTGACTTTACAATAAATTAAATGTTAACATGTTTAAATAATCGACGCAAAATATGACAACCTTGCTTTTGACAGAGCTCACTTGCCTTTTAAACGACAACGCGCCTCTTGTGTCCAGAGGAAAGGAGCCGACTGTCAACCCTCATTATCACTAGGGCGGGCAGACTGACAACCCTCATTTTTACCAGGGTGGGCCAAGTTTTGAGATCAGAAGATACCGCTTGGGTATGCGTTGAGCGTCATGACCATACAAGACCGGGACATACTGTAGCTACTAATTTGTCGCTGAAAAGGCGGCCCAACAGTGTTCACGGTTTGGCCGCTAGATGTCAGGTTTCCGTTCTGTTCTTGGCGGGCATGAACACTGACGTTCCATACTTTTCCCTTCCGAGTGCGGTTTTTTTTTTTGCTATTGGCTTTACGTCGTACCGACACAGATAGGTCTTATGGCGACGATGAGAGAGGGAAGGGCTAGGAGTGGGAAATAAGCGGCCGTGGCCTTAATTAAGGTACAGCCCCAGCATTTGCCTGGTGTGAAAATGGGAAACTACGGAAAACCATCTTCAGGGCTGCCGACAGTGGGGTTCGAACCCACTATCTCCCGAATACTGGATACTGGCCGCATTTAAGCGACTACAACCATCGAGCTCGGTCCGAGTGCGGTTTAAGGGAGAAACGGAAGCAAGCTATTTCTAGGTAAGGTGATATAGTAGGATCTCATTAGGTACCTAGCAATTCTTCTCATAAAACAGATTTCAGTGTAAGCACATCAATCAAAGTTCCTTCTGTTTTCATTATATGTATATCCTTTTCACAAACAGGAAAATGTCAAACGCAGGATGCGTCCAGCTCCCAAAAATGATGTATTGCCATCATAATTTAGTAAAAGTCCCGATTCAAATAACGATGAACATATATCTTCACACGTCAGCCACAAACGAAAAAGGAGTACAAGTCTCGTTTTTATATCAAGGAAGGGCTACGAGTATCTCGGTTAAATCTAAAAATATACAGATGAGAAAATTAAATACCAGATTAAAGAAAACAATCTGTAAATTGTGAAGTAGGATACGGGTAATGAAATCAGAAAAAAAAAAGTTTTACGGTATCTGAACTTGACCAAAAAGCAAACCAAGTTGAAAAGAATGCTAAAATGTGTCATTAACTGGGGAGGATGGCCAGTACCACCCCCCAGGCAGCCTCACCTGCTATGCTAAACAGGGGACTTGTGGAAGGATGGGATGATTGGAAAGAATAGGCAGGGAAGAGGGAAGGAAACGGCCGTGGCCTTAAGTTAGGTACCATCCCGGCATTTGCCTGGTGGAGAAGTGGGAAACCACGGAAATTCACTTCGAGGATGGCTGAGGTGGAAATCGAATCCACCTCAACTCAGTTGACCTCCCGAAGCTGAGTGGACCCCGTTCCAGCCCTCGTACTACTTTTCAAATTTCGAGGCAGGGCCGGGAATCGATCCCGGACCTCCGGGCATGACAGCTAACCACACTAACCACTACACTACACAGGCGGACACTAATTTAATTTTACGGGAAGAATAAAGAGAAATACGGTGAAACGACGCTAAATATTTGCGTCCTCTGGCATAGGTAAGCACTTACCAGTTACATACTTCTGTGATCCTCGCACTGGCTAACTCTACCGTATCAAATGACGCTAAAAAATTACGCAGGATTTTCCAATGGCGAAACGGGCATAACATCGCTCACCAAACAGCGGCTTCAATACGAATGTCAAAATATCAGATGTGAGGAGGAAAATATTGGATCGCTGATAATTGGTGAAATGGCGATTAAACCCGAAGTTATTATGACCGCATCTCGATCCGTTTATCGTATACTCTGAGGCACAATTAAAGGAATCGGTAAGAAGTGACAAACTCGCTATCAGATTTCCCCTGCCTCTTTCGTGAATTATTTATTTCGTTTAAGCATAGTGTAAGAAATACGTTGTAGAAAATAAGTAAAACTTTGCTCTTGGTCTATCTTTTATCTCATATCTGTTTGCTGCCTTCTTAAATTAGTAGTTTTAATGAATTTTTTATAGTTTTTCATATTCGAACGTATTGCAATGAGCGGGCGAGACAGCTCAGTAAAAAGAACTCTAGTGGCAGTAGTCGGAAGTATCTCGAGGCCGAGTCTAGTCGTTGCCAACGAGATACCGTTGCCTACGAGTGTATGGGTGATATGAATAAAAATGAGATGTAACTCGGAGACAAGTCTCGAAGGAGGATTGAGACGGAAGTCACTTGCGAGACAGAACTCGTCATGTATATGTATAAAGTTTGTTTCTCGCTAACGAGACTTGTCTCCTTCCGCTTGAGACGAGTCTCGCACACTGGTTCTGGTATCTGTCAGCTAACGAGTGAATTAACAATCAGAGAGCTACGAAGAGTGGTTTTGTTGGAACAGATGAAAGTGTGAGATTTACAAGCGAAAAAGATTGAAAAGCGACAGTGTGTTCTCGAAAAAACAGAAGAACTCATTTCAGTGCAAAAACAGATTTTGCAACTGCAAATGGAAAATATTTTACATGAAAGGGAGAAAAGAGCAGAACAAACAAGTATAACCGAAATGGAACACCCACCGATATTTTTTTCATTTAGAATAGTTCTTGACAGACTTTTTTTTCTTCTTCAGTTATGTTTCACTTGGGAGCCTATTCAACCTATCAATATTCAGAAATCACTAGTTCTTATTTCACTTCTTTCTAGGCTTACATAAACATACTGGCTCGTACACTTAGTATACTTGAACCCCAGCTTGGGAACGACTGATTTAAGGTTTCTTTTCTTGTAAGTTTCCTTCAAGATATTGTGTAAGAAGTTGCATTGTATTTATCATCACATTTAGGATCCACATACAAATGCATACTTTCCTGCGGTCATTGAAAGTCATTCAAACACTTTTTAAACACGATTTGTACTTCATTCTTCACGAATATGAGGAGTTTATTGATCATACCTGTGCATAGCTAGGGGTGTTTCTGCATATAAGTTTAGTGTACATTTTCTACAATTTGTTTTACGTCACACCGACAGAGATAGGTCTTATGGCGACGATGGCATAGGTTTAGGAGTGGGATGGAGACGACCGTGGCCTTAATTAAGATACAGTCCCAACATTTGCCTGGTGTAAACATGGGAAACCACGGAAAACAATATTCAGGGTTGCCGACAGTGGGGCTAGAACCCACTACCTCCCGGATGTAAGCCCACAGCCGCGCGCCCCTAACCACACGGCCAACTCACCCGGTATATAATATACAACCAATACCTATATACTGTTGCATAAACTGTCTAAATTTCTAACTTTCAAAACATAGAAATAATACAAAATGCTATCCATATTCATTAACGAAAATAACTAACAAGGGAGTTGTTTGATTTGGACCGTACAAATTGCAATGAAACTTAGTAACATGCTGAGCTATAGACATCCGGAACTCAATGGTGATAACCGTTCTGGCGTGAAATAACATTTTCGTACCGGTATTTATTGAAAGTAAATTTTTGCTCCAGTTGTACACGGAACGTGGTGTGTAGATGGCAGCGATTTCAATGAAACATGGCAGGATGATCAATTAAGACATCAGAACATCGCTGCATGATTGACGTTATATAGGTTACCCGCAGTGTGACAATATGAATCACTCTCAACAAGAATCCGAACGTTTAAGGCTATTTATAGCATGCAAGTTTATATACAAATGACGAGGATTTAATATTACATATTTTAGCCTCAATTGTAAACGACAAAGAAGTATTAATAGCCTAATATTTTGAAATATTCATATACTGTGCATGTTAGTAAAATGGGTTTGACGAGTAAGACATTCTGTTCATGTTGTCAAAATCTAATTTTCACTCTATAGCGCACTGTTTAATGTAACTTTAAAATAGAACTATCAGTGCATTTCTACAGTGCATACGCGAGGTTGTGATAGTACATATATCACACCCCCGAATTATATGTAGAAGTTAGAGATATTATTGTCAGTATTCTATTTTATTATTATTATTATTATTATTATTATTATTATTATTATTATTATTATTTCATTTGTATACTTTGACATTTATATTGGTAAGCTGGAAGATATCCACATATGTAGGTATGAGTAATTTGTTTTGCACGAGTGGGAAAACACTGCTGTAATAACTCTGGTAATTTGAATGAGTCATCTGGCTACCCCAGTGTGTGTTGTGATGTACTTGTGTCAGGGAATTCCATTTGTCATGTATATATCCCAGCCTGATGAGATGAGCTTGTTGTTGTACCAGGGAAAGTTTGGTGATTCATGAAAACTCCCCAGAGTTTGTTATTGTCTTGGGAGGAAGAAGTAGTTCAGGGCTTGGTCTTGATTTGAGATCACTCATGATTGGCTGGCAAGCACCAATCCAGACGTCTCATCTGAAAGGAGGGGGATGTTGATGTCTATAAAGGTTGGTCATACGGCGGCAACCAGAAGATTGTATAGGAGATTGTAGAGGATTGTAGAGGAGATTGTAAAGGAGACATTGTAAGGGTGATTGTGAAGGTGATTGTATAGGAACGAGAAGGAAGATAACGACAACTACAACTGACGGACTGTACGGGAAGGAAGTGGTGCTGATACACGGTACGGGAGTGACACGGCAGCAATGGACTGGACTTCAAACGTTCGTGGAGCGTAGTCGTGTTATGTTTGTGGAGAGTGCTTGCGCATTAAGTATTGCAGCACTTGTGGCGGCCTAGCATTATATGTTGGTGAAAGCTATCTCAGACTTTCCATAAATTTATATGTTGAGGATCGACAGACGTGTGTATATATCTTTACAAGTGTTAAAATATGTGAACACAGTAGTACAAGGTACAGTATCTGTGTGATGTGATAACTGCCGATTATGAGAATCGGTAAATCGAATTGATCTAGAGACAGTGAAGGGTATTTATCTTCATACATGTACATTGTTCATCGGACCATCTACAAATGGTAGCTTAGTTCTCGCTTTCGTTTTCCCACGGTTTTTATTATTGTTGTTGTTGTAAATATGGAGTCTTCCAGCAATATTTTATGTGTGTATTGTATGTATAATGTTGTATGTTGATGAGGTGCTCATGCACGGAATTTGTTCAGAATATAGTTAGCTATTTTAGAATCAGTGTTATTGATAAACCTAGGTGCAGTTCCTACCTAATTAGTCGTTTTCAGGAGGTTAGGTAAGGCCTGCAGCAGATGTACCAGTACGCAGCATTATGTACACGCCCTGGGATATAAAGTCTATCATGCTCTTATCTAAATTCGAGGGATCCATTCTGGTGAACTCTGGCGCCCATACTACGGACATTTCGGTTAATTATGCTCATTAATTTTATTAAGTTTTTGAGTAATTTATATTTATATTTTATTTATTTATTATATTTATTTATCAGTAGTCATCAAATAATTACAATTGGCTTCCCAACGTGTGGCTGAATGATTGGTACATCTGTTAGGCTGATAAGCGTAGGTGCACTTGTCAGGTGTGGATGGAATTCTACAAACTATGTCAGTGAAGTGTTTTATATGTTTCATGTGTATTTTGGAGTATGAAGAAATGTTGTAGCGAGTCTAGTATTATAAAATTGAGAAGTAGAGAGGTTGTTAAAGTTGTTGATACCATGAATCAGGATAGGAGAAGTCAAAAGAATTCCACCACATTGAGTTTATCTAATTTAAGTGAGAGTAGCGAAATGGCTGATAGTAGGAAAGATCAATCGGCAACGATATGTGAGGAATCTAGTACCCCGTCTCAAACTCAGAATGTAGGGAATCAAGGCGAGTCTTCAATGCTCTGTATGATTAAATCGCTACTTAATGAGTTGAAGGGTGAATTGTCCAGTAAGATTGATAGCCAGAGTAAAGAGTTAAATTCAGTGAGTGTTGAATTAAATGCTGTTACCAGTAAAATCGATAATAATAATGTTGAATTGTCGAGTAAAATCGATAATCAGAGTGTTGAATTAAATTCAGTGAGTGTTGAACTGTCCAGTAAGATTGATAGTCAGAGTAAAGAGTTGAAGAGTGAATTGAGTTTTTTAAGTAATGAAATATACAGTATTAATAGTGAATTAAATTCAGTTAGTACGGAATTGTCCAGTAAGATTGAGAAGCAGAGTGCAGAGTTAAATTTAGCTAGTGTTGAATTGTCTAGTAAAATTGATAGTTTAAGTAGTGCTGTGAATGGTAGAATAGATGAATTGAACCAGAAGTTTGACCATCAAAGCAGAGAAATTCAGGAAGTCAATAATAAGGTTGAATCTCAACGCTTGGAATTGACTGAGAAAATCGAATGCCGATTTAATGTTGTTAGGAAGGAATTTGTTGAAAACAGCAAGGAATGTGATAAGAGAATAAAAATAGTAGAAGATAAAGTCGAGGAAATAGATAGAATTAAAACCAACCAGAATGTTTTAGCGAAGCGAATAGATGAAAAGACTGAGAAATTGGAGAAAGACCTCAAGTCAGTAGAAGGAAATGCCAGAATGGTAGTTGAAGAAGGAATTAAAGCATGTCATGTAAAGTTAAGGCAGGAGATCAGTCAAATCCAAGTAGGTAGCAATATATGTAATAGGTACTTATCTTGTACGAAGGACTCTGAATTACCCAAGTTTAATGGTCGGCAGTTTAATCCGATGGAATTCTTGAAAACGGTGGAGAAACGGTTTTCCAAGAATCTTGACGATGGTTTGATCGAGTGGAGTATGGTTGATGAGATGTTGGATATTGCATTTGTTGGAGAAGCGAGATCCTGGTTTCAAGTTTATAGACAGGGTATTTCGAGTTTAGAGGAATTTAGGGAGAAATTTAGTTCTAAATTTTGGAGTGAAGCTATTCAGGGAAGGGAAAGAGATCGCGTGCTATTTGGCAAGTATAAACCTCAGGAAGGTGTATCTATGACGGAATATTTCTTGGCGCATGTTCTGATCAGCCAGAATATTGAAGGTCTAGCATCGGAGAGAGATACAGTCCGCCAGATGTTGAGGCATTTTCCTGAGAAGGTCGGATTAGCTGCATGTATACAGAATATTGTTACGATTAAAGAATTAGAGCAGCTGTTAGAGAGGTTTGATGCTTTGGAAGGGCAGGGGAGGAATAGGCAAAGTGAAGGTAGGAATTACGGGGATAATGGGAGACAAGGTAATCAGCTAGGAGGAGATAGGAATAATCAGAATTTCAGTCATTCTAGGCAAGGGAATCAGGGTGGTAATTCCGGAAGGGGAAACAGACAGTCTAATCAGGGAGTTAATCACCAGGAATATTTTAGCAGAAGTCCTAATCAAGGGGAATCAGAAAGTAGGGGGCGTACGGATCAAAGACCTCCAGATCAAGTGCCGAGACATAATAATGAACAGTCCACGTCAAGTAATTTAAACCGGAATCGGACTTCTTAGTTGGGTCAGATAGGCAGTCCGATACCGAAATTCCTATTCACGCGATGAAACAGGTAAGTTACGAGGTAGACGTGAAAGAGGAATTATTGTATGACCATGTGTTTTGTGATTTTGAGAATAGGGGGCGTGATGAAGGTAAGAAAGCTGTGTCGGATGTCTTACTTTGTGCTAGTGGTGATGGTAATAGCGGTGTTACGATCGATAATCTTGTGGAAGTTTCTGAAATTGAAAGTGGAGTTTTTTGTGTTGATGAAGGTTGTTTAGTAAGTGAAGTGTGTTTACGGAGTATACATCATGAGGATGTTTTTGTTGATTTAAGTGTAAGTGAGGAGAGTAAAGTTAGGACCATTATGTGTGAAAATGGTGACTTTGAGATTAATGAAACTTCTGATAAGAGAGTCGAAAGTAGCAGTGTTGTTGGCATGAAGGTGGTGCAAGTGGGAGCTGATATGGAAGGTGGTGAAGATGGATTAATTGTTGGGTCATTAAGTAGTAATGACAGCAATTTCAAAGTGTATTATGGTAAGAATTTTAGTAATAGAGTGAGCGTGTGTGAGAATGGAAGTGTGCGTGAGATGAAAGAAAGTCTATCCAAGCGGGTGTGTAATGTTTTATTTAATGCTGAGAGTTGTGAGAGTGATTTGAATGACGTGCTGTATGATAGCGATGTGGAATGTGTGAAAAAGTATGTGATCTATTTACTTGTATTTATTATGAGTTTGTGGAAGAGTAAACGTAGTGAGATTCCCGCGCATTTCAGAAAGAGGGATTTCTTGGATATGAATGTTCCGAATGAAAGTTTGTATGATTCTTGTGTGACTGGATGGGATGAATGCTTGTGTGTGAGATAGAATGTATTCTAGACGTAGTTAGATTTTATTGCGGTACGCATTCCTCGCTTATCGATGCCAATGTTAAGTTTATGCATAAGTTTTTTCAATTGTATCAGGGTCCGTATACTGTGGACAGTAGAATAGGCAAGTGTGCTTATAGGCTCCTAACCGCTGAAAATAAGGTCCTTGGGACATTTAATATCTATAGCCTTCGCAGATATAAGAGATAGGATCTGCACCTTGGAGGTATATATTATCAATTTTAATGTACATGTACAGTAGCAAGAAGGGATTGTGTTCGATGGTATATGAAACAATCAGAGTTGTGTGTATATAGCCATATTATTATTATTATTGTTTGGACAAATTGTATTTCGTGTGTGCGAATACAATGCAGTAGACGCAATGTATATATCATTATTACTGTAAATTATGTGTTCAGTTATGTCATTATAAGGTTATGTATGAAGTTCTGTTGTATGGTGAATCATAATATATGATATCATCGATTCACCAAGGGGGCGTTATGTGATAGTACATATATCACACCCCCGAATTATATGTAGAAGTTAGAGATATTATTGTCAGTATTCTATTTTATTATTATTATTATTATTATTATTATTATTATTATTTCATTTGTATACTTTGACATTTATATTGGTAAGCTGGAAGATATCCACATATGTAGGTATGAGTAATTTGTTTTGCACGAGTGGGAAAACACTGCTGTAATAACTCTGGTAATTTGAATGAGTCATCTGGCTACCCCAGTGTGTGTTGTGATGTACTTGTGTCAGGGAATTCCATTTGTCATGTATATATCCCAGCCTGATGAGATGAGCTTGTTGTTGTACCAGGGAAAGTTTGGTGATTCATGAAAACTCCCCAGAGTTTGTTATTGTCTTGGGAGGAAGAAGTAGTTCAGGGCTTGGTCTTGATTTGAGATCACTCATGATTGGCTGGCAAGCACCAATCCAGACGTCTCATCTGAAAGGAGGGGGATGTTGATGTCTATAAAGGTTGGTCATACGGCGGCAACCAGAAGATTGTATAGGAGATTGTAGAGGATTGTAGAGGAGATTGTAAAGGAGACATTGTAAGGGTGATTGTGAAGGTGATTGTATAGGAACGAGAAGGAAGATAACGACAACTACAACTGACGGACTGTACGGGAAGGAAGTGGTGCTGATACACGGTACGGGAGTGACACGGCAGCAATGGACTGGACTTCAAACGTTCGTGGAGCGTAGTCGTGTTATGTTTGTGGAGAGTGCTTGCGCATTAAGTATTGCAGCACTTGTGGCGGCCTAGCATTATATGTTGGTGAAAGCTATCTCAGACTTTCCATAAATTTATATGTTGAGGATCGACAGACGTGTGTATATATCTTTACAAGTGTTAAAATATGTGAACACAGTAGTACAAGGTACAGTATCTGTGTGATGTGATAACTGCCGATTATGAGAATCGGTAAATCGAATTGATCTAGAGACAGTGAAGGGTATTTATCTTCATACATGTACATTGTTCATCGGACCATCTACAAATGGTAGCTTAGTTCTCGCTTTCGTTTTCCCACGGTTTTTATTATTGTTGTTGTTGTAAATATGGAGTCTTCCAGCAATATTTTATGTGTGTATTGTATGTATAATGTTGTATGTTGATGAGGTGCTCATGCACGGAATTTGTTCAGAATATAGTTAGCTATTTTAGAATCAGTGTTATTGATAAACCTAGGTGCAGTTCCTACCTAATTAGTCGTTTTCAGGAGGTTAGGTAAGGCCTGCAGCAGATGTACCAGTACGCAGCATTATGTACACGCCCTGGGATATAAAGTCTATCATGCTCTTATCTAAATTCGAGGGATCCATTCTGGTGAACTCTGGCGCCCATACTACGGACATTTCGGTTAATTATGCTCATTAATTTTATTAAGTTTTTGAGTAATTTATATTTATATTTTATTTATTTATTATATTTATTTATCAGTAGTCATCAAATAATTACAAGGTCAATACAGCTGCA
Organism: Anabrus simplex; assembly: GCF_040414725.1. NCBI lineage: Eukaryota > Metazoa > Arthropoda > Insecta > Orthoptera > Tettigoniidae > Anabrus > Anabrus simplex. Next base: position 642,404,309 of record NC_090266.1, on the reverse strand, counting down.
AACCGCCCAGCTGTTCTTTAGCAATTAATTATAACAATGTCGTTGAGTTTATGACAAAGTGAATATCAGTAATAAATTTAAGACAGGTAGATTGACAATTCATGGAAGTTTCATCGAAATCTGTCTGATCCAAACCAAATGCTTCCCTCGTAGTATTCGGCGCAAGTGAGATTTTGGTGCGATGGTTGAGAAACAGCAGCGCTCATAGAAGCAGCAAATCATTGGCCGAATAACGTCATTATGCGATCTGTTAAATGTTGTGAAACCAGTTACAGCATATTTTTTCAAGGGCACGAGCCGCCGGTTGAAACTTTTAAATAAACTTAGAAACAGTGCAATCGAAAAAGGCATGGGGAGGGAATTTTACGGCATTTAAACATAAATGGGTTAGCTTACACCAGGACCAAAGATACTCGCACATTCGTTCAATACCATTTGGCCAACATGTGAGAGAGAGCGATAATTTTCGGACTTGAAAAGATACCCTTCCAGATATCAAAATGTGAATAATAATTGTACCGGGCGGTACACCTCCACGCCGCTTATTTAAACTTTGCGCCAGTTGAAACTCCCCTACTGGAAGAAGTCTGAACTTTGTCTTATGTGTTAATTTTCAGGTTACCCTGAAGATGCCACTACTTGGAAATTTTGAAGTTTCTGAACTGTGTTGTTTTAGATGTATTTTTGTTTTGCTTGTAGTAAGAAGTGTGAACATTCTCTTCTAGAGGACACTACTGAAGAACTACAACGGTGCACCCTAGTGCGAAGTGAAAGAACTGTTTTTTTTTTTTCTGAGAAAAATTCATTTCAAAAGTTTGTTCTTTGCTAAATTTCTTTCAGTCATTGTTTAAGTTGGCAATATTAACCCTTTCTTTCCCCTTGTTTTGAATTTAGCCAATCCCGAATTTCTCGAATTAATTTTCCACCAATAATATGTTTCTTCTTCGTATTGTGTAGGGGGTTTCTTGGTGAACCAATACAATCCTTGTGGGAGGGTGTTCTCATTCCAAAAACGCCTCGAACTTTCCGTGAGAGTATATAAACTGCTGATTTTCGGGTCTCGGTGCCACTTCAGTACCATCTTTCAGTGTGTAAAGTACATAGCAGGGGGCGGGAAGCGCCTCTTTCTTCGGGGAGCAGTTCAACACCAAGGTAATGGCCTTTTAATAACTTCTTTTCTTGCTAGCTCAGCAGTTTAACTCTCGGGGCGGGTCCGAAGCGTTTCTACCATGTAACTTTCCCTAAAATGTGAAGACTCTTAGCCTCTATTCTCTTTCAAAACTACATATTGGGATAGAGAGTGCTTAACCCTCTCGATCTCCCCCTCATATTGCATTGAGGTGAACTTATTTTCACAACCGTTTCTTCCCTTCTAATGTAACGTAAATTGTTTCCTTCTACAAGTCACCTCTTTAGTATGGGATTAGCCCTTGCATTAACGGCCTAGTGCCAAGTAGGTTTTAAACAAATGTATTAGGAGTGCAGATCGCCTCCTCTCAATTGTTATTTTAGAGGTCAGGTAATTAACCTTTTTCTCACTTAATAGCCCTCAGTAGGTTGGGTATGTTACCCCTGTGTATATGTCCTTAGAGGACAACTTGAAGGTGGAGTTTGGTGTGGCCTTTGATAGGCTTAAAGTTGAGAGCGAGTGGCTCTTTTTCGAAAATTGAGTGTTGTATGCCTCGAGGAGGCTTTACTGTGTAATTTGGAGCAAGTGCTCCTGGGCTTGATTGGGGTCTTCTGCCCCTTTGTTGAATTCTGTATATCGTAAAGTTGGGCTAATTGCTCAGAATTGTGTGTCTGGCTCTCGGAGCCCAAATCCTGTAATTGTACATTCTCGATTAGTGGTTTTGCTACTCTGTACCTGCCATTATTGTTATTTCTTGTTTTTTGCTAAGAAAATATAACCTTGTTAAATTTTAAATTCACTTTAATTTCGTAGCCTGAGACCTGTTCACCCCCCGCACCTTCTTTTACCTCTAACTACCACGGAAAACTCCGTAACAATAATAATAATAATAATAATAATAATAATAATAATAATAATAATAATAATAGGTAATAACTTCGTGTGGCTATTTCTAGCCTGGTACAGCCCTTGTAAGGCAGACCCTCCGACGAGGATAGGCGTCATCTGCCGTGTTATTGTAGTGGAGGATAGTGTTGTGTGTGAGTTGCAGGAACGTTGAGGATTTAAGGTTAAAATCTCTGACCCGACAGCGAGTCAAACCCGGGGGCCCCCTGAACAGAAAAGTACCACGCTGACCATTCAGCTAAGGAGCAGGACAAAGTGAATAATGAAAGCCTTGAATAATTGTAGGTCATATCTTAAACATAGCTATGTTTTGTCTCAGCCTTTTCCGTGATTGTGAATTAATTTCACTTATAATATGTTAGTCGTATTTTGTGAATAGAAAAAAATGTTAATGTACAGAAAAAATCACAAATGTGGAAGAGATTAAGAATAATTAAATTGATTTAATAATTACTAAGAAAATTATCAGAATTGTATGTTGCACGGTTTTGCACATTTCTGGTTTGATTTTGAACATCTAGACTTTATGATGCATGTAAATCCTATCGAGAGAATTTCTTCGTGCTTTATAAATTTCTCTTCTACCTTATAAAACCATCATAAACTCCGCCATCACGCTTTCAGCCTGATTCTATCGGCTTGAGTCACCTTCTGGGCTGTCTCAAGAAATTCTGAGACCAGTCTCCATTCAGAGAGACTAATAATAATAATAATAATAATAATAATAATAATAATAATAATAATAATAATAATGTTATTTGTTTTACGTCCCACTAACTACTCTTTTACGGTTTTCGGAGACGCCGAGGTGCCGGAATTTAGTCCCGCAGGAGTTCTTTTACGTGCCAGTAAATCTACCGACACGAGGCTGACGTATTTGAGCACCTTCAAATACCACCGGACTGAGCCAGGATCGAACCTGCCAAGTTGGGGCCAGAAGGCCAGAGCCTTAAACGTCTGAGCCACTCAGCCCGGCGTTCAGAGAGACTAAACTCCAGTTTATTCATATACACTGACTGACAGAGCAAATGCAACACCAAGAAGGAGTGGTCAGAACTTTATGCCAATTGCAGGGTAGACTGACGTCACTGAGGTATGCTCATGATGTGAAATGCGCCGCTGTGCTGCGCACGTAGCGAACGATAAATGGGACACGGCGTTGGCGAATGGCCCACTTCGTACCGTGATTTCTCAGCCGACAGTCATTGTAGAACGTGTTGTCGTGTGCCACAGGACACGTGTATAGCTAAGAATGCCAGGCCGCCGTCAACGGAGGCATTTCCAGCAGACAGACGACTTTACGAGGGGTATGGTGATCGGGCTGAGAAGGGCAGGTTGGTCGCTTCGTCAAATCGCAGCCGATACCCATAGGGATGTGTCCACGGTGCAGCGCCTGTGGCGAAGATGGTTGGGGCAGGGACATGTGGCACGTGCGAGGGGTCCAGGCGCAGCCCGAGTGACGTCAGCACGCGAGGATCGACGCATCCGCCGCCAAGCGGTGGCAGCCCCGCACGCCACGTCAACCGCCATTCTTCAGCATGTGCAAGACACCCTGGCTGCTCCAATATCGACCAGAACAATTTCCCGTCGATTGGTTGAAGGAGGCCTGCACTCCCGGCGTCCGCTCAGAAGACTACCATTGATTCCACAGCATAGACGTGCACGCCTGGCATGGTGCCGGGCTAGAGCGACTTGGATGAGGGAATGGCGGAACGTCGTGTTCTCCGATGAGTCACGCTTCTGTTCTGTCAGTGATAGTCACCGCAGACGAGTGTGGCGTCGGCGTGAAGAAAGGTGAAATCCGGCAGTAACTGTGGAGCGCCCTACCGCTAGACAACGCGGCATCATGGTTTGGGGCGCTATTGCGTATGATTCCACGTCACCTCTAGTGCGTATTCAAGGCACGTTAAATGCCCACCGCTACGTGCAGCATGTGCTGCGGCCGGTGGCACTCCCGTACCTTCAGGGGCTGCCCAATGCTCTGTTTCAGCAGGATAATGCCCGCCCACACACTGCTCGCATCTCCCAACAGGCTCTACGAGGTGTACAGATGCTTCCGTGGCCAGCGTACTCTCCGGATCTTTCACCAATCGAACACGTGTGGGATCTCATTGGACGCCGTTTGCAAACTCTGCCCCAGCCTCGTACGGACGACCAACTGTGGCAAATGGTTGACAGAGAATGGGGAACCATCCCTCAGGACACCATCCGCACTCTTATTGCCTCTGTACCTCGACGTGTTTCTGCGTGCATCGCCGCTCGCGGTGGTCCTACATCCTACTGAGTCGATGCCGTGCGCATTGTGTAACCTGCATATCGGTTTGAAATAAACATCAATTATTCGTCCGTGCCGTCTCTGTTTTTTCCCCCAACTTTCATCCCTTTCGAACCACTCCTTCTTGGTGTTGCATTTGCTCTGTCAGTCAGTGTACATTTGGAGATGTGTCTCCGGGAGAATCCGCTAACGAGCTGTGTCTCAAGGAGCAAAGGTCACTGCTGAGACATCGCTTTTTTTATTCATACATTTGAGACATGTCTTAATATTTATGAGACAAGAGATACGTCTCCGGTTTATTCATATCACCCTATATCTCGTAGGGAACGGAGATACACAAGGCCGGGAAATACAGCACACTATGGAGCGTTCCAACCTTAAATTGCAGTACAGCAGTAATGGGATAATTCCGTCTCTTTCCTTCCCCCATGTTTTGCGGGTAGCGCTGTCCTGCTCTAATGCAGCGGGTTTGCCAACTATCCGTAAATCTGATGTTATCGGTTAAAATGGGTGAATATCGTGTTATGTACAGAATTTCAAAGCGCATTTGATGCCGTTAACAAAAAAAATGTAAAAAAAATAATTTAGTGTGAAAATGGTAATATAGGCTAATGGAAATTTCGCCAAATGCAAAATTTCACTGCATAGCACTTATGTCGTAACTCCTATTTTATATTCATTATTTTCCCAATTTTTTCACTGCTGGTAAAGAAACATTTCAGCTCGATGTAGATAATTTTATTTTTAATTTTAAATGATAACAAAATGTATATGCGTTTATTTTCAGTCATGTTCAGGAATTTTATGTGCAGGCACTAAAACGTCAGTGGCTGGCCAGCGTCTTTCCTATTGAATTTGCTTTGGGGGTCAAAGCGAGGCAAATGGTCTTCAGATATGGAAGTTATTTTTAAAACAATCCCGAAGTTCCTATCTTGCTTAGTTCTTGATTTGTGACAGGAAGAATATCTCATTGAATTTTGGTTTTGCGCGTGACTCGGCTGGCTGGCTGGCTGTCTGTCTGTCTGTGTGGCTGGCTTAAGTACCGGTAGTGATCTCCAAAACATGCGATTTTAACATTTCCAGACAGTCGCATGCAGTTCAGTGCTCATTCCGTCAGTAGTACGTATAATAGTGATTAAATACATGTCAGTGACATATGTACAATTCTTGAGGGAAAGCGTATTTCGTGTGTGTGGTTCGTGAGATCGTGCTCGTGCCTGGGGATCTAATTTCGAAGAAAAAGTGCAGAAGCATCATGGTGTGCTTAAAGCAAAGCAAACGGTAGTAGTATACTGGGAGAGTTCTGCCGCCTCCTCCCGCGAAAAAATTTGAATTCTGGCGGGAAATTTGAATTCTGGGCGGGAAATTTGAATTTTTGGCGGGAGATTTGAATTTGTAAACAAAGCCACGTGCTTTTTGACAGCTGTCATCGACAACAACGCATCGCTAACCTCACTGCTGCCATCTTGACGGGCCTAAACCTCAGTAGTGCCAACTTAACCTAACTAGCGTGAGGTAAACAAAGCCACGTGTTTTTTGACAGCCACGTGCTTTTTGACAGACAACAACGCATCGCTAACCTCAGTACTGCCATCTTGACGGGCCTAAACCTCAGTAGTGCCAACTTAACCTAACTAGCGCGAGGTAAACAAAGCCACTTGTTTTTTGACAGCCACATGCTTTTTGACAGACAACAACGCATCGCTAACCTCAGTACTGCCATCTCGACGGGCCTAAACCTCAGTAGTACCAACTTAACCTAACTAGCACGTGGTAAACAAAGCCACGTGCTTTTTTGACAGCTGTCATCCACCATCTTTAAACTATAGAGCACCGTGCTGCCCTCTTTATCGCAGTAGCCGCAAATTCGTCACCTGTCGTCGGCAGTGCTGCCATCTTGGCGGGCGTAAACCTTAGTGCTACCAACTTAACCTCACTAGCGTGAGATAAACAAAGCCACGTGAATTTTTTGACAGCTGTCACCAGCCATCTTTAATCTATAGAGCGCAGTGCTGCCCTCTTTAGCTACTTACCTTTGAAATGTGGTGGCGGTAAATTCCACGTGCTTTACAAATCAACATGCTTTTTTGACAGCTGTCAACCGCCATCTTTAATCAGCGTGCTGCCCTCTTTAGCTAGATACCTTTGAAATGTGGTGGCGACAAATTCCACGTGCTTTACAAACCTATATGCTTTTCTGACAGCTGTCATCCGCCATCTTTAATCCAGAGAGAACAGTGCTGCAATCTTTGTGGTGGCGGCAAATTCCACGTGCTCTTGTTTGGAAACAAAGCCATGTGCTTTTTTGACAGCTGTCATCCGCCATCTTTAATCAACAGAGCACCGTGCTGCGGGCAATTTCGTCAGCTGTCATCCGCCATCTTTAATCTACAGAACACCGTGCTGCCCTCTTTATGGCTACTACCTTAAGCACGTAGTAGCGGGCAATTTGAAAAGTTCTCTTAGCTATCATCCACCATCTTAAATCAAGAGAGCACCGTGCTGCCCTCTTTAGCTAGATACCTTTGAAATGTGGTGGCGGCAAATTTAAAAATTCCACGCGCTCTTGTTTGGAAACAAACTCACGTGCTTTTTTGACAGCTACCATCCGCCCTGCTCTCTGTAGTAGCGGGTAATTTGAAAAGTTCTGTTAGCTGTCATACGCCATCTTTAATCAAGAGAGCACCGTGCTGCCATCTTTAGTTGAACTGTGGTGGCTGTAAATTCCACGTGCTCTTGTTTAGTAAACAAACTCACGCGCTTTTTGTCAGCTGTCATCCGCTATCTTACATCGCAAACCTCAGTGCTACACTCTTTAGTTGAAAAATGGTGGCGGATAATTTAAAAAGAAAAATTCTACAGCAGCCATCTCTCGACGCTAATTGCACAAGATGGTGGCTATACATGACTCCTTAAAGGTGCTTATGCAAGATGATCGCTATACATAGACGCCCTTGGGATGCTTGCACAAGATGGCGGTTATACAAGGCTCCTTATGAGACACCCTAGGGATGCTTGCGCAAGATGGTAGTTGCTCTTATGAGGCGGCTTAAGGATCCTTGCACAAGATGACTAGAGACTCCCTAAGGATGCTTGCGCAAGATGGCGGATGCAAGATGGCGGTTGTACATAGCTCCTTATGAGACAGCCAGTACTCGATACAACATGTGATCAGAACACAAAATAAGTAGAATCGAACACTGTACTCGATGTCGTCAACTTCAACATGTGATTAAAACATTGTTTGGTGTGTTCAGAACACTACACAAGTAGAATCGAACGCTGTACAACATGTTAGGGGATACCTTTGTTCTAAGAAGATCAGATTGAAACATAACAAGACTAGAATTGAACACTGCACTCGATACAACATGTGAACAGAACATTGATTGATGTGTTCAGATCACTAAACAAGTAGAACCGAATACTGTAGAACATGTTAGGGAATACCTTTGTTCTAAGAAAATTAGATTGAAACATAACAAGACTAGAATCGAACACTGCACTCGATGTCGTTAACCTTAACATGTGATCAGAACATTGATTGATGTGTTCAGATCACTAAACAAGTAGAACCGAACACTGTACAACATGTTAGGGGATACCTTTGTTCTAAGAAGATCAGATTGAAACATAACAAGACTAGAATTGAACACTGCACTCCATAAAACATGTGATCAGAACATTGATTGATGTGTTCAGATCACTAAACAAGTTGAACCGAACACTGTACAACATGTTAGGGGATACCTTTGTTCTAAGAAAATTAGATTGAAACATAACAAGACTAGAATCGAACACTGCACTCGATGTCGTTAACCTTAACATGTGATCCGATACAACATGTTAGGGGATACCTTTGTTCTAAGAAAATTAGATTGAAGCATAGCAAGACTAGAATCGAACACTGTAAGAACATTGTTTGATGTGTTCAGAGCAAAAGTACAACTTCAATGATTTACCTAGTGTAAAACACGCACTGTGCACATATCGCATAGCTATCTCGCCTAGTATGAAAATCAAAAACACACTGTGCACATATCGCATAGCTAACTCGGCAACACTTCAAATGATTTGCTTAGTACGAAAATAAAAAAATCTATACCGCGTAGCTAACTCGTTCATCGCACTGCTAAGACGCTTAGTAATTGCAAATACACTGATATATGTCATACGAAAATCAAGAAAGCACACTGCGTAGCCAACTCGCTCGGGTCACTCGCTTAGTAATTGCAACACTGATACACACACGGATAAGAATGTTGCGAGATACTACATACTTACATGTTAAAAAAATAGGGGGATGAAAGATCATAAATTATATGTACACATGTTGTCTACTCCAAGTTGTAAGACGAAATAGACGCAGTACTGCGAGTTTCCGCTCTAGCTACCGAACGGAAGTAGCATGATATCTCAGCAAAAAATACGCGTGAGCTTGCAAGTCAGACACAATGATGGATACCGCGATTCAAATCCTGGCAACTTATGCCGTCAGGAAGGGCATCCGGCGAGCATCTAGCTGTAAAACCCCGATTCTCGTGTTAGAAGATGTAAAACAGATTCTTAATCCAAGTTCTTTGACGTCAGGAAGGGCAACCGGTCGAAATCAATAGTGTATGATGTAAGAGGCTAGATACTGCTAGTTTTGCGTCAGGAAGGGCAACTAGTCTTAAAACAAATTCTTGCGATTTAAAATCTTAGTTTTGCGTCAGGAAGGGCATCCGGCTGTAAAACAATAAATCACGATACAGCGATTTAAAATCTAAGAAGTGCATCTAGCTGTAAAACCGCGATTCTCGTGTTAGAAGTTGTAAAACAGATTCTTAATCCGAGTTCTTTGACGTCAGCAAGGGCAACCGGTTGAAAACAATAGTGTATGATGTAAGAGGCTAGATACTGCCAGTTTTGCGTCAGGAAGGGCAACTAGTCTTAAAACAAATTCTTGCGATTTAAAATCTTAGTTTTGCGTCAGGAAGGGCATCTAGCTGTAAAACAATAGTTAGTGATACAGTGATTTAAAATCTAAGAAGAGCATCTAGCTGTAAATCCCCGATTCTCGTGTTAGAAGTTGTAAAACAGTTTCTTAATCCGAGTTCCTTGACATCAGGAAGGGCAACCGGTCGAAAACAATAGTGTATGATGTAAGAGGCTAGATACTGCTAGTTTTGCGTCAGGAAGGGCAACTAGTCTTAAAACAAATTCTTGCGATTTAAAATCTTAGTTTTGCGTCAGGAAGGGCATCCGGCTGTAAAACAATAAATCACGATACAGCGATTTAAAATCTAAGAAGTGCATCTAGCTGTAAAACCGCGATTCTCGTGTTAGAAGTTGTAAAACAGATTCTTAATCCGAGTTCTTTGACGTCAGCAAGGGCAACCGGTTGAAAACAATAGTGTATGATGTAAGAGGCTAGATACTGCCAGTTTTGCGTCAGGAAGGGCAACTAGTCTTAAAACAAATTCTTGCGATTTAAAATCTTAGTTTTGCGTCAGGAAGGGCATCTAGCTGTAAAACAATAGTTAGTGATACAGTGATTTAAAATCTAAGAAGAGCATCTAGCTGTAAATCCCCGATTCTCGTGTTAGAAGTTGTAAAACAGTTTCTTAATCCGAGTTCCTTGACATCAGGAAGGGCAACCGGTCGAAAACAATAGTGTATGATGTAAGAGGCTAGATACTGCTAGTTTTGCGTCAGGAAGGGCAACTAGTCTTAAAACAAATTCTTGCGATTTAAAATCTTAGTTTTGCGTCAGGAAGGGCATCCGGCTGTAAAACAATAGTTCGTGTACAGCGATTTAAAATCTAAGAAGAGCATCTAGCTGTAAAACCCCGATTCTCGTGTTAGAAGTTGTAAAACAGATTCTTAATCCAAGTTCTTTGACGTCAGGAAGGGCAACCGGTCGAAATCAATAGTGTATGATGTAAGAGGCTAGATACTGCCAGTTTTGCGTCAGGAAGGGTAACTAGTCTTAAAACAAATTCTTGCGATTTAAAATCTTAGTTCTGCGTCACGAAGGGCATCCGGCTGTAAAGCAATAGTTCGTGATACAGCGATTTAAAATCTAAGAAGTGCATCTAGCTGTAAAACCCGTGTTGAGGGTGAGTACAAGAGTGTTGAGGGTGATTCATCTGTCGGATGGAGGCGTTAAGCCTTGTGCAGGCTTCTTCGGTAGGAGTAGGCTATGTGCTGGCACCGAGTTTTACCCTCTCCCTACGGTAGTATAATACATTCTTAGGCAGTTTCGAGGGTGTGCGAAAAAGCCAGTATTAAGTAAGGGCTGTTGATGGCGGGTGTTAAAACTTGTACAGGCTCCTTCATCAGGAGAAGCCCACATGCCGGCACACTGCAGGCTCTTTCGATAGGAGTGGGCTATATGCTGGTACTGTGTTTTAACCTCTCCGTACAATCATGTTAGGAGCTTACACGGGCTAAATGGTACACAGCTAAGAAGACGTTCGTGAGTTACAAGTCGCTTATCAGAACACCGTGTCTTCGTTCAAGATTAGTAGAGCCGGAAGATGCGTGTACAATTTCAGCTAACACATGCATTCCTCAACTCGCTCTGAATGACTGCACCGATACAACTTCAAAGATAGTGTTCTATGCGGTAGAACAAAAAATGTAACCCATAGCATGCTACTAAAGCTTAACACTGTAAATGTTTGGAGCTCCTGTGTTACAGCTAGATGTAGTTCCTAACGTAACAGGACCGGGATTAAAAATATGTTTTACAGCCAGGATTTACAGCTAGATGCTCTTCTTAGATTTTAAATCGCTGTATCACTACATGTGTACATATAATTTATGATATTTCACCCCCAATATTTTTTTAACATGTAAGTATGTAGTATCTCGCAACATTCTTATCCGTGTGTGTATCAGTGTTGCAATTACTAAGCGAGTGACCCGAGCGAGTTGGCTACGCAGTGTGCTTTCTTGATTTTCGTATGACATATATCAGTGTATTTGCAATTACTAAGCGTCTTAGCAGTGCGATGAACGAGTTAGCTACGCGGTATAGATTTTTTTATTTTCGTACTAAGCAAATCATTTGAAGTGTTGCCGAGTTAGCTATGCGATATGTGCACAGTGTGTTTTTGATTTTCATACTAGGCGAGATAGCTATGCGATATGTGCACAGTGCGTGTTTTACACTAGGTAAATCATTGAAGTTGTACTTTTGCCCTGAACACATCAAACAATGTCCTTACAGTGTTCGATTCTAGTCTTGCTATGTTTCAATCTAATTTTCTTAGAACAAAGGTATCCCCTAATATGTTGTACAGTGTTCGGTTCTACTTGTTTAGTGATCTGAACACATCAATCAATGTTCTGATCACATGTTGTATCGAGTGCAGTGTTCAATTCTAGTCTTGTTATGTTTCAATCTGATCTTCTTAGAACAAAGGTATCCCCTAACATGTTGTACAGTGTTCGGTTCTACTTGTTTAGTGATCTGAACACATCAATCAATGTTCTGATCACATGTTAAGGTTAACGACATCGAGTGCTGTGTTCCATTCTAGTCTTGTTATGTTTCAATCTGATCTTCTTAGAACAAAGGTATCCCCTAACATGTTGTACAGTGTTCGGTTCTACTTGTTTAGTGATCTGAACACATCAATTAATGTTCTGTTCACATGTTGTATCGAGTGCAGTGTTCAATTCTAGTCTTGTTATGTTTCAATCTGATCTTCTTAGAACAAAGGTATCCCCTAACATGTTGTACAGCGTTCGATTCTACTTGTTTAGTGTTCTGAACACACCAAACAATGTTTTAATCACATGTTGAAGTTGACGACATCGAGTACAGTGTTCGATTCTACTTATTTTGTGTTCTGATCACATGTTGTATCGAGTACTGGCTGTCTCATAAGGAGCTATGTACAACCGCCTTCTTGCATCCGCCATCTTGCGCAACCATCCTTAGGGCGTCTCTAGTCATCTTGTGCAAGGATCCTTAAGCCGCCTCATAAGAGCAACTACCATCTTGCGCAAGCATCCCTAGGGTGTCTCATAAGGAGCCTTGTATAACCGCCATCTTGTGCAAGCATCCCAAGGGCGTCTATGTATAGCGATCATCTTGCATAAGCACCTTTAAGGAGTCGTGTATAGCCACCATCTTGTGCAATTAGCGTCGAGAGATGGCTGCTGTAGAATTTTTCTTTTTAAATTCTCCGCCACCATTTTTCAACTAAAGAGTGTAGCACTGAGGTTCGCGATGTAAGATGGCGGATGACAGCTGACAAAAAGCGCGTGAGTTTGTTTACTAAACAAGAGCACGTGGAATTTACAGCCACCACAGTTCAACTAAAGATGGCAGCACGGTGCTCTCTTGATTAAAGATGGCGTATGACAGCTAACAGAACTTTTCAAATTACCCGCTACTACAGAGAGCAGGGCGGATGGTAGCTGTCAAAAAAGCACGTGAGTTTGTTTCCAAACAAGAGCGCGTGGAATTTTTCAATTTGCCGCCACCACATTCCAAAGGTATCTAGCTAAAGAGGGCAGCACGGTGCTCTCTTGATTTAAGATGGTGGATGATAGCTAACAGAACTTTTCAAATTGCCCGCTCTACGTGCTTAAGGTAGTAGCCATAAAGAGGGCAGCACGGTGTTCTGTAGATTAAAGATGGCGGATGACAGCTGACGAAATTGCCCGCAGCACGGTGCTCTGTTGATTAAAGATGGCGGATGACAGCTGTCAAAAAAGCACATGGCTTTGTTTCCAAACAAGAGTACGTGGAATTTGCCGCCACCACAAAGATTGCAGCACTGTTCTCTCTGGATTAAAGATGGCGGATGACAGCTGTCAGAAAAGCATATAGGTTTGTAAAGCACGTGGAATTTGTCGCCACCACATTTCAAAGGTATCTAGCTAAAGAGGGCAGCACGGTGATTAAAGATGGCGGTTGACAGCTGTCAAAAAAGCATGTTGATTTGTAAAGCACGTGGAATTTACCGCCACCACATTTCAAAGGTAAGTAGCTAAAGAGGGCAGCACGGTGATTAAAGATGGCGGTTGACAGCTGTCAAAAAAAAAGCATGTTGATTTGTTTCCAAACAATAGCACGTGGAATTTGCCGCCACCACTTTTCAACTAAAGATTGCAGCACTGTTCTCTCTGGATTAAAGATGGCGGATGACAGCTGTCAGAAAAGCATATAGGTTTGTAAAGCACGTGGAATTTACCGCCACCACATTTCAAAGGTAAGTAGCTAAAGAGGGCAGCACGGTGCTTAAAGATGGCTGCTGTCAAAAAGCATTTTTCAAATTATCCGCCACCACATTTCAAAGGTAAGTAGCTAAAGAGGGCAGCACTGCGCTCTATAGATTAAAGATGGCTGGTGACAGCTGTCAAAAAATTCACGTGGCTTTGTTTATCTCACGCTAGTGAGGTTAAGTTGGTAGCACTAAGGTTTACGCCCGCCAAGATGGCAGCACTGCCGACGACAGGTGACGAATTTGCGGCTACTGCGATAAAGAGGGCAGCACGGTGCTCTATAGTTTAAAGATGGCGGATGACAGCTGTCAAAAAAGCACGTGGCTTTGTTTACCACGCGCTAGTTAGGTTAAGTTGGTACTACTGAGGTTTTGGCCCGTCAAGATGGCAGTACTGAGGTTAGCGATGCGTTGTTGTCTGTCAAAAAGCATGTGGCTGTCAAAAAACACGTGGCTTTGTTTACCTCGCGCTAGTTAGGTTAAGTTGGCACTACTGAGGTTTAGGCCCGTCAAGATGGCAGTACTGAGGTTAGCGATGCGTTGTTGTCTGTCAAAAAGCACGTGGCTGTCAAAAAACACGTGGCTTTGTTTACCTCACGCTAGTTAGGTTAAGTTGGCACTACTGTGGTTTAGGCCCGTCAAGATGACAGCAGTGAGGATAGCGATGCGTTGTTGTCGATGACAGCTGTCAAAAAGCACGTGGCTTTGTTTACAAATTCAAATCTCCCGCCAAAATTCAAATTTCCCGCCACAATTCAAATTTCCCGCCACAATTCAAATTTCCCGCGGGAGGAGGCGGCAGAACTCTCCCATCATACTACTAACGGTCTTCGGATATGGAAGTTATTTTTAAATCATACCTGGAGTCCTTATCTCGTTATCTCTTAATTTATGACAGGGAGAACGTCTCGTTTGTTTACGTTTCACGAGTGACTCGGCTGGCTGAGCTTTTAAATATACCGACAGCCGTGTGCAGTGATGTTCATTTAATCAGTATTATAAGATTGATTAAATAAAGATCAGTGATCTATATATAATATTTAATGGCGTGTGGCCTCAGAAGAGGCCGAGTGCAGGTCTTTCGAGTTGACACCGCATAAGCAGTCTGCGCGTCTACAAGAATGGGGCCTTACCTGTGATGAATTCTAATGCTGAAGACGGCACACACACCCAGCCCCCGAGCCATTGGAATTAACCAATGAAAGTTAAAATCCCCGACCCGGCCGGGAATCGAACTCGGGGCCCTCTTGACCAAAGACCAGCGCGCTGACCATTTAGCCATGGAGCCGGACAAGTTCAGTGATAAATGTATAGTTCTTGAGGACAAGTGGATTGTGTTTGTTGTGTTGGTGTAGTCTGTGTAGTTGTCAGTTCGTGCTCGTGCGGGAGGTTCTTAGTTCGAAAAAAAAAACAGTGCAGATGGATGTACAATGGATCGTCAAATTAAAAAGAAACGTTCCGTAGGTAAACTCATGGGGAAAGAACGCAATATTATGAGTGTCCTGGATTATTTTTTGAAGACTATGAATATATGCAGCGGTCAGTGAAACAGCTAAAGCTACAGGTTGTTCCGAAAGAACAATCTATGCTATAAGGAAGGAACACACACATGGTCATTTGCGAACTCCCGCAGGGCAGAAAAATGCAAGGAAAATTAAATATGGTGAAATTGTGCGAAGTGGAGTGCGTTAGATGGTTCACTCTCTTTTATTTGCTAATATATCACCGACATTGAACGTGAATTTGAGTCGGGTAAATGGAGAAGATTCTTTGCCACGATTTTCCAAAACTACGTTGTATCGCTTCTTACATGATATAGGATATAATTGGAGGCACAGATATCTCGGGGGATAAAACGTTTGAGGACACAAATTAAAGCTATAATTTACACAGATGAATCATGGGTAAATATTGAGCAGACGGTGACAAAAGAATGGAAGGATGCGACAGTGAAAAGTGCACAGCAGGCCGCCAATGAAGGGGTAAGATCGGGACTTAGGCCACCCAAAAGCCGAGGACCGTGATTTGCCTTAGTCCACGCGGGTAATTACATGGTTTTGTTCCAAATGCTGAACTAATATTTTTATGCCATAAAAACATAAGAAATTGGGGAACTTACGTGAACGAAGTAAAGAAAAAAAAAGAGATAGATTTGTGGAAAGCAGACGAATTACAGGACGATGACGATGAAAAGTTTTTAATACGACTTTCTTCATCGTCCGGATAATCCTCAAGTTCATCTCCCGAACCCGGTTCATCCAAAGCGGGAACATCAGGCCTTGCAGAAATGATAGGTGTACGTCCAATGTCTGAGAGCAACGCCAGTGATTAAGGTATGATGTATTTATTTTACCATCCTAAATATATTAATTTATGAATGAACTTAAAATTACAAAATTACAAACGAATAATGTGGAACTGCGACACCCTGTTTGAGTCACACTCGAGCGTGATCTTCACGAGTCGATTTCGCAACAGCGTACTCCATCTACGCTGTACTGCATTAAGGTTGGAACCCTCTATCGAGATACTTCCGGTAAGTACCGCTAGAGTTCTCCTTACTGATCTGTCTCGCCCGCTCACTGCAGCAAGTTCCAATATGAAAAACTAAAAATTCATTAAAACTAGTAATTTCAGAAGGCAGCAAACAGATATGAGATCAAAGATAGACCAAGGGCAATTGATTGACTTATTTTCTACAACGTATTTCTTACAATATGCTTAAACGAAATAAGTACTTCACGAAAGAAGCAGAGAAATCTGATAGCGAGTTTGTCACCTCTTACCGATTCGTTTAATTGTGCCTCAGAGTATCCGATAAGCGGATCGAGATTGCGGTCATAAATAACTTTGGGTTTAATCGCCATTTCACCAAATATTAGCGATCCAATCTTTTCCTCCGCACATCTGATACTTTGAAATTCGTATTGAAGCCGCTGTTTGGTGAGCGATGTTATGCCCGTTACGCAAATATTTAGCGTCGTTTCACCGCATTCCTCTTTTTTTCTTCCAGTAAAATTAAATTTGTGTTCGCCTCTGTGGTGTAGTGGTTAGTGTGATTAGCTGTCACCCCCGGAGGTCCGGATTCAATTCCCGGCCCTGCCACGAAATTTGAAAAGTGGTACGAGGGCTGGAACGGGGTCCACTCAGCCTAGGGAGGTCAATTGAGTAGAGGTGGGTTCAATTCCCACCTCAGCAATCCTCGAAGTGGTTTTCCGTAGTTTCCCACTTATTCTCCAGGCAAATGCCAGGATAGTACCTAACTTAAGGCCACGGCCGCTTCCTTGCCTGTCCGTTCCAATCTTCCCATCCCTCGACAAGGCCCCTGTTCAGCATAGCAGGGGGAGGTACTGGTCATCCTCCCCAGCTGTATCCCCCGACCCAAAGTCTGGTGCTCTAGGACACTACCCTTGAGCGGTAGAGGTGGAATCCCGCGTTGAGCCCGAGGGAAAAACCGACCCTGGAGTGTAAACGGATGAAGGAGAAGAAAATTAAATTCGTTCTAAACCGATCTCGATAGCTACAGTCGCTTAAGTGCGGCCAGTATCCACTATTCGGGAGATAGTAGGTTCGAACCCCACTATCGGCAGCCCTGAAGATGGTTTTCCGTGGTTTCCCATTTTTACATCAGGCAAATTACCTTAATTAAGGCCACGGCCGCTTCCCATTCCTAGACCTTTCCTATCCCATCGTCGCCATAAGACCTGTGTCGGTGCGACGTAAAGAAAAAAAAATCGTTCTAACAGGAATAAAGCTCCTAAATGACCAATTTTAGCAAGTTATTCAATTTGGTTTGCTTTTTGGTCAAGTTCAGATACCGTAAAACTGTTTTTCTGATTTCATTACCCGTATCCTACTTCTCAATTTACAGATTATTTTCTGTAATCTGGTATTTAACTTTCTCATCCGTATATTTTTTTAGATTTAACAGCGATACTCGTAGACTTTCCTTGATATAGAAACGAGACTTGTACTAATTTTTCGTTTGTGGCTGACGTATGAAAATATGGTATGTTCATCGTTATCTGAATCGGAACTTTTGCTAAATGTTGATGGCAATACATCATTTTTGAGAGCTGGACGCTTCCTGCGTTTGACATTTTCTGGTTTGTGAACAGGATACACAACGAAAACAGAAGGAAATTTGATTGATGTACTTACACTGAAATCTGTTTTATGAGAAGAATTGCTAGCTACCTAAAGAGATCCTACTATATAACTTGCCTTGAAATAGTTTGCTTTCATTTCTCCCTCAAAACCGCACGCGGAAAGGAAACTATGGAACTTTTCTTTCCAGTTTCTTTACGTCGCAGCGACACAGATAGGTCTTATTGCGACGATGGGACAGGAAAGGGCTAGGAGTGGGAAGGAAGCGGCCGTGGCCTTAATTAAGGTACAGCCCCAGCATTTGCCTGGTGTGAAAATGGGAAACCACGGAAAACCATCTTCAGGGCTGCCGACAGTGGGGTTCAAACCCACTATCTATCGAATACTGGATACTGGCCGCACTTAAGCGACTGCAGCTATAGAGCTATGGAACGTCAATTTTCATGCTTTTTTTTTTTGTTAAGGTCATCCGAAATACAGAGAGGTACACAACAGTGCACCTTCTTCTCAACCTCACAGACACTCGCCGACAGAAACAATATTCACAATAAATTGTACAAAATCAACACAGCATCATAATTACTCAGCATATCACAATGTTAAAGTCCGCCAAGAACAGAACGGAAACCTGACATCTAGCAGCCAAACCGCGAACATGGTCGAGCCGCTTTTTCAGCGACAAATTAGTAGCTATGTCCCGACCTTGTATATCTCGTAGGCAACGGTCTAGTGTGCTGTATTTCCCGACCTTGAATATCTCGTAGGCAACGGCCAGATTCGTTTTAATTACTCACAGGGTGACTAATTGCGTCGTACCTTGTGGAGTGTGTGGGATGCTATAGGCCTGTTGACCGCTTTGTTGCCTTCTGCCCAATAGTTTTGTTACAAACCGGACATAACCATGCCAGACCAATCATCTTTTCTCATAGCCTAGTCTTGTAACTAGTTCCTATGTTGGCAGCTTCGCACTAGCCGCTGTGACATTTGAGACGTGCCGCGTTGAATTTCTAACCTTTGTGACTAGTGATGGGACATTCGATTCATTTTACTGAATCGATACAGTGATCCGATTCACGGCACATTAGTCACCGTTCCTACTGCATCTGTGTAGTATGTGCTGGTAAGACAGCGAGCAACAGCAATCAGTGCTCGCAGCTGCCATCTGGTCTTCATACTATGAACTCCTTTCTTAGAAAAAATGCTAGTCACTCTAATACATCGAAGGTTTCCGGCGACGCAGCGTGGGGCAGGTTAGGATTAGGAAGGTAGCAGCCATGGCCTGAATTAGGGTACAGTCCCAGGATTTCCTGGTGTGAAAATGAAGAAACTACGGAAAATCATCTTAACGGCTGTCGACGGTGGGATTCGAACCCACCATCCCCGAATGCAAGCGCATAGCTACGCGATACTAACCGCACGACAACTCGCTCAGTCATTTTTGAAAATATGTATTTTTCTATCCGCCGAGGATTTTTTTAAATCGCCATATGTTGTATAGGGTACCCGAGATGTACACGCACGCACATTAATGGTGTCCCGACATAAACAATCAACACTGCCCCACTCCAGTACTGAAAAGGAGGGGAAGGGAGTGAACAGGTAGTGCTGAATACACAGTGTGTAACATTGTAATAAGATGGCTCCTATCTTATCACAGGTGAATCGAGGCCGTATTATTGGCATGTGAGAGGCTAACATGGTCCCCCAAGCAATAGCACAAGCAATACTATGCAGTCTTAAGACAGTTTGGAGATGGATAGAAATATGGCAAGAACGAGGTGAAGAAGGATTGGTAGACCCGATATAACGCAGCTACAAAATATTCCTAACTAGGATAAAATACTTTTCGGTTAAAAACCTCCTTTACCTCTTAATACTGTAATTAACAGAGTAGGCTACTTTTTAATTTTTTAATGTTAAAATGCTATTTGTTCGGGGCGTCGACCTATAGAGTTCTTTTGCCCCTACTTGCACAATATATGAACCTGCATGTAATTGGAATTGCGGAAGTGTAGAGTGTTGAATGTGAGAAACGTTAAGGACGACACAAACACGCAGTACCCAGGCCAGGGAAATAATCATTTACAATTAAAACCCCCCTGACCCGGCCAGGAATCGAACCCGGAGCGGCCGGACGCGTTGCCCCGTACACCGCGGGGTCGGACGAGTAGGTAACCTAATGCTGTACTTCAATACATCCGCCTCTGTGCCCATTTCGATCACAACGAAGTCTTGTAGTGGGCTGTCTGCATGCAGTCCATACAGCAATGCGTTAAGCGAGAAGGTGAGTCACTGTGCCTTCAACACTACCCCTACACTCCCTTCCCCCATGTTTTGTACTGGATTGGCCTTCAACACTACCCCTTCACTCTCTCCCCTTCTTTTCAGTACTGGAGTGGGGCAGTGTTGATCGTTTATGTCGGGACACCATTAATGTGCACGTCTGTACAGTAGCCCGCTGGTTTTCTGATACAGCATACTGTTGGTTAAGTTATTGCATCTGTCCACGAAGTCTTGTGCAACGATGTGACATATGAACTGAGAGAGTACTGAGCCGTTCTTCCAAATATAAAACAGGTACTTTTGAGTGGTCATGAGCGTGACTCATAGTCGTAGGGCAGGCTAGATTCGAGTTTAATTGTCAAATGCTAACTAAGTTATAATACTCAGATTCATTAAACTAATAAATAGTATAACCTAGCTACTTCAGAATTATGATTTGACTACCTTTTTAACACTGCAAATAAATCCATCTATTATTTAAACCTCCCTGTAAGAAGAGGACAGTGAATGCAAATGGGTATTACTTTCAAATGAGCTGAGCTGGAGAGTCCATTATAGCATACGATTCTTTCGGTGTGCTATGGCTCACTGCAGCAGAAGCTCGGCTCTCGCCTGTTTCCAGTGAGCCGATAAGGAGCCGTGTGTATCTTGTGTCTCAATGAGCCGCGCTCGTTCACGATTCTTTCGGTGTGCCATGATTCAATGTCTCGTTGCAGCGGAAGCTCGGCTCTCTGCCACCCGCCAGTGACCAGTGAGCCGATAAGGAGCCGTGTGTATCTTGTCTCTCACTGGGCCGCGCTCGTTCACGATTCTTTCGGTGTGCCATGATTCAATGTCTCGTTGCAGCGGAAGCTCGGCTCGCCGCCACCCGCCAGTGACCAGTGAGCCGATAAGGAGCCGTGTGTATCTTGTGTCTCACTGAGCCGCGCTCGTTCACGATTCTTTCGGTGTGCCGTGATTCACTGTCTCGCTGCAGCGGAAGCTCGGCTCCCCGTCAACGTCCAGTGATTGCGCACCTCAGCACTGGCCGCTGGGAGTAAGCTGAATCGTGTGCCGTGAGCTCGCCATTCCTGTGAATCGATTCACTCGGACACTTGAATGAATCGATACACTGCTTCGAATCATGCATTCAGTAGCCAACACTACGAGGCCGACGAGAAAGACAGGCCGCGGCGCGCACGTCATACACTGAATGTCACGTGACTCGGCCGGTCTTACTGTAGAGAATGCATCCCCAAGCTCACGCGAGAGACTATCGTAGCGCGGTAAATAAAATACATTTCAGCGCATTTTAACCTACTAAAAGAACACTATTGAACTACAGATCAAGTGAAACATAGTGTCTCTTACTATACCTGGTGGAACAAAAACTAAAAATAACATTCATGTAAGGAATATCTTATTGAATCCAGGGTGAAAGGTGGGCCTATTGTAAGCTATTTACAAGTCTTACATTTGTTCCACTCTATACCTGGCATCATCATATCTAATACCGGTACTTAAATTATGTTCCCTTCCTGAAAGTTATCTTGGAACCACCCTATTCAATTAGAAATTAAATGAAACAGTGTCTCTTACTAGGCTTGGATGACAAAAACTAAAAATCATACTGCAGTAAAAAAATACACAGTCATAGAAATCAAATACTGCTAATGAAACTGGTTAAAGAACAATTAGGCCTATATTTACAATAGCATTCTTTTAAGGAATATCTTATTGAACACAGAATCAGCGGTAGGCCTATCGTAAGCTATTTATAAGTCTTACATTTGTTCCACGCCATACCTGGCTTCAGCATCATATTTAATACTTAAATTATGCTCCCTTCCTGAAAGTTATCTTGGAACCACCCTATTCAATTAGAAAGAAAATGAAACAGTGTCTCTTACTAGGCTTGGATGACAAAAACTAAAAATCATACTGCAGTAAAAAAATACACAGTCATAGAAATCAAATATTGCTAATGAAACTGGTTAATGTACAATTAGGCCTATATTTACAATAACATTCATGTAGGGAATATCTTATTGAATCCAGGGTGAAAGGTAGGCCTATTGTAAGCTATTTACAAGTCTTACATTTGTTCCACGCCATGCCTGACTTCAGCAACATATTTAATAATTAAATTATGCTCCCTTGCTGAAAATTACCTTGGAACCACCCTATTCAATTAGAAAGTAAATGAAACATAGTGTCTCTTACTAGGCTTGGATGACAAAAACTAAAAATCATACTGCAGTAAAAAAAATACACAGTCATAGAAATCAAATACTGCTAATGAAACTGGTTAATGTACAATTAGGCCTACATTTACAGTAACATTCATGTAGGGAATATCTTATTGAATCCAGGGTGAAAGGTAGGCCTATTGTAAGCTATTTACAAGTCTTACATTTGTTCCACGCCATGCCTGGCTTCAGCAACATATTTAATACTTAAATTATACTCAATTCCTGAAAGTTATCTTGGAACCACCCTATTCAATTAGAAAGTAAATGAAACATAGTGTCTCTTACTAGGCTTGGATGACAAAAACTAAAAATCATACTGCAGTAAAAAATACACAGTCATATAAATCAAATATTGCTAATGAAAGTGGTTAATGAACAATTAGGCCTATATTTACAATAGCATTCTTTTAAGGAATATCTTATTGAATGCAGGATCAGAGGTAGGCCTATCGTAAGGTATTTACAAGTCTTAAATTTCACTCCATATCTGGTTTCAACATCATACTTAATTCTTAAGTTTTTCTATCTTCCTCGAAGTCACCTTGGAACAACATGGTTTATTATTTGACTTTTTCTCAAAATTATTGAGTAGAATTTTGTTTGTACAGAGAGATACACTTTCAAGTTTGTTTAACAGTGTGTTGGTAAGAGAACACTTACATTCAGCATTATGTATGTCTGATTTCTCTAATTTTGACAAACTTATCTTTTGAGCAACAAAGAGTTGTTTCCCACATGACATAAAATACTGAATGAAATCTTTTACAAGTATGCCACTGTATGCCACACCAATCCAACTGTAAATACAACTACCTCAGATGGCAAAGTGAGTTTACCTCTATCCAGCTCCTTAACAAAATCATATGATGGATCTACCTCAACATCCTTACTTAACTGAAGCCATACACTACATATATCACATTTAGACTTTTGTAAAATCTTTCTAGCTGCATACCCTCCTATATAGGTCAGTATGGGCAAAGTATTACAAGGAATAACATCCATTTCGAATGGTACATCCAGAATTTCAGAAAATAGTTGTAAATCAATATTACAATCTTGCTTCTCTTTAATAGGGATCAAGGTTTTTAAGCTTATATTACCATTCTGAGCTGCAAACAGTACATCATTTTTGAACCTTAGTTTCCTTTCATTTTCTAGAACCTGAATGTAACTAATGTAGTAATTGGCACCACTTAGTTGTCTGTAGGATCCAAAACGACCTTCTAGGCTGTCACTTTGAAATTTACCCAACAAGATATAATCCACCCTATATTTGTCGAACAAATATGGAATGATCTGAAGAAAAGATTCAGTTGTTGCAATCAAGGACTGAAAGGTCTGTGATGTTAAAGCATCACTCGATCAAACTGAGGCCCTCCAAATTTTCAGCCACTGACACATGCCACTTAAGAACTGAACCTGCTCATCTGTTACTTTTCTAATTGCTTCCCTAAAGGGATCATTGAATCTCTTCCCTTCAAATGCACTTTTAACATTAACTATCTTCCACCAGTTCACAATAATTTGTAGAAAGATGACAGTTTGGTTTATCTCTTCAGAAACTCCAGGTAGGTCTTTCGTGGCATGCTTCAAGGCTACTATGTTATTATCATTAAAAATTTTTAATGCTAATTTCACATTTTGCTTCTGAATAGATGTTGGGTACAAAACTTTAGTTGAAAGCGTGTGCCCATATTTAACTAAAGAGTCTTTTTCTTTCTCAAATACCAGTTCCAAATGTCTGTACTGTGCTGACAATATTACTGAATGATTATTCACATCAGGAAAATGCATAGTCTTGTTGACATTACGCTTTGTTTCCCAGTTGTTCCTAATACATTTCAAAATGTGTACAGTGTCAAACATAAAAAACAGTTTCCTGGAGGAATCCAAGGGATGCTCAATACAGGGTTGAAGAATTTTGTTAGGAGTGAAAAGTTCAAATGATTTCCTATTCACACTGTTGTTGTCTGCTACGAGACTAACAACTTTGAAACCAACTCTCTCCACTATGCACAAAACATTAGAAGTTAATGATTTCAGCTGTTCACTTGTCATATTTGCAACTGGAATTATAGCCACCACATCAACATACTCAGACAAAAGAGATGATACCATGAACACTTGAGAAGTTTTTGCACATGCTTGTGCATCAAAATTGCTACTTCCATATATCTCACCACCCTTAAATGACAACTGTGGCTGTATATATATCTCGTCCATCAACAGAGAAACTAAGAGCTCATGTTCTTTTAAATGCTTAACCCTGTTTTCCAAGTAGGAACTGCTTTGTAGAGAAGAGTTCACTAGCTGATAATTACAAATAAGTTTCTGTAAGGTACGAGGATGTGGTAAAAACATTAAATCACATTTTCGAAGAGCATTGTATGCGGAGACTGAATAAATATATAAACAAGATGCTACTATCATAGTTCTGTTACCATATTGTCTGTCGTTTTTTGAGGTCTGTGACACATTAAGTTGTTCTACTACAAATTTTAACTGTTCGTTTTCATCATAATTGGGAATAGTTTGCAAAAGTTGAATAGCGCAGTCAACCTTATCCCTAATATTAGGCACTACTTCTCCCTTTTCCACCTGTGACATAATATTTTCCAGAGCGTTAATAGAGTTCAATATCTTAATGTTTTTGAAGGAAGTATTTACACTGAAGTCATTACCGGTTTTTATATTTACACTGAATGTCAAATCTTCCAGTATAGTGATAAAGGAAGTAACACATGGCATTCCCCTATCAACTCCCAGGAGACAAATAAATAATTTCTCCTCATGTTTAATTACAGTCCACTTATTGGAATAAACTTGCTTGGTTTCTAGAAATAAACTAATATCGTTCAGACACTTCAATGAGTCCTCTGCCAGGTAAATTTTATTGGATTCGATACTATCCTGAATAGCTGTTCGAAGATTATCCTCTTCCACATCAGCAAGACGTCTTACTTTGGGAGTGGACTTCGAACAATATGAAGGTGTATTTGGAAAAATAGTTGGCACAGCATTTTCAGTCAGTTTCGGAATTATTCTTGGAAACCCTCTCAGCTCTCCGTTAACTGTAACCCTGTCCACTCGAATTATGCACGACTCATCAAAATGTTTTATGCATACTATTGGGTTTTTCAGTTTAGAAAAATCTGTCGGAATGTAACGAAGCCATAGCTTACGGCGACTTGCATCCGTCGGTAAGGAAAAGGTCGATGTTTTTTCAGTTTCAGTGTCATAATTAGACCGACAGCCGAAGACACTACAGCGACGAGGCATTTTCATCTATCTGTAATTAAATAGGAAATAAATGTATTACCTCTAAATCCTCAGCACTGGAGTTGTAACTTATCCAACATGTGTATTGCAGCCCAACATTGCTGAATGAAGTGAAGAACGTTGAGGTTATATACACATTTTTGTAAATGAATACTTACTTACACACAACACTATGAATGTAAGTAACTGTTGCACAACACCAACATATTCAAATAAACACAAAATCTCCGTTATTTCCTTCCATAATCCACAACAAACTAACAATAACACCGAAAGAACACATGTAATAACCGGCTTCGCTCTGCCATTCCTGGGACTGGTCTTGTCACGTGACTTTAGCGGGCCGCGGCCTGTCTCTTTCGTTGGCCTCGCCAACACTATCTGTGACATCGTCCGAGCTGAGCTGCGGGAGCCGCGCCGTGTTGGGTATCTAACCTAAGTTCGCAAAAGGTCTATGTAATCTTTTCCTAAATACAGGTTATCGCCGTAATATCCACCTATATCTAATTTGCAATAAGAGAAATGAACTTTAAGGTTTTCAATTATTACGAAATGTGTAAAGAAAAGTGAAACGAAACAGCGTAAAATTCACGTTTTTTTTTTTTTTTTTTTCCCTTTCAACTCGTAGCCCTATATCATGGTTGCAATATTTTGATACCGTTATGTATAGAATGAGGGCATTTGATAGGGGTAGATCATTGGAAACTACTGGCAAAAATGAGTGCAATTGGACTTGACAAAAGAGTGACTGAATTGGTGGCTCTGTTTCTAGAAAATAGAACTCAGAGAATTCGAGTAGGTGAAGCTTTATCTGTCCCTGTAAAAATTAAGAGGGGAATTCCTCAAGGCGGTATTATCGGACCTTTATGTTTTCTTACATATATCAATGATACGTGTAAAGAAGTGGAATCAGAGATAAGGCTTTTTGCAGATGATGTTATTCTGTACAGAGTAATAAATAAGTTACAAGATTGTGAGCAACTGCAAATTGACCTCAATAATGTTGTGAGATGGACAGTAGGCAATGGTATGATGATAAATGGGGATAAAAGTCAGGTTGTGAGTTTCACAAATAGGAAAAGTCCTCTCAGTTTTAATTACTGCGTTGATGGGGTGGAAGTTCCCTTTGGGGATCATTGTAAATACCTAGGCATAAATATAAGGAAAGATCTTCATTGGGGTAATCACATAAATATTATTGTAAATAAAGGGTACAGATCTCTGCACATGGTTATGAGAGTATTTAGGGGTTGTAGTAAGGATGTAAAGGAGAGAGCATATTTGTCTCTGGTGAGACCTCAACTTGAGTATGGTTCCAGTGTATGGGACCCTTACCAGGATTACTTGATTCAGGAACTGGAAAAAATCCAAAGAAAAGCGGCTCGATTTTGTTCTGGGCCATTTCCGACAAAGGAGTAGCGTTACAAAAATGTTGCAAAGTTTGGGCTGGGAAGACTTGGTAGAAAGGAGAAGAGCTGCTCGACTAAGTGGTATGTTGCAGATTATAAATTTCATTTTCTTTGTCCATATTGAAAATCTACTTGTGATACAAATTCTTATAATTTTGTTAATTACCACCTATTCAATGCAATTTTGAGCATAATATAGGCTTGCATATTTGTTAAGATGTTGATGTGGTGC
Source organism: Anabrus simplex (assembly GCF_040414725.1). NCBI lineage: Eukaryota > Metazoa > Arthropoda > Insecta > Orthoptera > Tettigoniidae > Anabrus > Anabrus simplex. The sequence continues at coordinate 642,377,231 of NC_090266.1, read as the reverse complement.
ATGTTTCGCTGCTTTTTCGTGAGCATCATCAGCCAGTTATTGTTTGCTTGGGGTTGTATAGGATCATGAAACAATTCTTTTGGATTGGGATTATGCCTATAGGCCTGATTGACAAATCTTATAATGTTTTACAAGTCATATAACAATAAAATTATGTCTTTAAGTTAAATGTTATATGACTTGTAAAATATTCTAGGATTTGTCAATCAGGTTTGTGGCCATAATCTTAATCCAAAAGAATTGTTTCATGATCTTGTATAACCTTCAGTGAATGGTAGTTGGCTGGTAATGCTCGCGAAGGGGGGGGGAAGCATGTACCATATCAGCATCTTAATAGATGTGTAGGTTTGTATTACGTTTTTATTGTGTTGAATGGGTGGTGATTGACGAAATTATAAGAATTTGTATCATAAGTCGTATGTTCCGAGCTGTCAGTGGAGAGATGGCATGGTAGGACATCAGTAGACGAATAAGTTTGGACGGTGTCTTTTAAAAGTAGGAAAGATCACAATATGAAGATAAAGTTGGAACTCAAGAGAACAAATTGGGGCAAATATTTGTTTATAGGAAGGGGAGTTAGGGATTGGAATAACTTACCAAGGGAGATGTTCAATAAATTTCCAATTTCTTTGCAATCATTTAGGAAAAGGCTAGGAAAACATCAGATAGGGAATCTGCCACCTGGGCAACTGCCCTAAATGCAGATCAGTAGTGACTGATGAGCTATATAGCAAATACAGTAGAGACAATGCGCGACACTTACGGATTTAGCGTTGTTAAAAATGGAGACAATTCGACGGTGGCGCTCCTAGTGACTTGGCCTGAAAAGTCGCGCTAAATTCAAATATCATTGGAAATGCATATATGAAAATGGATAAATAAATTACGTCTAGAAAGAAAGTATTATTAAGATATTAACTTCGAAGTTGCTAAAGCAATTCTGGATAAATGAATGAAGAATTTTTAAAAGGTTATTATTTAAAGGCCGGCCCCATGGTGTAGGGATAGCATGCTTGCCTCTTACCCGGAAGCCCCAGGTTCGATTCCCGACCAGGTCAGGGATTTTTACCTGGACTTGAGGGCTGGTTCGAGGTCCACTCAGCCTACGTGATTAGAATTAAGGGGCTATCTGACGGTGAGATAGCGGCCCCGGTCTAGAAAGCCAAGAATAACGGCCCAAGGGGATTCGTCGTGCTGACCACACGACACCTCGTAATCTGCAGGCCTTCAGGCTGAGCAGCGGTCGCTTGGTAGGCCAAGGCCCTTTAAGGGCTGTAGTGCCATGGGGTTTTTTATTATTTAAAGACTGAAATTAGAGATACAAACAAGATGTGAAATGGTTTGATCTTTCATTTATGCATTACATTTTTTGCTTTTTCCTGCCTGAACTTGTACAGTTAGATTTGCCTTTTTTCTCATTTAAAAGAAAACATTGTATCATCACATTAAGACATTTGACAATAAAAACACCGGCACATTCCTTACACACAGGATTCAATGAATTAACATTTAAAAGCTGGATAATTTTCCTCTTAACATGAAGCCTACTAACAGAAAGAAAATCTATAAAATCCCAGCTTTAATCTGAGAAGAGGGATACAAGAAAGGAAAGTATGAAAATGTTGTCGATAGTGATGCTTTGAGGAATATTTACGTACAATTAGAGTAAAAATGTAACATACCCTTGGCTGTACAGCCGAGGATTTCTAAAGTCGCTGGCCTGGAAATGATCTGAACAGATCTTATAATTCTTATATAAGCGTAACGTCCCTTCTTTCTTGTACACCTTATCCAAATCACTTCTGTGACATTTCAAAACCCACAGATCATACCTACAACAACACATCGGTATTGAAGGTTAACTGCTGCACTATACAATAAAATATGCGTATTAAGCCAGTTAAAATATGGGTCGAGCAGGTCAGAAGATTATGAAGTACTATAAAAATCTCTGTCACTGGAAGAATATATATGCAAACACAATATTACTTACATTTTCTTGTCACGAGGAAAGCGAAAGAAAGACGGCGCATTTTTCTCTACTTCATAGTTACTGCAGCCAAACCCAGCACATATCTTTCCCCTCATGTTGAGAGGAGATATCAAGGAATGACACACGCTACTATTTAATTATGTCAACTCACTGAAAACGCATAAATAACACCAAAAACTTCACACAAAAATACACGTGCTCTTATGACAGAATCAGTAGTTTTCAGGTCTACTCGCTAGAGAGAGCTCTAATAGCTGTCCCTCGATATCTCGCCGAGTGTCACCTATTGTCTCTACTGTATTTGTATATAGTTAGCACGTGTTGGCCTTTGGTTCAAGGGGTCTCGATTGGGTCAAGGATTTTAACTATCCTTGGTTAATTCCAACGGTTCGGGGACTGTCTGTCTGCCGAATCAAACATTATAATTCATCTTAGGTAAGACCGCATTTTCATATGCGCGTAGATCGCCTATCACGCGATACCTCGCAAGACCTTCACCCGGCTCGGGAGGCCACGAGCCATTAATGTTATAATAATAATAATAATAATAATAATAATAATAATAATAATAATAATAATAATAATAAATTTACATAACGTAAATGTCCCAATAAAGTACCCGTATTTTATTATTTTGCTTTCCCCCTATTTTTTTATGTTGCCCGCATCCATCATTTTCCCTCCGCCCCCTGAAAAACGATGCATCGAGGTTTTACTGTATATGTTACGATGAACCCTGAAATTAAATACACAAAGTTACATATTGATGAGTACTCATCTGTTTTCACTTAACACTGGGAACACTTTCCGTAATCATATAACACAAGGAAATTAAGCAGAACATGCCTCACAAAAAGATTGATAATATCGTTTTTTAGTTGAACTCATTACGAACATCACTAAAAATATTAAATCACTGAGAAATTCGTCACACAATTCCACAATTTCAGAACTACCGCCAATGATACACGATGCAGTTACTAAAGTTGTTTTATATAAATTCACAGCCTGCTACTTTTCACGGATTTATTGTCTTCAAAATCGCAGCCTGTTACTTGTTTGCGAACATCTGCTTGAATGAAGTAGCAGTTGAGGTCGAACAGGTGACAAAAGCATAGTGATAATCGATAATGTGATTATCGATACATTTACCGATGGAATTTCAAACATTGCATCTCGTATTACCAGCTACTATCGAAAGTCAAACAAATCCGATTTGACCGCAGAAAGCGAAATCAAGCGCAGATATTCAAAATCCGTACAATAACTTTGTTCATCCGTACAACCGTAAAACACACTCAAAATCCGTACATTTTATGAAAAAAACGGAATACTTGGCAGGTATGAAACATGCAAGATCTTTTACAGGGTGGTAACTCCTAGTTTCTCAAGTCCCTGATGTCTCATTTATAACAGTTAGTGAATAAATTTGTTCAATGTTCCTCGCAAAACTTGCAGCAAAATTTGTTGCAGTATATGGTCACTTGTGTCTTCCGAGCATGACAGGAATAACTTGCTGTTCTTTCTGGAGCTAATCATGATATTTATATTTCTCAGTGGAGATAAAACATCTTGATTGCGCTCCCTTTCAGATGTCGAACTCACAGAATTCTTAGATTCAAATCTTCTGCGCTTTCATCTTCGTTGCGCGAACAGAGAACAGGCATCACGATTTGTTGGACTTATACCAGTATTTGAAGTTTGTTTATCTTCATCTGTATCTGTTTGGGTCATATTGTCAGTTTGTTCATTCTCAACTTTCACTTCAGAACTAGAAGCATGAAAATCTTCTATGAAAATCAATAACATAACTTATTCTCCAGAGTTCAGGTCATCATCTCACAGAATATCCACCTGAAATACCATTAACATCATTCACCAGTATGTGTATGACAAGTTCAGTGGTTTTAAAAATGTATTTTATTCAGAACAGTGCTGTAATTTAATTTTGTTACAAACTATGATACAGCCTTACAGGTAAATGATGTTCATCATGGATATGAATGAAGAAAGTGTATGCGAATGAAGAAAGTGTATGCTGTTGTGAATTAGACTATTTAAAAGCAGTGAAATCTGAAGTGTTTATGTAAATAACAAGAAATTCCTCCTTTACAAGGCTTATTTTAGAACGCGAAGTGTTGACAATGACATGGCACAACATGAGCTTAAAAGCAATGTCCAGGGAAAAGAAACGTTTACAGCCGTGAATCCATCAAATAGAACGTAGCGTTTTGATTGTTACAAACAGTTTGCTTCCTGGGTAAATTTATGGATTGCGATGGTTAAAAAAAAAAAAAACAACAGATTGTTCATACCATCACATGTTATTAACACCATAAGGAACATATTTCCAGAACTCGAGTACTCGTGTGTGGGCTTCATTCTGAAAATTAAAATAGAATTTTTTAGATTTTCCGAAGATTGTTTAATTTATGACATAGATATTATTTTGATATGCTGTACAATACTTCATTTATTGTTGCAAGTGAAATAGTGAGAAGTGCTTCTCGATCAGGTTATTCTTGTAAGATGAGGTATTGCAGCACTTTTTTAGGCAGTGACAGATCCATTGCTTGAGCTTCAGGTTAGTCCTCTATATACAGTGCAAGCTCGATTCTCCATTTTTGGCAGGATCATGAAAAAAACAAACAACACGGGAAAACGGAAAATGCGGGAACAAATGAACCATCAACAAATTACGCTAAACATCCCAAAAATGAAATATGTGTAATTATACACAAACCAGCACATTCCAATAACTATGATACAGCCTTACAGGTAGATGATGTTCATCATCTAACTGCAAATTTGTTGGAGGCGGTCTGACAGTTAATTATACAGACTTCACCCAGAGAACCAGTCGTGGTGTAAACATGAGCACGTGCTTGGGTTAACATTTACTGGTTGGTGCTGCCGTGGGACAGCTACGCAGAGACATGAAAGTAGTTCATAATCCACATCAGGCTAAGGGGATCCTACGTGCAAAATGTCCAAAATATAATTGATTACCTCCGTGGAATAACGTTGGATGTGATATTTTGGTCTGAATTGAGGTTCCAGTGAAATAATGTTGGTTGTTACGCCTTATATAAGATAGTAAGTAGTCTAAGAGAAATTTCCTTTTAAAACACACTTTATTTTGATCACAAAAGTTGGCTTCCTTCGAAGAACGTTGGATGTCGTGCAATATGGCGGATGCATCCTGTTCTAAGCTGTTGCCATCAGCTCTTAAAAACATGAATAACTCAAGAAAACGTAAGCTGAAATTCATTAAATGGAAAGACAATGCTAGGAAGATTGCAAGGAACAGTGGGAAAGAGTATTCCAATCGGAAAGGAAACGTTGTGCAAGAGAGTAGGCCTTCATTTGAGGTAAGTGGAAAAACGTTGGATGTTACTGTTGCTGAATTTTATATGAATATATTGCAGGTAGGTATATTGGCTATAACCAATTTTTGTATATTCAGCCACTTCATTTCTTATTTCTACCGGTTTCTAAATATTTAAAGAGAAATTTATTAGATATAGACTAATTTTGATGTTAAGGCAGTCTTGTAACTGGGTAAAATACAGCATTAATAAGTAACATGAAAATATTTTAATGACAAGTAATATTTTAAACTTTCAAGTATGGTAGGGTTTATTAGTTATTCACTTTCTCCTGTCTTTGTAGGATCAAGTTTGCTCCAATAAGTGCTCCAGATCTGCATGCAAATTTATGGATGTTGATAAGAAGATGCAAGAGTTCGACAACTTCTACAATAAAGATTACAATGACCAGACTGTATTCCTAAGTGACCATACAAGTGAACCCAGTAGAAGGAGACCTGGGAAGTCAGGTGCAACATCAAGTCGTAAGGCGTGATTTTCTTATTACGCGAAAGTGGGCGATGAGTTAATGCAAGTGTGCCAAAAAACATTTTGTGACACATATCAGATATCTTTTAAGAAGGGTACAAATTTTGCAAGGTAAATTGAAAAATGCAGACAGAACATTAGAGGACCAACGTGGTCGTCATCATAACAGACCACATGAATAACACAAACACAACAAAATATAAAATTAGGGAATTCATTAACAGACTTCCACGCCAGCCTAGCCGAAAGAAAACTGCAACTGAATATTTAGATCCCAAGCTGAATGTTTCAAAATTAGCAGAAATGTTCCCTGATACAGATGCTGGTAAGCATATATTCAAAGATCTTTCTCGTTCTGAATTTAACCTCAAGTTTGGACTACCGAGAAGCGACACATGCAGAGTATGTGACAAACTTTTTGTTAACCTTCAAGCAGCAGAAAATGAAAAAGCGAGGCAGGAGATACAAGTTGAAAGTGACCTCCAACATGCAAGGGCAGATAGTACATATGCGTACCTCAAATCTGACATTGAAAAATCAAAGACAAACCCCAGTTATGTTGTGTTATGTAAGGATATGCAGCAGGTGTTGTTTTGTCCAGATCTTAGGCACAGCAGTGCTTTTTTTTATCAGCGGCAACTCTCCTGTTATAACCTTGCTATTCACGACATGGGAAGAAACCAAGCAACAATGCATCTTTGGCATGAGAGTATTGCCAGGAGGGGTTCTGTAGAAGTCGCCTCATGCATGTATCATTACATTACAAATAATTTCTCAAAACTACAACTTTCTGAAGAATTGAATGGTCTAATCGGTGTGTTGTGCAAAATAATAATTGGAAATTAATAGGCCTATATCAGTTTTCGTTAATTCAGGGTCCTTTTCTAGAGTTGAACAAACATTTTTATGTTTTGGCCATAGTTTCTTCCCTGTGATAAGGATTTTGCCCTAATTGAGAGGGCAAAGAAAGCATCTAGTGTTATGGTTCCAGAGGAATGGAAATACATTATTGCACATGCTGGTGTTACTAGATTGTTTGAAGTCGTAGAAATGGAACAGAATGATTTTAAAGATTTTTCGTCTATTGATAGAAACATAAAAAGGAATCCGACCATAAAATTACCCAGAATATGTGGCTTCAGATCTCCAGCGATGACCCACATACCATCAGGGTTAGAAAGAGCCACAATGTTCAACCATGGTCACATTATGTGATAACCAAGTTTGGAAAGAAGTTACCACCTCTCGCAAAAACTTCCCGCCAATCTATAAAGCTCCTCTTCCTATTACTTCTGGCAAAAAGCGTCACCTTGTGAACATGTGTCCACTTGTGGAACCGAAATACAGAGACTTTCATTACTCCTTGCCTGCATCAGACGCACCAAAACAGAGTCAACCAGAGGAAGGCATATGCAAATGAGAAGACAAACATTATTGTAACGCATACTCATTTGTTGCTAAATTCCGTACATTGTAAATGTTCCATTGTTATGTTTTAATAAATTTATTAAGACAGTGTGAAAATGAGTGGTTGAGAAATGCTTAAAATGCATGTTATGCTACATCCAACGTTCTTCCACTCTCAAATTTATATAGGCTATAATAGGACTGTTTATCACATCCAACTTTCTTCCACTGTAAAGGTAGAAAAATAACATTTATTCAATACAATAAAATGGAGAAAATATAATGCGTCATGGAAGTATATTGTCTGGCTTGCAATTAACTTTGTCTTAATATTTCCATCAACATATTTTATTTTTTCGTACCCTGAAATTGTTTTTTGTCGTCTCCTGAAAAATTGTCCAAGTGTTACATCCAACGTTATTCCACGGAGGTACTCAATTCCTGAAATAATTGTAGTTGGAGAAATATACAGAAAACAATTTGTATTCATTGTTATTTAATATAAACAAGCATTTCAAATTGAAGAGCGCCAAAGATGGATGCGGTCAGGCTTGACCCGCCATTTCTTAAGCTGCGAGTGTGGGAAGCATGCAGATACAGTGAGCGAATGAGTGAGTGACTGTAATATTACTTGTTGTTCTGCAATATGGATCACCGAGTTGAGTTTGTTAAGCATCACAAAGAGAAACCTTTGAAAAGTGGTGAGAAGACAACTGTATTGAATGTGTTTCGTAAATTTTGTGAGAAATACCCGACTTTAGCTTTAAAGGATATTGTGAAGTTGACATCCATGCTCAATGGTGTTTCAGAGTGGAGCATTAATTCCGTGCGCAGCGAATGACTACACCAAGTATTGGTAACAACACCTGGGAAATCTAAGAAGCGTCAGAAACCTGTGTTAGAGATTCGGTGCGATGAATTTGTTAGAAATGCTGTGTGGCATACAGTACATCACTTCTTCGGAGAAACTAACAGTGAACTGTGGAAAAAGTAATGGATTTTGTGAATGATGATCGCGAACTACCCGATGTTAAAATAACATTTTACAAGCTTCTTCGGGAAATAGGTTAGGACATACGACTTCCAAAGTGCGGGTAGATACAAACATGAAGAGTAAGAAACAGGCATTCAAAGGATTAAGGACAGGTCTAAAAAAATCTCACAGGAAAGGGAAGACGACTGATTTTATTGCACGTAAGAAGTGAAGATGGGTTTTAAGAGGGTGGAGAATTTATGATGGATGAAAGAAATTGAATGATTTTCATGAGATGACATCGGGTAAGTTTTACTGCATGGTTTTAAAAAATTTTACCTCCGCTTGAACCAAACAGTGCGACTGTTATGGACAATGTGTCATTTCACAGCATTAAGTTAGATCATTTTCCCACCAGATTGTGGCGCAAGCATTAGCATGTGGGTTGAGGCAAGAGGTCTTACAAGAAAGATATGGTGAGAGATGAAATACTCGCAGTGTGACAAAAAATTAGGACATGTTTGTTATTGACACACTGGAAGAGGAAGCAGGTCATACCGTGTTGAGACTTTCTCCTTATCACTGTGTTTTGAACCCAAATGAATTGGTGTGGAGCCAGGTGAAGGGGCATGTTGCACGCAATAATAAAACATTAAAACTGGTAGAAGTCAGGACATTAATTAATGAAGCTCTGGTGAACGTAACGGCTGAAATGTGGCAAGCATTTATTCACCACATGGTGGCGGAAGAGCAGACATTCTGGAAATTGGACGGTCTTTGCGATTAACGGTTGACTGTCTTATCATTAATCTGAACGACATGAGCAGCAGTGATGAAGACCTGATGTAAACAAAGAACATTGTGTATCTGCATGTATCCATCCACGGTCTGAACGCTGATTGGAGGATCACTGGGCTACTCTCCCAAGCACATGGCAAGAACCACATGGGCTGTCTTGGAACTGTCGTTACTTCGCTTGATTGCAGCGATTGCATCAGAGTTAGATCTACATAGACTGTTGCTGGATATCACTGACTGACACGGAATTGTGATGCGGATTACGAGATGAATTATACTCTCATTCCATGAGAAATAAACAACATTCGAATGGCAAATGACATCTGGGATTTAACATATCAGAAAAGAAAGGTAGATTTGATTTATGGCCAAAACATAAATACATAATAAATCAATAACAACAGCGCATATGGATGGAGCTCGTCCTTTATCAGAGTCTGATTAGGTAAAGTACTGCACTTTATTTCTTTAATATTGCCTTTTCTATGCTATATGTTTCCCTCTAGAATTTTATTTTACTGAAATATTAAATGTGTGAAGTTTTACTTATATGTGCTGTTGTGATTGATTATGTATTTACGTTTAGGTCATAAATTCAAATCTACCTTTCTTTTCTGATATGTTAAATCTCCAGATGTAATTTGCCATTCCAGTGTTGTTTATTTCTCGCGGAGAGTGAGTATAATTCATCTCGTAATGTGCATCACAATTGCATGTCAATCAGTGATATCCGGCAACAGTCTATGTAGATCTAACTCTGACGCAATCGCTGCAATCAAGCGAAGTAACAACAGTTCCAAGACAGCCCATGTGGTTCTTGCCATGTGCTTGGGACAGTAGCCCAGTGATCCTCCAATCAGCATTCAGACTATGGATGAATACATGCGGATACATAATGTTCTTTGTTTACATCAGGTTCGGTTCTCTCCTGGACAGGAGAATAGTCTTTCATATCCATCCTGACGACGACGATAATATAGAATTATTTTTTTAAATTTCTTTTTTATTTATTTATTTTTTTGCTAGCTGCTTCATGTCGCACCGACACAGATAGGTCTTATGGCGACGATGGGACAGGGAGGGGCTAGGAGTGGGAAGGAAGCGGCCGTGGCCTTAATTAAGGTACAGCCCCAGCATTTGCCTGGTGTGAAAATGGGAAACCACGGAAAACCATCTTCAGGGCTGCCAACAGTAGGGCTCGAACCCAATGTCTCCTGAATACTGGATACTGGCCGCACTTAAGCGATTGCAGCTATCGAGCTCTGTGAACTTGAATACAGAAGGTGAGTAATCAGTTATGCAATATGGCCAGTCCCATTGTGGAACTATTTGCACATTTAAAAAAATATTTTATTTATTTATATATACTAGTTACTTTACATCACACCGACACAGATAGGCCTTATTGTGATGATGGGATAGGAAAGGGGTAGGAGTGGGAAGGAAGTGGCCGTGGCCTTAATTAATGTACAGCCCCACCATTAGTCTGGTGTAAAAATGGGAAACCACGGGAAAACATCTTCAGAGCTGCCGGCAGTGGGGCTCGAACCCACTATCACCTGAATGCACGTTGATAGCTACGCGACCCAAACGGCACAGCCACTTGCCCAGTAGGTAAACTTTATTCGTCAAGCATTATTATTACAAAATCTGGAGCTTTATTCAGCAGTGAGCTGGCATATTAATAGATTCAGCTGTTCAGAATACTTAATACAACAATGACCTTTGGATTAAATTAGTTTCATTCTGTGTAGAGGTCTGCACCATTATTTTCAATCAAGGGAATGTCAAATGAACATTCAGACATGCAAAAATGTTAAAAATTAACTAATTTTGGTGTGCAATACAGGGTTCTGCACTAACAAGTAAATCAGCTAGGAATTGTGATGCCACAGTTTCGGCCAGATGCTGCGACGTTTGCCAAAGACAATAGCAAGCGTACAGGTGCGTGGAGACATGATCGCACTTTATCTCCTGTACGCCAATGTTACATTATTAGTAAGTCAATACAGAACACAATATGAAGTTCAATATATGTACTTTCAAGGAACTGCGAGATTTATCGAAAATTTCTCCTGGCAAATCATTCAAAAACCCTGTTCCTGTCCATATAAATTAATATTTGCACTAATTTTTCTTCTGGAATTTTAACATAATCATATTATCTTTCCCACTTTTATAAAACTCCCAAGTTTATTCGTTTACTGCCATTTCACGCTATTTCTCCGTCGATAGCTCAGAACAAACTGCTTAGTCAAACAACGCTTCTCCATACACCCAAGTGCTCCCAGCTGACAGTTTGCAACATATTTTTAACACTACTATTTTGTCAGAAATCATCGAGAACAAATCATGCTGATTTCCTTTGGATCATTTCCAGTCCTCAAATCAAGTAATCCTGGTACTGTCCCATGCACTGGAACCATATTCTAATTGAGGCAATGAGTGTGTGTGTGTGTGTGTGGTCTATGCCAAGAATTTGGTCAATTTGAGTTACTGGAACCCTCGTGCAGGGCGTACAATCATCTTTCAGTGTGCAAAATATGTAAACACATCCATAGGGTTCTTCTCCCCATTTTTACAGAATTTGGTGCGAATTGCTCATCTCACATTTATACTGCGAGATGAGGAGCTACGCCAAGTACTCACGATAAACTCTGCCTGTGGCTATATAAGCTGGCCAATAGCTGCACCTATTCTCAAGCACATGTTCGTTGTGTACAACAGGACGGATAGTCAGTGGTAACAGCGAGTAGTTTTGAAAATAGAAAAAAATGAGAAATGGAAAAGAAAAGGGGCTAAGTGTGTAGAAACTTAGGATTAGAGGATACCACTGAAGAATGATATATTTCTGTATGTTCTATAAGACTGGTGACTAGGTATAATGCAAAAAATGTTTCTTTATTTAACTGATAAATCAGCAAGAAGGCAGTAGCATTTAACTTACTCAAAGAAAATAATTAATGACAATTCAAAAGGAAGCCACGTATCCTTCACATATTCTGTGGAAAATTCCCATATTACAGGAAGAAAAATTAATAAAAATAAAATAGAAGGATTCGACGTCTGTTCTACTGTATACATCACAGAATCACTATGCCATACACCACGCATTCTAGCCAGATGACTCTAGTACAGCTGAGAACATTGAGAAAGACCCCAATATCTGAAGGTACAGAAATATTTCCTTTACCATGCTGTTAGTTTCAACGTTTGATTTTAATGAAGATTTTTTTTTTGCTAGGGGTTTAACGTCACACCGACACAGATAGGTCTTTTGGCGACGATGGGATAGGAATGGCATAGGAATTGGAAGGAAGCGGCCGTGGCCTTAGTTAAGATACAGCCCCAGCATTTGCCTGGTGTGAAAATGGGAAACCACGGAAAACCATCTTCAGGGCTGCCGACAGTGGGATTCGAACCCTCTATCTCCCGGATGCAAGCTCACAGCCGCGCGCCTCTACGCGCATGGCCAACTCGCCCGGTGGGTGAAGATCTATACTTTACCAGGAATGCCTACGGCCTGGCACATTGTATTTTTAATTTGCAAGTTATTTACGATATGAAGGCGCTAGCACTTGAAGTCGGCGTGCAAAGCGAATGTTCTAGACGCAGCTGCAAGCTATGTGAGTGAGAGAGCGCTACGTCTCAGGCGAGGAGCAAGCCGGGTGACGTAATCTCCACGTGCTGCCAGCTCACCAGTCTAGAAATTGCTGGAATGTTTTTATACCTGCTAAACCCTTTTAGCTACAAAATAATGAAGTACACCATCATGAAGTCCATATTTTAAATGTAAACTGGCCAAAGTTTCAAGAAAATCGACCTACAGATTTCCAAGATATTGAGTTGGAAAGGAAATATATTTTTTCGTGAGAAGCAGAGAGCCAGCCCCGCTTCAAGTATATAAGAGCCTCGACAAGTGGGGTATAATCAGTTGCAATCTACAACTCGACTATGATGGATAGTACAGTCGCCGTGTGCATGTGTTGAACTTGAAACTCTGTCACGTTACGTGAAGTTAATCGAACTTACAAGATTTCTGCAGTGCTACGGACTTGAAAAAATCCAGTGGGTGCTATGTCGAACTCTAATATTGTCAGCGACACCTCCGAACTTAGTAAAATTTTAGCGTGTGCGAGAATAAGTGATTGACATTGGACAGTGACTTATCAGAACTTATAATATTTTGAGAACTCAGAACTTAGCATTTGTCATAGCCGAATGGGGACAATTTTCCCAAATATTACTTATATTTGAACAGTGATACCAAATAACTAAGTAAACCTTAAAGACATTTTATGGCATTTCCATGAAATATTAACCCAGGTGAAGTAAAATAACACATATGCCCGAGTGCACCAAGCTCGGTAATTATCAGCCTTTACGAAACCGTGGTAAAACTTTTACCGTGGTATTGTCGTAAAAGCAGTGCACCATTACTATCGCCCGGTTTCGTTACCGCGGTTTCTAGACGCTTGATTTTCTCGCTATTATTCCCCTCGGAAGAAATTCGAAGTAGTATTCAGGAAGCAGTGATCATTTCGATAGTCACTTGTCTTTAGTTTATCCAGCCGGCAGTGATCGTTTCGACAGTCACTTGTCCCTCGTGTTTACATTTTGAGACAGCGCAAGCAAGTTATCGACTCCTTAAAATAGAAAATAATGTTCGACAAGTTTTGAATGTTACATCGAAGTCCTAAAGACATGGAAGGAGACCTCCTTTTCCACACACAATATTGTCTCTCGACAACATTCCTTGTGGCAATATGGGCTCTGTTATATCGTTGTTCTGCTGGGGAGGTGGGATTCTGAACAGGTGTAAGGAGGAAGGATTTACATGGGTAACCTCCACCACTAAAATATAGCCATTAGCTATTTCTCTCGTCTCGAGACGCGCTCTCAGCCGAGAATTGTGAAATATTGTGCTAACATGAGTCGACCCTGGCCATCTTGCTACAATACCTCGTATCGTGAGGTTCGAATCGCTCACAGTTTGCATGTTTAGCGAGAAATAACCTTTCCTATTTCTAAATACCTCCCCATTTTCACCTCCGGGAGACTGTATTCGCACATGAGTGCAGTCCAGCGCACGCAATGCACCAAGGAACCCAGCTATTGTATGAAACCCTTCCATAACCTCTCTTTGTTCTCGCTGCGTAAGTGAAAGTTGAATGAACTGTGGCGATAACGACGCAAGTAGATCAGAAACCTTGTGTATTATGCGGCATACAGTTGTTCTCTCAACATCACAGACGTCACCGATCACTCCTTGAAATGTTCCAGTTGCATAGAACCGCAGCGCTATTAAAAGACGATTTCTAGGCGACATAGGACAGTTTCTCCCAGTCGGGCATTCCAATTGTTCACCATTTAAATCTTCTCTGGAACGAAACATCGCTTAATTCTTCAAATAAATCGCGTCTCTTCTATAATTCTCCCTTCATTTCTTTCAAACTGATTAAGATACTGGAAATATAACCTATAGGCTAGTTGTTAAGCTCCATCTTGGAATCTTTAACCACAGAGCACAAACTTTACCGCGGTTTTCTTAGTTAACCGCTCGCTCACGCGCGGTAAACATTATACCGCGGTAAAATGTCGGTAAACTCGAAACCGAGCTTGGTGCAACAGAAATACGACTTTACCCTGGTAAAGTTGTGAAGTTTACCGCGGTATTCTCTTTACCGAGGTTGGTGCACTCGGGCATTAATATCCCCTTAATATTTGTGTTAGTAATAACTAGAAACAGTTAAATACATCTTGTGTATGTAGGACATGGACTGAACTTATATTTGACATTCCAGTAATCTTTGAACTTCAGGTTTCACTTTGAACCCAGTACAATGTGCTCTGAATGCCAGAAACATTATTCTCTTATGTGAATAGTCGGAATTATATGAACAGTGTTTTCAAAAACTCTTATTACTTGAACTATGCTTAAGAAGTGTGACAACTTAAAACTGTGGAAACTTCAAACTGTGATATGTGTTTCAAAATCATAAATGTTTCAGACTGTGCTTTAGTTTATTCAAAAGCCATAATTGTATATAAGTGTGATCATTGCTTCGAAGTTACATAATTGACTGTGATTCAAAGTTCACGTAATAGACTGCGATTCAAACTGCAATTCTGAGTAGGCCTACCGTTTACCAGTGACTTGTTAATTTTCACTTTACCAGATAGTGCTATTTTTAACATTCACGTCAATTGAACTTTCTCGTGTGTCTTCACAATTAAGTGACATCAGAAATCTTGACAGAGTGTTTAATCCTCATATTAACTTACTTAACACCTGACTCGACTTGGGAGATGGTATATGGTACAGCGAGGGAAATGTAACGCGGTACAATGCGGGATATGATACGTGGTGCTGACAAAATCGATGGAGTTCCAGATAATGTTCGTAGAACCACATTCACCAGATCCAGCATCATAAACATTCAGGTGATATGAGTGCATTTAGCATTAAACTTTCAAACTCTTAGAAGCAGTGATTATTTTGAAACCATTCATAGCACTACACATTTATGAACTTCCTGAACAGGCACTTTATTATTTTCAAGTCATTCTTTTCAAGTGCTACTTGAACTACACATGTTAATCTAATTACAAGTGCCAATTTACTTTCAAGTGACAATTACTTTCAAGTGATATTTAATTTAATGTGATAATTTAAACAGACTTTAGGTGCTTTGGAGTAATTTCATCTTAAAGTTATTGAAAAAATATTGTGCAGTGCATAACTAAGAAAAGACTATAGGCATTATCGGTGAATGATTTAAAGAATACATGAGAATAATCTATGAAGACTAGGAGTGTTCATTCTAGAAAATTCTGGAGACTCATGAAACAATATTTAATTTACGAATTTTATGAAGAAATAAGTTCATTTTTCAAATTTCATTTATTGCAAGAATTTTCAGAATTCAAATTGTGATTGAAGAATTCAAGAATGAACATGACAGAAGATATTTCCAATTAATTTCTCAGTTTCAATGCGAGATAATAAGAAAGTTATGTATGCGCCTATTCACTTGAATAAATTTTAATTTTGCAAAATAACATTTATTATTTCGCTCTGTGATCTCCTTTCTCTGTACTGTCTCCTAAGAATCGATCACTACCGGAGACCTTTCTCATGCTCTTTATCCCAACTACTTTTCCTGGTACAATACTTTTTGTGAAGGAACAAAATATCTATAGTAATTGGGTAATGAAGATGATTTTTGGGTAAATTAGACTGATAGGAAAGTGGATAGATAGGTGGAGGGAAAGAAGGAATAACGCTTTTCTCCAAGCAATATCCTAATTACTTGAAGAGAAAATTGTGTGACCAAAAAAAGAGAGAAGGAAAACAAACAAACTTTATAGAACAGATGAATCTACTGTAATGAAAGGATATTTTATTTGTTTTCAGGTGAAAAGGGTCTATGTAGACTGTTAAATTATGCCATTACATCCTGTAAATAATTTTTCTTTAAAGATTTTTTAATGTATATCTCGAGACGGTAAGAAATAAGGTATATGTTAACAGGAACATTTTTCTCTTTATTAGGGCAGACACATAACTAGAGTATCTCAGTTCTATCTCTGGCAAGCCCACTCTCTCTCACTCATGCCTCAATTGGGATTTTACGAATGACTTATATGCATTCTCCTTCACATCCTTATAAAAGCCCTAAATACCCTCATAACCATTCAAACTCATATATAATATACTGTTAATGTGATTGCACCAACAAAGAACCTTCCATCTTTAACATCATCTAGGTACTTGGCAGAGATCTCCACGAGGTATTTCCACTCCAACACCATAATTAAAACTGAGAGAGACTTTTCCTCTAGGAGAAACTTACAACCTACCATTTCACCCCATCTATTGCCTGCTGTCCATCTCACAATGTATCCGAGATCTCTTTGCAGATTCTCACAATCCTGTAACGTATTCATTAATCTACACAATATAACTTGATTCGCAAAAAAGTCCTACACATGATTCTAGTTCTTTAGTCAACAACAACAACAACAACAACAATTTTTATTTATTTATTTATTTATTTATTTATTTATTTATTTATTTATTTATTTATTTATTTATTTATTTATTTATTTATAACTTATCTAAAACACATCTGCCAATTTTGCAGTAAGATATTATGCATTATCATCACAATTATTTACACCTGCAAAGCATTTGATGTGGTTATCTGCCGGTGTAGTTGTTTCACATTTGTATACATTGTTGCAATTCTTCTTGTTTACGACATTAATAAGGTTTGTGTATTTACATTAGCATTGTAATTTTGTCCTGGGGTGAGAGTTTTTTTCAATCCCTGAAAGTACCATTCAAAATAGACAAGTCTTTGGTACATTTTTCATTCATGAACAAATATTTAAATTGAAATTTTATTATCTATGATCCATAGTTTCATATGTTTTTAGTTGATATTTTGTTTTCAAGCGAGTCAATTCTGAGGGCAACTTGTTCAAAAATTTAGGAACTACAACTTGCAGTGTTCTGGATCCATATTTGTTGTAGTATCCAATGACCTGAAAATAACTTATATGCCTCAGTCTTGTTCCATATGTATGTTCATTTACAATTCTTTATTGTGGCTTCCAGTATTTTCTCTAATTATATTGTACATATAAAGTTGTTTAACTGTCAAGAACCTTTCCTTCTGGTACATCCCTGATAACATATCCTCACTTAAACTAAGTATTTCTCTGTTTTCATACCAATAATGTTATTTGCTTTAAGTACCACTAACTATGTTTATGGCTTTTGGAGATGCCGAGGTGCCAGAATTTAGTCCCACAGGAGTCCTCTTACATGTCAGTATATCTACCACCACAAGGCTGATGTATCTGGACACTTTCAAATAACACTGGACTGAGCCAGGAGAGAAACTGACAAGTTTGGGTCAGAAGGTCAGCACCTCATCTGCCTGAGCCACTCAGCCCAGCTTCTTTAGTCGTATCATTTCCATACGTTAAGAAAACTTAAAGGTCCAACAATACTGCCTTGTGGAAAACCCTTGTCGTAATTACAGGATAAAATAATGCTTCAATCATTACAGGATCATACAAACATTTCACCTATGGTACTCTTAACTCACTGAGATCTGTTTTCTTAGAAACTTGACCACCCATTCAATCACTATTTGTCTATCCCAATAGATCTCATTTCCGTCAGTAGTCTCCCATGATCTTCTACCCTATCAAAAGCTTTCAATCATTCACAAATGACCTGCATTTACGGCAGTTGCTCAGGTTGACAGATTCCATTTCTGTTATTTACCTAGACTTTTCTTAAATAATTGCAAAGAATTTGGAAATGTATCAAACACCTACCTTGGTAAGTTATTCAAAACCACAACTCCCCTGATTATACATGAAAATCTGCCCCAATTTGTCCTCTTAAATTCCAACTTTGCCTTCATATTGTGATCTTTCCAACCTTCTTTTTTGCTTTACGTCGCACCGACACAGATAGGTCTTATGGCGACGATGGGACAGGGGAGGGCTAGAGTGGGAAGGACGCGTCCATGGCCTTAATTAAGGTACAGCCCCAGCATTTGCTTGGTGTGAAAATGGGAAACAACGGAAAACCATCTTCAGGACTGCTGACAGTGGGGTTCGAACCCATGAACCCACTATCTCCCGAATACTGGATACTGGCCGCACTTAAGCGACTGCAGCTATCGAGCTCGGTTTTCCAACTTTTAAAAACACCACTGAAACTTATTCATGTACTAATGTCATTCCACGCCATCTGTCCACTGACAGCTTGGAACGTACCACTTATGATATAGATGTTGATTCCCAAAGGGAACCTGAAATATTTGTCCCGAATGAGTAAATTTATAATACCAATGTAGTTGGTCCGTCATTGGACATTATAAATTTTCCAGCTAACTCATTCCTGGTTGCCAACGTTTCGCCCCAGTGTGCTAAGTTGGGCTCATCAGTTGGTAAATAGCACACCCACCAAGACGCCTGGCTACTGCATACCGTGGAGGCTACTGCGTAGGCTACTTGGAGACACCGGCAGTGCCAATGCACTATGAGAGACTGTCTCATTTCACTTAGTTGTGCAGTTAGCCTCCCTTCATCCAAGTCTTCCCAGCCCAAATTCTGATACATATTCATGACGCTACCATTTTTAATACCAATATAGTTGGTCTGTTATTGGACATTATCACGCTACTATTTTGTCGGAAATCACCCAGAACAAATTAAGCTTCTTTTCTTTGGATTTTTCCAGTTCTCGAATCAAGTAAACCTGTTGATGGTTTCATACACTGGAGCTATGCCCTAGTTGGGGCCTTCCCAGAGACATAAAAGTCCTCTCCTTTACCTCCTCACTACGACCCCTAAATACCCTCATAACCACGTGCAGAGATCAGTAACCTTTATTTACAATTCCATTTATGTGATCATTCCAATGTAGATCGTTCATTATATCAACACCTAGGTACATGCACTGATCCCTGTTAGGAACTTTCACCCTATCAACGCAGTAATTAAAAAACAGAGATGACTTTTCCTATTAGTGAAACTCACAACCTGACTTTTAATGCAGTTTATCATCATACAATTTCCTGCTGTACATCTCACAGCATAGTTGAGGTCTTTTTTGCAGTTGCCCAGAATCTTGTAACTTATTACTCTATACAGTGTAACATTTACAAAAAGCCTTATCTCATATAATTTATATAATATATAAGAAAACATACAGGTCCAATAATACTGCCTTGAGGAATTTCCCTCTTAATAATTACAGGATCAGATAAAGCTGCACCTACTCTAATTCTCCGATTTCTAGAAATATAGCCACACATTCAGTCACTTTTATCCAGTCTAATTGCACTCATTTTTGCCAGTAGTCTCCCGTAATCTACCCTGTCAAATGCCTTAGATAGGTCAATTGCAATACAGTCCATTTGACCTCCTGAATCCAAGATATCTGCTATATCTTGCTTGAATCCTACAAGCGGAGCTTCAGTGGAATAACCTTTCCTGAACCCAATCTGCCTTCTATCGAACCAGTTATTAATTTTGCAAACCTGTCTAGTATAATCAGGAAGAATACCTTCCCAAAGCTTACATGCAATACATGCCAAACTCACTGGCCTGTAATTTTCAGTTTTATGTCTGTAATAGAATGTCCAGATAGAGGAAGTGACTGACACTATAGAAGTGATGAAATTTACCTACGATAACGAAGACATTTACAATAAGACACAAAAGTTGAAAATTAGAAAAACAGCTGGAATTGACAAGATTTCTGCAGATAAACTAAAGACACTTAGTGGGATGTAGTGCCAAATCTGAAATACTTATCTGATTACTATTTGCATGAAGGAGCAAATTAATGGAGAGCTGCAATAGTAGCCCCTGTGTATAAAGGAAAGGTTATTCTTAGGTGACTTCACCAAATTTAATTTCCTAAGCAAGTTCCTTCAATCTCTCCTTACTTCAACAACCATTTTTATCTCTTTGCAACCCGAACCTCCTCCTTAATCTCTTATTTCTTTGTTAAAATAAAGTGGGTCTTCACCAATTTTGGTAATTGGATTACTTTCCATATGAAGGAAGGCCCACCTTTGAATCTTCTTTACATGAAAAATCTGATTACCCCACTAAGCTGTGTTTAGTCCACTGACCTACAGAAAACTCATACTTTACGATATAAAAATACTTTGTTAAAGGCAAATATGAGAATAAATTTGCTCGTTCCAATTTTCTAGCTTCTTGAAGGACTGAAAGAACCACATTCTTTACTTAACTCATCAGTTAAGATCTGTCCCAAAATGAATGAAATACACTGTAAATACAAGATTACAAAATTGACATTTATATGATGTCAACCTTCATCTTTAATTATTTGTTTACAATGAAAATAATACACAAAAAATAATATGCACCCTACATTAAGATGATCTGATGGACATATTTACGTAATTAAAAAACACCCTGTAACTAATGAACAATATTCAGGAAGTTTGTAAACTCACCTGTGCTACCTGTTCACCCTGAAGGACATGCTTCAAAACTGCCAACATTAATTCAGCCATGCGGGGGCCATATTCTGGTAATGGCGTCCTGTCCCACATCAGCATTACACTTTCAAATGCAGACTGAAAAATTGAAGAAAAATTACACCTTCATAACTCAATTCAAATAATTATTACAGAACTACATTTTCTGTTGACATAGTGTACCACTTAGCCAAAGTATGTCACAAATGACCAATTAATTATCACAAAAACACAATAATGTGAAGCAAAAAGCAGGATGCAAAGTAAATATAAAAGATTTGTCACACTTGTAGGGATTTTAAAAACACCAAATTACCATTTTTGAGTAAGGATCACATAAGAGCAACTATACAGCACCATAATCATTCACACGAGGCTTGAAAGAAAATTACATTAAAAAGATTGTAGAATATATTTCAGTGAATGAAAATTGACAGGTTAGATGTCAATATTCTATGTTTTATGTAATGCAACATCATCCACAGGTCTTAGTATAGTTTGCAATGTCACAATACCAAGAAATTGTATTTCAAAGCATTAGTCTCCGAGATATTCTTATATCCTATAAAGAACAGAGACTTTGAAATTTTCTACAAATTATTATAGTTATGCTCTGAACTTTGAATATTTAATTGCTAGTTAAGATAAGGATGATACCATGCAATTAACATCCCTAAAATTGCCTATGATCTTAACAGATGGCCAAAAACCAGAACATATTTCTTTTTATGCCCCACCAAAACAGAAATGACTTACGACAATGGGATAGGAAAAGGCTAGGACTGAGAAGGAAGCAACTGTGGGCTTAATTAAGGCACAGCTCCAGCATTTGCCTGGTGTGAAAATGGTAAACAACAGAAAACCATTTACAGGACTGCCAACAGAGGCATTCAAACCGAGGTCAACAAGAAAGACATTGACCATCATGGTCAATGCCTTGGTCAGCAACGCGGGATAGAATCTACTTCTCTCACTTGCAACTGCTGCTTTTACATAATATATATTCATGTTCATGTCTGATGAGTAATTATGTTTATAAGAAAGTTATCTTCATATGTGTAATATTATTTCTTTATAAATCTGTGTTTGTGTTACGTTTTAACTAAATTTTGTTCAGTACATGTGGAGTTTGATAATGAACATTTCAGAGCCATATTCAAGATTTTGAGCTTGAAAGGCATGTTAAATTAGCTGCATATTTTTGGTTTTTGATCAGTTACTATTATTACTCTTTTATATTTGTGTAATATGCTAACAAATCTGATGTAGTACTGTTTCATGTATCTGAGATTTTGCAACC
Organism: Anabrus simplex; assembly: GCF_040414725.1. Classification (NCBI taxonomy): domain Eukaryota; kingdom Metazoa; phylum Arthropoda; class Insecta; order Orthoptera; family Tettigoniidae; genus Anabrus; species Anabrus simplex. Next base: position 642,354,859 of record NC_090266.1, on the reverse strand, counting down.
CTAACCTGCGATGGAGGATGACTACTGTCGTGGAAAAAAAGTATAGACACTCAACTTAACTCGTTAATAAAAGTTTGATCCTTTGTCTCACATAGAAACAAGACACACCAAACTTAAACTTATTTTACTCTACGTTTATGTGGGGTAGAAATTTATACCCATTTAAAATTTTAATGTAGGTTGAAGAAAAGGTTCCGGTATCTTTTCCATTTCCAACAGAGTGCTTACTTTCAAAATTCGTAATTCTAAAAGTATTGATATGATCGTTACCGAACTTTAATACCGCTTGAAGTAACTTATTGTTAATCTGTACACCAAGTTTTTTTCCATCTGATATTTGTGAAAAAGGTGGTAGTCAATTTTGTGAAACAACATTCTCTCATTATTGAGTGATCATAGCTGTAATAGTCAGCCTCCGTGGCTATATGGTTAGCATGCTGACCCTTGCCACCGTGGCTATATGGTTAGCATGCTGACCCTTGGTCACAGGCCGTCCCGGGTTCGATTCCCGGCAGAGTCTGGAATTTTAACCACAATTGGTTAATACCCCTGGCACACAAGCTGGGTGTATATGCCGTCTTCATAATCATTTCATCATCACGACACGCAGGTCGCCTACGGGAGTCAAATCAAAAGACATGCATCTGGTGAGCTTAACTTGTCCTCTGACACTCCTTGCACTAAAAGCCATACGCCATTTCATTTCATAGCCGTAATAAATTTGGCTTGTTATGAAGCTTATGAGAATGTAAGACTAAATTTAAAACTGCTATTTGTCTGCATGCAATTGTTTATTATATATTTAACTGAGTGGTTGTGTGAGAAGAAAGCAGCTTACCTGCTGGCTAGAACAATGCACATGGGCCTGGAAACCTCAGTGACATTGCCAGACTGAACATCAATTGGTGTTCCCTACTGTACAATAAGTGGATATTTTTTGTTGTTTCATCAGTTGTTTAAAACCTTTATTGGACTAGTGCTCGATATATCAATGACAGAATTACATAGTATATCTCGTATTTCGCCGTAAGTTCCGGCTTATAAGGACCTCTTTGTTTCAATACTGATCAATGCATCAGTGCACTTTGCAGATTTATTTGGAAACTTACTTCCCTTAGAAGTAGAGAAGAATTCATTGTTTCTTCAAAATGTGTCATTTCTCATTAAACAATGACAATCACAGTCAAAATGAAAGGCACTGTGAGAATCTTCACTGCTCTGTTCTGAAAGGAATGTAAAGGTTGCGTGTTTATCCTTCATCGTTGGCTTTTCCTGGGCGGGAAAGTTTAGGCCCCTGCAGAGTGTGCCAACAAATTTTTTACTCTTTGTCAGACTCCATAGATGAACGGCGAACGTGTTGGTTTTCGGATACAGGGGTCCCAGATTCAATATTATTGGCCAAGTGATTGATATTTATCCTCACTCAGGCTTATTCAAAGCGCATCCTCTCTTCAATATATCAACAGTAATAGAGGGATGCATTGAACTTCTGAAACGTTTTGTATTTACACTTCCAGGTGACGGGGGAAAGTACCACTTCGTCACCTAGCATGTTATTCACTTATTCCACTTTCTCGCCCACAACACTACACATTGAACGAAAAGTAGCCCCACATGACTCAATGCTGATATAGAGCAGAGATTCAGTTGGTGTGGCAAACAGGCCAACAGCGCTCAGCGGATACGCTGCTTTCTTCTCTCAAAACCACTCAAATATAAATCAATATAAAATCAAAAATTGCATGCTGGCAAAAAGCCATTTTTTAATTTTAGCCTGACATTCTCATGAGCTTCATAACAAGCCGAATGTTTTACGGCTACAAATACCTAGTAATAAGAAAATGTTGTTTTACAAAATTGACAACAAGCTTTTTTCACAAAATGTCAGATGAAATAAAAGCTTGGTATACTGATCAACAATGAGTTACTGTAAGACACTGAAATTTGGTAACAATCACATCAATAATTTTAAAGGTATGAATTTTTAAAGTGAGCGCTCCATTCGAAAAAGAAAAAACAAAACAAAACTTTTCTGTTCAACCTGAGTTTAAATTTTAACTGGTTAAGATAAAAATCTCTACTCCACATAACTAAACGTAGAATAAAATAAGCTATATTTTGGTGTAGCTTGTTTCTATGTAGGTCAATGGATAAACTTTTTATTAATGTATTAACTCGGGTGTCTATACTTCTTTCCACATCAGTAGTCATTGCAGCATGAAAGGATGCAAGTCCAATTAAACCCCCAGGAGAGGACACTGTTCCTACGTCTGTTCTTCCCAAAAATGAAAAACTTAAGGTTCGGTGGCTTAGGAAGGTTTCAACCGATTTAAGATGTATAAAACATTTCAGTGAGCCTCAAATCTAATCAATAATTTCTTAGAGGTAAGCCCATTTCTACTACTGATGATGTAATTTCTAACTACCGAAAAAGATTGGTTGAAAAAGGGTGTACACTGCAAGTTCATGACGGAACAATTAAATTTTTATTCATAGATTTAATGAAAGTGCCAGGTCCAACTACTGACACATCCACAGTTAGTACTTAATGAGCTTGTAGAGAGTAAGAAAGAAAAAGGAAACAAGTTTCTTTTTTTTGCTAGTTGCTTTACATCCCTCCTACACAGGTAGGTCTTATGATGACAATGGGATAGGACAGGCCTAGGAATGGGAAGGAAGCAGCCGTGGCCTTCATTAATGTACAGTCCCAGCATTTCCCTGGTGTGAAAATGAGAAACCACGGAAAACCATCTTCAAGGGTGCCGACAGTGGAGTTCGAACCCACTATCTCCCGGATGCGAGCTCACAGCTACGCGCTCCTAACCGCACGGCCAACTTGAGCGGTAGGAGATGAGTTAACAGTGGCAATGTAATTGATAATTTGACTGAAACATTTCCTGAATTACAGGAAATCAATCAATCATCATTGATCTGTTTTTAGGGCTGTCACTTAGGAGGCAGATTCTCCCTTCTTAAAGGATTTCAAACTAGTTCAAGATTTATAAAAAAAATTCCCTTGATAAATTATTTCTATCTTAAACTCCTCTTCCAAAAATTTAATATTCGTCCAAATTTACCCCTATGAAATCCAACTTCATCTTATGATCTTCCCTACCATTAAAAGACACCACTCAAGCTTATTTGTGTAAAAATGTCATTCAACACCTTCCCTCCACTGACAGGTGGCAGCTCATCTCCTCATGCCCAAATCCTCTATGCCCAAAGTTTGCTTTTTTGTTAGAAATCACCCAGAACAGAGTTGTTTTCATTTGGATCTTTTCCAATTCTCATGTCAAGTAATCCTGGTGTGGGTCCCATACACAAATTGTGGCATCTTCGCATAAACACAGATGTGGGGTCACCTTCAGAAAACTTCAGTCACATTCCTTCAGTAATTTAGGGTCTTTGACCAACATTTCGCGTCTTTGAAGTCAGAAGTCTGGACAGACAGACTAAACATACCTGAAAAAGTTATTTTACATACCTGCCAGTGAACTACTGTCACTACCTTTTGCTGGAACATGATATTCAAAAGAATGTTTCCGACGTGAAGTGGCATCTGTTCTCTGATTACACATCCTTTTCGGTTCAGAGATTTTGAGGCACTTATTCACAAGAAACAAAGACTGCTCATTAAGGTCCATGGTATAGTATTCTGTACACTACTCCTCCTTTTCACAGTCAGTGAGCTGAATACACCCATTCTCGTTACAGAACTCTGGATCATACACACGGCCCCGAAACAACGAAGAAGCAGAAAATTATTATAATGATATACCCTATACCATATTTTTTGTTATTTGCTTTACGTCGCACCGACACAGGTAGGTCTTGTGGCGACGATGGGATAGGAAAGGCATAGGAATGCGAGGGAAGCAGCCGTGGCCTTAATGAAGGTACATACCCAGCATTTGCCTGGTGTGAAAATGGGAAACCACGGAAAACACACTTCAGGGCTGCCGACAGTGGGGTTCGAACACACTATCTCCCGATTACAGGATACTGGCCGCACTTAAGCGACTGCAGCTATCGAGCTCAGTCTATACCATTTTACCGTAATGATAATTAAATGAATGGTTTGTATGAGGCATTATGTAACAATGACCAAATTTAGTCTAAGGATCTTCCTTAGCACAACATAACCTATTTATTATAGACCCTTATTCTACTCACCTGTTGTGGCCTCAACTTTGCTTCTTTTATAACGCCTTCCGTTGTTGTATAAGCCTCACCCCTATTTCGCTTCCTTTTACATTAATTATCCTTCCAGTTATCCATATTTATCTTAGTTTTTCAGGTTTTATTCAAGATTTTTAACTCGTTGGATGAAACATTCAACACACTGGCATCCATCTTGAATGAGTGGCATAGACCCTTCTTCCAAGCAAAGAAGTTTAACAGACAAATTACCTATTTCTGTTAAAGTTATGACTATCATAATTCGCATGCAATAACCTGAGATGATATAGACCCTTATTCCGCAAAAAACTCAACTTACAGAAAAATGTGCCCCCCCCCCCCCACCTTTCAATTGTCATTGTTCATTTTTATTATAACAATATTTAGTACCCAAAACACGTAACTTCAGATTCCATAACTGACAGTGGAACTGAGACTCACTCATGGTAATTTACAAAATACCTATCACGAAGGGGAACATTACACCTCGCACAGGCCTTCACTGTTTTATTGCGTCAAATTTTGCATCGGCGCCTAGGTTGTTGACTTATCAGTAGAGCTGGGATTTCTATGTAATTACATATTTTGTTCTTTGCTATTTAGGTGCTGGGAAAAGTCATATGTTCACAAAACACTATATTAGGGTTATTATTACCGAAGTTCATTTTACATATTTGTGGGAATTCTACATATTCTTAGTGATATTACATAAAATTACATATTTTAGCGTTTTCCTGTTTTCATATATAATAAATTGCTGAATTGAAGTTTCACACTTAATGTGGGGCTGTTGTCTGTTCTCTCAACAGGGGGATTAAGGTAATTATGAGTGACAGGTATTTGAGAGGATTATAGGTGCAGGTAGAGACCCTTGCGAAATAGGTTACTCTAAATGTTACAATTAGCTGCAGGAAAACTGTTACTTTACATGTGCCAGTCTTAAATCTTTCATCCCTTTTAGAGTTAATTGCTTTACAACTAGCCACTTTCATGTTGGAGTTTCCAGGAATATTTTTCTAAGCGCATTTCTGTGACCTCTTTGTTATGTACTTAGGAATTTCCAAATCTGTTGTTAGAGCTGTCTTCCTTTGAAATGTCTCAATTAGGTTTTAGTTTCTTTTGAACAGCTGAAGAACATAGTTTATGAACATCAGTTTCCTCTAGTCAATATGACACCAGTAGCGTCCTCGCTGGCTTCAAAGTTAAAATCATGGATTGCAGTTGACGAGTCCTTTGCAACTGATGGCAAAGTAGTGATGTGCCAAGCATGCCACAAACATATCGTATGTTCCATGAAATCCCAGCTTGAACAACATGCACGAAGTGCTCTGCATAGAAAAAACCAACAGGTCTACAAAAGAAACAAATCCTTTTAACACAGATGCAGCCTTCACCTTCAAGTAACCCTTTTTATAAAGACGTATGCAGTGCAATGATTACAGCCAATATTCCATAGTATAAACTTGAAGTGCCTGAATTCACACCTTTTCTGAAAAAATACTGCAAGCAACGTGTTCCTAACCAATCAACACTACACAAGAATTATCTTCAAGTCTACTACGATGAGGTAATGCACAACATAAGACAGCATATAGGAAATTCTTTCATATGGGTTGCATTGATGAAACAACAGATGCTAAGGGTAGATTTTTTGCAAATCTTGTGGTGGAGAAGCTACAACCTGACAGCGCCTCAAAACCATGTTTGATGTACTGTGAAGAGCTAGACTATACAAATCACTCGAGATTTGTGGATGATGGATTAAGAGATCTGTGGCTGACTGAGGTGAAAGAGGAAAAGGTATTAGTGATGTATTCTGATGCTGCAGCATATATGCTTAAGGCTGCAACTGCTTTGAATGTATTTTATCCCAATATGCTCCATTTTACATGCTTGGCTCATGGACTGCAACATATTGCCGAAGATGTTAGAGCTAAGTTTCCACAAGTGAATAGATTAATTTCAGCAACAAAAAAGGTTTTTCTAAAAGCTCCACGAGTGCTATCTTACAAACAGCAATTGGCAGAGATACCACTGCTGCCGGAACCAGTGTTAACGAGGTGGGGGACATGGATACAAGCAGTTAAATTCTATAGTGAGCATCTAGATGCTATAAATACTATGGTAGATACTTTTGATCCTGAAAATGCTGTATCTATTAGTGATTCACAAACTGCCTTTAGTGACTCCAAAGTGGTCTCCTCAATCACCTATATCAGGGGCAACTTCCGCTGGCTTCCAGAAACCATCAAACGTATAGAAACATCAGGACTGCCACTGCAAGATTCTATTGCCATCATAGAGGATGCTATTGAAAAACTAAGTGCTGTACATAGGGAAACTGGTGCAAGTGTATTGAGTAAATTGCAAAAAGTGTTGAAGAGAAACCCTGGTTATTCAACATATCACAGTGTGTGCCGAATTCTATATGGAGAAATGGAGATGACGTTTATCCTCCCGAGGACATTTCTGCAGCGAAAATTACTCTCCTAAAATTTGCCCCAGTTACATCATGTGATGTTGAAATACCTTTCTCTGCATATAAGAACATCCTAAGTGACAAACGCCTTTCCATGACCCTAGAGAACCGAAAAATACTTAATAGTTCACTGTGCTAAAAAATTTAAGGAATAAATGCGCTTTAAGTGTTGAAAATAATAAGTTTCTATTGAACATGCGTGTGATATATTCATATGACTCCAAAAAACAATGAAAAACAGTTAATTGTTCACTGTGCTGCAAAATGTAATATAAAGCGTGTTTAGTGTGTTGTAACTGACAAAATGGTAAGTTTATATTAATTATATGATATTACATATTTTGCCCATTCTACATATTTTGCTACATATTTTGGTGCTTTTTGTTATATATTTATGTACATATTATGCCACTTGATACTACATAAAAATCCCAGCTCTACTTATCAGCAATGACCTCGATGGCCATTCCTCTGGCGTCCCTTGATAATGTCAAGCGAAATAAGTCGACCTCTTCCCTTAGCAGCTGTGCCATATTTGTAGAGAATTGCTTTGGTTGCTTCCCAACAGAAAGTTACGGAATCTAGAGACATAATATAGCTTCTGCTAAGAATTCAGGCATTGTTCATGCATAAATTGAGCAACCAAAACAAAATAGGAATGTACCATTTTTTGCCACGAATTGAAATTCGTAAATCAGACACGTTATGGTTCACAAGATCAACTCCACCCATGCTTTGGTTGTAGTTACGGAAAACATACGGTTGTTTGACTTTCATTTTCCCCCGTTGGCTGACTATCTTGTAACCTGACGGTGAGCTACACCGAACTGATTGAAATAATGTTAACTTCACCACTGTCTTTCCAAGAAAATTATCACAATATGTTCTTTATCAAAACAAGATTCAATGTAACCACGCTTTTTCTTTTCAATGACAGGTTTACCAGAAATAGGCCATTCTGTTGCTTCTGAGAGTTACTGTAGTATGATGGCCTTTTTCAGAGATCCTACACAGAAGCATAGCCGACGTGAAAAATGTCAAAATAAAAAGAAAAGGCAGTCCCAGGAAATACTTCGGAAAGAATTTCCACAAATGGCATCACTACTACTTCACCTAATCCCATTCCTTTCTCCGGCCTTTCTCCTCCTTTATATCCCTGGTAAATGTCAGCCTGAAACAGCAGCCTGTCCGCTGAGCCACTACTCAGCATTTGAAGCCAAAACAAATTGGTTTGCCACGGATTAATTGCTTACACCAATACAGGATCACAGACTCATCAATAGATACTCTTCATTGGCAGCATTTATAAAAATTGACTTATTTAGATGACCTATAAAATTTCTCCATTTACCCATTTTGTCAGCTGCTGGGAGATTCAAATTGTTACAAATATTTAGATTTAAATATGAAGAAATCGGAATATTTCCTCAAACCTATTTGTATGCATGCTGTTCTGAACAAGTTCGTTTCTAACATCATATGAGTTCTCCCCAAACATCCTTCTTCATGCTAGGGGTACATATCCACTCAGAAAAAGTGTGCCGAGAAAAGATAACATCTCTTCCAACAATAATTGAAACTTTGGATTATTAGTGTAAGAGGTATAGCCAATGGTATATATCAATATTTGAGGAACTGCACCCACTTTGAGAAATGCATCCAAAAAATCTATAGGGTGTGATTGGGTCGTAAAATTTCTTTGATTTGGATAACGAACATTGGATGGAGAAGAGCGTGGGAATTTCATATCACCTATTTCCCAATTGAAAGAGTAAGATTTAGCTGCCCCATTAGTACAATTTGTGTCCAAGTTACTACCATCAACCTGTTCATTTAACCGTAAGTGGTTCAGGATCATCAATGAATTCGGGAGGAAGTTCTGAATTGAAGTTACTCTTTACTAGTAACTGCATCACCAACTCTGACGGCGCTTGAACCTGAGCACAATTTAGTCTGTCAGGATCTGAACAATCTTCATCACCAGAGTCAGCATCTGTTTCTTCTCCTCCATATTCAGGCAACCCAATAAAGATATCAAAACCTGAGTCGGGGATATCTGAAGGATTGGCCGCTTTGAGCTCATCTAGAATTTCTGCAACTGTTAGTTGCTGTACTCTGCAATACATTACAGAGCAATTAGAAATGCTAATTACGTAACGTTTAAACTAAATATATGGTCATTATCAAGCGCATGTGAAAATCAGTGATAGTTCTCGGGTAACTGCCCAGTGGGCCATTACCGACCCACACTAGTTTCTATTGAAAATACTGGATATTCTAAGCAAGTTTTGTGAAAATCAAATTATTTATTACATTATTGAAGTTTTAAATAGTAAATATGCAGTGAATAACATGCCAATGAGAATAGTTGTCAATTCTACTTACATTATTCTACCACGTGCATAGGGCTGACAATCTTTCTTCTACCGACACCAGATCAACAATAATGCCAACAATGAATCAAATTCCCGCCTAAAGGTAGGATGATATATATTATGGTTAACTTAATCGATCTTAAAATGTCGGCAATGTGGCAGCCTAAAAGAAGGATAGCATAAGTTGATGGGTTGAAAATAACCTACCTATGCATAAATGGGTTTACCGTAATTCTTGTTGTTTATCCTCATTTTTCTCATTACCGTACCTACAACTTTTCTTGTTGGAAACCCAGCTTTTCTGGAACACTTCGTAACTGTCTCTGGTAACAACCTCTTTACACTTTGGGGACGATGACCTTCGATGTTAGGCCCCTTAAAACAACAAGCATCATCATCATCATCATCATTATCATCATCTTTACACTTTGGCTTATCCACAATACCGCATCTAGCACATTCACGGTTTTAGCTAGTTCAGAGGCAGATGGCATAGAAATCACGTTGGCAAACGAAGATCGCATTAAGAGTTTATGATAATGCACTTCAACATTGTGAATGACACCCTGACTCATTGGCTGAGTAACACTTGTGGTGTTTGGAGGGAACCAAACACCGAGTAAGTGGCCTTGCGGTTAGGGTTGCGCAGCTGTGAGCTTGCATCGAGGAGTTAGTGGGATCGAACCACACTGCCAGCAGCATTGAAGATGGTTTTCCGTGGTTTCCCATTTTCACACCAGGCAAATGCTGGGGCTGTACCTTAATTAAGGCCATGGCCGCTTCCTTCCTCCACTTAGGACTTTCCTATCCGATCGTCATCAGACCTATCTGTGTCGGTGTGACGTAACGCCAACTCTAATAGGAACCAAGCAAGTCGTACGTTGTCAAGGTCAACGTGGGGGTGATATGTTATTTTATCAAAAAAGGCAAAACATGCTGGTTTAGCTATTTCATTTTCCCCCTAAATGCAATTAACAATTCCTCCATGATCTGTGATGTCATCCTAGTCATTTTTGTTGAATTTCCAATCAAAAGGTAGGTTCCTTAGGTCAGTGTTTTTGAAGCATCATGACTTACCAGCCTTACCGAACACCAAGGGTTCCTCCACATCATCCATCATAAAACCACATAAAAATAACACTTGATCTTTCCTTGGACAATTTTTCTCCCATACACATCTCACTTTTCAAAAACAACTATTTATTCAGTAACGTGCAGAAAAATAGTCCCGTCTCACAGTTTGCTACATTTTCATGTTCGTATCCTTTAGTTATGGAAGGTAGTTCAGAAATCCGTTCAACAATGTTCTCACAATTGACGTTACTCAATTCACCACAAAGTTGTTCTTTATTTGTTTGTTTGTTTGTTTGTTTTTTTTTTGTTTTTTTTGTTTTTTACAATTGGCTTCACATCGCATCGACACACATAGGTCTTATGGCGACGAAGGGATAGGAAAGGCCTAGGAGTGGAAAGGAAGCAGCCATGACCTTAATTATGGTACAGCCCCAGCATTTGCCTTGTGTGAGAATGGGAAACCACGGGAAATCATCTTGAGGGCAGCCGACAGTGGGGTTTGATCCCATTATCTCCCGGAGGCGAGCTCACAGCCACGTGCCCCTAACCGCGTGGCACACTCGCCCGGTCAAAGTTTGTTAAAAGCTAACCAATGTCCTTTGCGGGAAATCTCCAACCATCCATGAGATGCTTTGAGTTCAGTTTTGCCTACTTTTCCAGTCAAGTTTTTAGCGCATTGCAGTAACCCAGGACCCAAAATGCAATAATTTTTTGTCCTGACACTAACAAACCAATGCCACACTATTTCATTAATGTCTTTGTTTTCAGTTTTCTACGTTCTCTCTATTTTTCCATTACCACAGTTTCCCACCACTTCCAATTTTTGTTTCTTTAAAATCTCATACACTTTAGTTTTGTATATGTTGAACATATGCCTTTGCTGGCGAGATATAGTGTTTACAGTGCACTATGTCTTCTGGTATGGGCTATATCAAATTTGTTACTTTCATTGACCTGTCTCAATCTCATCCTTAGCTTTGACAATATGAAATTGACTGAGGTATGAGTGATACTAGTAATACCATTGCTTATACAGCCAGTCCCTGTTATGAATGGTGTGAAGATATCGCTCATAGGGTCGGTTGGTGCATACATTTCAGTGGGCTTGGCAGACTGATATATAATAGCAGCGGCTGGCTCGGTGAGGAAAGCAACGGGAAACTACCGCACTCATTTCCCCAGTACGCCTCTTCAGTGACACCTAGGCTATCTGACAGCTGTTGGCGGAGCTGCAGAGGATCAAACCAGCCTTCGGGCTGAATACCCAACATACATACATGTTGAACATCTTCATAATCAGCAGTACACTCAATTTATCTCGTTCACTAGCGTGAATCACTTTTACTCTTGTGTTAAGACCAAGCATAAATCTTGCTCTTGAATCCGAACTATGTCAGTAACATATGTTAAGAAGCGCTCAGTTAAAAGCTGAATTCTAAGCTGATTGACAAGCACCAAGACAAAGACAGGCATTTGTTAAATAAAATTTTGTTCACTGGAATTTGTTGACTGACAGCTCATTAAAGTAAGAATTGGGAAAGACTTGGGCAACAGTAAACAGGCAATTAGACGTACACTTCTTAACATGCAAGTTGAAGAACAAATAACATAGACCTATTTGCCCGAGCCTGAAAATTTTCGAAACGTTGCATTCTGGAACTTGGAATATTTCTGGTAAAATGTTGATTATGATTTCCATTGTTTGCGTAATAGTTTCAATTTAATGAAGGGAATTTAACACGTTTTTCACCTGTAAATTTCTCTCTCTCTCCAACCTGTAATAGGTTGTGGATTAGTCTAACATGGTGTTTTGAAACAATGACACGAGATATTAAAATTTCCTTACTTCCATAATCACTCCCAACTATTTCTTTCTAACCTGCAACACCTTCATAAACTATCTCTCTGTTATAGTACAGAGAATCTTCACTACTTGTTACCACTTTTAAAGTTACACACTTGTTTTCACACCCCTCAACAACTGCTCTAAACACAACCCATAGGCCAGCCATTCCCAAACTGACATTCGCGGACTCCTCCGTGACGATAATCCAAAGGGTCCGCAGTAATAATTTAAGTTGCAAGTATCTAAAGAGTGAAATTTTATTGTACACACACAACTCCTAGACCTTTATACTAAATTTAGGAACTATGTGTTCACTGTTGTATAACTTGAGTACAGTATATGCATATTTGTTGGATTGAAACTGCATTGGCGCTGGGATTATTTTGGAAGAAATATAGTGTCGATTCATGTCGTGAGAAATTTCTTACTTACAGGACCATTAAAGATTTAAATATACATGAAAACAGAAGGCTTTCATACCACAAACTGCGGAACAAGGAATACAGTAAAACATTTTATTTTATTAGCATCACAGGTCCATACTCAGTCCGCCTGCTGAGCTGTAACACTGCCTTCTTTTTGCATTTCCTCTTCGATTTCCACATCTATTTGTTCTCCAGGAGCATTGCTCACACTAGTACTAATATTACTACTAATTTCACTGAAAAAATACATTCCTAATCATCATTACTTCCTAAAAGGGGTTATATATCGGTGAATATCAGTTCTATACTGGCAGCCATCTTGTTTACAAGCGAATCTCAAAGTCGAGAGATAGCCCACCTCAAACTAATATTACCAAGCACACTATCGATATATATTAGCAAAGAGCATATAACATTACAAAGAAAGAATCCCTACACAAATCACAAATGCAACCCACTCTGCCATCTCTTGAGGAAAAGTTGAATTACGTAGTAAAATGAGACAACGGAACAGTTCCGTGGTCCGGCATTTGGTCCACCGAGACGAAGCACGGAACGGTTCCGTGGCTCGGGCCCAATGAGTTAACTTGGCCGATAGACGGTACAAGTCACCAGCGGAGAAAGAAGAAATACTACAAGGCAGTGTAAGTGAAGTAACTGCGAGACTCTTAGAATTACTAGTATCCACACTCAGACCATATTTTCACCTCTGGTTGAGAAAACTCGTGGATCAGTAAGCCCTTCTTTGAAACTGAATATGAACTGCCTTACCTTGAGGAAGATCAACTTGCCGAAGTATCTTGGCAGAGAGAAAGTGAATAATAAATTGAAGTACGATATGGGTAGATAATCCGATGGAGTAGCATGTTTAACTCCAGGAAATTCCATGAGTAAATCACAACTCCACATCTCTGATAGACTTTTGGGTACATGCCCTGTACCCTACAGATTCTATAAAGGAAATACTGCGTTTAATGCCTTTCATGACAACATACCTGTGCGAGTGTAAGTTTTCTGCTCTCTCAGAAGTGAAAGTGAAGTACAGAAACAGAGCTAATGTAGAGGCTGATCTTCAGCTTCGAGTGACTACGCTTGCAAAACGTTTCGTCTTTGGAGAAAAGCACCATCCGACCCACTGAGGCAACAATCAAAACAGGTGAATTTTTTCAAGTAAGTTCCCTGATCCATACTGTTGTAATTATTAGCCAAGTGTTGCATTGTTTTATAATTTCTGTGAATTTGTAAATTATCCTTATATAAATTAAGTTAAATTAACCTTTCAAAGTAAATATTAGTCCTAAATTATACAAATAAAATCAAACGTGTATCACTAATTTTTTTCCTCCTGAATGCAGTATTATATTCTGCAGATAAAGGGTTCATGCACATGCATGTGATATGTTCAGAGGACCTCAGAGAACAAGAGTTTGGGAAACCCTGCCATAAGCTGATCACATTTTTATTCACCATTTAACACTGATCATGATTACTTTCTTTAAACTCCTCATGACTCTCTTATCAACCATGTGATAATGCCCAATACTCCTAATTTCAGAACCTACTTATATATTGCCGTTATTTTCAACTACAATCTGAACAGCTTTTTGATCACTTATACCATCTATCACTTCAGTTTCTCTATAGAGCTCATTTGGTTTCATCAGAACCACATCCAGAATGCTTTTTTCCTCTAGTTGGTCCCATCAGTTTCTAATTCAGCTGTCCTTCCAAGATCAACTTATTCAGAATTTGTTGGTCACGCTTTCTGCCATTCGCATTACCTTCCCAGTTAACATCTGGTAAACTCAGATCAACCGAGCTCGATAGCTGCAGTCGCTTAAGTGCGGCCAGTATCCAGTATTTGGGAGATAGTAGGTTCGAACCCCACTGTCGGCAGCCCTGAAAATGGTTTTTCCGTGGTTTCCCATTTTCACACCAGGCAAATGCTGGGGCTGTACCTTAATTAAGGCCACGGCCGCTTCCTTCCCACTCCTAGCCCTTTTCTGTCCCATCGTCGCCGTAAGACATATCTGTGTCGGTGCGACGTAAAACAACTAGAGAAAAAAAAAACTCAGATCACTCCCTACAGTAACACGGAAATTTTCACAAGAGAAATCAATCATCTTGTAGTTATACTGAACTCCATGTTATCCGCAAAAGGGCTTTATAAAGGTTTTCCATCACACAAAATCGTACATCTCAGAAAAACACAGTTGCACCTTCAAGAACTCTGAAATTATTAGAGTAACCTTGAAATGTACTGTGGAAATGGTGGAGTATTTGTGAAGTAGAGGATTTAGGCATGCACTGCTGTCAAAATTTAATAAAGATCCTTTGGAGCACCATTTTGGTATTTTGCGTTCCCTTCAATGTGGCGATCACCCTTCGAATGAGAAATTTTACATTTACAAATTCTGCAATCTGTGTACAATCCTACTAAACTCGCATTAAATTAGACCGCAAACTGTGAATTAATGATAGACTCTCCCCCTCACTTCATTTCTTAGTCACATCCACGCAATGGCTAAAGGAAGTGAACATAAGAAATAAGAAATTAAAAATCTCGCAGAGGCCAAAATTAAAGAAAATATAGTACTCGCGGAATGAGAAAAAAAATAACTCTTCCTTACAAGGGAAACTCACAGAACAGATTTAGTGCTCACTTAGCAGGCTACATAGTACAAAAAAGTGACAAATATGTTAACTACTTTGACTGTGCTCACACCCTTCACAGTGATCAGCCTCCACTGGTAACATTTACCCTCATTAAAGATTATGGCACGAAGAAAGGCACCCGATACTCGACATAAACTTCACCATGTGTATATAGGCTGTTACTCTAAGTAGAAGAGGTTGACTCAGAGACAATGTGATTTGGAAAAAAAAATTTAAGGGAATATACTTTCCACATATTTGGACAGCATAGACTCAATCATCAGACACACAGACTTTGGATGCAGCAGAGATTACAGATTTGACCTTGTGGGAAAATTAGTCTTTCATTAAATTAAGTGCCAGTTCTTCCATACATAGGACATAAGGAAAGAGTTGCTATTGTACAAATCAGCAAAATCGTCCCACAAGTTCTCCAAGGTTTCCAACAAGTAAACGCCTTCATGGGCGAGTACAAAACATTTTGTGTATGTCTCAGACAATGTGAAATGCATAATAGTTTCAACTATATCTCAATAGTTTGCAAGTCATTTCAGAATAACTGATGTTCAAATTTTTTCAGAGGATACCATTGAGCCATTCATTTTATTTTTATTTTTTTGCTAGTGGTTTTAAGTTGCATTGACACCGATAGGTCTTA
Source organism: Anabrus simplex (assembly GCF_040414725.1). NCBI lineage: Eukaryota > Metazoa > Arthropoda > Insecta > Orthoptera > Tettigoniidae > Anabrus > Anabrus simplex. The sequence continues at coordinate 642,339,168 of NC_090266.1, read as the reverse complement.
TGCCGACAATGGGATAGGAAAAGCCTAGAAGTTGGAAGGAAGCGGCCATGGCCTTAATTAAGGTACAGCCCCAGCATTTGCCTGGTGTGAAAATGGGAAACCATGGAAAACCATTTTCAGGACTGCTGACAGTGGAATTCGAACCCACTATCTCCTGGATGCAAGCTCACAGCCGCGCGCCTCTAACCGCATGGCCAAGTCACCTGGTAAGCCATTAAATTAGTGTACTAACCAGCTTCTTCTATTCAAATATTCTTGTAATGTACACACATGGCACAATAAAGGAAACAATTCAAATATAATTCTGCAAAATGGATATCTTACAGTTTTTGTTCTATGTACATTTTGTGCACTGCTCATTGAACAGTGTTATTGTATTAATATGCAATGCAGCGACAGCAACACTAGCACGGTCTGCTGTATTCACCTAAAAAGTACGATAAAGCACACCCTTTCCATACAGTTGTCACTCTTACTTGACTTCCATGCTCCACGTACTTTCATCACCATTCCGTAGTTCACACAGTTTCCGTAACTAGACCCTTCGGCCCTCAATTTCGTTCCCCTTAAGACATTAACCCAGCTGTCCTCCACACCTTCTCCCCTTCCTTGTTTACCAACCATATCCTATACATTGTTTGAGGGAATTCTACCTCAAATCGTGCCCTCTGTTAAAATCCTAATCTCTCTCTCTCTCTCTCTCATATATAAATAATACACAAGGATTTCAGAACAATAAAGCAATTACAGAAGGTGATCATAGATTACTGATTGTGGAATTAAAACAAGTAAACATCCCTAATTAAAACAAGTAAAAATTCCTAAAATTGTACTGAAGAAGAAACCAAAGATCAGGATTTGAGAATTGGAGGAGGAGGATAAAAGAATGGCATTCTAATATTGTACAAAAAAGGAAGTTGCCTAACATGGAAATATGAAATTGAGAAGAAGAGTGGGACAATTCTGGACAGACATTTGTGGAAGCAGCAACTGATGTATGCGGGAAAACAAAAGCAAACATTTCAGGAGACAAGGTGGTGGACAAACAAAATATAAATAAAAGAAAGGAACAAGGTAAAGAAAGAAATGGAAAAGCAAAAAATGTGTCAGAGGGATGAGAATAAGATAGAAAGGTTACATGTGGAACACAAAAAATTGAAACTACAAGTAAAGATGAGTATCAAGGAAGAAAAGGAGAAATGTTGGGGAGAGTTTACCAACAAAATTGAGCAAGATACTCGAGGAAATCAGAAACTATACAGAGTAATAAAACCGAAATGAATAAATCAAGGAAAAATCAAGGCATTAGAGAGGGAAGATGGATCCATAGTACACGACGGAAAGGGTCTTCAGAAGGTGATGGCAAAGTATTTTGAAAAACTTTATGAAGATGACTGCTCGGAGGAAAAAGGAGATAAGAAAATTGAAATAATAGATGGAGAAAAAGAAGAGATCTGGATAACATGGTTGGAACTTGAAAGGGCAGTGTAAGCCATGACCAATGGTAAAGCAAGTGGAAAAGGCAAATTCAATGCTGATGTGATTAAGGCAGCAGGAAACATTGAACTACAGTGGCAATACAGACCCCGTGATGCCATATGGAAGGATGAAAGGATACCTGAAGATTGGCAACAAGGAAGCAGTGTACCACTGTTCAAAAAAGAAATAGGAAGAAATGTGAAAATTATAGAGGTATAGCCCTATTATCACATGGGCTAAAAATAATGGAGAAAGTCATAGATAAAAGACTGAGGGATATAATAGAAACACAAAGGAAGAACGATATGGCTTTAGACCAAATAGATCAAGAATAGAGTTGATATTTACAGTGTGAATGGTAATGGAAGAACATCTCGAAAAGAGCAAGGAAATCATCTTCGTATTTTTGAATCTGGAAAAAGCTTGAGATACAGGTAAGAGAAAAAATGTATGGGAATGCCTAGTGAAAAGGCATGTACCAAAACCATTAATTAACAAAATTAAAATGTTATATCATGAAAGTGGTGGCTCTGAAACATTTTATACAAAAAAAAGTCCCAAGCAAGGAAGTGCACTGTCGCCATTATTGTTTATTATATTGATGGATGAAATCATAAAACGTGTAAAACAGAGTATCAGTAGTGATGAAGTGAATGCTTTGGTATTTGCAGATGATGTGGTGATTTGGGGAAAGGAAAAAAAGGAAGTACATAGGAGACTGGATATTTGGAATGAAAATCTGAAGGAGTTTGAAATGGAAATTAGTAAAAAGAAAACTGTAGTCATGCACTGTGGAAAAGAGAAAAAGAGAAGCCAAGTGAACATAGATGGAGAACAGTTAGAGAATGTAGTACAGTTTACATATCTGGGTAGCATTATTAATGGAAGTAATGAAATCAACCCTGAAATTAATAACAGACTAAGTAAAGGTACAACATTTTATCATCAAGTCAGAGGGCTTTTATGGGATGACAAAGTACCCAAGAGAACAAAATTAACATTATATAGACAGTATTTCATACCAATTGTAACATACGGACTAGAAACGATGGTAACTAATAAGAGACAAGATAGTAAGATCCAAGCAGTAGAAATGACATTTTTAAGAACATCGGTAAAAAGACAAGAAGAGATAGAATTCAAAATATTAAAATCAGAGAAGAGCTAAATATAGAACCGTTAGTACAGAACATACAGAAAGCAAGAATGATATGGTTCGGACATGTAACAAGAATGGGGAAAGAATGGGTAGCAAGAAGGGAATTGGAAAGAGAAGTTAAGGGAAAGAGACCAGTTGGAAGACCAAGAAGAAGGTGGATGGATCAGATTTGGAAGGACATTAGAGAAGGTGGTTTGGATGTGGCAGAAGTAATGGAGCAGGAAAAGTTGAAAGACAGAAAGGAGTGGAGGTGGTTTGTTAACCACATCCAAGCGACTGGAGTGGGATATTGATGATGATGATGATGAAAGCAAGTACGTACGGTATTTTAAAATAACTACACTACAGTACCACTTACGCATATGCTAATGAAACAGGGTGACTGAAACAACACAAATGTAAATTAAAATAAATACGCGGGCAGATTTTTTTTTTTGGTAGGGGCTTCACGTCGCACCGACACAGATAGGTCTTATGGCGACGATGGGATGGGAAAGGACTAGGAGTTGGAAGGAAACGGCCGTGGCCTTAATTAAGGTACAGCCCCAGCATTTGCCTGGTGTGAAAATGGGAAACCACGGAAAACCATCTTCAGGGCTGCCGATAGTGGGATTCGAACCTACTATCTCCCGGATGCAAGCTCACAGCTGCGCGCCTCTACGCGCACGGCCAACTCGCCCGGTGGACAGATTATTATTATTATTATTATTATTATTATTATTATTATTATTATTATTATTATTATTCTCATCATCATCATTATTATTACACACTAACAGAAATGAAAACAGGCGTTTAATATGGATATATAAAAAGGATTAGACAACAATATAGCAAGCAAGATAATATCTAATAATACAACTACTCTACAAGTAGCAGCCGTAGCCTTAATTAAGGTACAGCCCCAGCATGTGCCTGGTGTGAAAAATGGGAAACCACGGAAAACTATCTTCAGGGATGCCGACCGTGGGGTTCGAACCCACTATCTCCCGAATACTGGATACTGCCCGCACTTAAGCGACTACAGCTATTGAACTCGGTTGTTGGTGATTTTAATCATGTCCGATTAATTTTTCTGGCTTGGGGGCTGGATGTCTTTGTTTGTCCCAACATTCTCCTCCTCATATTTAGACCATCACAGATACTCATAATAGTGATTACATCCCTTCACATAAGGTTGGGATCCAGCCATAAAAAAAGGGGCAAAGCGCACATGTTCGAACCAGTTTGCACCCACAACCCAACAGAGTGGAAAAGGTAGTAGAAGAAGAAATATTCTAAACAGTACTTAGGCATACACTAGTTACTACAGTTTAACTGATACACAGAATTGAAGATGTACTTGATATTTGGACAGATTATTCTCATCTTTCTAATATGTGCAAACAGAATTGAAAACTGCCCTTAATTGCTGAAGTGTCAAAAGTACGTGGAAAAATGTCTAAAACAGTGACGCAACAACTTCTCTTGAAACTATGCTGGAAACGAATTGCAAAAGTAGAAATACGCAAATCAGATGATCTTCTCCATTGCATGCCAACAACAGAATATTTGAACAATGGAATATTTTAATAGAAAGAGCAGCAATAATCAACAGCGATGTCCAGACCATTGACTATCCTGTCAATGAAATACCCTGAATCATATCGAAGTTTTTATTTTCTTTAACAAAATTTATGATGCTATTGTATTGTTTATTTAACGAAACAGGTTTTTTCAGACAGGAACAATGGACCTTAAAAGGCCATATGAAACATTCGTGTCTAGTAGTCCTACCCATACAAATGTAAACGTAGAAACAGTGAAGGTGCAACTCTGTATAATAGACCGAGTTTACACGTATACTATCAACAAACTAAGCATTTGATTAACAATTTTATTCTCTGCAATATTTACATGTTTCGTAAGAAATATAATATCAATGGTAACATTTTAAATAGTAGTATATTCTCATGATGTAAAAATATAAAATACAATGATAACTCCATCACAACCACCATCATCGTCATTCCCCTCATGTATCTCTAGTCGGAGAAATTAGAAGAAAATCCTCAATCGCCATCATATCATCACACACTAATGGCTAAGCCTTGTTGCTGCAACTATTCTCCACTCAATCCTGCTGTTCTTTTCACTTCCTTGTAGTTCTTGCATCCCATCAAGTTTCTCATATACTCTAAATATGTCTTCCTTGGCCTTCCTCTTCCTTTCTTTTCAAGTATTTTCCCTTCAAAGGAGATCACCACCGATCTATATTTAGGGCTGTCTCCCAGCTGGTAGATGTTCTATCAAACAAGTTAAGTGATTTCTTAAATAATTTCAAGGAAATTGGAAATTTATTGAGCATCTCCCTTCGTAAATTATTACAATCCCCAATTCCTCTTCTTATAAACAAATTCTTGCCCCAATTTGTCCAACTGAATTCAAACTTCATCTTCATATTGATGCAAGTGTAATGGACTAGTATAACTTGGAAACAATTCTCTATCCATGGGTGAATAATGGAAATATCAAGCTTGACTACTACTACTACTACTACTACTACTACTACTACTACTACTACTACTACTACTACTACTACTACTACTACTACTTCTTCTTCTTCTTCTTCTTCTTCTTCTTCTTCTTCTTCTTCTTCTTCTTCTTCTTCTTCTTCTTCTTCTTCTTCTTCTTCTTCTTCTTCTTCTTCTTCTTCTTCTTCTTCTTCTTCTTCTTCTTCTTCTTCTTCTTCTTCTTCTTCTTCTTCTTCTTCTTCTTCTTCTTCTTCTTCTTCTTCTTCTTCTTCTTCTTCTTCTTCTTCTTCTTCTTCTTCTTCTTCTTCTTCTTCTTCTTCTTCTTCTTCTTCTTCTTCTTCTTCTTCTTCTTCTTCTTCTTCTTCTTCTTCTTCTTCTTCTTCTTCTTCTTATTATTATTATTATTATTATTATTATTATTATTATTATTATTATTATTTACATAGTTATGTACGGACAATCCTATTATTTGTGAGGTTAAGTCATGAAAAATCTGCCGTATGTATATTAAAAGTAGTTTATTTAAGGTAAGAACACATAATTAATAGTATGTAGCTTATTATTACCTGTAAATATGATGTATAAATCTAGTGCAGTATTGTGCAGCACACTGTAATATCCAGAACAGCATATCTCTGGCACCAGGAAGTTATAGAAAAATCCATTCATTGTAAATAGGTTATTGGACACACTCGAAATTATGAGCAAACAAGTTATGTCACATCCTTCTAGAAGCATGGCCAGGCAACGTATATAAAGAGACAGTCTTGACAGTAGAGTTGAGTTGCTTTAACGAGACTGGTGTGGAAGTCTTGTAAACCGAGTGTTTGAAGTATGTGAACTTTCTTGGGTTGGTAGTTGGTTAACATGCAAGTGCTGTGGTGTTCTTCTTATTCTTCTTAGTAGGCAGCTGTTCAAAATGGTGGTTTATTGATGTGTGTATAATATATGTATAGAGAAAACCTACAACCTGCTTTCCAGTCATTGACTGGGTCAGGGATGGAAAGAATGAAGACTGCATTTTGCGGCAAGGATATCAATTGTGCCAGCTGCCGAAACCTGTCGCACTTCCCTGGGGCAATGATTAATCACTGACAGATGAAATGAAATGATAGTGGAGAGTGTTGCTGGAATGAAGGATGACAGGGAAAACCGGAGTACCCAGAGAAAAACCTGTCCCATCTCCACTCTGTCCAGCACAAATTCCACATGGAGTGACCGGGATTTGAACCACGGAACCCAGCGGTGAAGGGCCTACGTGCTGCTGCCTAAGCCACGCAAGCTCTGTGTATAGTATATGTACACAGTTGGTAAATAAAATAGTGTACACAGCTGACAGCATCGCGCGTGTGCATCTTTGTCTTAACATCAATATTATAATCTTCCTTACCCCAATCAAGCTTACTAGTCTACTAATGTAATTCTACACCCTCCCTCCGCTGACAGATCAGAACATACTGCTTCGTTGAGCAGATCATCTTTTTACTCCCAAGTTTTCCAAGCCCAAAAGTTGCAACATTTTTATAACGTTACTCCTTTGTCGGAAATCACCCAAAATAATTCATGCTGCATTTCATTACATCTTATTTAAATCTTGAATCAAGTAATCCTGGTGAGGGTCCTATTGCAACTTATCTCCCTACCTCAAAATTATGTCGCACCTTATCAGAATTCATGGGTGTTAAAACAGTTGAAACAGTCCTTTGTGAACCATGTGACCTTACCGCAGTAGGGAGGCTTGCGCGTCCCAGTGAAGCAGATAGCCGAGCCGCAGGTGCAACCATATCGGATGGGTATCTGTCGAGAGACCAGACTACCGAATGTTTCATCGAAAGGGGGGTAGCAACCTTTCGGAAGTTACGAGGGTGGCAGTCTAGATGATTGACTGATATGGCCTTGTTATGATACTGAACATGGCTTAGCTGTGTTGATACTGCTGCATGGCTGAAAGCAACAGGAAACTACAGCCGTAACTAACTCCCGAGGACATGCAGCTCTCTCTGTATGAATGATGTACTGATGATGGGTTCCTCCCGGGTAAAATTTCTGGAGGTAAAATAGCCCCCCCCCCCAATTCGGATCTCAGTTAGATAGATACTAACATTTTGCGAATCAGAGCGTGGAATGTTACATGTTTGAAACATTGTGGTAGGTTAGAGAATCTCAAAAAGGGAGATGGATAGACTAATGTCAGATGTAGTTGGTGTAAGTGAAGTATGTTGGCAGGAAGAGCAGGATTTTTGGTCAGGCAACTACAGAATTATCAACACAAAATCAAACAGGGGAAATGCAGCAGTTGGTTTAATAATGAATAAGAAAATCGGGCAGCAGGTAAGCTACTACGACCAGCATAGTGAAAGGATTACTGTTGTCAAGACAGACACCATACCAATACCCACTACAATTATGCAGGTCGATATGCTTACTAGTTCAGCAGATGGTGAAGAAATCGAAAGAATATATGAAGAGATAGAAGATTTAATACAATATGTAAAAGTGACCAGAATGTATTTGTGATGGGAGACTGGAATGCAGTGGTAGGCCAAGTAAGAGAAGGTAATGCAGTAGGAGAATTTGGATTGGGACAAAGGAAGGAAAGAGGAAGTCGGCTGATTGAATTCTGCACCAATCACAATTTAGTCCTTGCTAATACTTGGATCAAACACCACAAACGACGGATGTACACATGGACGAGGTCTGGAGACACTGGAAGGTATCAAATAGACTTCATTATGATCAGGCAGAGATTCACAAACCAGGAGTTGGATTGCAAACCTTACCCGGGAGCAGACGTGGACTGTGATCACAACTTGTTGGTCATGAAATGCCATCTAAAGTTAAAGAAATTGAAGAAAGGAAAGAATGCAAAAAGATGGGATCTAGACAGTTGGAAGAAAGGAGTACGAAGGATTGTTTCAAGTAACATGCTGCACAAGGACTAAATCGAAAGGCTCAAGGAAACGCAGTACAAGAATAATGGGCAGTCATGAGGAATGAGGTCAGTAGGGCTCTCTGAAAGATGTTAGGAAGAATGGAAAGATCAACAAGGAATCAATGGATAACTTAACAGATACTAGACTTGATCGATGAACGATGGAAATACAAGAATGCAAAACATGAAGAGGGCAGATAAGAATACAGGCAATCAAATTATGAAGTGGATAGGAAATGCAGGGCAGCTAAGAATGGCTGAAGAAGAAATACAAGGATGCTGAAAGGTGTATGGTCCTAGGAAAAGTAGATGATGCATGCAGGAAAGTCAAACAAATCTTGGCAGAAAGGAAAACTAGGTGTATGAATAGTTAGCGCTCAGATGGACAACCACTTCTAGGGAAAGAAGACAAGGCAGAAAGATGGCAGGAACATACCCAACAGTTGTATCAAGGTAAGGATATAGATAATATGGTTCTGGAACAAGAAGAGGCTGTTGATGCTGATGAAATGGGTGACCCAGGTCAAATTCAACAGAACTTTGAGAGATCTAAATAGGAACAAAGCACCTGGAATTGACGACATTCCCTCTGAATTACAGACTGCCTTAGGAGAAACCAGCCTGGCGAGGTTATTCCATTTAGTGTGCAAGATGTATGAGACAGGAGAATTTCCATCTGATTTTCGACAGAATGTTGTTATACCTATTCCCTAGAAAGGCAGTGCTGACAAGTGTAAAAACTACCTCACCATTAGTTTAGCACCTCACGCCTTCAAAAATTCTAAGACGTATTATTTACAGAAGAATGGAAAGACAAGATGAAACAGAGTTGAGAGAAGATAAATTTGGCTTCTGGAGAAATGTAGGAACACATGAAGCAATCGTGACTTTACATGTGATTTTAGAGGATCGAATTAAGAAGCGCAAGCCCACATACATGGCGTTCGTAGATCTAGGAAAGGCATTTGATAATGTTGATTGGACCAAGCTATTTGGGATTCTGAGGGTAATCAGGATCAGGTACAGAGAAAGAAGAATTATCTACAATCTGTATAAAAATCAGTCTGCAGTGATACGAATAGAGGGCTATGAAAAGAAGCAGTAATGCAGAAAGGGGTGAGACAAGACTGCAGTTTGTTTCCCCTCCTTTTTCATGTTTATATAGAACAGGCAGCAAAGGAAATCAAAGAAGAATTTGGAAAGGGAATCACAATCCAAGGAGAGGAAATCAAAACCCTGAGATTTGCTGAAGATTTTATTATTTTATCTGAGACTGCAGAAGATCTGGGGAAGTTGCTGAATGGTGTGGACGGAGACTTGGGTGAAGAGTACAAGATGAAAATAAATAAGTCAAAAACAAGAGTAACGGAGTGCAGTCTTATGGAGTCAGGTGATTCAGGAAATATTAGATTAGGAAATGAAGCCTTAAAGGAAGTGGATGAATATGGTTACTTGGGTAGTAAAATAACTAACGATGGCAGAAGTAAGGACATAAAATGCTGGCTAGCACAAACAAGGAAGGCTTTTATCAAGAAAAGAAATTTGCTCACTTCGAACATTGATATAGGAATAAGAAAAATGTTTTTGAAGACTTTTGTTTGGAGCATGGCATTGTATGAAAGTGAAACATGGAAGATAACTCGCTCAGAATGAAAGAGAAAAGAAGCTTTAGAAATGTGGTGTTACAGGAGAATGCAGAAGGTGAGATGGATAGATCGATAAGACACATCTTAAGACACTCAGGACTCGTGCAGTTGGTTTTTGAGGAAAGTGTAGGAGGGAAGAACACTAGGAGTAGACCATGGTATGAATATCACAAGCACATTAGAGCAGATGTAGGATGTAGCAGTTATGTAGAAATGAATAGGTTAGCACAGGATAGGGTGGCATGGAGGGTTGTATCAAACCAGTCTGTGGACTGATGACTCAAACAACAGGTGTTGAAACAGTTGAGTGGTTGTGCAGTATGATGATCTTTTGTTTAGATTAACAATCTCTCAACATACTATTGTAGGCATATTGCCATAAGACGTATTGTAAAAGTGGATAGAAGTGTGGTCATTTGATACGTTATGAGAAAATTAATGAAACCTAAATATTCCATATACGAAAATGAGATACCCATTTATGAAAAAATTTAGTAACGAGAAGTGTGTACCCCCTTTACTTTCACAAGGTTAGAAACAGAATTATCTAATAATAATGCATGTACGTACAACCTTCAACTCATTCCTACTGAAATGCAAATACATGAAAACTCTGAACACTTGTTTTTTTATTTATTTTTTATTTAAGATGTATCTGTTGTAAACTCTGCACTAAGTTTGAGGGAAATTGATAAAACAGATGTTGCTAATTTGAAAATATGTCAAGAGTTCCTCTATATTTGATGAAATTAGGATGTGTAGGAACACATTTGGGGGAGGGTTTGCTTATGTAACCGAGTTCCACGTAAGAGTTAATAATAATGGTGTGTGGCCGCCGAAGAGGCCTGGTGCAGGTCTTTCGAGTTGACGCCGTATCCTGCGCATCTGATCGAAAAGTTAGGAAGGTATTATTGTTTTGACAGCATTACTTACCCCCTCGGAGATTATTTAGTGTTGTGTGTTTTGATGTTCTTGAATATTAGTTATTACTGTCTGTCTGTACCCCCCGCCCCCTCAGGGGAGCCGGTTAACCCCTACAGGGCGCGTCCCCAGGTGGTGAATACGGGGACCCTACAATTCAGAATGACTGGTTGAAATACCCAAGACAATCTGCAGACCAACAGGCAGCCCAGTTCCTGGGGGCTTTAAAATTCAGGGACACCCTCTCTCCAGGGGTCACAAATATGGATGGCCCAAACCCAGGGTATGGGTGGCGGAGAAGGTGGACTTCAGTACAGCATCAATGGCGGAAGAGGAAAACTGGTGGCATCTGTACTCCAGAGGAGCGGCTACAGAAGGCGTCTGTACTCCACTGGAGCGGCCTAGAATAACAACTAGCAGCAAGCATAAAATGCCTTTGGGAGTGGCGACCCCATCGTAATAATAGCCTATACAGTAGTGTCTCGCTCATCCGACCTTCGCTTATCCGACATTCCGTGTTATCCGACACTGTTAGACTTAATTTCAACTTTTGGTGGAGACTAAATTCAGGCACACCCGCTGTGGAGGGTGCGGCCATGGGACAAGCACTGGCCTGAACGCTGGCGGTAGGAGTGGTTTTTTTCTTAAGGACAGGTGCAGCGAGTCTTCAGTCATTGTAGTATTGGTTGGGTGCGGATGTTATAGTTTTCATATCCTCTGTGAGTATGGCGAGTAAATGGAAGAAAGTGATTGTTTCTATGGAACACAAATTGAGTGCATTAAAGAGACTGGACAAAGGGGAAATTCTTCCAAATGTGGCTTCAGATTATGGTGTTGGACGTGTTACAGTGGGAGACTGGAAAAAACAGAGGGAAGAAATTGAAAAGTTGTGCTCTACCAGAGCACAGAAAAACAATGAAAAATGTCAGTACGAAAAAGTAAGTGAAGCACTATTTCTTTGGTATCTGAACACCGGGAAAAGGGCCTGCCAATATCTGGCACCATTCTGCAGGAACAGGCTGTGTATTTCCAGAAGTAGTTTAATGAAGGGGACCCTAATTTTCCTAACAGTGCTGGGTGGCGTGATCAGTGGCAAAAACGGTACGGTATTAGGTAGCTTAATATCTGTGGAGAAAAGTTTCTTTTCGTAAGACATCTGGAATGTTTTCGTTTAATACTGCATGTACTGTACAATTGAATTGGTAATTCATTAAGTAGAGCACCGTAAAACATGTCATTATTTTAGCCTTCCTCTTTGTTTCAGTTCATTTTCAAAGTTATTCTGTATTATCCGACATTTTCGGTGATCCGACGTACTCCAGGTCCCGTTTACGTCGGATAATCGAGACTCTACTGTACATGATATGGTGCTAGTAAGTCAGCATCGGAAAAGGTTAGGGCGTCCCCTGCAGGCGACGTGCAGTTCTCAGGGTACCAGGGGAACCGTGAGAAATGGGTGACCAGTAACTAACATTACGATAGGAATAGTAAATCTTATCACCCTACAGGAAAGGCAGAGGGAAGGTGGAAATGATGGGGCTGGGTTAAATAAAATGGAAAGGATACACATTATACTGGAGTGGTGGCCAAGAGGAAATAAACGGAGTGGGACTTATCATCTTGAAGCAATTGGAGGAGTATGTTGAAATGGCAGAACGTGACAGAATAATGAAGATTAGACTTAAGATGAAGAATGAAGTGATGGACTTCATACAAGTGTATGCACCACAGACAGGAAACAGGGAAGAAGTTATTGAAGGATTCTTGGAGAAAGTAGAAAGAGACATTTCAGATGTGGAAGTGTTTTCTTGGGAGACCTGAATGCACAGGTGAGAAATGAGAGACGAAGAAAGGAAGAAGTCATTGGACCGTAAGGACATGGGAAAAGAATCGTGAAGGAGAGGAACTAGTGGACTACCGTGAAAGGAATGGACTGATAGTGGGGAATACATGGTTACGAAAGAAAAACAGCAGGAAAAGTATGAGATATAGGTGGGGTGACAGAAGCACAAAATCAGTAGTTCACTACTTTTTGGTGGAAAGGACAAATAGCATGAAGTTGATGGATGTGACAGCTTTACCAGGAGAAGCATTTGATGGGGACCATAGAGTTGTGGTGCCAAAATTAGTTGGGAAAACGGAAAAACTAAAAGAGCTAAGAGAAAGTAAAGTAAGAGTATGGAAATTGCAAGACAAAAATGTACAGAAAGATTTTAAGGAGAGATTGAAGTAACAAATACCAGTTACTGAAGTGGAAAATGTAGAAGTGGAGTGGGCCAATTTTAAAAAGGCATTTGTTAGTGCAGCAGAGAGTGCTCGTGGCAGGACATCTGCAAGAATGAAAGAAAAAGACACCCCGTGTTGGAATGATAATAATAATGTTATTTGTTTTACGTCCCACTAACTACCCTTTTACGGTTTTTGGAGACGCCGAGGTGCCGGAATTTAGTCCTGCAGGAGTTCTTTTACGTGCCAGTAAATCTACCAACACGAGGCTGACGTATTTGAGCACCTTCAAATACCACCGGACTGAGCCAGGATCGAACCTGCCAAGTTGGGGTCAGAAGGCCAGCGCCTTAACCGTCTGAGCCACTCAGCCCGGCATGTTGAAATGAGAGTGTGAGGAAAGTGGTGAAAGAAAAGGAGACAGATTGGCAAGAATGGAACCGGGATCAAACAGAAGAAAGCAAAAGTGAGTATCTCAACAGCAAATGGAGATTTAAGAAGATGGTAGGAAAAGAAAAGAAGAAGAGTTGGGAAGAATTTACACAAAAAATGGAAGTGGATGTAAGTGGCAGTAAAAGGATGCTGTATGGACTTATAAGAAGTAAGAGGACAGACAGAGTTATCAATAAGCTAGTGAAAAAGGAAGATGGGGAATTGTTAACACACCCAGAAGAGATGAAGAGAAGATTGGAGTATTTTGATAAACTATTGAATGTGAACAACTGTACAGGGGAGACAGAGGTAATACAGTGTGAGGACTCGACAAAAGAGGATGATATAACGATGCTAGAGGTGGAGTTAGCGGTACAAAAGATGAAGATGGGAAAATCAACACCTCTTGGTATAAGTGGTTGTAATGACTACTAAAGTGTATGTCGAAACACAAATATGTACCAGAAGACTGGATAAAAGGGATGATAATAACAACAGTGTTTAAGAAAGGGGACAAGAAAGTGTGTGGTAACTATGCAGGAATCACCCTTATATTGCAGGTAGTTAAAATACTGGAAGGGATATTAGAAAGAGGAATGAGAAGAAAGATTGAAGGAGAGTTACAAGAGGAACAGTATGGCTTCAGGAGTGGAAGATCTACAGTGGACCAAATCTTCATCATGAGACAGCTGATGCACAAGAACTGCGAATATGGAAAAGATCTGGTCATGACTTTCATAGATATAGAAAAGGCATATGGTAGTGTCCCCAGAGAGAAGGTTTGGGAAACCATGGTTAAAAAGAGACTCGGAAGAGAAACGTCAGAAATGGTGCAAGCAATGTATAACAACTGTGTTAGCAGGGTACTGACCCCAGTTGCAAAGACAGAATGGTTTAGGAACAAGACTGGACTAAGACAGGGGAGTGTGCTGTCACTTCTTTTGTTTATTATGGTCATGGACAAAATTGTGAAGGAAACAAAGGAAGCCTATGGAGATAAAGAGAAGTTACTGCTATTTGCAGACGATGGTGATCTGGGGAAAGAACAGCAACAAAATGCAACAACTAGATTTACTGAACGAAAAAATTGAGAAGTATGGCATGAAAATCAGTACAGAGAAAAGCAAGACTATGGCAATGTCGAGAGGGGAAAGGCAAGGAAAGGGCACTGTGAAAATTGGAAGTCAGAGCCTGGAAATTGTGGACAGCTTTAAATACCTGGGAAGTAAATTAATGCAAAATGCTAGGGCGAAAATGGAGATTAGCAGGAGTGTACAGCAGGACAATGCATTCTACCAAAGTGTAAGAAAACTTGTTTGGAGGAAAGAAGTAGCAAGGAAAAATAGAGAGATAATGTAAAAAATGTACTATGTACTCATACGGACTTATTGCAGCCGAGACTTGGACTTACACTAGCAGGGAAGATAGTGGAACTCAAGCCCATGAGATGAAATTCCTAAGAAGTATGATAGGAAAGACAAGCAAACAGAGTGAGAAATGAAGATGTCAGGAAGAAAGTTACCATAGGAAAGCTAAATGAGAGAATTGAAAAGAATAAACTAAGGTGGTTTGGACATGTAAAGAGGATGGAGGAGAATAGAATTCCAAGACAGATGCTGGAGGCAAAGTGCAAGGGCAAGAGAGAGCAAGAGGAAGACCTAGAACAAGGCGGATAGAATCGGTGAAGACCAGCATAAGAAGACGAAATTTAGGCCGGGACAAGATCGTGGAAGAAGAGTGGTGGAAAGAAAGAGGAAGATATAAAAGTACCATAAATACCCCTATCCTGCAGGAGCTGGATAAGAGGGTAATGAAGATAATGATGATGTCTGTGCCGCTTATTTCTCTCTCAAGAATATACTGAATATGTGAATTTCAATTTATGAAAATCTGGTATATTCTTTTTGCTGCCTGTGTGGATTTAAACAACTAGTTAGGGAATAAATTTGTTGTGCATAAATTGGAGCCTAACTACGTAAGTATATTATTTTAAAAGAAAGTACCACCATTCACTGGAACCCACCCTCAAAAACTGCCAGAAGAGAAAAAGAGTTTCAGTGTTTATACGTGGAGATGTGGGGTTCTAAAAGAAATGCATTGTCTAATGTTCAGTGTCTACTGAAATATATTATATTGCTCTTATTTAGTAGGCCAATTGGCATTTCCTTCAGTACCATTATCAAGTTGAAGATTAAATATTGCTGATTAATGAAATAAATCAAGAATTACTTTGCAGGCTTACCCCAAAGCAGTGGTGCCAACCTGTAATCATTTTCATTTCCTGTTTCCAGCTTACCGGGTCGGGGTGTGAATCAAAGACCTCCATCGCTACATGTCTCTCCACCACTCTTCTCTCTTTTTTTTTAAAGTACATCTGGTTTTCCTCCCCTCTTCTCTATGTACTCCCACACTGAATGTGTCCATCTCTCTCAGGGTCTTCCTCGTGGTCTCTTTCCTGTTAACTTCTCTGAAAAAGGCTTTTTTTTTTTTTTTTCCCACCATATGTCCATACATCTTTGGCTTTGCTGTTTCTACCCTGTCTTGAACTTTCATGATTCCCGTCGTTTTCCTTATCTCTTCATTTCTAATTCTATCCTTTCTGGTCTTTCCCACGATGCCTCTAAGGAATTTCATCTCCGCTACCTGTATTCTACTCTCCTCTCGTTTGGTAGTAGTCCACGATCCAGCTGCATTGGTTAGTATGGGTTCATAATAGGTTGAATATAATACTTTCTTACATTTCTTCAGGACATCTTGGTACCCACTACACTCTGGTAGAAACTGTTTGCTTGTTGTATTCTTTTCCCACTTTCCTCATTTATCTTTCCATCTTCTGTGATCACACTTCCCAAGTACTCAAAACTTTTAACCAGTTCCAGAATTTTACCATTCAATTTTATCTTTCCTCTTCCTTCCTTCCTTCCTTCCTTCCTTCCTTCCTTCCTTCCTTCCTTCCTTCCTTCACCTCGTCATCACTATTGTTTTACTTTTCTCTGTGCTTATTTTCATCCCAAATTTTTCTATCTCTTGATTCCATACATCTACTTGTTTTCGCATTTCCTTTTCATCCTTACCCTATATCACTATATCATCTGCAAACAACATGGCTTTTGTCACCTGTCTTCCCTGTCAGCCACTCATTGTGGTACCATCCTCCTGAATTATAGTAGTCATTTATGGTATGGCAAAAACAAAATTAAACACAAACATACATGTACTGTGTACAGCAATTCCTCATATATGAGGGCAGCTGTGTTGATACTTTAAATATAATTATTTAACAAAAATATATTTTTTGAATCAAACACAGAGCTATTCCTGCTTATGAAAGAATCTAAAATCCGCAAGTATCTGATAGGCGTACAAACTTTTAAATGAGAAATGATCTCTCAAATGTCCGAGTTGCCAGAAAATTAATAAAGTGTTTCCTTGTTTGACTGCATTATGGTTGACTGTCTATTTCACAATTGCTATTCTCACCACTCTAATGCAGGAGTCTCCAAATTATTGGATCATGAGGGCCACATATCGAGCCTTTTAAGTTCCAGTGGGAGACACATCACGTTATTTCATCACAAACAACTGACTATATAGAAATTAATAAACAGTATGATACATTGTTTTCAGTGAACACTTTGAAACTCAAATACATTTTAGTGAGAGGACTGAAACTTGCTTTTTGAATCCAGAATTTTCTCAAACTGTGTCCCTAATTTAGTGTGTTGAATAAATAGAGTATATTTTAAATGTTGGTCACTCAAGTTATCACTGTATTTTAATGCTGAGAACTTCAACAAAGAAAAGGTCTGCTCGAACCTCTAAGTAGTCCAGAAACTGATAAGAAACTGGAGGGACAGCAATACTTCTAGTGGTCCCTCCTAGAGTTACACAAGGCATAAGAAATGTGGACTGCATTTCAAAGCAAATATATTCCCTTGTTTTCCTCATCAAGTTTAGTTTTCTCGTTATTCAAATTGATAAATTCCTTGCAAGCTGGGGGCTTGTTAAATTTCCTTCATGGGCTGGATATAGCCCACAAGCCATATTTTGGGGGCTCCTACTCTAATACAATAGTAACACTGTTGACATTTTTCTTGAATGGTCTATTTCACAATTCAGGCAGATAATTTTTTCACTTTGGCTGTGTTCATATTTCATGCATTTACTTAAAATGAAAACATTCACAGTGAACTAATAACACATGTATGCACACAACGAGTAGGCTACTGTGACAGGTATCTTTTAATGTATCGCGACAAAAGCATGGTAACTAGAGGCAACTGTTAAAAAATATATTACCTTGTTCACTGTTGAGCTGCAAGTATTCATTTTTGCTTCAGGTAGTTTTATAAGATGAATCAATTACATAGCAATAATCAGAACACAAGCGCAGGGAGTCATATGGCAATTTTACTAGGGATATACTGAAACACTACCAACAGATCTCATGAGTAGTACACGGTATGCATTTGTTGATCATCATTTTTCCTCCATGTTTTTAATGGAAGTTGCCCAGTTAATTGATGAATTTGAAGTTTTAATACATTGCAACGACAACAAAGGAAACAAGAGAATTGTCATGCCAGATTAGTGTTCTAAATGTTCCAAAATCAAGGTCAATCGTATTCATAGCATCAATTTCCTAAGCAGGAGCCCTTCCGTAAAAAGTAGTTGCACGCGCTTTGTAGGCAGAACCTAAGAAACTAAAGTTGCTGTCGTCAATGTCCCACTCCAGACGCCCGGGTATGGTTTACAAGTCTCCTCATAAAATCAAGGTCTGCTCGAAGAAGTTTGCAGTTGCAGATTTTTTTCCTTATTGAAGCGGATAAACTAATTTGTTCTAATTAAGAGGCCATTTTATAACAAGTTAGTGACATTCAGTACAGATAATATGACCTATTTCAGTAATTTTAGGTGAAAGACAAAGATGTAAGGAGAACACTGTACCTTCAATATTTTCATGGAGTGGCACCAGTACCTTGGAAATAACTCCGATAGCAAGTTTTACAAGTACGGAAGCAGCCATAATGCCATGTGCGGGGGTTTACCCTGAATCACACAGTGACCTATAAATTGACACTGAAGCAGTATCCATTTCAGATTTACTGAACGCTAAATAATTCATCAATTCCAAATTTGAAATATTTATATTTGTCTTATGACCTGAAACAAGGCCTTGATATCATGCAATGAAGGACAGTTTCATTCAGTCGTACTGCACGTAGCCACTGGTGCTGCAGTCGCACCAATATCGTGCTTTATGTATGCCTCAAACCTAAAATATACGAATCACACCTAATTTTACACATAGTTCATCCCAGATTTTAATGTTAATTGTGTGTTTGTACATTTGTTTAGTTATTAGATGTATTACACTGAGGCTGATGATGGCCAGCCAAGGCCAAAACTAGTCCCTAGTTTAGTAATGTAATTTAATAATATTGCATATCATAGTATTGACAAAGGTGGACCATTACAACATTAATTTAATAATAATTATTGTGATCAAAATAGGGATGTATAGAACTAGCACCGATAGAGCGCAGTGCTGTTGTACTGGGTAAGCGCAAGGCGCTCTTCTTTTGTCTCGTGTACTCATGCCGCTAATATCCATGAATTTAAGTTGTTTAAATTGTTATTTTCGTGACTATGCCGAGCTACTGCAGTGTTCCTCTTTGTAAAAATCAGGGAAGCTCATTTTCGTTTCATCAGTTTCCACAAAATAAATGAGGAAGAAATGGTTACATGCTATTAGAAGGAAAAATTTTGGTGAGAAGAATCTGACCGAAAATATTAAAGTATGTTTCCATCATTTTCAACCCAGAGACTTCATAAAAACTTTGTTGGGTAAGTGTGACTTACAAAGGGAAATAATTTTTATTTTCTACCTATGAAGTGATTAGGCATTTCGATAACAACCACAGAATTTGTGTGTTTATATTTAAAGGTGAGAGAGCAAGATCAAAACCGGGTGCTGTTCTATCACTTTTTCCGTGGACCACGAACACAACAAAAAGAAGAGGCCATAGACCAGAAAACTGCCGGATTACCACGATAAGCCTACAATATCGGAATCTGCAGAAATCATCTCTATTGAAGTATGGGAAGAAATTGTGAATATACCCAAAGAAGTGAATGTAACATCTGTGACTCCCATTTTCAAAGACATCAGTACTCAAATACTACAGGTAATTTGGTTGTTAAGCAAATAATGACTAATCCTGATGCCGTATTGCTTTATACAGGGTTTGTAGACGTCCAACATTTTAATTTGGTGATTGCTGTTTTGGGAGAAAACAGATGCAATTTACAGATATTCCCTCTTGAACCCAGACTGTGTTTCTTCTTGACAGTTATGAAGCTAAGGACCAACAAATCTGACCAGGAAATAGGCCTTAACTTTGGAATCCATAAATCTACTGTTGGGAGAATATTTAATGTTTGGATTAATTTCATGTACTGCCAATTTAAAGAGTTGAACATATGGCCTGATAGAGAAACTGTCCTTGCAAACAGCCCCCTTGCTTTCAGACAGAAATATCCCTCAACTACAGTAATAACTGATGCAACTGAGATTATAATAGCAAAACATAAGAACCCTACAGCACAGCAAGCTACATTTTCTACATACAAAAATGCAAACACAACAAAGGTATTAATGGGTATAAATCCATCTGGTTTCATAAGTTTCATATCTGATGCATATGGTGGGGCAATATCAGATAGGCAGTTATCAGATCAGGAATGTTGGATCTCTTGGAAGAAGGAGATTCAGTTATGGCAGATAGGGGGTTCAATATTCAGGATCTGGTATGCAGTAAAAGGTGTAACATTAAATATCCCACCATTTCTGAAAGGCAAAAGGCAGTTTACTCCATCAGAAAACGTTGAAACAAGGAGGATAGCCTCTAAAAGAATACACATAGAACAGGCTATAGGACTTGCTAAAACATACAAAATACTGCAAATACTGCAGTCCAAAATGCATGTCAGTACAATTTGTCTTTCAGGCAGGATAATATTTGTATGTTTTATGTTATGCAATTTCAGGAAAACCATTATGTCAGGTTAGGATGACTGGAACAAAATATTCATGGAACCCATGGTAAAAGTTGTCTAATTTTGTCACCATTTCATGAATGAAAATGGCACCTCTATTTCCAACACTAGCATATCAACACCAGTGTACACAACAAAGCTACAATAATGTCTGCCTGTAACAAACCGCTGCCCTTGCACTTGGAAGTAATGGTTGTGATTTTTCTTGAGTATGGAGTTTGGGCTGGGAAGACTTGGGAGAAAGGAGACGAGCTGCTCGATTAAATGGTATGTTCTGAGCTGTCAGAGGAGAGATGGCGTGGGAGGACATCAGTAGACGAATAAGTTTGAGCAGTGTCTTTAAAAGTAGGAAAGATCACAATATGAAGATAAAGTTGGAATTCAAGAGGACAAATTGGGGCAAATATTCGTTTATAGGAAGGGGAATTAGGGATTGGAATAACTTATCAAGGGAAGTGTTCAATAATTTTCCAATTTCTTTGCGATCATTTAAGAAAAGGCTAGGAAAACAACAGATAGGGAATCTGCCACCTGGGCACACTTGTATTACAGACCTGCAGATCAGTAGTGATTGAAGATTGAAGCATTGCTCATACCTCAGTCACTTTCATATTGCCCAAAAAAATTGCTATATCCACCACTGCTCTCTGCCAAGTATGGAACACATTTGATTAAAATAGCTTTATTACTTCGCAACCCTTTAAGTTCCAAGACTCCATCCTATCCAATTAATCCATCACAAGATACTGCCAAATAATGTCTGGTAGGAGTTGCATGATAAATATTACAGCATTCGAAAATCATATACTCCGGATAAGAATTAAGATTTCTTTAAGCAGAAAATTCACGAGTTTAAGCAAAAATGCTCATTGCTTTTTGACGTAGCAGCTTGCAAATGCTCCAGGGCCATTTATGATTCCAGAAACGTCCTTCCTTGGAAACACAGATAAAGACACAGAATTCGATACTGCTGAAATTGTCAGGTTTCCTGCAGCCAGTTCGAAACAATGGCCTGGTACTAAGAGTCATTATTCAACTTAGGTTTTCCCAAACAGTTTCAGGTGTGTTTTTTCTTTTTTTTTTCTTTTCTAGTTGTTTTACGTCGCACCGACACAGATAGGTCTTACGGCGACGATGGGACAGGAAAGGGCTAGGAGTGGGAAGGAAGCAGCCGTGGCCTTTATTAAGGTACAGCCCCAGCATTTGCCTGGTGTGAAAATGGGAAACCACGGAAAACCATTTTCAGGGCTGCCGACAGTGGGGTTCGAACCTACTATCTCCCGAATACTGGCCGCACTTAAGCGACTGAAGCTATTGAGCTCGGTTCAGGTGTGTTAGAGCAGAACTTAAGTTGTAACCATTTCATTACAATTAAATACACACTTCAAAAAAAATTAGGGGAACATGTTTTGTAACATCTGCTATGTGAACGTTAATTTGGTAGATAGGGTTCCGATGGTCGTACAGCATACCCGAGACCTTAGCTACTCAGAGTATGTCAAATCGAAGTTACACTCCATCTGTAGGCATAGCCATGCATTAAACTGTCAGGTGACCCCTCAAAACAAAGTGAATAGTGGTGCGTCTGTGTGTCGTCGTGAGGTACACAGACTACTGCGGTCATTTGAGCACGTTGTACGTCAACCAGCACATCCCACGAGACATCTTAATGAGGTTCAAGTCACAAGGGCCGTCACTTTGATCCAGGAAGGATGGACTTTCTGCCGTGTTGCTGTGGATCTCAATGTCTCTCCGTCACTTATTCACCGCTTGTGGAATCGCTACAATGACACAGCCCAGTTCACAAGGAGGGTTGGAGAAGGTCGTGAACACATGACAACCCCACAAGATGACCGATATTTAACCATCTCTACATTGCGGCATCGTTCAGCAACTGCCAGACAACTGCAACAAGACCTCAGGAGGGTCACTGGAGTCACGGTGTCTGACCAGACAGTAAGGAACAGGTTAAGAGTTCTTACGAACCAGACGTCCTCGTCGAGGGCCCCGTTTCATGCAGCAAAATCACGCAGCTCGCCTTCTGTTTGCCCGTACCCACGTCAACTGGCAACTTTGCCAACAGAGGTCTATGGTGTTCACAGACTAGTCCAGATTTCTCATGACACAGCTTGATGGACGTCAACGTGTATGGAGACGTTGTTGTGACGAGTACATGCCACATGTTGTCGAGGAAGGTGACTGATTCGAGCATGGTTCTGTGATGGTGTGGGGTGGCATCAGTATTGATGGCCGTACGGATCTTGTCGTCATCCATGGTAATCTTATCGCTGCGGGGTACATCGAGCAGATACTGCTACAGCTTGTGTTGGTTGCTACATACGGTGTTGGCCCTGAATTCGTACTCGTGCAAGACAATGCCAGGGCTCATGTAGCATGCACCACCAGAGCTGCCTTGCGAGAACTGGACATTCACAAGATGGAATGGCCAGCAGTGAGTTCGGACCTTAATCCCATCGAGCATGAAGTGTTCGTGGGTGTCCTGTTCCACCACAGACTCTCCAAGACCTCGAACAGGATCTCATTGAAGAATGGAATATGATACCGCAACGTGACCTCCGTCGAATTACACGTAGGTACCAAGCTGTGAAAAAGGCTCGTGGAGGACATACACCATACTGAAGCTCCCCAACTGTGATAAAAATCCACCCTGGAGGAATGTTATCCCTTTGTTTTTGTCCCTATTTCGACATTTCAGATTGTGTTCTGAAAATTAACGCGAATCCATCGATGCTTTTTTGTATACTTCAGCGATAAAGAATAAAAGTTGGTAATATACCTGGATGTGAGGTATTGTTTAGTGGAGTATGGCATACGTTCAAAAACATTTGCCGGTAATTTTTTGAACTCTGTACATTACAAACTCTGAGCATAATATTAAACTTATTTAAATAAATGAATATCGATGTCAAGTAGACAAATTATTTTTCATAAAATTGGTTAAGAAGTAGGAAGGATTTTCTTTCAACATCTATATGAAATTTACATACCCTCTGCATTTCAAGCAAGTATCTCCATGGGTCAAAAGCTTTGTAGATTATTCCTTGTTTAACAGTTATACTGTGAGGAGATTCCAGAATAGTCTTTGGATTGACCAATTTCTCTAAAAGCATTAGCCAAGCATCCAGAAACTCTCCAGTCCCTTCAGGCAAATTTGGGTTTTCAATTCCATCTTCTTGTCTAAACTTGTATCCTCCTGTAATGGCCCACTGGTATGCACTAAAAAGAATAATAAAAAAAGAAAGAAAATTTAAATTATTGCCCAATATCTTTCTGCACCATTCATAACAACAAAGTACCTCAAACCTTACAAAAGTAAATTTTCCATTCTTTTGAACATCAATTCTCTTTAGTACAAAATAAATATTTAAAAACTATAAAAAATTATATCCATTCACTAGAGAACCAATACTGGGCATCTTATATACTTAACACACAAAACAGTAGATTATAATTACTGACTTATAGTAAGAAGTATTTAAGTAAAAAAGAATAATGCACAAAATGGCGCCCACTAATGACGACGTAGTGTTTTATCCTCCGAGTAAATTAATCGTAAAATGTGATGAAAAGTGTGGAAAATATTGAAGATTATTGAAAAGTGGAATGTTGTGTGATTCATGTGATCGATGGTGGCATTATAAGTCAAGGAGGAACCAAGCAGTATGGCATGTATAAAGCTCATCGTAATTGTAAAAAGTTATATAAAAGAAAAATTATCCATGCCAAAACTTTAGCTTGTGAAAAATATATTGACAATGCACCCAACAAATGCAAGGCAGCATGGGATGTTTAAAACAAGAAAACATCCCTACTCGCACCCAAGACACATTTCTCGATGCTGAAGAACTGAAAAATTATTTCTTAAACTCTGAAAAGGAAACCAGAGGTCAAATTAAGGCAACAGGTATAGCTACGAGTGTTCACAATCAACCCTCCTGCAGAAACACTTTCCATTGGGTTGAAATCACATCTGAGGAAGTAATTAAAGTTAGCTTAAAATTATCAAACTCTTAAGAGTATGAATTGTTATTGGTTATTAATTACATCATCAAAAGAATAATGCATTTGATTTCTGAACCTCTAGCTTTTATTTTTAATACAAGTTTAGAGTATGGAGTTCTTCCTGATTTGTTTAAAATTTCTTATGTTATTCCAGTTTTTGAAAGTGGGAACAAACAATTTCTTCAGAACTATCATGCAGTCATAGTTGTCCCAATAATTTCTAAAATTTTGAATCACTTTTGTACAATGAACTTGGGAACTAATTTGAAACTTATAATCTCCTATCTGACAGTCAGATATTAACAGCTTTGGAAAACAAGCAGGCCATCTCTTTGATGTTATGTGATCTAAGTAAAGCTTTTGACTGTATTAATCATGAAATTTTACTTGCAAAGCTTGACATGTATGGTGTCGAGTATCCCTCATTGAACATAATTAAGTCACACTTAAATAACAGATATAATTTTGTCTCAAAAATAGGTATTCCACTTTGAAGAAAGTTACAACTGGTGTGCCACAGGGCTCTGTCCTCGGTCCATTTTTATTCATTCTGGCAATCAATTATTTACTGCAAAATGTCACAGCTCATGCTCTTATATCCTATGTGGACGATACAATGAGTACAAATAACCAGACCATCTCAGGTTTGCATCAGATGTCGCAGGAAGCTCTTGCAACATCAGTGCATTGGTTTTCATCCAATAGGCTGTCGAGCAATCAGGATGAAACTCATTTCTCACACTAGGATTATCCAAAGATATCGAAAGTCAGTCGGTCAAATTTGGGGTTTTCATATTGATGCCAAACTGAACTGGGAAACACACACTGATCATGTTTGTAAAAAAATATATCATGAGTGGCCTATTTGATCTGGAAATTGAGTGATTTAGTTAGCAGTGACTACCTAAGGATGGCATATTCTGGTCTCTTCCAGTCACACATTACTTATGGACTGTTATCATGGGGGGGGGGGGGCATTCTTCTTATGTATATAATATTCTTCTAATACAGAAAAAGGTTGTGCGAACAATGTGTAGAGGTGGTGTAATTGACCACTGTCAACCTCTCTTCATTAAGCTTGAAATACTGACAATTATAAATTTGTATATTTATATATCATTGACATATGTTAAAAACAACATAAATGAATTCCGTACTAGGGAAAACATTCATCATGATACTCGGGGTAAAGCAGACATTGGCATCCCAATTCACAGGCTGTCAAAAACTGTTCACTCACATAAAATTAGTTGTTTAACATAATGTAATAAATTACCACATTCTGCACGGACCATTTCTTTAAGTAATTTTAAAAGAAAATTGTACGATTGGTTAATAGAAAATCCATTTTATAATACCTCTGAATTCTTAGAAATGCATAATATTGGTATTAAGTTTTGTTGTTGTTGTTTGTTAATTGCTTTACGTCGCACCGACACAGATAGGTCTTATGGCGACGATGAGGCAGGAAGGGGCTAGGAGAGTGAAGGAAGCGGCCGTGGCCTTAATTAAGGTACAGCCCCAGCATTTGCCTGGTATTAAGTTTTAATAATAGGTGTATGTCCATTTAGCCAAATTATCATCAGTTGACGAAACCTATTTCATTGTATATGGTCAATGGCAAATAAAGATTCTTGATTCATGACTGAACTATGCATTTTACACAGTTAAGTCACATTATCATAATGGCACAACGTAGCCCGAAAAACAGGTCACGCATCATGAGCCGACATGTTGCGAAAATAACATGCGGGATATGCTGTCTGCAGATGCATCACTTTTTGCCATCATAGGCAAGACGGGCGATTTATCCGAGGTCCAAAACTAAACAACTAAACAATTACAAACTTTTAAGCCATGGTTGGTAACATTTATAAAATAGTACAGTATGTGAGCTGTTTACATGCCAATGTTGTGAAAGTATCATGAGTGAAGAAATATTACCACTGCAAGTAATCAACGTGGAAAGTGCAGAATAGCATATGGCATTGATGCAAGAGGTCAATATCAGATATGAAGAGGGCGCAAGGGCTAACTGACATGCTGCAGTGGAGTAATTAACCTTCAAAATGAAACAAGAAGCTACCAGACACATGCCTGAAATGACATTTAAATGAATCCTGCAGCGTATGGGGCTCCAAACCAAACAGATGGTCAATGCAAGTTTGCTACCAAAGGCGCATTAGTGGAAAAGGCTTCAGTTTGCACGGCAGAATTGGAAATGTGCCTCCACTCAGAGGCGAGAGCTGCCCTCTACGAGTTCTATTGTTCTATTGTCTGCTTCATCAAACACATGGTCGTTGACATGTTTGGAGAGAAACAGCGGCACATTGCAACCACTGTTGGAAGAACACAACCGTATGGCAGAAGGGATATGGTTCAGAAAATATTTTTGTGGCAATCTCATGAAGGTTTTCGTGACCAATTTGGTGAAGAATCCACCCACACAGATGTATGCCCACACACGCTGATGGTCTTGCCTGATGTGAATGAGATTCTCCAGCAAGACAATTATATTAAGTCATATGTCTACAAATATCTGACGATGGTTGGAAGAGCATTACAAAGATTACAGAGTACTTTCTTGGCCCCCCAAATTCCTAAACCTGAACCCAATCAAACATCTGTCAGACTACCTTGATCCTTGCATTTGTTGTATGGATCCCCTGCTATGCATCCTTCCGAAGCTGTGAGATGCAGGGCAGGCTACAAGGCTCCCGATGCCACCAGCACCACCACTTGTGGGCGAATTCAAATGGGCTTTGTGAGGTGGTGTTGCCAAATCTACATGCAGCTAAAGACTGGCTTGAGAGCATAAACTGAAGAAAAACTTCACCTAGGGAGGGATTTAAACATGGACCTTCGAGATGACATGATCCCACCATAGCAAGTGCACTACAGTGACACCAGCAAAAACCACGGAGTGCTTGTGTTTGATGCAGATTTCTAGGCATGGCTCTCAAGCTAGTCTTAAGTCACGTGCAGATTTAACACCACTACCTCTCAAAGCCCATTTGTATTCATCCACGAAGTGATCTGACTGGCCAACTTAAGAGGGTGAAAAAAATGACAACGGCACGATATATTGAATTTTTTCGAATTGTTTATCAGTATGACCAACCGTTTATTGCTTACTGTATATACCCGGTTCAAGTTGTCTCCGACCACCCTGAATTTAATATGTATTATGAACATGTATGGATATGTTTTTTAAAAACCATGAACAAAATTTGGGTTCATGGAATTAAATTTGTTCAACCTGTTTACAGTTTCTTTTACTCTCCTCTAAAATCAGCCTTCGTGGCATAAGAAATTTAGTGCCAGTGGTGCCCTCCAATTGTTCGCACCCTAAAATATTTCTATGAACAATTTTTTCATTAGAATTCCGAGTAGTCTTGATATTTTACATACTAGAATAACGTATAGCAGATTCAACTGATTTCTCCTTGAGTTACTAACAACTGACTTCACTTTGGTGATCGATTGGATCTGCTGTTCAATTACAAGAGGTATTGGTATTATTTATTTACCACAATTCTGGCAACAGAAATATGGAAGGTCAAGTGGAAACGGGACAGCCACTGTATAGTCGCAAAGAAAATGAGTGCATGGTTAATGTATGTTCCCCACGTTTAATATTTTATCAGACATGGGCACAAACAGAAACAGCCCTTAAGAAGACAACGTAAGGAAAATCCCCAGGAATAGATAAAGTCAGCATGGACATGATAAAGCAGCAGAGTCCACGGTTTACAGTGGCTACACCGAGGGCTCAATGCAGTTTTTTTAAATTTATTTATTTATTTATTTATTTATTTATTTATTGGCTTCATGTCGCACTGACACAGATAGGTTTTATGGCGACGATGGGACAGGAAAGGGCTAGGGCTGGGAAGGAAGCGGCCATGGTACGGGAGTGCCACCGGCCGCAGCACATGCTGCACGTAGCGGTGGGCATTTAACGTGCCTTGAATACGCACTAGAGGTGACGTGGAATCATACGCAATAGCGCCCCAAACCATGATGCCGCGTTGTCTAGCGGTAGGGCGCTCCACAGTTACTGCCGGATTTGACCTTTCTCCACGCCGACGCCACACTCGTCTGCGGTGACTATCACTGACAGAACAGAAGCGTGACTCATCGGAGAACACGACGTTCCGCCATTCCCTCATCCATTGTCGAAAATGCATTACATGTCCAGAAATCATTCATGGAGGAAGACAAGCTAAGTACGTCAGTAATTTTTTTATTATTTGTTTATTTGTCCACAAACTTCTATGTGGTAGAAAAATATTCCTTACTTATGACAATTTTTTTTTTTTTTTTTTTTTTTTTTTTTTTTTTTTTTTTTTTTTTTTATAAAGCTGTTGAATTTTACATAACTGCTGAGCTTATTTCCCATAGGGTGAATTATCATCATCATCATCATCATCATCATCAATAACCAAAATAAAAATAACCTGGCATTAAATAATTATGATTATCAGAGGCGCAAGTGTATTTGAAAAACCATTCATTCGCACTGGGGCGAGATTATATCATGCACATTTCTTCACAATTAAATTTCAGTTAATTTTTTCTTTGATTAGCCACAATATTTAACCATAGAAACATCTTAATCAGTTCCAGAGAAAATGGAGTTGGGAGTGACCAAGTGCATAACGTCACAAGACGAAAACATGTGACATTGACTTTCCTGCTTCCCCTTCATCATCACTGTTGGCTAAAATCTACCCCTAAACATTACCAGTTTTCCTTTCAACCTAGAATTAATAATAATGTTATTTGCTTTACGTCCCACTAACTACTATTTTAAGGTCTGAGACGCCGAGGTGCCGGAATCTAGTCCCGCAGGAGTTCTTTTACATGCCAGTAAATCTACCGACACGGGGCTGTTGTATTTGAGCACCTTCAAATACCACCGGACTGAGCCAGGATCGAACCTGCCAAGTTGGGGTTAGAAGGCCAGCGCCTTAACCGTCTGAGCCACTCAGCCCGGCAAACCTAGAATTCTTCTGATCACCAGTTTACAAGACCAGTCAAATTACCATGGATAGGAATCACAGGCATGCATCGAACAAATATGATCCCTCTCCAAAAACATGACAAGAACCCCCTTGCTGCTGATGGCACTCCAGATGACCAGTTCAGTCCATCTCCAGACCCTAATGTTCCCGTTGTATGGGTGCAAGCTACGGTGACCTCATAAGAAAAGAGAGCATGTCTCTACTGATGATGATGCTTGTTCTTTAAAGGGACCTAACATCAAGGTCATCGGCTCCTAATGGTACAAAATGTTATGACAATTTAAAAGTCCAAAATCTGCAACTGACCAGAATTCAAAACGTGATAACGAAGAATGAATTTAAAACAATCAGTGGATTCAACGCGCAATAACCCACATTCCCACGAACTATCGTAAAACAATAGTATTACCAACCAAGGGAATGCTTCCAAAGCACAATCCTGAATCGATGATGCTCGTTGTCTGAAGAGGTCCAAAATCCAGGTCATCGGCCCTTCATAATGGTACTTATTGCTAGAAAACTAGAACCAAGGTATTTGTTATGTTACGGTAATAATCAAAAGTATCGTAATTTATGAGCTTCATATCCGTATTGATGATTCACACAAATGCAAAGAGGAGAAGAATGTGGAATTCTCCTCCTCTTTGCATTTTGACTAATCAAAAGTAGTGTAGACTTGTGGTATTCCACACATTATGGTACTACTCACAGGTAATGTAATACACATAACACAGACCTATGGTATTTCTCACATTGTGGCACCACTTACAAGCAACGCAAACCTATGGTGTTCCTCACATAGTGGGTACCAATCATAGGCAACGCAGAACCATGGTGTCGCTCATATAGTGGTAATCACAGGCAACACCCCGACCCGTGGTGTTTCGCACATAATGGTACTAATTACAGGCAACGTAAGCCCGTGGAGTTCCGCATGTAGTGGTACTAATCACGAGTACTGTGAATCCCACCCTGATTCACATTCTGTTGCTACTAATCACAACCTTATTTTGTACCTAACATAGTGGTTCCACTCGCAAGTAAAGGCGACCCATGGTGTTCACTGTGCGATGGTACTATTCACAAGTAGTCTCATGGTTCTAATTCGATCATCTCATAGTCGCCCCTTTTATTTGCCTCTTGCGACAGGCAGGGGATACCATGGGTGTATTCTTCATCTGCATCTCCCACCCACAGGGGATCCTCTATTGTTCCTAATGCCATGGGCTATAATTGTTCCCCACCTCACATGAGCTGGCCTACAGTGTGGTAAAAGAGAAGCTCTTGGCCTCCTTGATATTAGTCCTCTGTCGAGCAGCCAATTTTACACTGACTAATCTGACACATTCACTCCAGTGGCCCTCTGGAAATCCTGGTGGACAAGGTGGCAGCAACAGCGAGCCCACGACTTGCTGAGAGCAACAAATACTGATTCTCCCTGCAAGTCATTTTGCGTGGGAGGCCCATCCGTTTCTGACCAATAGGCATGAGGGTGGGGTTGAGACTCTGGCTATGGGTGACTCAATGGTCAGGCATGTGGGGAAAGTACGTGGAGGAAAGGAACCCAGGGTAGAGTGTTCTCAAGGAATTACATTAAGGTAGATATTGAGGAAAACAGAATGGAGGGAGGAGAGTAAGGGGAAAGTAGTAATTTTCCACATTGGTACCAATAACGTAAGGTGAGCAGGAATAGGTATGAAGGTCGATCAAATATAAACGGGATTTTGTTCCTGAACATCAACAGTTGGGAGGACTGGACCCCATGCTTCTGCTATGCTTTGGTGGGACCGTTAGTAATAGGGAGAGCGTGCAGTTACGTATTTCCCACCGTTTTGTCCGTAATGCTCACAATGTCTGAGCCTCCACTGTACAACCCATAATTATAAAATTTCTTGCTCGAGAAGGAGTTACAGCTGTGGAAATTTGCCACGGATTGACTGCACAGTTCGGTGATTAAACATTGTCAAGGACATGTGTGTTTGCCTGGCAGAAAATGTTCAAGGAAGGACGAGAACATGTGGAAAATCAGCAACATGATCGCTGTCCTCGGACCAGCATTACAGACAAAAACATGTGTGTGGTTAAAAACATTATTGACAATGACTGACAGGCGAGAGTATCAGAAATTGCACAATAAATCTGAATCAGTTATGGGAGCTGTCAAGCAATCATTACAAATGGCCTACAGTTCCGTAAAATGTGTTCCATATAGGTTCCTTGCCTCTTAACTGAAAATCTGAAGTTGAGACATTTGGAGGTCTGTCCGAGGCTTT
This sequence comes from Anabrus simplex, assembly GCF_040414725.1. NCBI lineage: Eukaryota > Metazoa > Arthropoda > Insecta > Orthoptera > Tettigoniidae > Anabrus > Anabrus simplex. The sequence goes on along the minus strand of NC_090266.1, from coordinate 642,307,478 downwards.
CAGGAAGGTTTGCAGAAGAAGGTGATGCATTTTTGAGTCAGATCATCACTTGCGACGAAACATGGGTCCGCCACTATACTCCCGAATCCAAAAAAGCCAGTAAGGAGTGGCGAAGGAAAGGGGAGGCAGCACCAGCGAAAGCCAAGACTCGACTGTCAGCTGGAAAGGTTCTTGCAACCGTTGGGGCTGTTTTTTTTTTTTTTTTTTTTTTTTTTTGCATGAGCGATGCACAATCAATGCTGCTTACTACTGCGAGCTGTTGAACAAGGCGAGGGTTGCACATTGCCACAAAAGATGAGACCAACAGATTCGAAAGGTCATCCTCCTGCACGACAATGTGCAGCCCCATACTGCAGCTGTAACTGTCTCCAAGCTACAGAAAATGCAGAAAATGCACTGGACTACACTTGATCATCCTCCTTACAGCCCGGACTTATCGCCCTGAGATTTCCATTTGTTTGGACCACTTAAAGAAGCTCTAAGAGGCCAACGATTTCAAGATGACGCGAGTGTGGAAGACTTTGTACGCAAATGCATGGTAACATGACCCTGTTCTTTTTACGATGAGGGCATCAAAAAGCTGCCCATATGGTGGGACAAATGCATTTCCAAAGCAGGAAACTATGCGGAAAAGTAAATTGTAATTGCCTTGTGTTTTTCAATAAATGAATTTAAATAAATCCCGTTTATATTTGAATCCCCCTCGTACTAACATATTTCGGCACGTTTGGGACAAGGCCCCACACCGCTGGCTGCGCAGAAGTGTGTGACTGGGGAAGACATATCCATGCGCGTACCGCCATGTTGCGGGCGCTCCTCAGCTTGACGCGGAGAACTTATGGAATTCATGCTTTAACTTACATTTCGCACACATGAAAACATTCGCCTTATAAAATTAATGACAGCCTACAGCGACTACCGTGTACACACGCAATAAATATACATAATATCAAGACTGTGCTAATATTAAAATATACTTCTGTATAAAAACTGAACAATCTACGCAAATCCTTTGGATAGTCCATATAGGTGGCGCACCTAAAAAAAGAAACCTTTAGCAGACTGAATAAGAAGACAGAAAAATACACTACTGTACTACAAAAATACACTAGCGGTACCTCAAAAATGATCATGTCGCTCACTTTAATATAAGGGTCATGTTTGTAACTGATGTGTTTGAACATTGTACGTATGGCAAGAAGGCCAGACTCAACGGATGAGAATCACATGGTAATCTGTCTCTTGAGAAACCTAGGATCAACAATTATTTAGCTTTATTGAAAATATGAAGACATGTTCAAAAAGCGGTCTACAACTTAAGTATGATTACATATTGTGAGATAAAAATTACCTGTCTCTCAGCAGACTGGAGAGCATATAAATTAAATATTTACAAACTCCTGTACCGATAACAGTAATCTTCAATATCAACAAAAAAGGAAACCAGTGAAATAAAATCTTTCTATGAAAGGTAACATAGCTTTTGATTCCTCTCAGGTAAGTCATTGCAGCAAATTTTACTCAATTATCTGAACCAATTTTTTAAAAAGTACATGACTGCAGAAATCTTTCTAAAACAATCAGATACATGTTTTTTTTTTTTTCATTTTCTGAATACGAAATGCGGGCTCTGTGGTGTAGGGGTAGTGTGTCTACTTCTTACCCGGAGGCTCCGGATGCAATCCCCGGCCAGGTCAGAGATTTGTACCTGAATCTGAGTGCTGGTTCGAGGTCCACTCAGCATACGTGATTGCAATTGCTGAGCTATCTGACGGTGACATAACGGCCGAGAGGATTCACCGTGCTGACCACATGACACCTCGTAATCTGCAGGCCTTCAAGCTGAGCAGCGGTCGCTTGGTAGGCCATGGTCTTACATGTAATAAATATCATTTTTGGTCCGTATTGATGATATTAGATTGAAATAATAACATTAAGTTATTTATTAGACCACCTAATCAATACAAAATCGTCTTGGATGATTTACATAAATTTGTTAGCTAATAGTGGGACATGTTTCGCCTTCTCTGAAGGCATCATCAGCCATAGTCTTAACCTTAAATTAAAAATAAGCGTCTAAATAACATGTAGTGATGAAATGAATTTTAAAATCTTGAAGAGATTTGAAGTAAAATAACATTAAAAATAACAATGATGGTTTGAAAATACAATGTGATGAGATACAATAGTGGAAGTATTAACAAAATTAACCTTAGAAGGCTGCTAAAATAAGTACAATGGATTAAAACAGATTGTTAAACAACAAGTAGTAAGATTGCATAAAAGTAAAGTTGATAGTAATGGCGGTTATAATTTGAGGATGGCGAAAAATCTTATATAATCAAAGTAAAGAGGAGAGAGTAAAAGTCAAAGTTAGTCGGGAGATCCGAAGTTCATCATGATCTTGAAGAAAAAAGATGAAAGTCAGATGCATATGGTGAAGTTGTAGAACACGTTGAGGATATGAAGTTGGTGAATAGAAGTTGAAGAACAGTTTCAAATAGGATCACTATGGACCATCTCAAAATTTGAAGTGATGTTCAAATGTTGTAAATTGTGAGTTTGTAGATATTCTAGTTGAAAAAGCATATACAAGTGGAATCTGTAAATGGAAGCAAGAAACGTAGAGTTAATTGTGTGAAAAGACATTTGAAAAATATTGAAGTAGAATCTTATGCACTTACCATTTGACGGTGACAAAGATAGCTTGTAATATTATGAGTTAGAAGTATTTGCAACAGTAGACTTCTTGCTACGTGTGTTATAACTGAAGTTTTGTGCTGGAGGGGGATCTGTTTGCGTTGACGTAACTATTAGAGGGGGGCTGCTATTGGTGGGAGGGAAGGAAGAGAGTGTATTACTGCGCGTGTTGTAACGGTGTAAGGCTATTGGAGGGAGCGATGTTCCGGTGGGTGTGGCTATGGGTTTATTGGTTGTATTTGAATTAGAGGTACTAGCGGCGGGGGGAAGGGAGGGGGGTATATTGGCTGTAGGGGAGGTGGGAACTCTAATTGATGTGAGGTTGAAGATTTTTAAGAATTTGTTGGTGAGGGAAGTTGATTCTCGTAATAAAATAAGAATCTGTTCATACAAGGGGCTTTTTTTATCAATAGTGTCATTTAGATTTTTATCTTTATTAAAATGTTGGTCGAGGAAAATAAATAAGTTTTCATATTCTGTCATGAGTTTGCTTTTATCAACTCTTTTTAGGATATGGAGGTCTTGTTCTATTGTGGTGAATTTATGCCCGGTGTCCCTCATATGGTTGGCCATTGCGGAGAATTTGTTGTGTCTTTGGGCATTGTAATGCTCGGCGTATCTGGTAGAGAAGCTGCGGCCAGTTTGGCCAACATAAGAAAAATTACATGTAGAGCATTTCAATCTGTATATTCCTGATCCAGAGTAACTATTGTCTGTGATGTTGATAGAGTTGTGATTGAAGAATAAATTGCGATTAGTGTTTTTTGTTGTGTAGGCTATTTTTATTTCGTGCTTCATTAATGAATTGGTTATCGGGTAAATGCTATGGTTAGTGAACGTGAATTTAGCGTATTTTGGTTTGACGGGTTTTAATGGAGTTAAATTGGTAGCTAGTTTCAGTTTGGTTTTATTGATGATTTTATCAATCATATTCGTGTTAAATCCATTGAATTTAGCTATTTCCTTGATGAATAGTAATTCTTTCTTTAAATTAGTAGAGGACATAGGGATCTTTAATGCTCTATATATTAAACTGTGATAAGTGGCTTTTTTATGTGAGTTGGGATGTAAAGAATCATTTTTTATGGTTGTTGGAGAAAAGGTGGGTTTTCTGTATATTTGGAAGTCGAATTTGTTCAATGCTCGTGTGATTTTGATATCTAAGAAGTTCAAAGAGTTATTGATCTCATCTTCTTTAGTGAATTTAATATTATTATCTAAGTTGTTGAGGAATGATAGTATGTTATTGCTGTTGTTGATTTGTTTATCAATGATAGCTATGGTATCATCAACATAGCGATGCCAAAGACAGAGTCCGTTGATGTTATTAATAATCTTACTATGTTCGAGATTATCTAAGTATATGTCGGCTAGTATTCCAGATAACGGGTCTCCCATCGCTAGACCTTCTTGTTTGTAAATTTTCTTATTGAAGGTAAAATAGTTGTTGTCTAAAACGAAATTAAGTAATTTTAACCATTCATCAATTTCGATTCTACTCAATGTGCTATGTTTCAACAGATTGTTTTTTATGATGTTAATAGTATTGTTGATAGGGATATTAGTATACATGTTGGTGATGTCAAAAGAACATAAAACGTGGTTTGGTTGTAGACTGAACTTATTTAGGGAATTACAGAGTTCGATCGAGTTCTTTATGGGGTTGGAGTTGTGAAATTTGAAGTGTTTTTTTAGGAATTTGTGTAGGAATTGAGAGGTTTTATAGGTAGGACTATTGATACTATTAATTATAGGCCGAATGGGGACATCATTTTTATGAATTTTGGGCAGTGATCTGACTGTAGGTAATTTTGGGTTCATTACAGTTAATTTCTGATAATCTTGATCATTTAAAATGAAGTTAGAATTTTTCAGAAGGTTCTTTAAGTTACGCTGTATTTTGTTTGTTGGATCTTTGTTAATTAAGGTATAGGTATTGTCTGAAAAAAAGGTTTCAGTTTTATTGATGTAATCTTGTTTGTTCATTATTACTATGGTGTTGCCCTTATCTGCTTGTGTAATTACTACGTTGTTGTTATGGATTTTGGATTTCAGGTTTAGAATTTGTTTCGAGACATTGTGGTTATTATTAGATGTTATCTCATTAATTAAAGTTGGGAGTTTCTTTTTTACTTCATATCGTACGTCATTCTGTTTATCAATTGGGATTTGTTTATCGATATTAGTTTCGGTTTCAGCGATGGTAGTGATGATGTCTTCTGCCTTTTTGTGATTAGGCCAATTATGTTTGATGCCTTTATCTAATAGATTTAATTCTTGGTTAGAGAAGGTTGCATTAGATAGGTTGATTGTAGTGGGAATGTTAGTCAAATGGGAAGGGGACACTTTGTTGTTTGTATTTTGGTCAGGAGTTTTACATTTGTTTTCTTGAAGACTAAGTAATTTAAGGTTTAGGGTTTTCTGTTTCTTGTCTAATACGTAAGATAGTTTGAGGTCAGTGTACCTTAAAAATGAGCTCCATCCAACAAACAAAATACAGCGTAACTTAAAGAACCTTCTGAAAAATTCTAACTTCATTTTAAATGATCAAGATTATCAGAAATTAACTGTAATGAACCCAAAATTACCTACAGTCAGATCACTGCCCAAAATTCATAAAAATGATGTCCCCATTCGGCCTATAATTAATAGTATCAATAGTCCTACCTATAAAACCTCTCAATTCCTACACAAATTCCTAAAAAAACACTTCAAATTTCACAACTCCAACCCCATAAAGAACTCGATCGAACTCTGTAATTCCCTAAATAAGTTCAGTCTACAACCAAACCACGTTTTATGTTCTTTTGACATCACCAACATGTATACTAATATCCCTATCAACAATACTATTAACATCATAAAAAACAATCTGTTGAAACATAGCACATTGAGTAGAATCGAAATTGATGAATGGTTAAAATTACTTAATTTCGTTTTAGACAACAACTATTTTACCTTCAATAAGAAAATTTACAAACAAGAAGGTCTAGCGATGGGAGACCCGTTATCTGGAATACTAGCCGACATATACTTAGATAATCTCGAACATAGTAAGATTATTAATAACATCAACGGACTCTGTCTTTGGCATCGCTATGTTGATGATACCATAGCTATCATTGATAAACAAATCAACAACAGCAATAACATACTATCATTCCTCAACAACTTAGATAATAATATTAAATTCACTAAAGAAGATGAGATCAATAACTCTTTGAACTTCTTAGATATCAAAATCACACGAGCATTGAACAAATTCGACTTCCAAATATACAGAAAACCCACCTTTTCTCCAACAACCATAAAAAATGATTCTTTACATCCCAACTCACATAAAAAAGCCACTTATCACAGTTTAATATATAGAGCATTAAAGATCCCTATGTCCTCTACTAATTTAAAGAAAGAATTACTATTCATCAAGGAAATAGCTAAATTCAATGGATTTAACACGAATATGATTGATAAAATCATCAATAAAACCAAACTGAAACTAGCTACCAATTTAACTCCATTAAAACCCGTCAAACCAAAATACGCTAAATTCACGTTCACTAACCATAGCATTTACCCGATAACCAATTCATTAATGAAGCACGAAATAAAAATAGCCTACACAACAAAAAACACTAATCGCAATTTATTCTTCAATCACAACTCTATCAACATCACAGACAATAGTTACTCTGGATCAGGAATATACAGATTGAAATGCTCTACATGTAATTTTTCTTATGTTGGCCAAACTGGCCGCAGCTTCTCTACCAGATACGCCGAGCATTACAATGCCCAAAGACACAACAAATTCTCCGCAATGGCCAACCATATGAGGGACACCGGGCATAAATTCACCACAATAGAACAAGACCTCCATATCCTAAAAAGAGTTGATAAAAGCAAACTCATGACAGAATATGAAAACTTATTTATTTTCCTCGACCAACATTTTAATAAAGATAAAAATCTAAATGACACTATTGATAAAAAAAGCCCCTTGTATGAACAGATTCTTATTTTATTACGAGAATCAACTTCCCTCACCAACAAATTCTTAAAAATCTTCAACCTCACATCAATTAGAGTTCCCACCTCCCCTACAGCCAATATACCCCCCTCCCTTCCCCCCGCCGCTAGTACCTCTAATTCAAATACAACCAATAAACCCATAGCCACACCCACCGGAACATCGCTCCCTCCAATAGCCTTACACCGTTACAACACGCGCAGTAATACACTCTCTTCCTTCCCTCCCACCAATAGCAGCCCCCCTCTAATAGTTACGTCAACGCAAACAGATCCCCCTCCAGCACAAAACTTCAGTTATAACACACGTAGCAAGAAGTCTACTGTTGCAAATACTTCTAACTCATAATATTACAAGCTATCTTTGTCACCGTCAAATGGTAAGTGCATAAGATTCTACTTCAATATTTTTCAAATGTCTTTTCACACAATTAACTCTACGTTTCTTGCTTCCATTTACAGATTCCACTTGTATATGCTTTTTCAACTAGAATATCTACAAACTCACAATTTACAACATTTGAACATCACTTCAAATTTTGAGATGGTCCATAGTGATCCTATTTGAAACTGTTCTTCAACTTCTATTCACCAACTTCATATCCTCAACGTGTTCTACAACTTCACCATATGCATCTGACTTTCATCTTTTTTCTTCAAGATCATGATGAACTTCGGATCTCCCGACTAACTTTGACTTTTACTCTCTCCTCTTTACTTTGATTATATAAGATTTTTCGCCATCCTCAAATTATAACCGCCATTACTATCAACTTTACTTTTATGCAATCTTACTACTTGTTGTTTAACAATCTGTTTTAATCCATTGTACTTATTTTAGCAGCCTTCTAAGGTTAATTTTGTTAATACTTCCACTATTGTATCTCATCACATTGTATTTTCAAACCATCATTGTTATTTTTAATGTTATTTTACTTCAAATCTCTTCAAGATTTTAAAATTCATTTCATCACTACATGTTATTTAGACGCTTATTTTTAATTTAAGGTTAAGACTATGGCTGATGATGCCTTCAGAGAAGGCGAAACATGTCCCACTATTAGCTAACAAATTTATGTAAATCATCCAAGACGATTTTGTATTGATTAGGTGGTCTAATAAATAACTTAATGTTATTATTTCAATCTAATATCATCAATACGGACCAAAAATGATATTTATTACATGTAATGTCAATGCCAACCAGGCAATAGTAAAACCTAACAAGTACTTGAACCTAAAAATTAAAATAGGCAAGATTTCTAGAGATATCAAGTTTCTTAAAGATTGCTTGAAATTAGAGTTGGTACCTAAATTTCTCAAATCTTTACAAAGAAAAAGTCATCCCTATTCAAAATCTAATGCCACTCAAAAGAAAGTAAACAACATATGGTTGAAAAATGAAATTAAACTATTATACAAGAAGAAATCTTTACTAAATTTACAATTATATAAGACTCATTTGACCATCTCTCAGAAATTACCCCCACTTGAATGGAGCTCATTTTTAAGGTACACTGACCTCAAACTATCTTACGTATTAGACAAGAAACAGAAAACCCTAAACCTTAAATTACTTAGTCTTCAAGAAAACAAATGTAAAACTCCTGACCAAAATACAAACAACAAAGTGTCCCCTTCCCATTTGACTAACATTCCCACTACAATCAACCTATCTAATGCAACCTTCTCTAACCAAGAATTAAATCTATTAGATAAAGGCATCAAACATAATTGGCCTAATCACAAAAAGGCAGAAGACATCATCACTACCATCGCTGAAACCGAAACTAATATCGATAAACAAATCCCAATTGATAAACAGAATGACGTACGATATGAAGTAAAAAAGAAACTCCCAACTTTAATTAATGAGATAACATCTAATAATAACCACAATGTCTCGAAACAAATTCTAAACCTGAAATCCAAAATCCATAACAACAACGTAGTAATTACACAAGCAGATAAGGGCAACACCATAGTAATAATGAACAAACAAGATTACATCAATAAAACTGAAACCTTTTTTCAGACAATACCTATACCTTAATTAACAAAGATCCAACAAACAAAATACAGCGTAACTTAAAGAACCTTCTGAAAAATTCTAACTTCATTTTAAATGATCAAGATTATCAGAAATTAACTGTAATGAACCCAAAATTACCTACAGTCAGATCACTGCCCAAAATTCATAAAAATGATGTCCCCATTCGGCCTATAATTAATAGTATCAATAGTCCTACCTATAAAACCTCTCAATTCCTACACAAATTCCTAAAAAAACACTTCAAATTTCACAACTCCAACCCCATAAAGAACTCGATCGAACTCTGTAATTCCCTAAATAAGTTCAGTCTACAACCAAACCACGTTTTATGTTCTTTTGACATCACCAACATGTATACTAATATCCCTATCAACAATACTATTAACATCATAAAAAACAATCTGTTGAAACATAGCACATTGAGTAGAATCGAAATTGATGAATGGTTAAAATTACTTAATTTCGTTTTAGACAACAACTATTTTACCTTCAATAAGAAAATTTACAAACAAGAAGGTCTAGCGATGGGAGACCCGTTATCTGGAATACTAGCCGACATATACTTAGATAATCTCGAACATAGTAAGATTATTAATAACATCAACGGACTCTGTCTTTGGCATCGCTATGTTGATGATACCATAGCTATCATTGATAAACAAATCAACAACAGCAATAACATACTATCATTCCTCAACAACTTAGATAATAATATTAAATTCACTAAAGAAGATGAGATCAATAACTCTTTGAACTTCTTAGATATCAAAATCACACGAGCATTGAACAAATTCGACTTCCAAATATACAGAAAACCCACCTTTTCTCCAACAACCATAAAAAATGATTCTTTACATCCCAACTCACATAAAAAAGCCACTTATCACAGTTTAATATATAGAGCATTAAAGATCCCTATGTCCTCTACTAATTTAAAGAAAGAATTACTATTCATCAAGGAAATAGCTAAATTCAATGGATTTAACACGAATATGATTGATAAAATCATCAATAAAACCAAACTGAAACTAGCTACCAATTTAACTCCATTAAAACCCGTCAAACCAAAATACGCTAAATTCACGTTCACTAACCATAGCATTTACCCGATAACCAATTCATTAATGAAGCACGAAATAAAAATAGCCTACACAACAAAAAACACTAATCGCAATTTATTCTTCAATCACAACTCTATCAACATCACAGACAATAGTTACTCTGGATCAGGAATATACAGATTGAAATGCTCTACATGTAATTTTTCTTATGTTGGCCAAACTGGCCGCAGCTTCTCTACCAGATACGCCGAGCATTACAATGCCCAAAGACACAACAAATTCTCCGCAATGGCCAACCATATGAGGGACACCGGGCATAAATTCACCACAATAGAACAAGACCTCCATATCCTAAAAAGAGTTGATAAAAGCAAACTCATGACAGAATATGAAAACTTATTTATTTTCCTCGACCAACATTTTAATAAAGATAAAAATCTAAATGACACTATTGATAAAAAAAGCCCCTTGTATGAACAGATTCTTATTTTATTACGAGAATCAACTTCCCTCACCAACAAATTCTTAAAAATCTTCAACCTCACATCAATTAGAGTTCCCACCTCCCCTACAGCCAATATACCCCCCTCCCTTCCCCCCGCCGCTAGTACCTCTAATTCAAATACAACCAATAAACCCATAGCCACACCCACCGGAACATCGCTCCCTCCAATAGCCTTACACCGTTACAACACGCGCAGTAATACACTCTCTTCCTTCCCTCCCACCAATAGCAGCCCCCCTCTAATAGTTACGTCAACGCAAACAGATCCCCCTCCAGCACAAAACTTCAGTTATAACACACGTAACAAGAAGTCTACTGTTGCAAATACTTCTAACTCATAATATTACAAGCTATCTTTGTCACCGTCAAATGGTAAGTGCATAAGATTCTACTTCAATATTTTTCAAATGTCTTTTCACACAATTAACTCTACGTTTCTTGCTTCCATTTACAGATTCCACTTGTATATGCTTTTTCAACTAGAATATCTACAAACTCACAATTTACAACATTTGAACATCACTTCAAATTTTGAGATGGTCCATAGTGATCCTATTTGAAACTGTTCTTCAACTTCTATTCACCAACTTCATATCCTCAACGTGTTCTACAACTTCACCATATGCATCTGACTTTCATCTTTTTTCTTCAAGATCATGATGAACTTCGGATCTCCCGACTAACTTTGACTTTTACTCTCTCCTCTTTACTTTGATTATATAAGATTTTTCGCCATCCTCAAATTATAACCGCCATTACTATCAACTTTACTTTTATGCAATCTTACTACTTGTTGTTTAACAATCTGTTTTAATCCATTGTACTTATTTTAGCAGCCTTCTAAGGTTAATTTTGTTAATACTTCCACTATTGTATCTCATCACATTGTATTTTCAAACCATCATTGTTATTTTTAATGTTATTTTACTTCAAATCTCTTCAAGATTTTAAAATTCATTTCATCACTACATGTTATTTAGACGCTTATTTTTAATTTAAGGTTAAGACTATGGCTGATGATGCCTTCAGAGAAGGCGAAACATGTCCCACTATTAGCTAACAAATTTATGTAAATCATCCAAGACGATTTTGTATTGATTAGGTGGTCTAATAAATAACTTAATGTTATTATTTCAAGGCCATGGTCTTTCGGGCCTGTTTTCCCATGGGGTTTGGTTTGGATATGTAATAACGTAATTGGATGAGTAGAAGTTAAATTACCATGTTTGTGTGATTTGCATTTAGGTAAATGCTGCCTGACATTTGTTACAATGGTGCTAGTCTTCTATTGTGTTCTTAAAATGAAATTAATGGGTGGTGTGAATAAAAATGAACATGCACTCTTTACTCGCGAATTTTAGAGCAGGCACTCGCAATGATGTGAATAAAAACCGCCTGTCGGAAGCAGTCACTCACAGCAGACCTGTGACCTTGAGCACACACTCTAGTTGCTCGAGTAGCAGAGTGGGTGCTCCAGATTTCTGGTGAATAAAGATAAAGCAGGCACTTTTTCCGGTAAGCGCCTGCTCATGTTTCCTTGAGCTAACTCAGTAGGTGAATCCAAATTATAGTGTCACGTTCAATAGCATGGCAGAGGTAATGGTGGTGGTTAATCGGAAAAGAAAATTATATAAACTTCGCAGAGAATCATCTTGCCCGTCTCTGTGGTGTAGTGGTTAGTGTGATTAGCTGCCACCCCCGGAGGTCCGGGTTCGATTTCCGGCTCTGCCACTAAATTTGAAAAGTGGTACGAGGGCTGGAATGGGGTTCACTCAGCCTCGGGAGGTCAACTGAGTAGAGATGGGTTCGATTCCTACCTCAGCCATCCTGGAAGTGGTTTTCCGAGGTTTCCCACTTCTCCTCCAGGCAAATGCCGGGATGGTACCTAACTTAAGACGATGGCCGCTTCCTTCCCCCTTTTTTGTCTATCCCATCCGATCTTCCCATCCCCCACCAAGGCCCCTGTTCAGCATAGCAGGTGAGGCCGCCTGGGCCAGGTACTGGTCATCCTCCCAAGTTATATCCCCCGACCTAGAGTCTGAAGCTCCAGAGGCGGTAGAGGTGGGATCCCTCGCTGAGTCCGAGGGGAAAGCTAACCCTGGAGGGTAAACAGATTAAGAAAGAAAGAAAGAAAGAAAGAAAGAAAGAAAGAAGAGAATCATCTCAACTTGATTACAGAGTGTTATAAAGGTCCAGTAAGGAGCATGCTGAAGAGCCTCCGTGGCTCAGACGGCAGCGCGCCGGCATTTCACCTTTGGGTTCCGTGGTTCAAATCTCGGCCACGCCATGTGGGATTTGTGCTGGACAAAGCAGAGGCAGGACAGGTTTTCTCCGGGTACTTCAGTTTTTCCTGTCATCTTTCATTCCAGCAGCACTCTCCAATATCATTATACTTCATCTGTCAGTCATTAATCATTGCCCCAGAGGAGTGAGACAGGCTTTGGCAGCCGACACGATTCCTATCCTCACCGGTTCATTAATTCCATTCCTGACCTGGTCAGATGACTGGAAACAGGCTCTGGATTTTCAAGGAGCATGCTGAATGGTTAGCGAAGCATTTCCTTGGACATTCCAAAGAAACACGAGGTGGTGCACTAACAAATGAAGAAAAACTGTAAATCTTCTTGCGTTATGTAGGTGACCCTGAGTTTCAGAGTGGAGTTGGTGAAGACATCTCGGAGAACTGTGTCAAAAACATTTTTGCAGGTTTTGACATGAAGAGAAATGAAAGCAGATTACTAGATAAAATTCCAGCAAATGTTGCTTAGATGCAGGAAGCACGGGCTAAGTGGCAAGAACGTTTGAGCTTCACTTATGCTGTCGGAACTGTAGACTGTACTCATGTACAACTCCAGAAGCCACATATTCATGGGAATTACTACATTTAAAGAAAAGGCGTCCCTAGCATTAACATACAGGCCACTTGCAATGGAAAGGAAGAATTCAACCAGTGTAGATGTATCACGGCCTGACTCTGTCTATGACTTTCGAATTTGGAGAAACTCCAATGTTTGCAGAGTTATGACGCCTCTGTAGGAAGTTGAAGGGATGACAACTTCTGCAGATCTTACAACTTGCTTACGTCACGCCGACACAGATGGGTCTTATGGCGACTATGGGATAGGAATGGCGTAGGAGTAGAAAGGGAGCGGCCGTGGCCTTAATTAAGGTACAACCCCAGCATTTGCCTAGTGTGAAAATGGGAAACCACGGAAAAATATTTTCAAGGCTGCTGACAGTGGGGATCGAACCCATTATCTCCCGGGTGCAAGCTCACAGCTGCGCGCCCTTAATCGCACGGCTAACTCATCCGGTCCTGCAGATCTGGCTCCTAAAAAATTTCAATCAATTGTCAATATATTATTTTCATGTTTGTTATTTACGTTATAGGCCTACCATTTTCCTCAATTTATTAATGTCGTAATATTCAGGCTATGATTTCCTACCTTTGGTACCTACCGATGGTAGGGTTATTCTCCCTCTGCATCAAATCATCAGCCGCTTCTCCCATTATTTAACGATATGCATTTGTTTCCCGTACGCTTTAATTCTACTTTATATATCAGTCTTCTTTTCATGTTTTGTAATTTTTTACCAACAGTTTTTGGACGGAAATTCTTCATCTCCTACCGCTTTTCCCACCTCTGTGGGGTCCTGGGTGCAAGTTGTGTCCCGCATATGGATTTGGCCCTGTTTTACGGCCGGATGCTCTTCCTGACGCCAACCCTAGATGGAGGGATTTAATCACTAATGCGTGCTTCTGTGATGGTTGGTAGCGTAGTGTGTTGTGCGAATATGGAGAGGAAAGTGTTGGGACAAACACAAACACACAGTCTCCGGGCCAGAAGAATTAATCAGAGGCGATTAAAATCCTCGACCCAGCCGGACCCTCTGAACCGAAGGCCTCAATGCTGACCATTTAGCCAATCAGACAGTTGTTGGACAGAAATGTTTCAGTTAAATTTAGCGAGTAGTTCACACTGAACTGCATTTATTGCACTTGTTTTCTTGTGCTTCTTATCCGGTAACTGTGACTTTGAAAACATAATTACCGGGCGAGTTGGCCGTGCGGTTAGGAGCGCGCCGCTATGAGCTCGCATCCGGGAGATAGTGGGTTCGAATCCCACTGTTGGCAGCCCTTAAGATGGTTTTCCGTGGTTTCCCATTTTCACAGCAGGCAAATGCTGGGGCTGTACTTTAATTAAGGCCACGGCCGCATCCTTCCCATTCCTAGGCCTTTCCTGTCCCATCGTCGCCATAAAACCAATCTGTGTCGGTGCGACGTAAAGCAAATAGCAATAGAAAGCATAATTGTATGTTCCTTTAAAATGGAGATAAAAGCGGACTGGAATTCCACACTGTCAGTGCCATGTTAAGCATTGAACTACCCGGAAGTCATCAAAGTGTTATCACAGTCTAAGGTGTTATATAACATGGCACGTGCACGACCTTGATCAGTGACACTGAGTGGCTGCTCCAGACACTCGAGTGTACGCTGTGCTTCTGCTCTATATTTTTATTCACCGCAAATGCGGAGTGGAAGCTCATCGGCAGGCAGACACTCAGGCACTCAGCGAGCACACGCTCACTCGCTTACACTCATTTTTATTCACACCACCCAATGTCTAGGGTTAGTTTGAGTTTCTCTGCATGGTTTAGGCTCAAGTTTTATTTTTTACCATTTGCTTTACCTCGCACCGGCACAGATAGGTCTTATGGCGACAATGAGATAGGAAAGGCCTAGGAATGGGAAGGAAGAGCTCGTGGCCTTAATTAAAAGTACAGCCTCAGCATTTGCCTGGTGTGAAAATGGGAAACCACGGAAAACCATCTTCAGGGCTGCCGACAGTAGGGTTCGAACCCACTATATCCCGCATGCAAGCTCACAGCTGCACGGTCCTAACCGCACGGCCAGCACGCCCCGTTAGGCTTAAATAAGAATGTTATCATTTAAGATGTAAAACCCTCTTAAATATTACTGCTTTTACAAACTCATTCTGAATTAACATTATCTGAACACACAAAAATTGAAAGTGCATTCTAATTTTTCTCTAATATGAGCACCATGATTTACACCAGAAAGAAAAGAAAATAAAATTGAAAGAAAAGCACTTGCAAACAAGAAAGATTAGTATCATAATGAAAAGTTAATTTGATTAGCGTTTTCTAATGCAGACTAGGATTGACAAGATTGTAATGAGCTTTGATTCAGACTTTATATGGGCAGATTTTTCTGGAATAGCGTATTAACAATTGTACTTTTATTATAAAGCAAGTAGGAAAAATTGGAGAAATTAAGACATACGATACTAATAAATCATTTTTCAGATAACTGATATTTTGAAGCAGTAAAAGCACATCAAAGACACTTTCGCACAGGTCATGAAGGCCCTTGGAAGAGTGGAAGGTGAAGGCTTCCACCATTGTTAACCTCGGCATGTGATGGGGTAGAGTGGTTAGCTCTACGCCCGGCCGCCTTTGCCCCCAGGAATTAACCTGGTACTCATTTTTGGTATACGCTGAGTGAACCTCAGGGCCATATGCATCTCCGGATGAGGAAATCTTGTTTCTTAAATTTTACGACTTCCTGACGGGGATTCGAACCCACGTCCTTCCGGGCGAACCGAGCACACCTTTACCACCTCGGCCAGGCAGCCCCTATTTGAAGCAGTACCTTACCCTAACATTAGAAGGTTTTATCAAGTTGTATCGATCATATCTTACGGATTCTAGGCCCAGGTTTATCAAATTTGTAATACCACTACACAGTTTGTATGAAAAATACGTAGTCATTTTCCCAGATGAATTGGAAAAAGGCAAACAAGAAAACAAAGTCTAAATATTCTAAATTTCATGTCCATGCATTCTCTGAATCAAAGTTCTCAATTATGGTAAACGAAAGTTATTTTTTAACAGTTCAGTTTCTACTCACATGTAAAAAGAAATACCAGATCCCTTCTGATAGCAGTCTATACAAATGAAGGCTGCACACAAATTCTCCCTCGTGAATATCTTTCCGTTCCACAGGTAATGCCTAACTTTAGGCCTAATATTGCCGATCAATTTAAAAACAGTAATGTATCAGCTCCCACATTCCTTGAAAATATTTGACAATATATTATCACTCCGTCACATTAATACCAAACCGGATCCACTAACAGGCATGATTCAAATCAAAAACATGCAAGGGTCTGTAAACATTACCACGTGCTAGGCATGCATTCGAAGTTGAAGCGCCCGCAACATGGTGATGCGCGAAAGTGTTCAATATTCCGCTTAGCATCAGCGCGCTCTATGAGTCTAGATAAGTAATATTAAAGTCTTTGGTTTGGGATCTGGTTACGGCAGTAGTGGGTTAAGGAAGTAGAGATTGTAATCAGTGGGATACTGTGTTGGAGGGATACTGAATGAAGGGTGACTGGAGATTTAAATGAGACTCTGGAACGGGCATATGGATATTTGGGAGTGCAATTTGTAGATCCTAATAGGTGGGTAGGAAATAGGGATCTACACTCAGACAGCCTTCACCTGAACCGCAACGATAGATATAAGTTAGGGAGTTTGTCAGAAAGAGCTATAGGGAGGTACATTTAGGGAAACAGGGTGGACCAGGGAGCAGTGATGACAATGTAGGAAGCATAAAGCAAAGTAAGGACAACAAAAAATTGTTAGTATTAATCTGTAGAAGTATTGGAAAGGAAGGAATAGAATTCAGTATTTTGATAGATATATATATTTACCAGATATTGTAACAGGAATTGAATCATGGCTGACAAGTGGTATTATAAATGTGGAATATTTCTCACAGAACTGGAATGTTTATCGTAGAGACAGGCTGGAACAACAGGAGGGGGAATAATTATTATAACAGTGAAAGAATAATTTGTAAGCTACAAAAAAGTGAAGGATAAGGAACATGAACTTCTAGAAGTGTGACTTATCTTTGAAGACAACTGGGAACTTAATTTGGGGGTGTACAGATCTGGCAAGACTGACGCTGATGCAGAATTATTTGATAAAAATAATCAGCTATGTGGCGAAGGATACAGAAAGGAACGTTATTGTAGTGGGTGATCTGAACCTACCAGATGTTAAATGGGAAGGGAATGTGAACGACAGAAAGCATGACCAACAAATGGTGAATAAGTTATAATGGGAAGGACACCTGAATCAGAAAATAATGGAACCAACTAGAGGGAAAAATATTCTAGACATGGTGCTGAAAAAACCAGATGAGCACTATAGGGAAACTGAAGTGATAGTATAAGTGATCATGAAGCTGTCCGTCAGAGTTAAAAATAAATGTGTTAGAAAGGAATGTCTTGAAAGTAGGCATTACCATATGGCTGATAAGACAAGAATGGGGAAATTTAAAAAAAACTATTGTGATCAATGGAAAACAGTATATAAAAATGTGCACAGCCTATGGGAAAGGTTTAATGCAATTGTTAGGAAGTGTGAAAAAACTGGTAAGGAATAATAAGGACCCATTTTATTACAACAGGGGAGTAGAGAGATTAACTCTTACAGTGCCAGAGGGCTGATACATTGGCCACGCGAGCTGCTGCTAAAAATACCAGGGGCTGATCTCTCGGCCACGTTCTTTTTTTGCCTGTATCTTCAATTCCTGCTGCACGGTGGCAGCATAAATAATACCACTGGAAAGATTGAAGTTTTATAATAGCTTTCTTTGAAGGTGTGTTTTTTCTTTAATTTTCTTTTAAAGTTTCTGTACGGCACACCGACACAGATAGGTCTTATGACGGCGATGGGACAAGAAAGGGCTAGGAGTGGGAAGAAAGTGGCCGTGGCCTTAATTAAGATACAGCCCCAGCATTTGCCTGGTGTGAAAATGGGAAAACCATCTTTAAGACTGCCGGCAGTGGGGTTCAAACCCTCTATCTCCTGAACAATGTATACTGGCTGCAGTTAAGCGACTGCAACTGTCTAGCTCGGTCAACACATTGTAAGTTTTGTGCATAGTAGCCCTGCACTCTGCCACTTTGTGTCGCTTGTTATCTTGCTTGTTTATATGTTTGTTTATTTACCTCCAACAGTGTAAAGATGGATACGTATATGAAAATTCGTAATTCTTTTTAACATTAAGTGATTAATTAGAGAATAACAGATCAACTGACAAGTGTTTAAAGTAAGGAAGAGGTTATTGTGTATTTAACTTGTCTGCACGTAATTTTGTAAAAATTTGTAATTCTCAAAAATTACTATCACGAATTGTGTAACATTTTAGCTGCTTATTCAAAATTAGCTGAATATCCTCACAAAGATATGATATCCATGATAAAAGTACACTATAATTGTAAAAAAAAAAGTAAAATTTTGAAATTGAAGTTATTCAAAAAATAGGTCCTTAGACAGCCAAAATCGAAGAAGAATTAAAAAAATGTGTACACTTTTAAATGAAGAAAATGAAACTTACATTTATAGTCACACTCACATGTTCTCTATTCGTCTGTGGAGAAAAAAAAAAGATTTACCTCAAAACTGTAAGTAGGAGAATGTTTCTCCTTACTGTGTGCATTTCCGTAAAAATTGTCTTGGCATTCTTAGCGCAACCACTACATTACAACCTGGCATCTAATGGGTTAAGAAGGAAGTGCAGATTACAAAAGATATAGATTTAGGAATGATTGTGGGAGTAACGAGAGGTTCAGGGAATTCACTAGGAAACTGAGTTCAGTGAAAAAATCAGTTAAGGATAACATCATGGTAAACATAATTGGCAGCCATATGAATTTTAGGGAACAATGGAAGAATACGTATAGATACTATAAGGCATAAACAGTTTCCGGGAAGGACATTCCAGGGATCATCAATGAAAAACGGGAGCGTATATGCGAGGACTTCCAGAAGGCAGAAGTATTCAGTCAGCGATATATAAGGGTAGTTGGATATAATGATAACATCCTGATGGCGGAGGTGACTAATACTGGTGAAATAGTGAAATTTACCTATGATAATAAAGACATTTGTAATAAGATACAAAAGTTGAAAGCTAAAAACATTTCTGGGGACTTATTAAAGGCTATGGGTTGGGGTGTAGTTCCATATCTGAAATACGTATCTGAGAATTGTTTACATGAAGGAGAGACTAAACGATTTTTTTTTTGCTCTACGTCACACCAACACAGATACGTATTATGGCGATGATGGGATAGGGAAGCCCTAGGAGTGGGAAGGAAGCAGCCGTGGCCTTAATTAAGGTACAGCCCCAGCATTTGCCTGGTGTGCAAATGGGAGACCACAGAAAACCATCTTCAGGGCGGCCGACAGTGGGATTCGAAGCTACTGTCTGCCGGATGCAAGCTCACAGCTGCGCGACTCTAACTACACGGCCAACTCGCCCGGTAGAGACTAAATGAGTAGAGAGTTTCAGTGTACAAGGGAAGAGTCACAAACATAAAATGGATAATTACAGGCCAGTCAGCTTGACTTGTGTTGTTTGTAAGCTCTCGGAAACCATTCTTACTGATTATATTTGTTTGAGAAATTACTAACTGGTTTGATAGAAGTCAGCTTGGGTTTAAGAAAGGTTATTCCAGTGAAGCCTATTATGATTCTAGCAAGATAAAGCAGATATTTTAGATTCAGGTCAAATGGACTGTACTGCTAATGACCTATCCATGGCTTTTGATAGGGTAGATCATGGGAGATTGCTGAAAAAAATGAGGGCTGTTGGACTAGACAAAAGAGTGGTTGAATGGGTGGCATCATTTCTAGAAAATAGTGCTCAGAGAATTAGAGCAGGTGAAGCATTATCTGATCCCGTGGTGATAAAGAGAGGGGTCCCGCAGGGCAGTGTAATTGGGCCTCTATGTTTTCTTATATATATAAATGATATGAGCAGAGAATTGGAATCACAGATAAGGTTATTTGCAGATGATGTTATACTGCAGAGAGTAGTAAATGTGTTACACAATTTTGAGCGACTGCAGGACGACAATGTTGTGAGATGGACAGCAGACAACGGTAAGAATGTAAATGGGATGAAAAATCAAATTTTAAGTTTCACTAAGAAGAAAAGTCCTCCGAGTTTTAATTATTGTGTTGATGGGGTGACAGTACCTCGTGGGAAACACTGTAAGCATCTAGGTGTTATTATAAGGAATGATCTTCCTTGGGGAAATCATATTAATGAGGTTGTTAAGAAAGGTTTGAGATCCTTTCACATGATTATGAGAGTATTTAGAGGTTGTAGTAAGGATGTAACGGAGGGGGCATATATAAGTCTCTGGTAAGACCACACTTAAAGTATGGCTCCAGGGTATGAGAACATCACCAGGACTACTTGATACATGAACTGGAAAAAATTCAAAGTAAAAGCACCACGGTTTGTTCAGTATACCTGCCAACACTTGAAAAGGGCTATCAGTAAAACTCACGTCCGGCTCCGTGGCTAAATGGTTAGCGCGCTGGCCTTTGGTCACAGGGGTCCCGGGTTCAATTCCCGACAGGGTCGGAAATTTTAACCATAATTGGTTAATTTCTCTGGCACTGGTTATGGGTGTATGTGTCGTCTTCATCATCATTTCATCCTCATCATGACGCGCAGGTCGCCTACGGACGTCACATCAAAAGACCTGCATCCGGCGAGCCGAACTTGGCCTTGGACACTCCCAGCACTAAAAGCCATACGCCATTTCAGTAAAACTAATGGGCGACAAAAAATCTAAGGATTTGCAACATACCCCGGCTTTGCAGGTGATAAATATCATTGTTAATCCGTATTGAAGATACTGAATGTAGGCTGCTAAAGGGTTTATTGTGTCACCTATTCAATACATTATAAATTTTAAACACTTAGGAATTCATTATTAAATCCATTTGAGACATGTTTCGACCTTCATTGAGGGCATCATCAGTCATAGTACCTCCTCAAGGCATAAATCAGGTACCTGATTAGTAAATAAATTGTAAACATTAAGATACATTAAAATGGGAAAGTTACAGTTAAACATTATTAGTTTATAAACACAGTAGTCGGCACCAATGCATAAAATCGCTGGGTATTTTAGCAGAGTCCAGCAGTGGTGATCCGAAGAATAATTGACGCTACTCTTTAGAAAATTATAGGAAATTATAAAGTTTATACATATATTTACATTAAAACAGTTAGGGGAGAAAGGGTATAAAGTATCTGGCATCAATGTTCATGACATAGTTTGACATAACTATACAGTAAATTTATAATATCCAATTGAACAGTTGAGAAATTACACGCTTATATACATATTTACAAGAAAGCAGCTTGGTGAAAAAGGATATAAAATGTCTGGCATCAAGTGCGTCCCGTTGTTTTAGTCATTGGTTGACAATTGCTGCATTAACACATCAGTAATATGCAGAGTGGTCCAACTTTAGATTATAACCACAGGGGGCAGGGAAAAATATTCCACCGTTTTTTCAAGAATGTCGAATGATGTTCTATAGGTAGTCATACTGGAAGTTGTTTGGTTGAAGTCCCGGGTTCACGAATATGGCTTAATAAGTACGGTGAATTTGGTCGGCATGGACGGAAACTCATTGGGTGTCACCGAGTACACGGTGCATTTGAATGGGAACAATTACGGCAGTTATTTGTTAGTAATTGTATTTACTGGGAATATGTTACAGGTTAGAGTCTTTCACTTTTTAGTTCTGTTAACTTCATGTAGCTTTGAATAATATGTGAAAACATCAGTGTGAGATGCTAGTGAGACTTTAAATTGATACTATTCCGTAAATGAAAACATGACGGACCTCGGGACGAAGTTATTGTTTTGTGCTGCTGGCCTGGTGAAATAGAATGGAGTTGCTTATGGTATAATCCACAGTGGAGGGATTAAAAATACATTACTACAGAGTCAGAGCGTCATAGCTGGGATGATGCATCTTTTTCTGTTTGTGAAGAGGAGCCGTAGTGGCTCGCCTTGTTCGTGGCAGTGTGTGCTGGATTCTAGCGTGTTGTTAAAAGTTGTGCTGTATAAAGTGGAAGTTATCTGATGCGTCACTGAGAAGCTTCTTGTTGGCGAGTGATGATTGACTATGAAGGAGGCTCAGCCAGTGATATGTACATGTACATCCTTAGATTTTTTTTGTCGCCCATGAGTTTTACTGAAATGGCATATGGCTTTTAGTGCTGGGAGTGTCCAAGGCCAAGTTCGGCTCGCCGGATGCAGGTCTTTTGATGTGACGCCCGTAGGCGACCCGCGCGTCGTGATGAGGATGAGATTATGATGAAGACGACACACACACACCCATCCCCAGTGGCAGAGAAATTAACCAATTATGGTTAAAATTCCCGACCCCGCCGGGAATTGAACCCGGGACCCATGTGACCAATGGCCAGCACACTAACGATTTAGCCATGGAGCCGAACGTAAGTTTTACTGATAGCCCTTTTCAAAACAATAACTTAAAGGTATTTTTAAGTACAAGTCAACTCGATGCGTACGCGATGCATTTGTTCAGCAATTTCCTGGTGAAGTGCCTCCTTCACGAGCACAGATTCATGTAATTGTAAGTAAATTTGAAACTACTGGCTCAGTGCTCAATAAAAAATATACAAGCACATGAACAGTTTTAGCAGAGGAAAGCTAGATGACATTGGTGTGAAGCTTGAATGACCACGGAATAAATCAATCGCAAAATTGGCACAACAAGTAGGGGTTCGGTTTCTTCTGCACACAGATTTACAAAGATGTAACACATCAAACCCTACAGGTTTACACAGGACCACCGTTTAAAACCTGCTCATCCAGCCACAAGTGTGAGATATTGTGAATGGTATCTTGCATTAACATACAATAGAGGAAAGCGTAATTTTATTATAACCAATAAACCTAGCTATCGCACGTATGGTATTCAGTTCTTTACTTAGGTCTGATTTCGACAATGGAACTTGGAACGCGTGATCAACTAAGCTATTGCAAGTAGCCCATTTGTGAGAATGGGGATGCATAATAAAATCTTCATAGAACGTATTATCAACAAATTTAGACATCGTCCAAATCTAATTTAATAAAAGATAATTCTAGACCTAAGTTATTTTCAACCTTTACCTTTACAGTGTCACCAACTTATTCAAGAAACATAACATTAATATTGCTTTCCGTACCAGCAACAGAAATATGAATATTCTCCACAATTCCAACCTAGTCAACAAATTCAACCCTTTCGCTAAGTCAGGTGTTTACAGGTTCCGGTGCAACGACTGTAACAGTTCATATATAGGGCAAACTGACAGGCACTTTTAAGATTAGATATGCAGAACATCTTCATGCAATCAAATACAATAGGATGTCTGCAGTTGGTCAGCACATTCAGGATTATAAACATAAATTCAACGGAATGGACCAGAACTTAACAATATTGGATACGTTGGGCAAAGGCCCCTTACTAGATATCACAGAAACCTGCTATATACATCTAGATCAATATTTCAACCTGAATCTGAACCTGAACGACATTTCCAAAAAGCCCAGAATTTTATTTGATGTTCTGATTTCAATTCTCAACAATGCTAAACTTCCAAAAAATAGTTTGTTCTTTCAGATTACACATAACATGTTATCACGTTATCCTTTCTCACCACGCCCGCCTGACTCTGCCCCTTCCATTACCCCTCTTCTCCTCCCTCCTGACCCGCCCCTCTCCCTTAGCAATATTCTACGCTTCCAGTAAGCTCTAGCACTTAGTTCCTTGCCACACTCTGTACATACAACAGGCCATTCGATGCAAGTCCCTTACTTAAGTTTTTAATTTCTTGCCCCTTTTTCCATTATTTCATTTTAACTCTCAACTTTCTTGTTCATACTTTAGGCTCCGCATTGGATCGAGAACTTTCTGGCTATATAACTACTCTTCTGTCAGTGCCTGTGCAAGATCCACTTGTTTAAGAACTTTGTATCTTACAGTTTCATCTTATGAACTGATATTACAAGCCACTATCAACCTTACTTTTTTTATCTTATCATCAATGTTTTTGCGGATTCTACATCAGTTCTTACATGTAAATGTTCAATTTTCGCCCAGTGTTTAGTAACGCCACGCTCAAGACTTTTTAACCATTACAAAGTGATCAAGTTTTTAAAAAAATATTTGTTGATATTTTCACTTTCATTTTATAATTTGACCAAGTTATAAATATTGTAAGAATGACTTTTAAGCACCGTCACTTTTTATTTCATCCAATTAATGAATAAAAACCTACAACCTGTTTTCCAGTCAGTGACTGGGTCAGGAATAGAATGAATGAAGCCCCCCCTCTTGCGGCGAGGATAGAAATTCTGCCGGCTGCCGAGGACTGTCGAACTCCTCTGGGGCAATGATGAATGACTGACAGATGAAATTAAATGAAATTGGAGAGAATTGCTGGAATGAAAGATGACAGGGAAAACCGGAGTACCCAGAGCAAAACCTATCCTGCCTCCGCTTTGTCCAGCACAAATCTCTCACATAGAGTGACCGGGATTTGAACCATAAAATCCAGTGGTGAGAGGACGACGCAGTGCCGCCTGAGCCACGGAGGCTTTTTATTTCATTCAATTAATGTTATTTGTTATTAAGGGTCCATAGTATGTATTATTGTTGTCTGATGTGGACAGTCTTTCCCCAGCACAGGAGTCATTTCCTCCAGGCACTGGTCAACAATTAATCCACGAGCAAAATTGTGACAGATAATTGCGCGATATTCACCTTTAGACCACACTGACAACTTGATTTCAATCACACTGCTTGGTAACAACTGGTGTGAAGGTCGCGCCTTGCTGTCCTCTAGACCAGTTTTCACCCCTCTTTATCTCACACCATAACAGGGGTGTCCAGCCAACTGTTTTTGCATGTTGCAAAACTTTCCTAGTGCCCTTTGTACTGTGGAGCAAATTATGGACAGAAAAAGTAGGGAGTGCAGTGTAATATGAAAGAGGAATGTGTATTCATGTGAGTATCTTCATGTTAATTTTTTTTACACGTTTTTTTACAACCTTACTAATTAGGATTTATCATGTATATTAATTAACTCTCTGTGTCTTATCGATGTGACGTATGTTTGTTTTAACAACTAACACCGATAGATTGATACATCCCACGAACTATGCACAGATTGTTGTACTAATAGAACAACCAGAGCTGTAAGCAGAGTGTGACTTTTGTTTTTCACTCAGGGGGTTATGCATGATTACTTTATATATTGATGTGGGTGAATAGCGCGAGTTTAGTAAAGGAATCCTACGTTTGCATTTCATAAAAGTGTATAATAGCATGAAAATAAGTGCAGACTTAAGTGAATATCTGACCACTTTTTCCTCAATAGTTGTAGCCAGTAGCGGAAATGGGTACTCTTGCTCTGTTAACCTCAGTCCTACGAGCTCTCTACATACCTCAGAGCTTACAAGACTACAAATGCCTCGAACTGGACAAATATTGAACCTGATCTGGGTTGTGTCACTATATGTCTCAGGACATTGGCCTACAGTGAATACTGTAAACACGTTTGAGGTACCACATACCGTGCCACATACCTTGCAAAATCTTAATATGCAAAACTACTTTTGAGCACTGTAATAGTCCCATGGTTTGACAATTCTGAGTACCCTCTTAAGGTCAAAACACTTCCAATCTGACACAGGCTACAATAAAATATCAGCATACTTAACCAAAGTTTTTACCTCCACAAAATGCAATAGCAGTTGCAGAAATAGTAGAGGATATAAAATTAAAAAAAATAAAAAACCACACTCACTCTCTCCATTCATGATTTCTCTGAAGAATCCTTTGGCTGGTACGATTATAAAAATAGTTATCCACATAAAAATATAACAGTTGTATAAATACCAATTACTTCTTAAAAACCTGTCTTTTTTTGAGTTGTGTCGCTGTTCACCAGCATGATTTAGATACAGAAATTTAAAACAAAAGGTTTATAATCATAGTGGAGCAGGAACCTAATCGTCCTAAAATTCCTGTTTTATTTTTTATTTTATTAAGTACAATAGTAGACTAATACTCACTCAAAGAATGCATGGTGGCCCCCCTGCTGAATAAACTTTTGCAGCATCAGATAGTAAGGAAATTTCTTTTCATCAAACAGCATTGGGGATGTAAATCCGACAGAGCATATGAGAAATGTCAATCTGAAATAAAATAGTCATATAATTGTTTTAAAAGTTAATGAAATATACAATAACAAAAGTTTAAAAAAATTAATTTTGTGACTCACTTGAATTTGTTAATGGGGGTATCTGGTAAGGATTTAACAGTCAATCCATTCACAAGCAACTCTGTGAGTGCTCCCGCCACAGCTCGTGCTGGTGGTGATGGAACTGTAGTTGTATTTGAAATCTGCTGGCCTCTACGGTGACGAGTAGGTGATCCCACGCACAACTAAAGAGAGAAAAACGTTCATTAAAAGATGAAATTCACTGATTCCATGCAGAAATTGTAAAAATCGAATTTGGAAAAAAATACTTAAGTTGTAAAACTATCAATTACTTCTAAATAGATTTCTGGGAAAGAAGTACCTGATTTAATCTCTTGAAAGAAGACATGATAAACTTCAAGTTTAGCAATTGCCAAAGGAAAGAAACTGTAATTTATGGTTTGTGGTGTAAGTTGCAGTAGTCACATCCCAGTTCATGAACCTTCAATAGCTTAGTGGCCTAGTAAATGGTCCTGAGAGTTGTGATACCACTAACAATGAAATAGGCGCGGGCATGTCGAACAAAGTCTGAGTCAGGGCTCTCTTTATGCTCAGGTGGCAACGACTATACAAACAGTGGTCACTAACCCTTTAAAACCACCGATTCTCACTACAACTACAGTATGTTTAAGTAGGGTAGCATCCTGCTCCACAGAATTTTCACAGAGTATGTTCAGAACATTTTAAGCGAACAATGGACCTATGGGAGTAACAGACTTGCACCTTCCAGATGACAGGTGAGGAATCCCTCGGAAAACACTTGGCAAGTGAAATGAAAATCGATGGGGAGCTATCAATATTAACACATTGCAGACCGGGTTCCCTTCACCCTATGCACAGCCCTGCTCCCCGCCACTTTCTAACTACCTCCAAACTGGAGTGCATGCATTCAAATAAACTGTCAGAACTTCACTAGCCTTTGAAGGACTACTGTGTTTTTTTCTGATGGCCTTCCTGAATAGTCGTTGAAATGCAGGTAGGTAGGTATTTAGTAAAATCTATTTTGGCTCAAAGTTCTTGGAAATATTGGGTTTTCCATTAGGGGATCTGTTGGCCAGTAATCTTTCAGACATGATTTCTTCACCTGCAATATCAATATACACAAAGCAACTTTTTTTTTTTAATATCCCTGCTAGAGATATTAGTCCACTTTAGTGTTTTAGGGGATATGTTATGAGAATGTGAATTCTGCTTATACTAAGTTTGTCTGCTCAGCTACGTACTGAAAAAATTCCTCACCAAACATAAGTGCTGCTACTTGTCCTATGTTTCCAGGTTCATTAGGCCGTACCTTTGTACCGGGAGCACCTTCAAAATCTTCTAGCCTAGGTTCACTTGTTGTCCAAGACCCAGTTGTCAGAAAACACTACATTATTTACAATATTTACACCCGTAACACAATTATCAGGTGTGTTCTGCGCCACGTGAGTTCCACACCTTGAAGATAAGGCTATATCCTCATCATCACTTTAGACATTTCCGTTAGAAGACATTTCATCATCAAACTCGAAATATTCAGCATCACTTGGACAATTGGAGCCTGTATCAGTTCATCCTTTCTAAACATGTACAATCCCTCGGCGTTGCCATCTTGCATGGCTCTTCAAACTTTGTAAACATGTTGTCAGGAAATGCAAAGAAAAGCTATGATATGAAGAATAATCGAAAATAAATGCTACTATCGATTGTGTAAAACGATACATAACAGAATTCCATCACACTTGACCTCCAAATAGTTCCGGTATATCTCAAAAGATAGCACTAAACTTCAGTCTCCTGCTAACACGAGATAACTCGGGACAGGTCCACGACGCTCAGCCAGGGATGGGTCCGCATTGTGTTAATAGCACTTATGGAAGAAACAAAAGAGAGCTGGTTGACTCAGGAAGGAAGATTCTTCTGGATGAGTTAGGAATTAATGATATTCAGTTAAGGGGAGATAATGAATACACAAGTGATTATAAAAGTGCTCTTAAGAGGTGTTAAAATAAGGGCAAAGTGTAGGTTAGGACTGATCATCAGTAATATTACTGCATGCAACACAGTATCTATTACGCATGAAAATGAGTGAATGATAGGGGTAGATCTAGCAGTTTGAGGAATTAGGACGAGAATTGTCTCCGTCTATCCACCATGTCAGGGTGCAGATGAGAAGGATGAAGCACTGAGTTACATCGTAGTCAGGGTCAACAACAAAGTTAGGATAGTGCTAATGGGTGAAATCAATTTGAGAGTTGGAAATAGAACTGTGTAACAACACTAAGTCTAGTGTCGTTACTTCCACATTATGCCCGTGGTTTGGTTGCCTAATGCATTTTTGAAATTTGCATCACCTTTCATCCTACTATTTAATACGCTGTGTGGCGTTCGCTTAGATCGCTAATGTTTCCACTCTTTGTGAAGTTACGACTGTACCTGATTGAATTGTTCTGTATGTGCACTCGTGCACCATCTCTTACCTGTTCTAGGGACGTCTAAGTCTTGCTGTAACATGATTCCATTCTTGCCGAAGGCTGTAATAAATCAGCCTGTGTCAGTTACTGATTGCTCGTTGAATGGGCAAGATGTGCCTCCAGTCCTGTGACTTTTTGCTTCCGATTGAGGCAACTGACTGACTGATCTACAGGGTCGTGATCGACCAGGGCTGAGAGGGATATGTACCTCTCCGTCATTCAAGTTTCCTCAGCAACGTAATTTGATGTGAGCATTATTCTGATTTCCAACTGTGGTGGCGTTGCCTCCAGATAACCCCCGTACCCGGTGATGTTTCTCCATCGTAACATATCCTATAAACAGTAACCTCAAGCCTGCCAGTCATGTGATAAATTGTGAGCCTTGTAGGGCATAAAATGGAGTTTTTGGTTGATGCTTCTAAATATTTTTCAAGATGGCAGGTCCAGATGCCACCTGTGCCTACCCTAATGTGTACACTATGTAATTTTCTACTAGGCATTACCCACTGATATGTTTTTACTGTTATCATTTTTTTTAAGCTTCGGTTACTGCTCTGCAAAGAGGTGGAAAAATTACATTGAAACCTTGTATGAGGATGTAAATCTACAAGAAACTGTAGTTCTTGAGGAAGAAGGTGAAGTAACAGAAGATAATTTAGGCTTCAACATACTGAGAGAGAAATTTGAATTACCTCTACAAAGACTGGAGGACAATAAGGCACAAGGCATTGATAATCTCAAAGCTGAACTCCTAAAGAAAAGCAGACCTCGTATGAAGGAGAGATTGCTTAAACTTGTACAAAACATCTACATGGAAGGAAAACTACCTGCTGATTTTGGAAAAAAAGTGTCATGATCCCTATACCAAAGAAAATGGCAGCAAAATAATGTGAACACTATCGCACTATCAGTTTAGTCGTTCATGCCTCAAAAATTGTCACTAAAATAATATTTTTTAAATTTATTTATTTTGCTAGCGGCTTTACGTCGCACCGACACAGATAGGTCTTATGGCGACGATGGGATAGGAAAGGCCTAGGAGTTGGAAGGAAGCAGCCGTGGCCTTAATTAAGGTACAGCCCCAGCATTTGCCTGGTGTGAAAATGGGAAACCATGGAAAACCATCTTCAGGGCTGCCGATAGTGGGATTCGAGCCTACTATCTCCCAGATGCAAGCTCACAGCCGCGCGCCTCTATGCGCACGGCCAACTCGCCCGGTAAAAATAATATTAAGTTTAATTGAAAAAGCAAATTGAAGAGTATCTGACTGAAGACCAATTTGGGTTTGTTAAAGGTAAGGGTACTACAAGAGAAGCTATACTGGCACTGAAACTCATACTTGAAAAAAAAAGATTAGAAAAAGAACTTATTTATGCTTTGCGGATATTGAAAAGGTTTCTGGTGATGTACATTGGATAAAATTGTTTGAAATTCTTAAAAGCATAGGAGTCCCATATCGGGATAGAAGAAAAATTTGGAATATGCACAAAAATTAAATAGCAGCAATTAAAATTGGAAATGAACAAGAGGAAGCAAAAATAAGGAAAGAAGTTAAACAAGGTTGTGCTTTGTCTCCCATGTTTTTTAAGGCCTACATTCAGGATGCATTGAATAAGGTTTGAGAGGATTTGAATAGAGGAATAAGGACAGAGTGTGAACAAATAAATATGATTACATTTGTAGATGACATTGCCATAGTTGAAGACAGTGAACAACATCTCAAACAAAGTAAGACAAAGACGAAAGTTATGGTCTGCAACAAAAAAAAAGAGCAAACTCAAGTATGAAAATAATGGTGGGCAACAAAACACTGGAAAAAGTTTAGGAATTTAAATATCTCAGAAGCAAAATTACCAAAGAGGAAGAAGCAAGAAGGAAATCATAAGCAGAAATTTACCAGCCAAATTAGCATTTCACAAAAAGAAACATTTATTCACTACAAATTCCATTAATCTTAAATCAAGAAAAAGATTATTGAAAGTGTATGTTTGGAGCATTGCCCTTTAAGGTTGTGAAACATGGATAATATGAAAAGAAGAAAAAAGGTTAAATTCTTTTGAACAATGGTGTTATAGAAGAATGCTAAGGATTAGCTGGACAGAAAAAAATAATGAATGCTGAAGTATTTAAGGAGGTGGAGAAAAATTATACCGCATGGAAAAGTATAAAGAGGAGGAGGACCAGACTGACAGGACATATTTTGAGACACGATAGCCTGTTAAAAGTGGCCTTGGAGGGAATGCCTGGAGGCAAAAGATGTCTAGGAAGACCACGCCTACAATATGTAGGCAAATCATGCCTGATGTAGGACGCAGAAGCTATGAAGAGGAAAGGTAGAAATAGAGTCTACTGGAGAACTGCCACAGACCAAACCATGGATTGAATATTTTAGAAGAAGACTACTCTGCTCTATTATGTAATTATTTTACAAGTTTCATAATTTCCTTTTATTCTGTGTATGTATTTCCCACGGGCCATGTGTCCTGCTCGTATTCTTGTTTTCTTGCCCTTGCTGCTGTTGCCTAGACAGATATTTTAATTCTATTATTACTCCTCCTTTAACCAACTTTTTACCGGAATAGTATTTATTATCATATTCTTTCCTTAGTTTAGGTTATTGGTTTTTATGTTACCTACATGGAACATTTTGGCTTATATCTGCACCTTAGTTAACCTAGATATCCAAATTCTCATAAGTCGCCATGAATTCTCCCTTGTCTACTGTAAAATCATGAACAGTGTTCTCCCCACAAATTTTCATCAGATGGGTGGCAGGAATGAGTGGCCGGGTGGGGAATACTACGTAAAAAATGAATGTGATAAGATTTCAACTCATTCTCCTCAGGGCAATGACAACAATATCAAGACAGGTACATTAACTGCAAAATTGAACTATTTTAGTGGTATCATGAACAAGACATATTTTTAAATTCTAGTGTTCTACACTAACACCAGGACTTACAATCAGTTGCTGTGGAGTGCCATACAGGTTTGTAATGTCATGTGGAATCAAGTGGTCGCATGCGATTGCATTCTAATCCAGGCACTACTCGCACATGACATAACGTGATAGTCAAGATAGACATTTAAACTCCGAAGTAAGCGATACAATTATGCTGACAAAATGAAGATTTATTATTTAAATGAACAGTTTTTCAGTATTTCAATTTTTATAACACTGTTATTGTTTTTACATCCCACCAACTACTTTTCTGAGGGTTTTCGGAGACGCCAAGGTGCCGGAATTTTGTTCCGCAGGAGTTCTCTCAAGTACCAGTAAATCTATCGACACGAGGCTGACGTATATGAGCACCTTGAAATACCATAAGACTGAGCCAAGATCAAACTTGCCAAGTTGGGATCAACCATCTGAGCCACTCAGCCTGTGATTTGCAACATCCAATGACTCAATATGTATTAATATTATGTGACTAGCGCATATCTAGGTTATGTTAAGTGGGCGGTCTATAAAAACGGCATGGCAGTACGCCAATTTAATAGGCCCTAGGGAGAACGATGATAATTTTGAAGTAGACCTCTTCTTTTATAACAATAATATCCACAGCCTGTTTCCAGTGACTCTACTGGGTCAGGAATGGGATGCATGAAAGCCACATATTGTGGCGAGGATAGGAATCGTGCCAGTTGCCGAAGCCAGTCACACTCCTCCTTTTATAGATTACATTTCTGTTCTGCTTTCTTATTTGCCTCATTAAATGTCAGCTGTTCATCTCTTAAGGAGTGTCTTCGATTCCCTCTACCTACTAACTGATTATTCTGTTCTTTCTGTGATTGTTGGTTATATGATAAAACGTATTCTTGTGATATCGGTCATGTTTCCTGTATTGATTTTTATTTTGCAGATGCAATGGTTTGTATAATATAAATTATTTAAATTACCTAGATACTTCAAGATACTCCTG
Organism: Anabrus simplex; assembly: GCF_040414725.1. Lineage (NCBI taxonomy): Eukaryota > Metazoa > Arthropoda > Insecta > Orthoptera > Tettigoniidae > Anabrus > Anabrus simplex. The sequence continues at coordinate 642,274,559 of NC_090266.1, read as the reverse complement.
AAGGTTATTGATTATGCTCCTTCAGTTAAGTCATTGGTTCTGATATTATTTAACCTTTCAAGCGGTAATGTCGGAACAAATCGGCATAGCCACATGGCTTCCTAAGTGGCCATGGCGGAACATCCCGTCACCGCATTATAAATGCCGTTCGGCGATGGGTATGACGATTTATTCTGTCGTAGGATCCGAAATGGTTTTCCTTTCTGCATGTATGTCAGTTTCGAACTTTGCCTACAGCAGCAATCTCCTAAAACCATGTGACCGGGCGAAATGCTTTCGCTCTGCACCCAGCTGGCAGCCAGCCAGTATTGGTCACCAGGCTGCTGAGTGTGACAGATAGTGAATTATGGCAGGTCCAAGCAGAGCTCGGAAGCGTTCGCCACAAGAACTGTTTGATTTTGTACACTGTGACAATATGGAGAGCAAGTGTCATCTGATAGTGAGACTAATGTTGAAATGCCAGGAGATAGCGAGTGCAATGGTGAAAGAGACTCAAGTAAACGCAACTGTAGTACTAGCGGTGTATTCAGCTCGGTGTATGGACAAAGGTAGGATCTGAACGGCCGAGATTTACATTTACGGCGCAACCTGGAATAAATGTACAAACTGAAGACGTCAATAATCCGCTAGAATATTTTCAATAGTTTATCACTCCTGAATTAGTGGAACTAATAAGTAGGAAAACCAACCAGTATGCTCGACAGCTTTTAGAAAGCACACCGACCTTGAAACTATATTCAACAGTGAGTCAGTGTACTGACACGAATAAAGATGAAATTATGACTTTATTTGCATTCTTTCTCTTGCAAGGCATTCATTAGCTACCTGACAACACAAGCTACTTTCCTCATAGACAGATATTAGAGACTCCAATATTTTTGGAGCTGATCTCTGAAAGAAGATTTCATCTCCTCCTCAAATTCTTGCACTTTGTTGATAAAGAAGCATACGATGAAGCCACATGTGGTTCGAAGAAACTCTACAAATTGAAATCTATTCAGAACCACTTGAAAAGCAAATTCCGAAGTGTGCACACACTCGAAAGCAATTTGTCTGTAGATGAGTCTCTTATGTTATTGAAGGTTTCCCGTTGCTTTCCTCACCAAGCTAGATTTTCTTTCTTGCCCTTGGCACCCAGCTTGAAAGTGAGACCATTTTAAAACCTTATGAAAATACCTGACCAATTAAAAGTATCTCACTGTAAGTTTCTGTTGCTTTCCTCAGTGAGCCAGTAGCCTTGCCCTTCATACTATGATCATTTTTGACAGCTTGATAAATATTCTGTACTTTTTTGAACCTGATATAAATACTATACTACACAATAGTATCTCACTATATGTCACTTCCCAGTACTTAAGGAAAATGTGCCCTGTGTTAGTACCTACTCAAAAGAAATGTACCACTTCAAAGGTTAACCACAACTGATTTTTGTCATTCTGCGAATTATTTAGTAATTACCTAACCCGCCTGAAGGATGTTTTCCTAAGTTACGACATTAATTTGAAGTGCAGAATTTCTAACTTCAAACCAGCAAATCAACTTTTTACTAACAACTATAATTTATGAAAATCCTAGCGATTGTTTAGAATACTAATTTTTTCACATATAACCACAGAATCTACCAAACAAACAGGTTTACTAATAATGTTATTGCTTTTACATCCCACCAACTACTTTGACAGATTTTGGAGATGACGAGATGCTTTGGACCCCAATATAAAGTTCACAGTTGAAGATAAAATAGATAAATCCCTAAATTTTAAACAGATTCATATTCAAGATATATTGAAAACTGACCTTTTTACCAATCACTATAAAGAACCCCTCTTCACACTCTTAAGCACCTAAAGCATATAAACTTGCAGCCTATTATAGTCTCATCTACCGTGCCTTTAAACTTCCTCTATCTCAGCGAGAACTTAAGCAACTGCAATTTATACGAGAAATGGTCAATTTCAATGGCTTAAAAACAACATCGTAAAAAAAAGAAAAAAAGGTTCGAGCCCCACTGTCGGCAGCCCTGAAGATGGTTTTCCGTGGTTTCCCATTTTCACACCAGGCAAATGCCGGGTTTGTACCTTCATTAAGGCCACGGCCGCTTCCTTCCAATTCCTAGGCCTTTCGTATCCCATCGTCGCCATAAGACCTATCTGTGTCGGTGCGACGTAAAGCAAAAAAAAATTTTAAAAAATAAAAAAATAGGCAGTTACCTAAACTAACTCCCGATAAACAAAAGAAGTATAAACAAGCTACCTTCACCTACAACCACCCCAGCATCTGCAAAATTTCAAATCTATTCAAAAAACAATAGTTCCAACTGTCTTTTTCAACTTGCAACTCTGATCAGAGCATATTTTTCAGCCATTATAAAAATCAACTCCAATAAAGATTACTATGCTAGCTCCAGGACCTACAAACTCACCTGTGCCCAAAGTTTTTCAATCAAATATTTGGAACACGTAAATGCTAAAAAAACACACAAAGATACGTCACATTTTTACATCTATTGAACAGGATTTGGTTATCCACAAAAGAGTTGATAAAGGTACTCCTATGAACACAAATATCTAAATGATGCGATTAACAAACAAAACAAAAAAACAAAAATCCAATTTATCCTCAAATTCCACACATACTTTAACAACTGTGTTGATTACGTATTAAAAGTCTCCTGTTGGTTCCGTATTGACGTCACTAAACATACACAAATACAAATGTAAAAGATAATTCAATACACTATTTATTCAGATAAAAGTTATTACCTGACAGCGAATACTAGTAGGGCTACATGTTTTGCCCACTTAGTGGACATCTTCAGCTAGTAGCATCAGTACTAAACCATTTACACATAATTCTTAAAAGGAACAGAACTCCGCAGAGACGAACATATTTTCAAAATAAACAAACCACCACTCGTTCTCCAACTTAAATCCCTCCCCAACCCTCATGATCCCTCATCACATTCCCCCTTCCCCTACTTGTTCTCCTTCCCATAACATGACACACAGATACAACACACGTCGAGCTACAGCTGTCAGTAAAACAGGGCACTCTATCGCTAAGTGAGCTGGTGGTAGAGCTGCTCAACCCCTCAGCGCCGACCTCTATAGACTACGGTGTATAGATCCTCTTTTCTTCCATAGCCGCCGACCTCTATACGTGGTATAGACCCATGCATGGTTTCACATTTACGGCTATAGCGCGAAGAGTTTTGGAGTTATGGATTTGCAAATTGTTTTGTTTCCAAGAAGAAATGTTGGGGTTTATCAGTGTTGTAAAATAAGAATGAGGATCGTTAAAATGTAGTTGTTTTTGTAAGGGTAAATATTTGTCAAATAAGTCTGAACACTAGTAATCTCTGCTTTTTTAAAGCCTGTTTGCTTCATTCTTTCCACGTAAAAAAATAAAGAAATGATGATATGAGAAGTTTGTCTTTTCGAGTGATGTTCTTTGCTCTATTTGTACATTGAGAGTGCAAAATATTTATTACATTGTCTTTATTTCTCGGTTTGTAATATTTTCGTAACTCTCCACGAGCGCTCTGTGTAGGCATCAGTTAGCGCTGCTTTCCGTCATACGATACGAGAACCAGTTGTTCATGGTATATATCTCGCTTGAAAGACGCTGTCTCGACCTTTTATCTGAAATATGTATCGAGTTGGTTTCTTTCGTCATAAATGTTATTCCCCTCATTCAGTTTCATCCTGCTCTTTTCGGCCTCGCTGCAGCTTCATCAGTCCGTGTGACGCGCCGCGCTCAGCCGTGGTTTGACTGACAGTAATATGCTTGAAATATTGTATAATTTAGATTAAAGTTTAGTCGGAAGTAGTAGTGACAGTATTATCAGCAGTGATAATTAAATAAATGATGACGGTGTGGCGGATGCAGTGGTAAATGATGAGAGTGACGATCAGGAGGAACCAGTACTTGGAAATTTCGTGTAGGAGAATATTTATACTTATACAGGTCAAAGAGAAGTTTTCAACAGTGAATTCGGATTCCTCAATTCTCTAATTATATCCAGACAAGTCACAGGGACAAACACTGAGCAGTTAGGTCTATCTTATCGGGTTCAGCTGGAGGAAGGTTTGTTTACAAAATAAGCTCGCTCGGCCGGGAAACGAAATATTCAAGGCCGACGCGCATCAGATAATACAGTTCCAAGGTTGCAGGAAAGACATTTTATCATGAAATTATCACCCAAGGGTGAGAAATACAAACCTCAGAGACGTTGTATCGTGTGTTCAAAACACAGAGAAAAGATGTCGGTGTACTGCTGCCAGGAGTGTGACGTGGGTCTCTGTCTCAAAGAGTGCTTCGAACTCTATCACATGAGACTAAATTACTAAGATAATGTGAAATAATTATGTCATTATCTGCATGTACATAGTTCTATCATAAGGAATTCAAAATTTCATGAATATCGGGCTACTCTTATAATTGTAGTAACGCTTTAAGTGAATCAATGTATTTCAGTCGCGCGTAGTGGAAATCTCATCCAGCCGCGGGGTAGGAAGCTCCTAAAACGGTTGCGACGCTGAGGGGTTAACAAGGGGGTAAGTCCTGTTAAAAAGTTTTGTCTCACTTCAGCTTTTTTTTAAAATATACATTTCTCTCATTTTTTATATCGCTCATTTCAGATCTCATAAAAGATACGCACTCCATGTTCAATTTCCACAACTAAGACCACATCATATTTGAATTTTAAAGGAGTCCCCTTCTCAATACAACTATGAATTTTTATTATATGTTTTTCAGTAAGTACTTGAGAGAGTTCGTAACTCGTGTGATAATCTTTTTTTATTATTTACATCTGTTCAAGTGGTCACTTTTTAGGTAATATTTTCATGTCTCCTATTTTACAAACATTTCGAAGAAGATACTATTCTCAAGAATTTTTAAGAACTCAAACCCTACTAGCCTAGCGCTTGTTAGTGATTTTAATATTTTTCATACAGCTGAAAATGCTTGGTAAGAGGGTGAAACATGACCTGTTTTATTATTTTTAATATATATATATATATATATATATAGTTTTTGAATTATATGTTGTATTAATAAAGCAGACTTATTTAAAAAGGAAAAATTAATTTCTTCCCCATTGAAGCTTACACGTTAGCGGGACATTCATTTCATGGTAAGTAATTTCCTTCTTGTTTTGTGTCGATCTTGAATGATAATTGTTTTATGTGGCATATTTTTGTCTTTTCTGTGCCCGTCTAGACAGAAGCTTGCAACCTGAGTGTATGGCGAGGTTTTCTGGTGATTAAATTATAACGTTCTTAATATGGTTGCAACTGAAGGACACAAAAAGGTGATAAGTAAATGTGGGGTAGATATACAGAAGAAGCTAATAGGAATGGAGAGAGTTTACTAGACTTCTGTAGTGGTATGGCGATTAGCAATTATGAATACAATCTTCAAGCGTAAGACTATTCACTACAACACATGGGAGGGTAGAAGCATCAGATCCTTATTAGACTATATCCTAACAGACTTTGAATTCAGGAAATCTGTTAGGAATGTGCAGGTATTCTGAGGATTTTTTGATGATATAGATCACAATCTGATGTGTATGAACTAAGTAGAGTAAAACCTCTTAAAATGTTTCTGCAGTGAACAAAGAAAGAGATCGTGTTGAGCAAGAAAACATACTACTGAATACAGCAATAAGAACTATCCAACAAGGATATGTAAACACTTGATAGGTTTTTTCCGCCATACGAGCATTTTACGTTGTGTGTGTATGGGTACAGTGAAAAATATAGGCTTATCTACCGTTTCTAAAAATGAGATGAGAGAATTAAAAGGTGCAGGAAAAAACAAGAAAAAAAATACGATAACTTTTTTCACTGGGGCTTATTAAATCACAACAGTGTATTGAAAGGTGTGTAAAACAAGAGACAGCATTTACACTGGGCCTCACAAAAGAATCAACGTATTATTGCAGACCACATTCTTTCCAAAACAAATATTAGCTGAAACCCTATATTTTGGACCAGTGAGTTATTAAAAATTGTTTTCTGGTCACACTCCTTGATCAAAAATTATCTGAAGGTTAAACACAGTCTTGTGCAAAGGAAAGAATTTGACCGCCATCTAGAATGCAACAAACCCTCGATTTGCTACAACCGACTTGAGTCGAAACTCAAAGGTGCTTGTTTCTACACGCCATCACTGAAAGATGCAGATACCTGTCCACTTCCTGGATTTTAATTTTGTCTCCATTAGTAAACGATTTTTCTACCTTTTTCAGCATCTATAACTGGACAAGAAAAAATAAGAACCATACTAGTCAAATTCACATTATTATATTCTTAAACCGTAGGAAGGCCATCAACTTGTAAAATTCTTACTTCAAATGTTCCGCATTTTCAATACTTTGAATCATCCTTATTGTTGAAACTACATTAAAATATATTGATGAGACATATTTTGTTTTTTGCTAGTAGTTTTACGTCGCACTGACACAGATAGGTCTTATGGCGACGGTAGGATAAGAAAGGCCTAAGAGTTGGAAGGAAGCGGCCGTGGCCTTAATTATGGTACAACCCCAGCATTTGCCTGGTGTGAAAATGGGAAACCACGGAAAACCATCTTCAGGGCTGCCGACAGTGGGATTCGAACCCACTATCTCCCAGATGCAGGCTAACAGCCGCGCGCCCCTAACCGCATGGCCAACTCGCCCGGTAATGCTGTAGATGAGACATATTCAGTTGCAAACAAGAACCATTCAAAATATAGTAAAGACATAGAACCATTAGATAAAAAGACTTTGCGTCTTGTTGCAATGCGTCGTGTTAGCATTTTGTCAATAAAACCTTTGGTAATATATCGAGAAGTCTTAAAACCGACACAAACATGAATATGATGTAAATCACAATGTCCAAATGTTTCATAGGTTAATGTATCACTGTGTCCGTAGAATGCACAGATCATATTCAGGAACAAGCGCAAAAGTGTTTAATTAGCTAGCATGTTAAAAGCACTAGTAGAAGCGAGATGTTCCGTAACCGCAGGAAAGAAGTCAGCTCCTGGATGAAATTATCTTTATACGGGTCTGTTTGCAGACCAAATCTGCTGTACAGGATTGACAGCTGGGTGGAATGAGGATATCTCATTCGTAACTTAAAAGTAACAGACATGAAAGTAGTGAGAATGTCCACTGATATAAACAGGTGTGAACAATGACAGGATGGTACTCAGAATGAGGGAATAGAGGCTAAGTTAGCCTTGACTTGTGAAGCTGTAGGCATAAACCAGCTTCGGTGTTGGGGACATATAAGATGAATAGAGGAGGATATGTAAACTAGGAGAATACTAGACTTAGTCATGGAGAGTAAGAGAAGTAGAAGGAGACCAAGTTGACGCTGAAAGTCGTAGTCTGTAATGGAAATGGATGTATGTATTGTGTAGTACAAAAGGCTCGAACCAGCGACCCATGCATGCAAATTTTTTATTTTAACAGTACGTTTTCTTGTTTGGTACACGTAGAGGCAAAGAGGAATGTGCAAAGCCAAAATTGATGGAATCTTCCACTCAATGTGTAAGTACGCTACTTCGAGTTTGCAAGAGATGGACAGAAGATACCAGAGCCGAATATGGACCACATGACCTTGCCGCGAGGGTGGCAACAGTATAGAAACATCTCAAGCAAAGATTTCAAGGCCTGCCAGCCCTATTTTTATGCAAAAATATAATTAAATCCTATATCTGTGTATTAATAACAGGAGCAAAAGTCACACAATGCATTCATAAGGAAAATTTATCAGAAGACATGTACTAGATGTTACCAATGTATGTAAATGATGCAGTAGAAACCCTAGCTCACAAAAGAAGCTCCACCCTACCAAATGCGAGCCGGATACTTCACCACAAGCTTCCTTGCTTGGCTGAAGCAAAGAAAGGACGCGGTGCTGAGAGTGAGAAATTGGATGATTGATTAGACTTCCGCATTTGATAAAAATTATCAAAATATGCTAACCAGCTATAGGGCATTCTCCTTTGCCGATATTTACGGTATCAACAGAGTTAGCTTTCACCATCGAACTAGTGGGGGATTGCTCTGTTGGCCATCCTGGACCTTTCTTAATACATGCATCACCATAAGGTTTAATACCGCATGATATTGTTGAGGTTTCATTTCGTCAGACTTATAGGAACTTCAATTTCTTACCTGACGGTCCAAGAATAACTTTTGAATAGTTGATTTATGGTGAAACTCCTTAATTAAAGTAATTATACATTACCTAAATTTATTATTATTATTATTATTATTATTATTATTATTATTATTATTATTATTATTATTATTATTATTATTATTATTATTATTATTATTATTATTATTGTGTACAACTGCATGAAGACTAGGTGGCAAGATTTGAAGTCACGCTCCACAAAAAATGGAAGCTGTCGAACTAAGACGAAATATGAAAGAGAACATATGGAATACAGAATTCTGCCCTATATTATGATCATTGAGAGAATCTAGTGAGAATATCTGTCACAGAGAAGACTTCTGAATTCAAATCATTGGCAGAGTTCAATCAATCAATCAATCAATCAATCAACACGAATCTGCATTTAGGGCAGTCACCCAGGTGGCAGATTCCCTATCTGTTGTTTTCCTAGCCTTCTCTTAAATGATTTCAAAGAAATTAGAAATTTATTGAACACCACCTTGTTAAGTTATTCCAATCCCTAACTCCCCTTCCTATAAACGAATATTTGCCCCAATTTGTCTTCTTGAATTCCAACTTTATATTGTGATCTTTCCTACTTTTAAAGACGCCAATCAAACTTAATCGTCTACTGAAGTCATTCCACGCCATCTCTCTGCTGACACCTTGGAACATACCACTTATGATACAGATGTTGATTCCCATAGGGAATCTATATCATCTGAAGGCCAAACAGGCATCAATTTTTGGTAATGAGACAAAGTCTCTCATAGTGCATTGGCACTGCTGGTGGCTCCAAGTAGCCTACGCAGTGGCCTCCACAGTATGCACTAACCAGCGTCTTGGTACGTGTTCTAGGTACCAACTGATGAGCCCAACCTAGCAAACAGGAGCGATACGCTGGCAAACCAGGAATGAGTTAGCTGGAAAATTTATAATGTTAAATAACAGACCATTTATATTGGTATTACATACCACTTAGTCAAGCAGCTCGTCTTGTTTCTCCCGAGTCTTCCCTCCCCAAACTTTGCAACATATTTGTAACGCTACTCTTTTGTCGAAAATCACTCGGAACAAATCGAGCTGCTTTTCTTTGGATTTTTCCAGTTCATGAATCAAGTAATGCTGGTGAGGGTCCCATACACTGGAACCATACTCTAGTTGGGGTCTTACCAGAGACTTACACGCCCTCTCCTTTACATCCTTACTACAACCCCTAAACACCCTCATAACCATGTGCAGAGATCTGTACTCTATTTACAAACCCATTTATGTGATTACCCCAATGAAGATCTTTCCTTATATTAACACCTAGATACTTACAATGATCCCCAAAAGGAACTTTCACCCCATCAATGCAGTAATTAAAACAGAAGACTTTTCTTATTTGTGAAACTCACAACCTGACTTTTAACCTCGTTTATCATCATACCATTGCCTGCTGTCCATCTCATAACATTATCGAGGTCATGTTGCAGTTGCCCACAATCTTGTAACTTGTTTATTACTCTATACAGAATAACATCATCTGCAAAAAGCCTTACCTCTGATTTCACTTCTTTACTCATATCATTTATATATATAAGAAAAGATAAAGGTCCAATAGTACTGCCTTGTGGAATTCCCCTCTTAATTTTTATAGGATCAGATAAAGCTTCTCCTTCTCTAATTCTTTGACATCTATTTTCTAGAAATATAGCAACCCATTCAGTCACTCTTTTGTCTAGTCCAATTGCACTCATTTTTGCCAGTACTCTCCCATGATCCACCCCATCAAATGCTTTAGACAGGTCAATCGCAATAGAGTCCATTTGACCTCCTGAATCCAAGATATCTGCTATATCTTGCTGGAATCCTGCAAGTTAAGCTTCAACCTTTCCTAAAACCGAACTGCCTTCTATCGAACTAGTTATTAATTTTGCATACATGTCTATTATAATCAGAAAAAATTCCTTTCCAAAGTTTACATGCAAAGTATGTCAAACTTACTGGCCTGTAATTTTCAGCTTTATACACAGGGGCTACTATAGCAACTCTCCATTCATTTGGTACAGCTCCTTCAACCAAACAATAATCAAGTAAGTACTTCAGATATGGTACTATATCCCAAGCCATTATCTTTAGCATATCCCCAGAAATTTTATCAATTCCAACTGCTTTTCTAGTTTTCAACTTTTGTATCTTATTGTAAAGGTCATTGTTATCATATGTAAAATTTAATACTTCTTTAGCATTAGTCACCACCTCAATCTGGACATTATCCTTGTAATCAACAATCTTTGCATACTGCTGGTTGAATACTTCTGCCTTTTGACGGTCCTCACATACACACTCCCCTTGTTCATTAATTACAACCATCTTGGAACTTGTTTCTGCATTAAAGTACCTATACATACCCTTCCATTTCCACTAAAGTTTGTATGACTGCCAATTATGCTTGTCGTCATGTTATCCTTAGCTGCCTTCTTTGCTAGATTCAATTTCCTAAGTTCCTTCAATTTCTCCTTACTTCCACAGCCATTTCTAGCTCTATTTCTTTCCAATCTGCACCTCCTTCCTAGAGTCTTTATTTCTCTATTATAATAAGGTGGGTCTTTAACATTCCTTACCACCTTTAAAGGTACAAACCTGTTTTCACATTCACAATTGCTATAAACCAATCCCAGAGTCTGTTTACATTTTAATTTACCGTTTTCCACCGATCACAGTTACTTCTTAATAACTGCCTCATGCCTGCTTTATCAGCCATATCGTACTGCCTAATAGTCCTACTTTTAAGACCTTCCTTTCTATCATATTTATTTTTAACTACCACAAAAACAGCTTCATAATCACTAATACCATCTATTACTTTGTTTTCTCTATAGAGCTCATATGGTTTTACCAGAACCACGTCAAGGATATTTTTCCCTCTAGTTGGTTCCATTAATTTCTGAATCAGCTGTCCTTCCCATATTAGCTTATTTGCCATTTGCTGGTCATGCTTCCTGTCGTTAGCATCTCCTTCCCAATTGACATTTGGTAAAGTCAGATCTCCCGCCACAATCACATTCCTTTCCATGTCTTTTCCCACATAGCCGATTATCTCAAACAATTCTGAATCTGTGTCAGCGCTACCCTTTCCCGGTCCGTACACTCCAAAGACATCAAGTTGCTTATTATCTTTAGAAATGAGCCTTAGATCTAGAATTTCATGTTTGTAATCTCTTTTTCGTAGCTTAGAAATTCTTCTTTCACCAGAAAGAATACTCTCCCTCCCACCGTTCCTATCCTATCTCTACGATGCAGACTCCAGTTCCGTGAGAAAATTCTACATCCATTATATCATTTCTCAGCCAAATTCAACTCCTATTACAATTTCTGGTAAGTATATATGTATTAAATTACTTAATTCTATTCCTTTCTTTACAACACTTCTACAGTTCAACACTAACATTTTTATGTCATCCCTACTCGACTTCCAGATCATCGTTCCCTAGACCACCCCGTTTCCCTGAATGTACCTCCCTATTACCCCTCCAAACAAATTTCCTAACTTATACGTACCACTGCGGTTTAAGTGAAGGCCATCTGAGCGCAGATCCCTAACCCCTACCCACCCATTAGGATCTAGAAACTTCACTCCCAGTTTCCTACATACCCACTCCATAGTCTCATTTAAATCCCCAATTACTCTCCAGTCAGTATCCCTCCTACACAGTATTCCACTGATAACAATTTCTGCATCCTTAAACTTCAAACGTGCTGCATTTACCAGATCCCACACATCCACAACTATGTTAGTACTTATACCAGCTTGCCTTGCGTTGTTTGTACCTACGTGAAACACTACCGCCTTCCCCTTCCCCTCTTCCTTCTCTTCTACTTTCCTCAGTATCTGCCTCAACCTAATTCCTGGATAACACTCTACCCTGGTTCCCTTTCCTCCACACACTTTCCCCACATGTCTAACCATTGAATCCCTCATGACCAGAGCCTCAAACCTACCCACCTCGTTTGATCCCCTCCCCTCCTCGTCAGCTCTATCTTTCCTGATAGCTGCAGAAGCTACTTTCTCCTCACTTTTCTCCCTCCCATGACCCTGTTCCAACTGTCTTTTCTGATCCTCTACTCTACGTTTCCCTTTCCTACCTTTTCCATTCCTCCTACTTCCACACATCTCGGCAACAGTTCCCTGTTCCTGATCCTCCCTTTGTTGTTCTACCTGCAGTGACTCGTACCGATTTTTCATCGACACCTGTCCTGAATTTTGATCCTGAATGGAGCCCTTAGCCTGCAATCTCCTTCCCCCTAAAACATTAGACCACCTCTCTTCCACAATTCCCCCATTTCCTTACAATCCCTCTATTACACCTACTGTATCCTGTACATTACTTGGAGGCCTACTTTCCTTCCTGTCCTCTGAGAGAATCCTAATTATCTCCCTCAAACTCTCCAACTCCTCCCTTATACCCCTCAATGCCATGCCACACCCACAGTTCCTACACTTGCACTCCTTAGCCATTTCTTACGGAAAAAATTAAAATAAAATACCTAACTCGTTATGTGCAAAAAAAATGAACGGAAAGAAATAATGTCTAGGTTAGTACTCAAAGTTCACACGACAATAAGGTAGTTAATATACTACTACACCATAATACTACTTAGTTGTACTCTATTTTTATCCTACAACACCCTAACAGGATAAAAACTGCAGTTAATTACTAAATACCCAAAGGAATACACAAGAATTACACAATTCTAGACCGCAGTTAAGCCTATCCTAATTACAACAGAATTCTAGTAGGATAGTTTCTGCGGATACATCTACTATACTATAATTTTTTTTACAATAATGAAATAAGCACGCTAATTTCTAATAAGATATTACTCGTATAATACTGTACAGTACACTACAATAAATTTAAACTACGTGGGCCTAATTTCTAGCGTTCATGTCGGTGTCTTATGTACTAGATTATAGAAATCTGTGATCCTATACCATATCTATCGAGTAAACCGACCATATAAAATGGTAGAAAAAATCTTTTGTTAGACAAAAGTGAAAGTCAAGGCTAAGTTGATGCAATATTTTCTAATCCCCTGCTATCCCGATGTTATAACTCTTGTTATAATGGCAAATATTGTGATATGAAAATATTGATTGCAATTCGTCGTTGATAGTTTTATTTGCGATATGTGTACTGTGTACTCTAAGTACATCTAATTTTTGGAAGTTCCTTGTGAATGAACTCATGTAATGAGGAATGATAATTATTCCACCAATTATGCCATGGGCGTGGGATTGTTGGTTTATTTACTCAAGCTTTGTTCTAGAGGGGTGACGGTACAGAAATAATGTGTAACTGCTCCAGTGACACGATTGGAGCAGTGACACGTTGCCGGCCCAGCCACAGATGGAGCTTAGGAGCATGCTGGCAGACGTATCCTAATTACAATACCGGTACCGTATGTCACTACTAAGCACAAACAGAAATGAAAATTGCAAGTTTGAAATTTTCAAGAACTACCGTACTCAAAGATTACAAACAAAACTAAATGCTTAGACAGATTATTATTAGTACTATGCTCTAATAGATACATACACAAAGATAGCCTACACACGAATATAGCAGCCAAGATACGGTACTATCTAAAATATACCATATCTACACTACAATTCTCAACTGAAATGTGGTTGTATGATTTTACCGCTGGTGGATTACTGTTATTTTCCCTACTACGCGTGACAGAGAATAAAAGTGTCCTTAAATGCTGAAAAATAAGAGGTTGTCCACAATAATTTGTCAAAACTATGCCGGGGGCTTTAACTGCAATATTATTGGGAAATAAACAAAGGGACACAGTACAAAGTATGACGGGAACTTAGACTACAAATTAACGGAATAAAGTAATCATCTGATTTTGTATTTATTTACACAGCTACCATGTGCGTGTAACCTACTCTTTGATCTAGTCGGAATGCAGCAACAATTGTCAACAATCCAAAAACTGTTAAGTACCATAATTATTAAGTGAAATTATGATGTATTCTCTATAACTTCTTTCTAAATCGAAGTTTACAGGCATATTGTGTTATTTAATTTAATAAATTATTACCTTCGTGATAGTTTGAACGGATATCTATATGAAATACCGGGAAAAGTTGCGGCGGAAGTTACAACTCCTTATGATAATCTGCCTTTGTAAGTATTATACCAACGAAACGGATTTCTATACGAAATACCAGAAAAGTTGCAGCGGAAGTTACAACTCCTTACGATAATCTGCCTTTGTAAGTATTATACCAACGAAACGGATTTCTATACGAAATACCAGAAAAGTTGCAGCGAAAGTTACAACTCCTTATGATAATCTGCCTTTTTAAGTATTATACCAATGAACCTACAGATATTTTTAAAAAAAAATTAAGTTAATATTATTACCTAAAGTATTTTCTAAACCTAAATTCGAAACAAGGTACACCTTAACTAGCCTACTTAACCTAGAAAACAATCTACTGAACACCAACTGAATTACTTGTTATAAAATTCAAATAAATATCACTACTCCCAATTTCTACCAACAAACACCAATATATAAACAGCACTAAATGGATATTAAAAAAAAAAAAAAAACACACACACACACACACAAAATTGAACAATTTCACCCAACAATTTCGACAGGTTTTAACTACTTCATCGCTACAATAATGCAAAAGCTCCTTCAACAGCTAACCGTTCCAGCAGAGAGAAGGCTAGGATACTAGAAAGCACATGAAATATATATGGCCTAGCTTGAAAGGAGATGTATGCATAGGCCAGGCATTAAGAGGGTGTATTTTAAAACATATACACAGAAACAACTGATGGTTCACAAAACACATGGTTATATTTTATTTTACCAGACTAGGAAGTCAGAGTCATCTCGAAATATCCAATGAAAATGGATTAAGAGGATGTGTTGATAATATTCTGATCGGGATATAAAGGTAATAAAGTCTTAATCAGGAATTTGAGCTGCCCTAGGAAGTTCAAATATTCTAGCCTCGCCCATGTAAAATGATTGGCCGTGAATCTACGCTTCCACGAGGGTGTGCGGTGTCTTTATAGTGTTGTATGGTGTTATTACGTTCCAGGGATGTATCACAGTTGTATTGTCGCTCTGTTTTGATTTCTCGAGTGCTGTTTGAGCACTGCGACCAACTCCCAAGGTACAGAGAGGTTGACAATTGTGGTTGTATGATCATTTTTTATGTTGGTGTATTCACAAGAATTAGCATAATAGACTTAACTAAAGTTGGCATTTGACAGGTAAGGTTAGCGGGAGGAACACTGCACGTGCCATTTCACGATGTAGCCACATTCCAGGATTCCTTTCTACATTCTCTTACCCCTCGCTTCCGGCTCACTTGTTCCCTCCTTCATTCTGACCGCTGTGACATGAACTGGTCTTTCTTCAAATTCTTGTTTTCCACTGTAATGGGAGTGATCACAAATGCGGCAAATTTTGCTGTGACTGACTGACTTGGTCTCATGTTGCGTTATTTTCAACAGTGACCGGCCTGATAAGCTCAGACAGTACAGCACTGGCCTTCTGATCCCAACTTAGCAGGTTCGATCCTGTCTCAGTCCAGTGGTATTTGAAAGTGCTACAGAACGTAGAATCAATAACATTATTATTCTTTAACAGGGGTGGTACCTATAGCCTGACAAATCCTTCAACATGCCCTTTGTTCTGTACTTTGTCTCTGTACACCTTATTGGCATAAGTACAGGACGTAAAACAAATAAGAAAAAGTGAGTTCAAGGGGAAAAGGGTGCGTGGGGACGATGGGGAGTCATAAATCATGTGTACTCTTTTCCACACCGCCCAGCGGTAGAGTACCTGACGCATTTCTTCGTACATGAAATATAAATTAAAATACAATGATTGCTTGTAAGTACGTACATAAATAGTATTTAAAATACAATCAGAAACTTACTATCGGCCACAAAACAGAAATAGAATGCCACTCACACTGAACTGCTTGCGACAATATCAAACTCACAAGTGAAGTGAGAGGTTTGGCAACTCCTAGCAAGATGAGCTGCCCAGAAGTTTTATCTCCATGGCAACCGCAGTCGCCCCACCCTAGTTTCCATGGCAATCATACCGCCACTCCTTTTATCCAGTAAACAGACCTCCCTCTAAGAAATGCCAAACGCCAACTTTCGTTATTACTAGTACAGTTTGTTTCCCAATAAATTAATTATTGGCATAATCAACTATATTGTACTGATAATGTTTACTATTTAAAGACTTGAAAGTAATTAGTTGACATTGTAGAGTTTGAGGCTGGTAGTTTTTACAAGAGCGTCGGTCGAAAGGGACAATCAATTTTTAACCTTTGATGTTGAATTAATTGCTGCTATTTATGCCAATACATGTTGATATGTCTGTAACAAGAGAAAACTATGTGAAAATTATCGTGTGTTGGACCTTGTTTCTAGATGATCGTGCTAATGGTTCGTTACTTACCCCTTTGACTACTGCTAGGTTGTCCGGTGGTGGTTACTGCAGCATAACAACTGCTTGCTGCCGTGCTTCTATTTTTTGTATTGTAGCAGTGAGGAAGTTGTAGCGCGGGAGTGAGCGGAGGGGGAGTTGGACGGAGCTTTGATAACTGGCGTAGCGTGTGGAGGGGAATGTTTAGAGGTAGAAGTTGTGCTTGTTTGTGTAGTGGGAGTAGTAATAGATGTGCGATTGAAAATATTATAAAAATTATTCTCTAATTTGAGCCTTGTAATACTTTTGGTATTTGTTCAAATAAAGGACTTTTTATCTCAACTGCATCATTTAAGTTTTTATCTTTATTAAAGTGTTAATCTAAATGGATATAGGTATTTTCAAATCCTGTTATTAAATTACCCTTTTCAACCCTTCTAATGATTTTTAAATCTCTCTCTATTGTAGATAAAGTTGGAATTCAAGAGGACAAACTGGGGTAAATATTCATACATAGGAAGGGGATTTGAATAACTTACCAAGGGAGACGTTCAATAAATTTCCAATATCTTTGAAATCATTTAGGAAAAGGCTAGGAAAACAACAGATAGGGAATCTGCCACTTGGGCGACTGCCCTAAATGCAGATCAGTATTGCTTGATTTGATTTGTAAACAACCACTATCTGGTGGAGAACTGTTAGATGTTGTTTCATCATCAATCTAAGTAATAAAATGAAAAATAAAATGAGTAGTGAACTGGTAGCCAGTTTCTTTCATGTGAAAACTCATTGCAGAGTATTTATTATGTTTTGAGACATTTAAATTATTATATTTCATTATATTATTTAATTTATTTTGTTATATAATTTATAAATTTATAATGTCGAATAACGGACCATTTATATTGGTATTATAAATTTACTCATTCGGGACAAATATTTTTGGTTCCCTATGGGAATCAACATCTATATTATCAGAACTGCTAGCACCGTTGCAATACATGCATTGAGACTGGCGGCCATCACGTTGAACAATTACTATGAGCCACGCCGTTATTTTGAGGTGTATGCTGTGTATGTCCATAACACAATAAATATGCTTTACCGACCATTGGTTCTCTACCTAAATATAATCGGTTGTGGACCACTATCACCTGCTTCAATTTGATCCAAAAGGTTTGAGACACCCTATACTTTTTCAAAATTGTCCTCAATGGTGTAAAATAGGGATTATACCATACAAGAGTGCAGAAATGAATGAATAAAATGAGATTACTTGCAGCAGTTCTATGTTGAGGACAATGTAGCAGTATCACACAGTGGTACAGAATGAACTGTATTTGATGAAACAATACAAGAAAAAGAAAATTTAAATTCTTGATTGGCTGATGATGTAGGCCTCATGATATTGCTGCCTTCTCGTGCTATTTTTAATATAAGTTGTCTTTTCAAAGTTTTAACAGTTGCGTTTACTGTTTGTTTAATGTCCGTTTTCCATCACTACAATATTATTGTTGCAGCCACTCTAATAGGAGATGTCAATTGCGACAGGAAGCCACATTAGATCACTCCCTGCAACAGCCCAGTCATACGAACGGCATGCAATATTTTGATAAACATGTTTTATTTTCTATTTAATGTTTGTTTAATCTGTAAATAAATCTCCAATGTTCATACTAAGCGGTACTTTCACAGCTATGGTGATTTTATTGACTTTATCTGCAATTTAATAATAATGATATTTTGCTTTACGTCCCACTAACTACTTTTACGGTCTTCGGAGACGCCAAGGTGCCGGAATTTAGTCCCGCAGGAGTTCCTTTACGTGCCAGTAAATCTACCGACACGAGGCTGTCGTATTTGAGCACCTTCAAATACCACCGGACTGAGCCAGGATCGAACCTGCCAAGTTGGGGTTTATCTGCAATTTCACTGCAACAACAAATCTTTGAGAGAAAAATCTTCATAACACACACAGTTTGGTTTTAGAACAAAAAATTTGTCTGAAAACTGAACAAAGTATGTAGGTAAATATGGCACTTGTTATAAGTATTGTTCGTTCTTTTCCTCCTGATTTTATAAGGAAGCTTCTGGCGTAACCAAAATCTACTGATTATTAGATGAAAGCAGCACTAATTTAGCTCTTCTAGTTTGACCAAACCAAACCCCTCTAGCTCGACCATCCAATTAAAATTGCACCTTAAGCAAATTTCTGTTTTCCAAAATGAAATGTATTCCATCATATGAATATAATGTAACTCCTCCTCTCATATTTCACCCCCTGTCATGTCGTATTCACACATTTCACTTAAATAAAATTCAATAGCCATTGTTAACATTTTGATTTTTTAAAATATTGAGACTTGAATGTTGCTCGTTTTTGATATTATAAAGCATCCTCAGGAGCACTGAATATCTTTGTGTGCCATAACAAAAAAGCAATTTTTAAAGTTATCTTTTCAATGAATAAAACCCTTCTTCAACCTACCATGACATACATTGTACAAAGATCAAAATCTGGTTTCACGAAGTTGGCTGAGATACAGACTTTCAATGTTGTTATCAATCATTCCAATAAATTGCTAATTATAAATATCAGAAATAGTATGTTTACATTTTTAAGAATCTGACAACATTTCGTCACATAATTAGCACTTTTGAAAGAAACCTTAGCAGCAAAGAAAAATGTGCTAGCACTCTTTATCTTACCTTGACAAGCAATCCAAACAATTCTGCAAGAGCTCTTCCTAATCTTGATGAAGCTCCTAACAAAGGCTTAATATATTTAAGCTGCACTGGAGTTGGTAATTTTCGTCCTTTTGATTTCTCAACTGTTCCTTGATCAACCTTTGGCTCAGCATCATTTCTATCATCAGTCTCCATGGAACTGGTTGTACCATTACTAGCAGTATCATTCGAAAGACTAGTCCAAGGATTTCCTCTATCTCGATGGCAAGTAAATGTCACTCCTTCTCCCTGTGGGGGAAAATAGAGAAAAAAATTAAATAAATAAATGACTATGATTAGGGGCAGATGATGATGAAGGGTCATCATCTTTCCCTCTGAATTAAAACGTTGCTCAGTAGTATACAAATTTATTATATGATATGATAACGTGTTTTTACTTTGCACCTTTTGGCAATTTTTGCCAATTTGGGCCATTCGATTATTAGTTTGCCTCTTAAGAATGTTTTAGCTCAATATAAAGCATATTGAGGAATTCTTAAAAACCATTTTAAATCTTTTAAATGTATGCATGTATTCTTTACTGTCATACTGATAAAAATCCACAAGTGACAACATAAAAAAATTGTGAAATAACATTTTTCTTACATATGGTTAAAGTTTGTTAAATATCTTTCATGGTCAAGCAAAACTAACCAGCAGTTATTGGTGACTAAGAAAGGGGTAGGAAAGGATTTACACCCATCGCTCTTGTGCTCTCGACATACTGGGCGGACAAAATAAAACTAGCCCAGAAAATATTTGTAAGACTGACACAGAAATGCCCCTTATTAATTAACAGGAGAACTGCCCATCAAAAGAAACCGTGATTTGGTTCACGAATCTGTTACTGTTAAATGTTTGCACATGCACATCTCCTGAGTATGGTGCTGTGTCATTACATGAGTGAGTGAGAAGCAATGTGTTCAGTGACCAGGTGAGTGAGAGGAGCAGACGTGCTTAGTAACCAGTGTTGAATGCAAAACAAAATAGTGCTCACGATAAAACAGTGTGTTCATTCTTGAGTGTTCTGCAAAGCACAATTCGTGGAAAACCTGTGCGGCACTGTTTGCGCAAGAGTTCAAGACCGCACGTTTTTTGGTAAAACCCCCAGCGATGTCTGCAATGCAAAACCCAGCAACACAATGGGGTGAAATGAGCTCTGTAAAAAATAAAAACTATAATTATCCAAAAAGAGTTCTAACAACAGAAAATAATGCTCGAGTGTAAGAAAGCCTGGAACAAAGTACAATGAAATCTCAACACCATTTATCAGTGCAAGTGGGAATTAAAAGATCGCCGTGTCAAAACATTATAAAAAAAGGACCTGCATCACTCATCATCATCATCATCATCATCATCATCATCATCATCATCCTTTTCATTTCCTCTTGTCCAGCTCTTGCCAGGTCGGGGTGTTGATGGCACTTCACCATTGCCTCACTTTCAACCAATCCTCTTCAGTAATTGTATTCCAGTCCACTCTTCTTTTTCTTAAACTGTTTTTGACAGAGTCCATCCATCTTGCTGTGGACCTCCCTCTTGCCCTGTTTCCTTCTACCTTAGCCTCCAACAACTGTTTTGGTATCCATCCCTTCTCCGCCCTCATAACATGTCTAAATCATCTCAATTTATTCTTCTCCATTTTATCACTCAGTTTTTATACCCCTATCTCTTTTCAGACCTCAACATTTCTTACTCTGTCTCTCCTTGTCTTCCCTACCATACTTCTCAGGAACTTCATCTCACTGGCCTGAATTTTACTCTCGTTTCTTGCTGTCCAAGTCTCTGATGCATACGTTAATATAGGGGTATAGTACATCTTGTACATTCCCTCTACATTTCATAGAACTTGACCGTTCCACACCAGGTTCCTTACATTTTCGTAGAATGTATTTCCCGCTTGCACCCTTCTAATGATCTCCTTATCCAATCTTGCATCTTGCACTGTTTCACTTCCCAAATATTTGAATATTCAACAACCTTAAGGTTTCGTCTCCTGACATTAACAATTCATTTTCCTTCTCTTTCTCCTCTTGTCATCACCACTGTTTTGGTCTTCTCCACTCTGATTTTCATACCATACTTCTGAATATTGTCATTTAAAATCTATAGTTGGATTTGCACTTCTGTATTGTTGACTCTCCATATCACTAAGTCATGTGCAAAGAACAATATTGGTTTGTACCTCACTGTCGGCAGCCCTGAAGATGGTTTTCCGTGGTTTCCCATTTTAACACCAGGCAAATGCTGGGGCTGTACCTTAATTAAGGCCACGACCGCTTCCTTCCCAGTCCTAGCCCTTTCCTGTCCCATTGTCACCATAAGACCTATCTGTGTCGGTGCGACGTAAAGCCAATAGCAAAAGAAAAAGAAAATTTCATATCCCCTCCGTATCATGCCTTTGTTTCCTTTAGAATTACATCCATAACCATTATTAATATAAGTGGAGACAATACACTTACCTGTCTTAATCCAGTTTCGTTTCTAATCCAATCTGTTCTCACCACTTGAGTCTGGACACAACTGAGACAATTCCTACACATTGCCTTCACTAATTCTCTTGATTGCCTTCCACATTTTTTTCTTTTCAGGGTTTCCCAATACCTTTTCACTATTAACACTATCGTATGCCTTCTCTAGATCAAGGAATACCATCACCAGATCTTCTCCATATTCACACTGTTTTTCCATCAGTAATCTCATGGTAAATACAGGGTCTGTCATGACCTGCCCTGTCGAAATCCATTCTGCTCTTCTTCTGAATTCCTTTCAACCCTTTTTTCCATCCTCTTTTCTATTATTCTCCCCAATAATTCGGCTACTTGTGACAACACTGTAATTCCTTGATAATCGTAACACCTTCCTGTAACCTTTCTTAAATACTGGTATTATTACACCTTTACAATAATCATCAGGTACTTGCTTTTTACTCCATATACATCTTAGCAGCCTAAATAACCAATGTAGACCAAAAGGGCCGGCTGCCTTCATCATTTCCACATATATTTCATCCATCCCCACTGCTTTTCCCGTTTTCATTTGTTTAACAGCAATTTCTACCTGTGCCATTTCTGGATCATCCTCATTTACCACCACACTCTCTCCTGCATCATTTCTCACATTAAGGATTTTATCGAAATAGTCCTTACACCTTTTCTTTATCTCCTCTGGGTCTTATTATATTTCCACTTTCTTGCTTCACTTGATTTGTATAGATTCTTTCTTTTCTCATTTTTCCACCATTAACATCCTTTTCCAACTCGTGTGAATCACTCCCAACATTTTTTTTCTTTTCCTCATTTACCAACTTTTTTACACTTTTAATTTCCTGATACTTAATCTTACTTCCTTCTTTCCTATCTCTATTCCATTCTTGCCATGCTTTCTCTTTTGTTTAACAACCTCCTCCACCTTTTCATTCCACCAAGGTGTCTCCTTTTCCTTCACTCTCGCCAAACTTCTGCCACAAATCTTCTCTGCACAGCTTACAAATGTGTTTTTAAATTTGGTCCATTCTTCTTCTACACTTGCTATTTCTGATATAGGGATGTGCTGTTTAAATCCCTCCTGAAATTTCTGCCAAGTTCTTTTACCTTTTCATTCTCACACTTTTCCTCCTGTCTTATTTCTGTTACTCTCACAATTTTACCTATTTTCAATTTTGCTACCACTACACTGTGGTCTCCATCAAAAGCCTCACCTGGTAGTGCTGTTACATCCATTAACAGTTTACAATTAATTTTTTCAGTCAAAAAATAATCAATAACTGATTTTGTCCTTTCACCCGCAGCCATATCTAGGGATCTTTCTACTATTCTTTCTAAACCAAGTGTTACCCACAATCATTCCATTTCTCTCACAAAAATCAATCAACTTATCTCCCTCGCTGTTTCTTTCTCCATATCCAGCTGGACCAATCCCTTCTTCTTTACCAATTCTGTCATTTATAACCTGTGCATTTAGGTCTCCTATTACTATCACATCGGTGCTTACTTCCTCGAGTGTCTCCAAGAACTCCTCTTTATTTTCCTCACTGCTTCCAGTTTCAGGTTCACTTGAATGAAATCTTTCACTCCTTCTTCCGTCCTCAGTCGTACTCTGATTATTCTTTCACTAATGTAGTTTACCTTAACATTTTCATCCAGAATTTTGTTAACAATCACTCCTACTCCATTCTTTGCCTCACCTCCTCCACTCCAGTATAGGGTGTATCTTCTACTCATCCCTTTCCCCTCCACTTGACCTCACTCCGTCCCATCACTGCACCACTCTCTTTCTCCATAAAATCAATCAACTCCTCTGATTTTCCCGTCAGGGTCATAACATTTATTATTCCCACCTTCATAATACTGGTTGCCCACTTATCACAGATCCCCCAGCACAAGAATCGTGTGTTGCTTTTAGCAAGGTATGCAACTAAACTTACCACCACTCATTTTGGCTTTTGTTATGATGGTATCACCACTCCCAAAGGCATTTTAGAACTACTGCCAGCAATCATTCAGGCCACCTGAGAAAAAAAGACACCCTTGCAGCCGCCCCTAACATGAGAAACAAATGCTGCTGATGAGTGTACTTATACTATTCCCCGAGTACTGGGCTGCCTCTTCTGCAATCTCCACCATTCCGAAGTCCAACTTCTCCTTGTAGATTACGCTGAGGTCTTCGGGCGTAACCCTGATCCGGGACCCTTACACACTACGTAATTTTGCCGTGGGACTCATTTAGGCAGGGGCGTAACTCCCTGGGCAGAGCTGCCTCCAAAGTGGATCCCTACCTGCAGCAGTATTCTTACAAATTTAATGTTGTGCATGCGTTGAAGCGTCCAGATGAACATTCTCATGTTTAGTTCTGCCGGTGGTTTCTGAGTGAAGAGGAGTCACGTCTTTTGGACCCTTGGTTTTTCATTTCTTCAGACAAGGCAATTTGCAGCACCTTCTGTCAATCCCGCATCAGCTCTACTATAAATACTGTATTTTCCACAGGCCAGTTTCATTTTCCTCCCCGGTACATGCATGAACACAATACAGAGCTTTGATAATCAGGAGAAAGTATTTCCTAATGTGTCTCAAGTGCAAGGAATGCACCAGCCTTCGAACCTGCCCCTACAGCTAGTCACTAACCCCTATGTACCTCAAAGCAAAAAAGTAAAAGGGAAGGGATTTGAAACAGTAAACTTACCATTTCAATACAGAATTATCCTCCCAAGTGTGTACTGTAATTCTGTGCAAGAAAAAAGGTAACAGTGATACAACCACAAAAGTTGTATTAAATTAGCTAGTGAATGAATTTGGAAAAGACTTGTTTACAACAGATAGGCATGTTTTATTTTGAAAATTGTATAGTGTTAAAGTGAGTGCATAACGGAAGTTTCTTGTACAGCAGCACATTAAACAAGAAGAACATCTTAAAGCTGTAACAAGTGCCAAGAACAACAAATGTTCCCAGGTTCTTCTAAGGCAGAGTGCGAGCACTCACCCAGCAAATAATATACATTTTTCAAGGAACTATGCAAAGTGTTGGGTTAGTGTAAACATTCCACTACAGGAATTCAACCTATAAAGTTATGATATTTTCTGGGCCACCACACTGACCATAATATTCCAGATGAATCTACACTGCACAAGGACCATTCAACTCGATGTTACAAAGATATAACGCCAAAAATCAGGAACACTATTGGAGATAAGCCATTATTTGTGCCCATTTATGAAACCAGTGATGCAGAGCAACATTATGCGGTCGATGTTATTGTGGGCGTACTAGAGCCGGACGATCCCGGCAAGATATTCCTTTTAACAGCAGACTTCTTGGGGAAAAGCAATCACTGCAAAATCTTTAGACTATTCAACAAAAGTATGCATTTACTGTACCCCCAATGTGTCCAACATAAGAACATCCTCCTTTTTGTCACAGATGCCAAACCTTGTACAGTGATGGCTGCAAAAAGCATCAAGGCATTTTACACCAGAATGGTGCACAAAACATATCTTGAGCATGCCTTCCATAGTGTGTCAGAGGAAATCTGAATACATTTTCCTGAAGTGGATAAACTTATGTCCAACACAAAGTAAGTTTCCCTTAAGGCTCCACTGAGAGCTCAGCGTTTTTACGATGAAGCTTCAGACCTGCCCTTGCCACCGTAATCCATAGTAACATGATGGGGAACATGGATAAATGCAGCTATCTACTACTACTACTACTACTACTACTACTACGACTACTACTACTTCAATGCAGTGAAGTCCGTATTTGACAGTTCTGAAGGGGAAGACGCAGCTGCGATCAGAATCTACCAAGATCAGCTAGCAAAACCTGACTTAGCAGGATCTCGGACGCACCACACATGCAATTATGCTAGCCTTCCTCATACGATTAACAATCTGGAAAAAACAAGGATAATCTATTATGTATGTCATCGAGAATGTCCTTTCTTGATCCCAAGCACCCTCCACTATCGGACCAGTTACTCTATGAATAATTCCATCATATACAGTTCGTGACATCATATGTAAGTTAATGGACTTGCAGAATGACCAAAAAGGTTCAAACAGAATGCCTGACAACAATAATGCTGATGATATTAGATTAGGACATTTGCTTCCGGTTTCTTTCCTTCCATAGGTTGAGAATACTAATGGACTTTATTACCACAATCGTAGAGTGATTTTACGCACAACATAGTCCCTTTAATGTAATGTGAAATGTTTTTCACTTTACTTTTACAAATGTAACAAATTTCAAAGAGTGTGAGCAAACTTGTCCCCGCTATAAAGAAATATGAATTTGTAATATGTACATCGTCCTGAGTGTGTTCGTTATCAGTATCACAAATATAACTTTCACCGTCACTTTCATCTGGTTCATAGAAACTGTCATTCAACTGTTCTCGGCTGTGCTGGAAGTTGCAACGTCGAAGTATTTTCTAGTTATTTCACTTCCTAACTCACACTGTATTTCTACTCTACATTCGTGTCTGTCTGGTGAAATATTTTCACTCATATCATTCTGAATGTTGTGTACATCATTATCATTATCACTTTCGCTTAATACTGTGTCAACAAACTCCCTTCGTCTCTTAGCCTCATACCTTTCCGTCCTGCTCTTTTTAGTTTCTGACGAGTACTCCCACAGTGTGTTTTGTGAAGCAGCTTCCGTATGAATTAGCATTCCTGCCTGAGAAGTATCTCTATCTGTCGATGCCAGACATCTTGTTGAAGGAACAGACCCTGGCTTCAATATCGTACCTTGCAGCTTTTCCGTAGGCATCACCTTCATTTTCAAAAGTTGCATTTCATCATAGTCTGTATTTTTAAATTGCATTGAGCACACAGTAGCTCCCTTACCAGGAGAAAAGTGTTTCCTCTTGCAAAATTGTACCCAAATACTAAACCTTCAAGGCGACTTACTTCGATTTGGAAACCTATGGAAATGTATTTCTTTCTCTCTACACTTTCGGTTTCTACTCATGTTGTTACAGCCGTACACACTACAGGAAGGCATTTCGACAAGCAGTCACCGCACTATTATAATAAACAACACTTCAAGTAAATGGAAAAGCGGCTGAGCGCATACTGCAATAATCAACTGGATGGCTCGCTCAGCGCTTACAGCGCAGTGACATCACAGCTACTCGTGTTTCCTTAGTTCACCGGCCTGCGGAGCGGCGCACACCAAAAGCAAATATATAGTTGAACACTGTCCGATACACTCTTTGATTCTGAGGCAACTTGATTTTTGTGTTGTGTTCTCCTTTAATGTAGTCTTATCAATAAAGACAAGTTATGGTACTGTAGAAGTGGAACATTTATTGAAAGGATTTTCACAAGTTAATACTTTAATATAAGTTAATACAATACAGGCTCAAATATGAAATTTATCATGTGTAACTTCAGCTATGTTAAGGTGATAGGATCTGTGCACTGCATCAGTTAACAGACAGTGTTTATTTACAGGGGAAGGTTTGCAACTTAGGTGATGTAGAGGTTGTCCTCTAGTTGAAATTCTGTAGTTATTTGAGTATGTTTTACAATTGGCCTTACGTCGCACCGGTCTTATGGCGACTATGGGATAGGGAAGGGCTAGGAGTGTGAAGGAAGCAGCTATGGCCTTAATTAAGGTACAGCCCCATCATTTGCCTGGTGTGAAAGTGGGAAACCACCTTCAGGGCTGCCGACAGTGGGGTTCGAGCCCAGTATCTCCCGAATGCAAGCTCACAGCTGCGCACCCCTAACCACACAGCAAACTTGTTCAGTGTTGTTTGAACAATGCCCAGGTCATGCCCAGTTAGGCCTAAATGTGTCTGGTGAAGCACATCCTGTGAACATGAGTACTTTAGAGGTTATTTTCCTGTTTAAATATTCAGGTATGCTGGGAGGTGCTGTAGGTGTAGAACCCAGTTTATGCATACCCTAGTTGCATAAGGTCTTTGTGGTACAGCCTTACGTTTTTCAAGTGTGAAGAACCCCAAATTTGTTTTGGTGGGTTTTTTTTTTTTTTTTTTTGCTAGTGGCTTTACGTTGCACTGACACAGACAGGTCTTATGGTGACTATGGGATAGGAGAGGGCTAGGAGTGGGAAGGAAGTGGCCGTGGCCTTAATTAAGGTACAGCCCCATTATTTGCCTGTTGTGAAAATTTGAAACCACGGGAAAACCATCTTCAGGGCTGCTCCAGTGGGATTCGAACCCACTATCTCCCGGAAGCAAACTCACAGCCGCATGTCCCTAACCGCATGGCCAACTTGCCCGCTGAACCCCAGGTTAGGAATGTGTTGTTGTATCTCCGAGGTGATAGTATGTCTATGATGATGATGATGATGATGATGATGATGATGATGATGATGAATACTGTGATGAGATTGCATGGTTAGAAATTCCTACAATACGAGGAAATGATGAAGTTATACGTGATACCAGAAAGTCGTCAATGTGATGATAATCCCTTTGAGGTTAATAGTGTGCCCTAGTGAGGCTGACAATGATAAGGTAATCTGACATATTATGGACCATGTAAGGTCAAGTGATGTAAGGGTCTTCCATAAAAGTAATGTGATAAGGCTTATAAAGTATTTGTAAATGAAGGGTTTTCCATAGGCACTAGAGCCGAAGATCATAATGTCCTCCTGAGGGATCAGTTCCAGCAGGTGGTTTAGATGTTTCATAATGTTATCAAAAAGGCAGATGTTATGGATTCTTGAAGGATTACAGAACCCCAAGTCATCTTTGTGTCAATCAAGTGTAGCTGTGTAACAGTTATGGTATCAGGTCTTTTCTCACAGGTAAATATTCCTCTGACTCGGATGAAAATCTTCCTGGAAGGTCCTCACTCTCCATGTTATGATCTCAGGTGTATTTCCATTTCATCATGGTACAGTCTTGCAATGAGTAAATATAACTGTCAGATTTCCCAATTGTATTTTGGAGGGTTTTCAATAGAGATTTGGTTATGCCGTGGTTGCAGTCATTTGGGGGCGCCGTATCAACTTAGTTCTTGTGCAGTGAAGTGCACAGTTCCCAAATATTGTTCTATCTGATGAAAACCTCACACACATTAAAACTGGTATGCAACAGCAATTAGTTTGTTCAGAACTTTCAGTTTCGCATATTTTCATACTACGGCTTACTCATTAGTTATTTCTTTAAAGTCCAAGACAACATGAATGTTTATGTTCAATATCTTTCTGAAAAATTGTAGTAGCAGAGGCTTCTGTGGCATGCATTTCAGTTTTCTTATTCAAACAGCATCAACTAACCTAACTTAACCTTATATGTATCATGGAAACATATTTCAAGCATCAGTAGAATACTGAATAATAGAGTAATGCCATAAATTTACATGTAAATAGCCTTTCCGGAATTTAACCAGATGTGAGAAAATACAGTGAAACCTCGTTTGTGAGTTCCTCGTTAAGACTATTTCTCACTTAGCACCTCGTAAATTCAAAGTCCCAATTTACATTGTATTAAATCTATATAAAATTATGTCACTTATCGAGTCACAAATTTTCACCATTACCACTTAGTACGATAACTTTTTTCCTAGCCTTCAAAATGTTCTTCGTTATCCCTTGTGAAAGGAACATGATTTCCAACACATATTAGAAGCCCTCGCCAAAAGAGGCAGGTCGGGAAAAGTTGCATGAAAACGGGGATTGGCCTTGAATTCCTGAACTTTACAGGGTAAATTAACACCTCCAGGAAGTTCAGTTTTGCTCTCGGGTTTTCATTGATATTGCTAAATAACCCAGTTAGCCTCTTTGTGCTTTTATTTCGCATTCCATTCAAAAGTTAGAAATGTATTCTGTGTTGAGTGATACAATGAAAGGTAACGAATATTTGTCGCGTGATAGCCTACATATGAATTAGGAGCACAGCCGTGTGAAGTTGACTAGTGTGGTGCATATTGGCTTGTGGTATGGTTAAGCTATTGAGAAAGACCAGAAATCACGGACTAATGGAGAAAGAATTAAAAATCAAGAAGTGGACGGGCATCCACATGTTTCAACGGCAGCACTTTTTGTTGATAGTACTATTGTCATTTCTTCTGTTTTTAACAATGCTATACAGGAGCTTCTTGTGTTTGTCTTGCCCTATTCTACTGGCAAGGTCTTATTTGCATTTCCTTTTCTCATTGTCAACTATTCTTTTGACCTGTACTTTTTTTCTCTGTAAAATGATGGTTTATCGTTGATTTCACCTGGATTTCCTCGCATTCTGGCACAGTACAAATCTCTTCTTGTGCCATTTCTAGCTTTGACGGCAGCTTTTACATTCTCATTCCACCATGCTGTTTCTTTGGATTTTCTTATTTGGCTCTGCCTTCCACATAGTCTTTCAGCTGTCTTCACCAATACTCTCCTCAAGTTATCCCATTCCTCATTTGCACATCGAAGATCTTCTTTTGGCAACATCTTCCGAAAATTTTCTTGAAACATTTCCTTCACCCTTGGTTCAGAAAGTCTCCAAGTTTTTATTTTTGGTTTTCTTTTGTTGTAGACTTTAAGAGGTCTTCCCTTTGTGATATCTGTAACCAACAGCCTGTAGTCCCCCATCCAAATTTTCACTAGGAATTACTTTGACATCATTTACAATCTTCCAAACTTCTTGGTCGGTGAGTATATAATCAATCATAGTTCCTTACTGATCGTCCCAACTATATCTTGTGATCCTATACGCGTCCCTTTTCTTGAACCAAGTGTTACTTACAACCATATTGTTCCTCATACAAAGATCTAGAAGATCTTCACCCTCTGTCATCCTATTCCCCATTGCATAAGGACCCAGGGAGGATTCATAGCCCAGTCTGTCTGATCCAACCTGAGCATTAAAATCTCCCATTACTACCAAATTTTCACAATTCATATGTTCTTCCAAGCTGGACAGGAAGGGTTCTTTTTATTCATTTGAACATCCTGATTGTGGAGCATAGACCTGGATTATATAATTTGTCTCCTTTCCAATTTACTGACACTAATTATTCTATCACTAACAAATTCAATCTGGCTACAAACATCAATATCTTTATGAAGTATAAAGCCCACTCCATTTCTTCACTCCAAGTTATTTCCAGAGCAGTATAGTTTATAGTCTAGATGGAGATGTCTTATTCCTGTCGCCTTCCATTTGGTTTCACTCATCTCCATTATAAGAATTTTCCTCCTTTCCATCATATCAGCTATTTCTTCAGTTCTATCAGTCAGTGTTAGAATATTCAACGTTCCAATCTGGCAACTGGGTCTTGATTAGGGTTTCGTAGCTGGTGAAGCTTCAGCCTGTAAGCCGTCATACACACCGAGCTGTTGTTGTTGCCTTGAGTTCTTCGATCCGAGGCTCGTATTTGTCTTGAAAGTGATTGCAATTAATCTCCAACCGACTTGCTAGGCCTGACGTTAGAGCAGATTTTCTGTTAGGGTTAGCTCCCTTAGCCTTTAGCAGTCCCCTGCCACATCTGCAAGGCAGCAGCTTCCTGTTGAATTTATGTGTCATTTCCTACACAAAGGCTTCAACAAGCCCCCTAAGGGTGAACTTCTTTGCCCATAACCATTAGTTCTCCGTTAGTTTGTCAGGTTTGCTAACGGCCGCCCAACCTTCGGCCACAGTCGAAGGTAGTACCATCTGTCGCATACGGTAGCAGGATGTACCTGACATGACAAAAATGAAGGATATTACACAGTTTAATATAGGAATTTTGAAGGGACAGCGGAAAACTGTTGTTACAACGGAGTTCTTGCTATATGCCCTACTCGCTATAGCAGACTTCTACTCTATGTCATGCTCATACTAGCCGGTAAGTAGTATCAAAAGGGTTCAATATATACCTGCTGACTATACATTAAAGGGACTTAAAAGGATATAATTCTGTGAATCAGTTTTCCTATTGCCAGTAGTGCAAAAAAAAAGAGTTAAACTACAACATACCCTTTTAATTTTCCAGGCTTTCTCTAAGTAATACATTCTTGGACTACAAGGTAAGTTACAACTGAAAGTATTTTTAAGAAAGCTATACACTTATACAGTATAATCCTGATTTTGTGTGACTGATTTAGTGCAAATCTGGACTTAATGGAAGAAATTTGAAGTCCCAAAAATAATTCCATAGAAGTAATGTAATTTTATATTCGATTTAACGTAATTCACGTTAAGAAAGAACCCATATTTAGTGTCAGGAAATTTCAAATTTCTCAAGTACAGTACAGTGAAACCTCGTTAGTGCGTTCCTCATTAACACATTTTCCCGCTTGGCGCATCATAAATTCGAAGTCTCGATTCTCACCGTACTAAATATGTATATAAAAATACCTCACTTATCGTATCACGAATTTTCACTATTACCATTTAGAACAATCACATTTTACCTAGCGCAGAAAATGTTATTTGTCATCCCTTGTGAAACAAACGTGATTTCCAACTCGGGCAAGATCCGTCGGCACAGTTGTGTGATTACGGGAAAAGTGAGCCTGCGCTTGCATTTTGCATTCACTTCTGAAGTTAGAAATTTATTTTGTGTTGAGGGGTACAGTGAAATATTGTCGCGTGATATGGTAGCCTATATCTGGATTAGGAACATAATCGCGTAAAACTGACTAGCGTGGTTCATATTTGGCTTGTGATAGCCTGGTTATGGATATGGCAAAGGTCGTGAAATTCCTTATTAATGAAGACAAAATGCAAAACTTTCCAGAAGTGGACTGGCATCCGCATCTTAAAGCGTGCAGAGTTCGCAAATGTTGAACTCACACCTTCGAGTTTCGACTTGAACATTCCACGTGGTCAAAGTTTTTAAAAATTGCTCCCGGTCGCACATGGTCAAGTGTAACCTCCAATTCATTGTCTAAGAGTGTGTCCAGAAAGTAATGTTTAATAGCCCACTTCTTTGAAATAAAAGGCTTTTACTAACATTTGTTTTAGAAAGGGTATGATCTGCAATAATACTTGGATGTTTTATATAGGACCCATGCATATGTTTTCATACTTGTTGTTTGGTGTTAATTACACCTTTCAGTGCACTTATTTTATAAGCCCCAGCAGAAAAGGTTTTCATATTTGTTTTCTCGTATTTTTCACATCTTTTAATACTTTCCTCTCATCTATAGAAGTGGTAGATATAGTTTTCAATGTACCCGTGGATTCACAACGTAAAATGCACTCATGTTGGAAAAAATTGTATCTAGTGTTCCCATATCCCTGTTGGATAGTTTTTATTTGTATATTCAGTAGTACGTTTTCTCACTTAACACGTTCGTTTTTGTTGTCCCCTGCAGAAAAGTCTTAACAAGGTTTAACTGTATTTCTTTCTATTAGTTATGGTACATTAGGAACCTATGAAAAAGACCATCATAAGTTTGCCAAAGATGATTCAAGGCAGAAGAGGAATTTACAGCATGGGAGCTTAGCGCTAACGTGAGACACCAGGCTCACGTATACATCTGATAGTGGGCACTGTAGTGCAGAAGAAGAGAATGCCGTTGTGATGACAATATTGTTATGCCCCTTGGAAATTCCTACATTAATCTGTGCAATAACCTTCGGTTACAATGAGAACCCTTTCACTGATTCATTAGTTATTACGTACAAATTTGGGAGTGTTAGTTTTTCTGTTAACAATATTCATACAATCTACTTCAAGTTTATATTGAATGAGAGCGATCATCCATACTGATTCCTCGCCACATCCTCGAGCAACCTCTCCTCGACATTCAAACATGCTGTCTACTTCAATTAATGAAATGAAATGGCGTATGGCTTTTAGTGCCGGGATATCCCAGGACGGGTTCGGCTCGCCAGGTGCAGGTCTTTCTATTTGACACCCGTAGGTGACCTGCGCGTCGTGATGAGGATAAAATGATGATGAAGACAGCACATACACCCAGCCCCCGTGCCATTGGAATTAACCAATTAAGGTTAAAATCCCCGTCCCGGCCGGGAATCGAACCCAGGACCCTCTGAACCGAAGGCCAGTACGCTGACCGTTCAGCCAACGAGTCGGACCTTTAATTAATAATACCCGACAACTCCGACTGGTTGTAAAACACTGGGAGAATGTTTTTGCAATAAGCGCACACATAAATAAATCTGGAATTTGGATAAATCTGGGATTCAAGAGGACAAATTGGGGCAAATATTCGTTTATAGGAAGGGGAGTTAGGAATTGGCATAACTTACCAAGTGAGATGTTCAATAAATTTCCAATTTCTTTCAAATCGTTTCTACGAAAACAACAGATATGGAACCTGCCACTTGGGCGACTGCCCTACGAAGGTGGTTTGAAAAGTCTGTGCAAAGTCCGAGAGATGGCACCACCAGCGCGTATCGAGGTCATGTTTAGTTAGTAGCATCTCGTGAATGAACGCACACCAATTTTCAGCCATATTGGTCTATTTCTGTGTGTTTCGCATTCGTGTGAATCAAGGAAGTCGAGTGATTTTCAAGAAATGGACGAAAAAGAATTTTGTGTGGTGATTAAACACTACTTTATGAAAGGCAAAATGCCTCAGGAGACTAAAGAGAAGCTTGATAAACATTATGGTGACTCTGCACCTTTGATTAGAACAGTTTATAAGTGGTTTCAAAATTTTCGAACTGGCCATATGGGCACAACTGACGCTGAACATTCTGGACGGCCTGTGGAGGTTACGAATCCAGAAATCATTGATCAAATCCATGATATGGTGATGGATGACAGAAGAGTTAAGGTGACGAGATTGCTAGAGTAGAACGCAGTCCGGAAGGCGGTTTTGTATCTTCGACTGCGCATAGAGACAAAGAAGTATGAGCTGCGGTGATGCCAATTTGGCTACTAATAACAGCACGAAAGTGTAAAAAAATTTTCATGTAGTTATATCTTGAATTCCAAAGCGATGACCTATATTGTTCTTGGGCTTAAAAGTTTCCTGTAAGTCAAAATTAATTTTTAACATCAAACACCGAGAAAGTGTTGAGGGAAGCCGTGTAGAAATTAATAAATATGCTATGCTATTGGCTTTACGTCGCACTGACAGATAGGTCTATGGCGATGATGGGACAGGAAAGGGCTAGGACTGGGAAGGAAGCGGCCGTGGCCTCAATTAAGGTACAGCCACAGCATTTGCCTGGTGTGAAAATGGGAAACCACGGAAAACCATCATCAGGGCTGCCGACAGTAGGGTTCGAACCCACTATCTCCCGAATACAGGATACTGGCCGCACTTAAACGACTGCAGCTATCGAGCTTGGTAAATAAATATGCAATTGCGAAACTAATGTAAGAAATACACTTGCGCAAGCCGTATACCGTATTGGAATTGAGAAGCTTTTAAGTCCTAATTTTATAATATGAAAATATGAGAAACGCTAACAATAAACACAGAATGAAAACTACAGTAGATATTAAAACAAAATTAAAACATAAATTAAATTAATAAATACAAAATTACCTGAGCATTAATTCGGAGAGATGCCTCCAAGATCGTCTTCTCCGTCATCGTCGTCTTCACATCCACTTTCTTTGTCACTATCTTGGAGATTGATAATGAAAGGCTCCATTACATCATCCCCAGGAATCTCTCGCTCATAATCCTCCTCTTGTAATTCCTCCGCGTGCCGTACACATTTTTCCCATGCCTCACTTGATATGCTTGCAATAGCCTCATTTGTCAGTCTCTCAACGTCAACGATTTTAAAAGTGCTGTTTTTGTTGGCAACATATCCTTTCATTTGGGCCCAAATGAGTTCAATTGGATTATAATGGCAGTGGTAGGGGAGGAGGCAAACTACTTGATGGCCATGTTGTTCGGCAATGCTGTCTATTTCATATGATACTGTCTTTGATTTAAATAATTTTACCACAGCGAGTAATTCTTCTCTTGTCTGCGAAGAAGTGTGAGGAATATTGCGCCTCGAAAGCCAAGACAGTATATCAGCTTTCCGGGTATTGGTACATGGAGCTCGGTCGAGTTGAAAAGAATGAACACTGGCATTGTCCATTACTATTGTGGAATTGGGTGGTACGTTAGGCAATAATTTTTCCACAAACCATTTCTAGAAAAGTGAATAGGTCATATCTTTATGGTAGTCTGAATTTGTTGTCTTGGATTTTGAATGGAATACTAATTTGCACTGCAGGATGAATCCAGTAGAAGATGAACCGGCATGGCAAACAATGAGGCGTCCTCCCTTACCGACGGGTACCCTCAATCCTCCAGAACCATCACTCATTTTCCAACGGACACTTTTGGTGTGGTTCTGATTCACCCTCGTCTCGTCTAGTTGGAATATTAAAGACTTCATGGCTTCTCTTATTTCATGAATTGTTCTCAAGAAGGTTATTCTAGCTGCAACAATGTCAACCCTTTCCATTAGGAATTTCCACCCGTCATTGCATTTCTTAAAGAACAAACCCATTTTTTTTTCAGAATCCGCAGCATAGAATCTTTACTGCCTTTAAATCCCACTCCTGACTTTGTTTTCCGGGCCAGTTTCAATGCCGTAGGATATTCGCCGTTTTTATACATATCAAATATTGTTGTACACAAAACATTCTTATTGAAATCATTGAGGTCCGTCACTGGCTTCTTTCTCTTCGGGTTCTTCCCTGGCGACCTAAACACTGCATTATTTTTATTTTTATTTCCGTAGCTTGTTATCCTCTGAACTGTTCGTAGGGCAATACCACACGCGAGTGCTATCTTCTTTTTGCGGCGTGGCAACATCGCGTTCTTCGCCTTCCCCGTCTCTGAACGCCTGCTGCTGCATGTTTACAAAGTACAAATACACTCTAAAGACTATTTCCCTCGCCTGTCGATGCAATACTTGTCTTTTTGCTCTTCCTGGATCCATCTTACACTCGCAAATAATTCCCTAAATTCGCTGATTATGATATATACAAATAAAACTTGAAACATTCACTCGTGACTCGCACAAACAGGTAACTCTTACTGAAATGATTCTATTGGCTCAGCGGAACACACGTCATACTACCAAGCGCGCGAATGTTACTGCGCAACCTTCCTCAAACCGCCTTCCCGGCTGTGTTCTACTCTAGTGCTGTGGGCATCTCGACTGAACGGGTACATAATATTTTGCATAAACATTTGGACACGAGAAAGCTATCCACAAGATGGGTGCCGCGATTGCTCACGCTTGACCAAAAACAGAATCGTGTGAAGTGTTGCAAGGATGGTTTGCAGCTGTTCCAGAAGAATCCGGAGAACTTTAAGCATAG
The DNA here is from genome assembly GCF_040414725.1 of Anabrus simplex. Taxonomy (NCBI): domain Eukaryota; kingdom Metazoa; phylum Arthropoda; class Insecta; order Orthoptera; family Tettigoniidae; genus Anabrus; species Anabrus simplex. The sequence continues at coordinate 642,237,481 of NC_090266.1, read as the reverse complement.
TTTCAAGACGGTGGATGAAACATGGATACATTCCTATACTCAAATCAAATCAAAATCTCTTTATTTGCAAATGAAGTGTCTACCTCGGTGGCAAATGGTACACTAAAATACATTATTGTCAAGCACTAAATATTAAATTAACAAGAGAAGAAAATTTTCCTATAATACAATTTTATAAATTTACGCTAACAATTTTTTCTATTAAACACACAGCTCGTCCTTAATTAATTCATATTGTTTACAAAATTCTACTTAAAATATCTCCTGTACTACTAGCAAATATAGTCAATTGATATGCAGTATGTGGAATTACTTCAAATGATACTATACAACTGGTATAAGATTAAAATTTACATTACTTTTTTTTTTTTTAAACCCATTCTGGAACCTAAGTAGCATAACGACCTGCTGTGTCTTAACCAGAGCCCCTTTCGCCACCACTTTTCAGAGTTTCTGAAGGGCCTTCACAGCTACCGTAGCGGTCCCAGGGCCCTCGAAGTCCCCACTGTACTTCACACCTACAGGCAGTCCCCTACTTGGGCTGTCCAAAGTCCTTAGACCAGGGGATGGAATTAATTTATTCACACACATTTTTTATTTACATTAACCTGCACTGGTCGAATGCCCTCTAACATTTCATTCATTTTCTCTGTTGCTGTTTATTCTCTTCTTGAATATCTGTACAGATTTTGGAAAAGGATCAAACACTACCCCTGGTAAACTGTTCCACTCCTTCACACCCTTCCCAATGAATGAAAATTTACCCCAATCCCTTCTGCAAAAATTCCTTCTAATTTTATATTTGTGGTCAGTCCTGCCGATAAAATTATTTTCCAACTGAAGCCTCTCGTGGATATCTCCCCATGCTTCTTCTCCTGTATAGGCTCTACATAATCCTATAAGTCTAGTTTTCTCCTTTCTCTTACTTAAAGTTTCCCACTGAAGTTCTTTAACATTTCTGATACACTACTTTCTCCTGAAATCCACTGTTACAATTCTTGCTGCTTTCCTCTGCACACTATCAATTTCTTTTATTAGGAATTCTTGGTGAGGATCCCAAACACTGTTTTTATATTCCAATAATGGACGAAACATACTTAAGTAACTTTTCTCTTATAATTCTTTGTTGCATCCTTTAAGTAGCCTCATTATGACAAGAAACGATCTGTATGCTTTCCCAACAATGTCATCCACATGACCCTTCCAGTGCAAATTACTTTCAAATCTCACATCTAAGTATTTGCACTTGCCGTCTTTTGGGTTTACTACCTCATCCAAAGTACAGTAGAAGTCCGTTATAGCGAGAATTCATAATGGCGAAAAATTTACTCGCTATAACAAATTGTCGTTATATCCGATTTTTTTGTAAAAGTTGGGAAAAGTTTTCGCGGATATCCACACTGCGGCTTGTTTGTTGTTTTTTGAAATCCGTTACTACGTGAAATTGTGTGTTTAATTTCATTCTCAAAAATATATATTACCGTATTTCTCCAAACCAAGACGACTCCCACTTTTTCCTTCAAAAAAATTAATCAGGCTTAAAAAGTGTTTTTTTAAATCATATTAATGTCTTTTCTTATACAGTACGCATTTTTAGACTGTAGACGCCGAACACTGGCTTTAGTTATGCCGTATTTTTTGGGGCTGTACAATTATGCGTTCTTTGTTTCAGCAGGTTTAATAACCATTAACTTAAAATTGGCATCATAAAATCCAAGGGAACTCGTTGAAAATTTGCCGGCAATACACATTCCACGCGTCTCTACAATACAACGATCCACCAGGAAAATATTCTTGCTTACTATAAAACTGGCTGCCGCTACACGCACGCCTTGCTTGCCAGATTTGGCCAACTTCAGCGGAGAGCGATGTACAGGTCTTAATCGCGGACTTTGAAAGTCAACGAACGAGTTTATTGCGCTGCGGGATGGCAATTCCACCCATGCATTTTTGTGCACATACCTCACAATTTTATCTTCAACTTTAAAGCGTCCTTGTTGCGGGCCACTGAATGCATTTTTTGTGCAGTACGCATTTTTAAGCTATCTTTGTCTTCATGGTAACGCTGAATATGGGCTTTAATTAGGCCTATGCCGTGTTTTCTTGCGGTTGCACAATTATTATACATTTTCGAGTGTTTAATAGCCATTAACTTAAAATTGGTACCATAACATCGACGAGAACCCGTTGAAAATTTTCCGGCAAAACCTGTTCCACGTATCTTCACAATACTACGATCCATCGCGAAAATATTCCTACTGTCTATAAAACTTAATTTTATTAAGCGTCAGGTACAGCAGACACGTTATAACTCTGCTACTGATAGCCGTGGCCTTTCTAAGAATTCGTAGGCTCGCATGTTTTGATGCCATACTGCAGATTTGAGATATGTTTTTGTAGAGGATAATAGAATGTCATTCTCTCTTCACTATTTTCCGAGATCCAGTGACGTTACACATAGGCACTGTACAACCGGTCGCCGTGGCTAGCGGTGTAGGCCTAGGCCTATGATAAAGAGGCGGTCGTTTATTATCAACGAGTTTTGTGTGTGAGAGCGCGCGCGCACACAGGGTACGGGAGGGGTGAAAAGAAACAGCGTGGTTTGGTTACTGCGGTAGTCGCCAGTGGTGTTCATTACTATCAGGCCAGTGAATGCAAAACGACCCTTGATTTTTTACACGATATTCTGAGGAACATACATTGTCTTGGATTCAAAGAAATACGGTATTACTCCAGAGGCTTCTGTGGCAAACATTTCACTTTTCTTTTTCAAACGGCGTCACCTAACCTAACCGTATATGTATCATGGAAACCTATTTGAAATGCATGTAGAGAAATGATAACATCCTCACTAAAAATTGACATGGGAATAGCTTTCCGAAATTTAACTAGACGAGAGAAAATATAAACTATCCTCTGAAATCAGTGATAGTACCCTGCCATATCTTGAGGTGTATCACTTTCTTACTTAATTTCAGGATACGGTACACCATTAAAATTAAGAGATCGTCTACTTCAGCCTTTATTTATTTCGAGTTAACAACTGCTATCAGCCACGTTATTTACGCATTTATTACGAAAACGTCTTATCCTCTTTCATTTCGAATTTTCTTTTGAGAACAGCAGTTGACGGGTATTACTAATCGACTCCAATATCGCCTTCGAATGTTGACAAGAGAGCTCGCAAATGTACATAGCACGAAAAGTTACTGTACCGAAGATGATCGATCGCATTTTGTGGCAAACATTTCAGTTTTGTTATTCAAATAGCGTCACATATCCTAACTTATCTGCACTATATGTATAATGAAAAAATACTTTAAGCGGAAGTAGAGAAATTATAACCTTCTCGCTATAAATTTACATGATAATAGCCTTTCCGTAATTTAACGGACACGAGAAAATATAAACGAACCTCGTAATCAATGACGCACTCTGCCATATCTTGAGGTGAAGGCCCACCTCATTCTTACTTCATTGCGGTATCTAGCATTAAAATTAAGCGATCGTTTATTCAGCGTTTATATTTAACGAGTTAAAAACGGCTATCGGACATGTTATTTACGCATTTATTACGAAAACATGTTCTCCTCTCATTTTCCTCGCGGAAGAGCAGTCAACGGGTATTACTTGCTTGTTGTTTCAAGCGGCCTAACATCTAGAGATCATCGGCCCCACGGGTATTACTAATCGAATCCGACAATGCCTTCGAATGTCGATGAGAGAGCTCGCTGGTGGGCATAGCGAGAAAACGATACAGTACCGAAGATGATCGATCGCATGCAGTGTAATGACTGGGTGCATAAATATCGGCAACGGAAAAAATCGAGCGCGCATAATCGCTCGTAATAACAGATGCGTCAGTGATAGGATTCTCGCTGTAACCAAAGTTTAATATAGGAATTTTGAAGGGACGGACAAAAGTTATCATTATAACGGGGTTCTCGTTATATGCCGTACTCGCTATAGCGGACTTCTACTGTATATTCAAATTCAGTTTTAAAACTCCTGTTTGTAAATGTTGTAACAGTTGATTTGCCTCCTTTAACCTTTATATTATTCTCCTCAACCCATTGTTGTTAATCTCAAGGTCCCTTTGTCATTTTGAACAATCCTCAATGTTATTTATTTCCCTATAAACAATTATATCATCTGCATACAATCTTATTTTTGATGTTACATTATTCCCTAAATCATTTACGTATATTAGGAAAAGTAACAGACCGATTTTACTACCCTGTGCAATTCCCTTCCAAACTTTCTCTTCCTGCGATACATTACTCCCTACTTTGACTTTCAGAAGCTTTCAATTTAGAAATGTTTTTATCGAACGTGTAACTCTTACGTCCAATCCTATTCCCTCCAATTTCTTTAACCTCTTAACATGAAAGCCCGAGTATACTCGGCGTTTTATATATTTATATAAAATCCCGAGTATACTCGGGAATGTCGCTCATTGGTCGGTACCTAATTTAAAAGCCCGAACATACTCGTTTCTTGTTGTTTCTCAATATTTCCGCCAGATATTTATGAAATTATTACTTTAGGGTCCTATGTTTTCCAACAGATGTCTCTGACTCAACCGTAGTGGATGTTGGTGACTCAGGCAGTTTGTTTTCGCGGCTTTCCAGCGATGTAGCATTGTGTGTTGATCCTTGTTTTAGGGCATTTCGCATAGCCACAAACATTTGAACAGTATTGAGTGTCATGATGTATTACTTGCCATCTGTTTAGTGCTGTGTTATTTATTTTAGAACCCGTAAAAAATATCGCAAGTATACTCGGGATTTTAAAGCAGGAACTTTTCCGTGGCTTATATTTCATTGTTAAGTTCGAAAAATGTATTGTTACCACTGTCATTAGTTTTCAATAAATAGCCCATTTTAACAATAAAAAAATTAGGTAAAAAAAGATCACAATTTTGTAAATAATTGGTATGTTAAGAGGTTAATAATATTCCATGTTCCACTCTATCAAAGGCTTTGGAAAGATCTATGGCTATGCAATCTAACTGGCCTCCTGAATCCAATTGATCTGATATGTCCTGCTGAAATCCCACCAGTTGTGCCTCACAAGAAAATTTCTTTCCAAATCCATACGGGCTCCTCATGAACCAATTTTTATCATCACATCCCTCTGATGTACTTTGATATTAAACTCTCCAGTATTTTACAAACTATACTGGTCAGGCTGATTGGTCTGTAGTTCTCTGGTTTCCTTTTATCACCCTTTCCTTTATAAATTGGTAATATTATAGATTCCTTCCATTCCTTTGGTATTACATTTTTATTTATGACATAGTCAAAGAGAAATTTTAAATAAGGCACTATGTACTACCATTGTCTTTAACACCTCCCCAGTAATTTGATCACTTCCTGCTGCTTTTCCTTGCTGAAGCAGTTGGATTTCTCTGACAATATCTTCATTTGTGAATGAGGAGCTTCTTGTTTCCCTCTGTGTCTCTTCCTTTTTATCTTCTGTTTCGGTTTCCAACTTATGACAATCATCTACTGAATCTCTGAATTCCCTACTAAAGAGGTTTGCTTTCTCAGTATCTGTTAAATAGTGTTCACCCCCTTCTCCCACCATTGTAGGAATTTGGATTCCTTTTCCTTTTTGATTCCTGATATATGAATACAGCTTTTCCCATTTCCCTTTGTGGTCATTACCCTCTTGAAGTATGCTATTCATATAATTCTCTTTTGCTTCCTTTTTCACTCTATTCAGTTCCCTCATTAGCTGTTTTCTAGTTTCTCTACTCTCCCTACCATCTTTGATTTTCCTGTTTACTATTCTACATTTTCTTTTTAATTTTCTTATTTCCCTTGTATAATAAACAATAACAACATTGTATGTTGTAAATATGGAAAATAAATAGCGAGCCGGCATCGGAACCATTGGGCTGATAAGCATCACGACAACGCACCAGCACACACCTCAGCAGTTGTGGTCGCAAAATTAATGGAAATAGGATTCCAACTCGTTTCACATCCCCCCTATTCTCCAGACTTGGCTACCTCAGACTACTATTTGCTCCCCAATTTGAAGAAATGGCTGGCGGGACAAAGATTTTATTCAAATGAGGAGGTGATTGCAAACACTAATGGATATTTTGCAGACTTGGACAAATCCTATTATTCGGAAGGGATCAACAAACTAGAACATCATTGGACGAAGTGTATACAGTAAGCCTAAAAGGAGACTACGTTGAAAAATAAAAAAAGTTTACCCTAAACACATAAGTAGTTTTTATTTTTGCACGGACTTTTCAAACGCCCCTTGTAAATGCAGATCAGTAGTGACTGATTGATAAGTGCACTGACAACAGTTGTTAACTCCTCGAAAATTATGGCTGAAGTAAACGATTGCTTAATTTTAATACTAGGTACTGAAATAAAATAACAACATGATACATCATCTCAAGATACAGTGGTGTGCATAACTGATTTTAGAGATTAGGTTATATACCCTGGTTAGAAAGGCTATTCCTATGTTAATTTATAGCGAAAACGTTATTACTGATATAGATGTTGATTCCCATAGGGAACCTGAAATATCTGTCCCGTATGAATAAATTTATAATACCAATATAGTTGATCCGTACTAGGAATTGCTTGAAATATATTTTCGTAATACGTACGTGGTAAACCTAGGTTAGGAGATGCCATGTGAAGAAAGAAAATGGACACATTTCCCACAGAAACCTCTGGAGTGATGCTAATTACAATTTATACGAAAAACTGGACATGCAAGTTCACAGACTATCAGAATTACAAAATACAAAGGGCACTAGGAAAGTTTTGCAATATGCAAGAACGGTTGGCTGGACACCCGTTATAGTGAGGAATGAAGAGAGGGGTGAAAACCGGTCTACAAGACAGCAGGCGCGACCTTCACACCAGTTGTTACCAAGCAGTGGGATTGAAAGGAAGTTAAGATGTCAGTGTTAAGTGTAAACACCACACCGTGCAATTATCCGCTACAATTTTGCTCGTGAATTAACTGTTGACCAGTGCCTGGAAGAAATGACTCCTGTGCTGGGGAAAGACTGTCCACATCGGACAACAATTTTCCGTTGGTACAAAAAGAAGACGATCCTCATTCTGGGCGACCGTCTGAATCAGCGACTGAGGAAAACATTGAAGCTGTGAGGAAAATGTTGCAGCAAGAGAGTCGGTTGACATATCAGCAGGTAGAAGAGACCCTCAACATCCCTGCACCAGGTATTCATTCAATTCTACACGACCATCTCAGTGTTAGAAAGATTTGTTCCCTTAGGGTGCCCCATTCACTTTCAGAGGAACAAAGGGCACATCGAGTGAAATAGTGCCAAAAATGCTAAAACAGTTTGAAAATGGGACTTCACGTAATGTCAGTAGCAACGTTACAGGTGACAAAACTTGGCTTTATTATTATAATGTCCCAGGAAAATCCCAGAGCAAGGTGTGGCTGTTTGAATATGAGGGTACTCCTGTGACTGCAAAAGTCAAGGTCAGTGAAGAAAAGGACGACTGCAGTATTCTTCACTAAACGGGGCATCCTGACTCAGGTTGTGCTAGGAACACAAAGGACAGTTACTGTGAAGTAGTACAGTGAGACTTGTCTACCTCAGGTCATCCAGGCTCTCAAGCAGCTCCGTCCAAGGTCACGGCTCAACACTTGGTTCTTGCATCACGACAATGCTCCAGCACATCGTGCTAATGTAACAATGGATCTTCTTGCCAGATCAGGGTTGACTGTGCTTGATCACCCTCCATACAGTCCTGATCTTGCCCCATGTGATTTCACACTCTTCCCAAAGGTGAAGATGAAGCTGAAAGGGCGGAGTTTTGCATCCGACGAGGAGCTTCCAGCAGCATGGGATCAAGAGTGTGAAAATGTAACCGAAGAAAAGTGGCACAATTGGTTCAGTGACTGGTTTTGACATATGGAGAAGTGTAATGAGTGTGGTGGAAATTATTATGAAAATGTCTAAAGCGTTCACTCACATTGCAAAACTTTCCTAGCGCCCTTTGTATCATAGTAATATGGAGGCCGCTGCATGGAAAACATCTGTGAAAAGTTTTGAACAAACTGATTGCTATTTCATACAGATTTTAATGTGTTTTGTGCTAGTGTGGTGTCCTTTCTGAATTTTATGGAAAATAGTATATAACCTTTTAAGAACAACCATGCCTTTGCTGGCGAGATGTACTGTTTACAGTACACTATGTCTTCTGGCATGGGCTATATCAAATTTGTTACTTTCATTGACCTGTCTCAGTCTCATCCTTGGCTTTGACAATATGAAAGTGACTGAGGTATGAGTGATGTTAGTAATACCTTTCCTTATGCAGCCAGTCCCTGTTATGAATGGTGTGAAAATCTCGCTCATAGGGTCAGTTGGTGCATGCATTTCAGTGGGCTTGGCAGAGTGATATGTAATAGCAACAGCTGGCTCGGTGAGGAAAGCAACGGGAAACTACCTCACTCCTCAGTTCCCTAGTACGCCTCCTCAGTGACGCCTAGGCTATTTATGACAGCTGTTGGCGGAGCTGCAGAGGATCAAACCAGCCTTCGGGCTGAATACCCAACATACATACACAAGAACAACCATAAACCAAAACAGCTTAGCATTCACTGACAAAATGTTCTCAAAAGGAAGGGTTAACCATGGGCTCACCAATATCAGGAATAATAGCGAACGTGTTCCTAAAGAACACTGATATGAAAATGGGAAACCACGGAAAACCCTCTTCAGGACTGCCGTCTTCGAACCTCACTGTCGGCAGTCCTGAAGAGGGTTTTCTGTGGTTTCCCATTTTCACACCAGGCAAATGATGGGGCTGTACCTTAATTAAGACCACAGCCGCTTCCTTCCCAGTCCTAGCCCTTTCCTGTCCCATCGTCGCCATAAGACACATCTGTGTTGATGCGACGTAAAGCCAATAGCAAAAAAAATAACACTGAAAACAATTTCTTAATCAACTGAGAGACGTAGAGGGAGACCCAGGCAATCAGACTTAAGAGGTGTGGAACTAAAAGAGGCTACAGAGCAGGGTACAAATAAGAGGATTTTGGAAGCACTTTGTTAATTTACAGAGGGTTGGAGACTGAATGCTAAAAGGCATAACAGTGTACAATGAAGATGTATGTACTAGATATTTGCACTGAAAAACGGAGAAAAGCTAGTTATGTACAATACAGTTCTTTTGCTTAGACAACGGGGGCAGTTTAACACAAGAGTAATCTTCGGCACAAACAGTATAACGTTGTAACTACCGTATAGTGTGTAGGAAAGATCTCCTTGTTTTATTAGTCATTGTGTACAAAATGTGTGATAGTGCAATTTACATTAATACAGGCAAAGATTTCTGTAAAAGGTGTGCTTTCTACTGAAATCTCGATTTAAGGTAAAACCCCATTCAATGTAAAAAAATTCCAGGTGCCTGTAAAGTGACTGAATAGGGGTTTTACAATACCTACTTACATATACAGGCCAGCAAGAAAAGTAGATCATTTTGCAAAATTCGAATTAGAAATACCGTCTTAAGTTTTAAAGGCTTTTCTGACTTTCAGATGCTATTGGTGGATTAAGTATTTTTGTCACAAGCAACAAACTTTCTTCAGTTCCCCCCCCCCCTCTCTCTCTCATACTTACGTACATATGTCTCTTAAAGAACAAGCAACGAGAGCTATCGCATGGACATTACGCCACTGACGTGGTTGGAAGAGGACAGAACCAAACCAAACCCCATAGCACTACAGCCCTTGAAGGGCCTTGGCCTACTAAGCGACCGCTGCTCAGCCTGAAGGCCCGCAGATTATGAGGTGTCGTGTGGTCAGCAAGGCTAATCCTCTCGGCTGTTATTCTTGGCATTCTAGACCGTGGCTGCTATTTCACCGTCGGATAGCTCCTCAATTCTAATCACGTAGGCTGAGTGGACCTTAAACCAGCCCTCAGATCCAGGTAAAAATCCTGGACCTGGCTGGGAATCAAACCCGGGGCCTCAGGGTAAGAGGCAGGCATGCTACCCCTTCACCACGGTTGAGGAGGACAGGTCAGCGAAAATTTCAGATTGATGCACAACACCCCCCGCCCTCATGTCACGCATTATGCTCTGGAATTTCTTTTGTGATTGTATACAAATCCTAAACTGGTCAGGATAGCCCATACCTCAATCCCATTGACCAAATACAGGATATGCTCAAGCAAAGTGATTGAAATTCAGATCATGACAGCTGGAATAAAATGATACCAGTGCTATTGGGGGGAGTGGTTGTACATCTCCCAGGTAATGATCTGGGAACTTGTAGGTAGCTCGCCAAGGCATATGCGGTCAGTCACTGTCACCGAGGGAAGAAGAACACTCTACTGGTGAGAGGAAGGTGGTTACTGACCGCAAGAGAACATACAATTGGAAGATTGTGAATTAAGATGTGTCATTGTCTCTTTCTATTCAGAGAAATTGCAAAACATGTCATGAATCAGATCAGCAATGTGTTGTGAAATCAATAAAGATAACAGGCCCTAGGGTAAATAACAGATTTTAAAAACTGAAGTGTGTTTTTTTCTTTTCTTTCGTCCCCCTGGTAGGCGTATATACTATATACTCGCAATATGCATTCAGTACATCTTGTTGAAAACACCAATGCATGGTTTTAGAAATAATATGGTAAACATTACAATCACGTATTACTTCTAAAATAAGATGAGAATTCACTTGATTATTATGGTGTTCATCTGCTGGACTATTTTCTTAGTTACATATTCGAACAACAGGAAGCAGTATTATGGTAAAATTAAACAATTTGTTTCCATTTACATACCCGTGTATCAAGAGCTTCTAGTTTATCGAGATCTGCCTGTCCAAACTTGCTGTCAGGAGGGATGATGTCTTCACTGCAAATTCCAAGCAGTAAGGTACTTTCCCACACGAGAGAGGTGTACAATTTAGATAATCCACGAAGAACACTCAAACCAAGGTCTGATGACCAATGTGATATGGATAAGGATCGAATATCAGTCTGCAAAAAAATAAGAATAAAGCATTGCAATAAATACTTTCTAAATACATAAAAGTAATGGAAAACCCTCCTATCATCATGACTTGCAACAAATCATACAAGTCGACTCTAAAATAATGAAATATAATTTCTGGATATAAGAAATTGATAGGGCCTACTCCTCGAGTCAGATAATCTTTACCATATTTTCAAATTTATTTGATGGGAGGAATATAATGGTTGCCAAAATCACAACTGGAAGCATATTTTGTAAAAGGTTTAAATGGACATTGAGTAACATTACAAACTTACCTGTCCAGTCCTGCAAACATGAACAAACATGACCACATATCCATGAGCTGCACTCATTGCATGAAGGAGAGGAGTGGCAGCAGCAGTGTTAAATGCTGTATCCAGGTTTGGAGCAGATGCCACCTCATGGAGTAAAACAGAGCTTCCTGGATTGCTAATAGGATGGTGTAATGGGCGCAGACTTTCCAAAACCACACTTAACTGCATGAGACCAATCTTAAGAACCTGTGGCTCATGTGAAAGATTCTGAAAAAAGACAAGCAGTCGGAGACCTGAGAGTAGTCTCATCTACCTTCCTTAGAAATATATTTCCTAATTTAAAAGATGCTGATGTACAATATTCTGTGAAAAGCAACTACTGTATTGGCTCGAATATAAGAGAGCCTTGCACATAATGCTACCCTGAAATTTTGGAACATATTTACAAGAAAAATTAAATAATGAATATAAATACAATATATTCAAGTTCTCCTATAACTAAAATAATTTAAGCCCAAAGTAAACCTAAGAATTAAATGTCACAGTCTGCTGGCCTACATGCATGGAAAGTTGGAGCTATGAAAATCAGCCTGATTATTTAGAATATTTATAGAAAACTATAAGTGATACATTTGATATTCTGATATCCCTACGTAACTCAAGGCCTCAACTAATCACCAGAACAATATATTTGGCACAATGATAAAATCTACACGACTCTGGAGTCTTGTGCTTTAAGCGATTAATTAAACGCATTTGGTGCTTTTCGGAGTGCCGTAGTGAGTGAATGTGTTTACCAAGTTAAAAGTTTCTAGCCTCATTTTGTTTGCAACTAAGCAGGCTAACAAATATAAGTGGCATTATAACAAATTCAAGCACAATTCTTGAACAACTGACTGAGCATTGAAAATTTGAGGTAAAATTTTCTTTTACAGTTCCATATTGGTAACCATTCAAAACTCACCAATCAAATATTACCGTGTCAAAAGAGCTCAGCAAAATTAACGTGGTGAAAATCGTTACGATATCGCCAACCGGTCAAAAGTTATTTAACAATGAAAGTAGAAGTGGGCACCTTTGAATTGTAAATGATATTGTATAACAGAATTAAGTTTGCTGTAACAAATGCATTTCATTAAAAATCTAGTTTTATTTCTCTTGTCACGGGCAGATGTCGCACCCAAAACACCTGCGGCCATGCGGATGGCACAGCCTACACCAATTTTATTTGAATATGAAGTAAGGTGGGCTTCCCTCAGTTTTAATCCGTAACAATGATAAGCGACCTAATTTATCTGCTGGTAAGCACTGCACAACAGTAGTGTGACATCATAAATACGTCCCGAACGCCGTATCCTTGGTTTAAACAACTGCAGGCTTGCCTTACATCCAGTTACCGAAACTTTTAATTCATGTGGTACTTTCATTCTACTGTAATAACACTGGAACAATCCTGGTTTCAATTCTCTTACACAAATTTTCCTGTCCTATTTTTGATCCTCAGAATGCTTCACTTCATGAGTCGGCTTTCTTAAACTACTTTGTCTCTGCCTACATCATACATTATACACTAAACCGCTGAACTTTTACGTAGCCTGTACATTTCGCCTTGCATAAAACCCACAATTTGCACTGTACAGTTAAGGAAAGGTTCCACAGACCTCCACAAAAATGAGTTTGTAAATGATAGGCTGCATACAAGGAGACTACGCTTTTCATCAGATATCTAAATGTAAAAATCACATTCTTATATTCAGGCCAACACAGTAATTTGAAAGACATATATTCACCAATTTTATAGGACTTAACCTTTTTTAAAAACACACATTACAAGTACTCTCTTCATTATAGAGTCCCGTGTTCTAAGAGTATGATAACGTGTAGCTGTGACGACAGAGCACGTTTAGCCAATATTTTAAGTACCATCTCGGCATTCAGATGGCGATGAAGTAGAAACCCACAAAATAGCCCTTCCAAGGATGAGATCTTTACTCACTTCTCTATTCAAATGAGTGAATAACGACTGAGTGCACCCCAATTAAGTCCTTCAAACAAGCCTTAAATTCATAAATAAATGACAAACTGATTCTACACATCAAGGGTTATGAATTTCATGTTGTTGGTCCGTATTGAACTGAGAATAACATATGAATAGTAACACAGTAAAGGTTTCCACCTATTCAATACTAATATGTATTTACAATATTATAAATTACATGGAACTAGTTTCGACCCACCCATATTAAAGCATACATAATTTTTTGTCGAATCCTAAAACATGCTATTTTTAACTGTAATAATTTATAAAGTGAAGTGTGGTAATGAGATGAGAAATGTTAGTATGGTACAGGTGAGTAGTAATTAATAATAATACGAGAAATATATATACAAAGAAGTTTGGAACAAAGTACAAGTGGTGTAAAAATATAAACTCATGGATATCAGTAGTCCTCGTACTAAAGAATACAATATAAAATAACACATATAAACATATATACAAGTATGTACAAAGTCTGGAGAGTAAAAAGTGATGCTCTTTTTAATGCATTATGTCTTATTACTATGCAGTACCGGTTTCGACCTTCACAGAGGTCATCCTCAGCTGGTCATGAGATCCAAAGTTAACCTAACATATAATTTAAAAACATTACTAAATCTAATAAAGAAAGTCACATTATATGAGTGATAATATTAAAATATACAATAATATTATGTGTCCTCTGGTTTAAAAAACAAGCATCGATATTTTATGACATGCATATGTTACATAAAATTCTGGTGTACTGTTGGTGAGTAACAGGTAATTTGTTAAATTACAATTTTTACACTTAAAATGTTTATAGCATTCTTGAGGTACACTTCGGAGTTTAATTCATGTTGGTAAATCGTGCATACGTTCATGGATATGTTTGTACTAAGTATTCTAGAATATTACAAGATATGGATGTGATAAAAACTGGTAACACATAGTACATTAAAATACAATGTTCTAGAACATAGAATGTTAACAGTATTCTTGCAGTACTCTTATGAGTTATATTAATGTTGGTAAAGCACTGTGTACGTTCACAGATATGTTTGTACCTAGCATTCTAGAATGTTCAATGATGTGAACTGTTTACCTTGTGCGTTCATACAGTTGAGAAAGTTGGATGATTTACATCAAAATATTGTGGTGTGTCATTAGTTTCTTTGGTACTGTACCATTTCATTGACCTGGTCATTTCGAATCGTGGTGTTAAAATCGTCATTTTGCCGTGAATAGCGATAAAGTGTCGGAAATCATGCGGCAGAAAATACTAATTCTAACATATAGACATGTAGAATCAAATAGGCCGTGAATATCTTGTAAGAAAGTACAGACCAACAGAATCTAAATGGCCTTGATTTAGGTGAATGCAGTGACTTTTAATTGGAAGAACCATTAATAAAGGGAAAGAAAAAAAAACATTGCATGAAGTTACCAGAAAAAGATTTACGAGTGGATTGATGTGCAAGAAAAACAGAAGATTTAAAAGGGATACTTCCTAAATTATTGTGAAAACAGATTGTATTATTATAAAGTTATAACAATACATTTTTCGTAGTCGTAACAGAAATCCCAAGCGGAGAAAAAAAAATAGACGAAGTAAATAGTGGAGCGCAGTTTCGGAGTAAACTTTTTTTTTTTTGCTAGGGGCTTTACGTCGCACCGACACAGATAGGTCTTATGGCGACGATGGGATAGGAAAGGCCTAGGAGTTGGAAGGAAGCGGCCGTGGCCTTAAGGTACAGCCCCAGCATTTGCCTGGTGTGAAAATGGGAAACCACGGAAAATCGGAGTAAACTAGAGTATCAAAGATTTATTATTGGAGACGTCGGGAATTGATCAATTAATGTATCTAATCAAAATAGAGCAACATTGAAGATACCTCTTAGATCATTCAAATTAAAAGATTGACATTTTCACGTCATAATCTACTTTGCTCAACATAAACATAATTCAATGAAGATCTACAAGTAGCATGATTGTCAAACTAATGATGTTTTCAAATATGTGTTTTATGCATGTCTTCGAGAGCTACGTGATGACCGACTAGACTGAAGACGGGACGGGCGTCTGACGGTAACCCACCAACCATTCCTACGGACCCGAGGATCGAGACCGCAGCCCGGTCATGATGCAGCGATAACCCGGAGATGAACGTCCTAGGAGAACCAGGAAGCAGCCATCCCAGTTCAGAAACGCAGACGGATTAAGTTAAGTTTCACAAAATTATTTTCTTAAATTTTAGTTAATTGTATTTTATATGATATCAAGTTGTCAATGGTGTTTGTATAAGAGCTAGGTCAATATATCTTCGAGAGGTGATCTCAATATCGAGTTTTAGCGTGAATGAACCAATAGTGACGTTTAACTGATGGGTTTATGTAATCTTCCAAAACTTATAAACACTCCCATGCGCAGGAAAGATAACACTCGCAGATGATGTGCTTTGTTAGCAATGTTCAGCTTTCTTTCAAAGAATATTGCCGTGCATAATGTGAACTGAGATATTTGAAATGAGAATATGTAGCATGTTGAATTGAAGGCTATAGAGATCGGATACATCGTCAACTTATTGCCAAATGTAAATAGATACAGGCTTAATATGTTCGTACTTTGATAAGAGAAGTGTGCATTGATATAAATGATAGTTGTTGATCCATATAGTATAAATTGTGATAAGATACTGAATCTATTGAATTGAGCGGTACTTTGAACAGGGTTATTGATGTTTATATTTGCGGTGAGGTCATATACGTCGGAAATATTGAGGTAAGATTGGTGAATGTTAATATATGCATTGATATAGTAGGCGTGGAATTATGACTGATACGACGACGAATAAGGAAGGAATTCAGAGTAAGGCTAATTGATGTCAGTTTATTTTAAGCAGCTATGGATCAGGATATATTTGACGCTTATAGCGACATGTAATATGGCTTGTCTTATTATATGAGTAATTGACATTTGGTTTAATGAACATGCAGATTAATAATGAAGTACAATCTTCAAAAATAACCCTAGATAACCTATAGTAGAGTATAATGACGGCATTTTCTAAGAAAATTTTACATGTTTCTCAATATTTAAAATGTCTGAAGTGGGAACAGCAAATCATTGACGGTAGTGTCTTCATACTGTTATGTTATTGCTATTTGCGAGTGCGGAAGTTTCATCTACGGTAGTCCTTGACCATTAGCGGTCAGTTGATTGGATTTATTAAGCATTACGACCTTGATTTAACCTAGATATAAACTTGTTGAGATATTACTAAAGAATTAATACATATTTCTTAGGGAATATTCTGAATATGTCCAAGTATGATCAAACATATATATTTTTATGTTCATTGGTATATCAGTTTAGGTAGCAATTGAAAGCTACACATGTGAAACATTGCTTACTCCATCGATGTTATTAATGATAGAGTCATAAACGTGAAATAATGTTAGGATGAGACACCAAAAAGAAGCATTCTTTAAATGCATGATTGAACAAACCTTTCAATAATTATGTACATATGTAAAACATAATATTATGTACTCATTTAATATCTAGATAGAACCTAACAAGAACATAGGATTTGATATTTATTGTGAATGTGACAATTCTTAGGTATTAGTCCCAGATAATTTCATTTTAGTTTATTCTTAACATAACAGATCATTAATTTTGAGTTAGCCAGAAGGAATGATGGAATTATTTACGTTAGTTTAGTGGACTGACCATTTTAATTTTCTTTCATATGAGACTGAGGAGATGTAGAAGGTAATCCACGTCAGGTCAGGAGAGCTTCCTGAAATAATACAATTCCGCAGAGAAATTGAGGAAGGTAATTGTTTATGGGAGTAAATGAGACCGTGGATGTTGAGAAAAATATTGATAATCTGAAATGGAAACTAACAATTAGCGTGATAACTTCGAGGCAATCAAATTTTCTTATTTTTATTGAGATACCTACATGTACATACAAATGATTATTTGTCAACTTATCCTACATACAAATATAATTTTGAATAAAATTAGTATTTAAGAATTTAACTTATTAATATTATTATTTATAGGTTATAAGATTAATTTAAGGTAATTTCATATGGAAATAATGGAATTTAAGATTGGTCGTATTTTGATTTAATGACCTGTTAGTCATGCAGATATGATGAATATATTAGAGGCGCGTATCTCAGTCGGATTCACGTTAAAAAAATATAATATTTTAGCTTGATATAGGATAATCCCCGAGTTGTATAGCATAGCTACCTGGAGATTTTCTTGAACGCCGGCATATAGTTAATTGGAAAAAAGAATGACTCTCATACGTGGGACAAGAAAAGAAGAAAGATGCCGCGGGACTCAAAACGTGGCGCAAGAAAAATTTTCCTTCGACGCAGCGCAAGAAAAATTTGCCACCCACCGCAGTTGCAAAAATGAATGTTGGGCTCAAGAAGAATTGTTGTCAACAGTGGGGCTTGAAAAGGAGATTGACACCCCAGTCAAGAGCAAGTCGGTTCAAGAAAATTTTGTCGGCCCAACGTGGCGCAGTACTAATCTCGTTATGAGATATTGAATACGTGCAGATGCTCCCTCCTTGTAGTTGTGTTGCTGGACATGCTAGTCATCTGCGAGAACAGAGAAGAAAATTAAGCATAAGAGCTCCCCACCCACCCATAGTGAATTTCTGGGGTTTCCCTACCAAAATATTAGAACCAAGATTTTTCAAAATAAATTCCCTCATTTTTTAATAAACAAGGCCGCCTGGCGGCCATGATCATTAACGCATGAAGTCCGTATGGTCCAACACCGTGATTGGCAAGTTCGAGCCCCATTGGACGAAAAAATTTAAACCATAAGAATGTTGGCCAGCAGAGTAGGAGAGGTGGGGAATACAATTTCTGATCACTAGATTGCATGCCAAAAACGTGGATTCAGTTTCAAACCTCTCCACAGTAGGGTTGGGCATACCGGAACATTCAGTTGTTCCGCAACATTAGGAGCTTGGAGGCGGAGCGTTTCGGTACAGAGTGCCGCCACACGGGACGCGGGACTGTAACTGCATAGTAGAGAGAGAGAGAGGTAACATGACATCCTCCGCGTCAGCTGGAATGTGCCTGTACCGAACGTGCTGTGTTGAAGGCCGCACTAGATAAGCTAGTTGGCCTTGGCTGTGTGCAGTGGGCACTTGGGACACGGGGCTGTAACTGCGCAGTATAGAGCGTTCCAACCTTAAATTGCAGTATAGCAGTAATGGGATAATTCCGTCTCTTTCCTTCTCTCATGTTTTGCGGATAGCGCTGTCCTACTCTAATGCAGCGGGTTTGCCAAATATCCGTAAATCAGAATGTTATCGGTTAAAATGGGTAAATATCGTGTTATGTATAGAATTTCAAGGCGCATTCGATGCCGTTAACAAACAAAATGTAAAAAAATACTTTAGTGTGAAAATGGTAATATAATGGAAAGTTTCGCCAAATGCAAAATCTTCATTGCATAGAACTTATCATGTCATAACTCCTATTTTATATTCATTACTTTCCTAATTTTTTCACTACTGGTAAAGAAACATTTCAGCTCGATGTAGATAAGTTTATTTTTAAATTTAAATAATAACAAAATGCAGTATATGCGTTTATTTTCAGTCATGTTCAAGGAATTTTATGTGCAGGCACGAAAAAGTCAGTCGCTGGCCAGCGTCTTTCCTATTGAATTTGCATGGGGGGTCAAAGCGAGGCAAATGGTCTTCAGATATGGAAGTTATTTTTAAAACAATCCCGAAGTTCTTATCTTGCTTAGTTCTTAATTTGTGACAGGAGAAATATCTGCCTTGAATTTTTGTTCCGCGCGTGACTCGGCTGGCTAGCTGGCTGTCTGTCTGTCTGGCTGAAGTACCGGTAGTGATCTCCCAAACATGTGCTTTAAACATTTCCAGACAGCAGCATGCAGTGCAGTGCCCATTTCGTCAGTAGTATGTATAATAGTGATTAAATACATATCAGTGACATATGTACAATTCTTGAGGGAAAGTGTATTTCGTTTGTGTAGTTCGTGAGTTCGTGCTCGTGCGTGAGGATCTAATTTCGAAGAAAAAGTGCAGAAGGATCATGGCGTGGTTAAAGCAAAGCAAACGGTCGTCGGATATGGAAGTTATTATTAAATCATACCATTCATACCTCAAGTCCTTAGCTCGTTATCTCTTAATTTATGACAGGGAGAACGTCTCGTTTGTTTACGTTTCACGAGTGACTCGGCTGGCTGAGCTTTTAAATATACTGACAGTCGTGTGCAGTGGTATTCATTTAATCAATATTATAAGATTGATTAAATAAAGGTCAGTGATATATATAATATTTAATGGCGTGTGGCCTCCGAAGAGGACGAGTGCAGGTCTTTCGAGTTGACGCGCATAGGCGACCTGCGCGTCTATAAGAATCGCGCCCTACCTGTGATGAATTCTAATGCTGAAGACGGCACACACACCCAGCCCCCGAGCCATTGGAATTAACCAATGAAGGTTAAAATCCCCGACCCGGCCGGGAATCGAACCCGGGGCCCTCTGGACCAAATGCCAGCACGCTAACCATTTAGCCATGGAACCGGACAAGATCAGTGATAAATGTATAGTTCTTGAGGACAAGTGGATTGTGTTTGTTGTGTTTGTGTAGTCTGTGTAGTTGTTAGTTCGTGCTCGTGCTCGTGCGGGGGGGTTCTTAGTTCGAAGAAAAAGTGCAGAAGGATGTACAATGGATCGCCAAATGAAAAAGAAACGTTCCGTAGGTAAACTCAGGGGAAAAGAACGCAATATTTTAATGAGTGTCCTGGATTATTTTTTATAGTCTATCCCGCAACAACAACAAAAAAAAAAAGCAAAAAAACAGAAGGACGGCAGAAAAATGCATGGAAAATTAAATACGATGAAATTTTGCGAAGTGAAGTGCGTCGGGTGGTTCACTCTCTTTTATTTGCTAACATACCACCGACATTGAACGTGATTTTGAGTCGGGTAAATGGAGAAGATTCTTTGCTATGATTTTCCAAAACTACGTTGTATCGCTTCTTACATTATATAGGCTTCCGTTATTTAAGACGGGGTAATAAAGCAGCTTTCATTGAAACCGATGAAATTATTAATTGGAGGCACAGATATCTCAGGGAGATAAAACGTTTGAGGGCACAAAATAAAGTTATAATTTACACAGATGAATCGTGGGTAAATATTGGGCAGACAGTGACAAAAGAATGAAAGGATACGACAGTGAAAAGTGCACGGCAGGACGCCATTGAAGGGGTGAGTTCGGGACTTAGGCCACCGAAAAGCCGAGGACCGTGATTTGCCTTAGTCCACGCGGGTAATGAACATGGTTTTGTTCCAAATGCTGAACTAACATTTTTATGCCATAAAAACATAAGACAACTGGGCAAATTACGTGAAGGAAGTAAAGAAAAATGAAAGAGATCTGTGGAAAGCAGACGAATTACAGGACGATGTCGACGATAAAAAGTTTTTAATACGACGTTCTTCATCGTCCGGATCATTCTCAAGTTCATCTCCCGAACCCGGTTCATCCAAAGCGGGAACATTGCATTTCACTCTGTCGGGTTTTACTCTAGTAAAAAAGTCCCAAACAGGACTTCTGTGCGACATCATGGAAACTTTACCGTCTTTTGTACGGTATATATTCCTAGACTTCAATAAAAACACACTTATAGAACAGTTAAACACAAAACAGAACACATTAAGTTATTCGCATGTACCGATTTACTACCGAAGGCCAGTGGCAGGCTGCAACGGAACTCACAGAACAAAGAGGATTTGACAGAACACGGAACACTCCAACACGAGCAGCACGTGGCGGGACTGGCGGCGGCACGGGCACACTGCACTTCCGTCTCGTGTAGCGCCTGACACTCAGGAGCCGTCATGAGCCGTCATCGGCTATATCCGCTGTCACTTGACTCATGGTGCCGAACGCATCGTGTCGTCACAGGTCCCGCTTACCTTTGATTACTTGCGAATCTTGAAGTGAAACCAATTAAACTAGTGTATTATTTAATTGTAAAATAGCCAAGAATAACTTCGTGTGCCCAGTATGTTCTACCCGTACTTCCTTTTATTATACACAAGGCTTTCTTTTCTTTCTTATAGTGTACGCATTCTCGAAGATCCCGCGTGAAAAGATGCTTTCAATAAGTAATCTGTAGCTTGCGGTAATGAGGTGAAGTTTGTTAAAACGTGAACTTGAGTTTCTTTCTTTCAGAATTTTCAGTGAAATTATTACTTAAGCTAGTGTATTATTTAATTCTCAAGTAGTTGCGAATAACTTGGTGGGCTCAGGATGTCAGAATGTTCTACATCCTTTAATTATAGGGAAACTTGAATCGTCATTTTAAGACGAAAAATTCAGGTGAAGAAGTGATATTTACAAGTCATGTAGATGTGTTTCATAATAATATTAGCGACTTAGTTTCTCTTTAAGGTGTTAGAAATAATGAATGTGTATCATGTAGGATTAGAACCGATTACAAATTGAGCACGCGATAGCATTTTGAGCGTTCAATTATATCACTGAGCCTGTAATTCTGTTCACAATACACTCTGAACTCGAGGAAAGTGAAAATCATAAGTTCTGAAAAGCTCAAGCACAGGGAGAGTGTGGTGGCTAAATATCCTGCTACGACGATCATGCACGAACTTAGCCGATAAAAATGAAATGGCGTATGGCTTTTAGTGCCGGGAGATTTCAGGACGGGTTCGGCTCGCCAGGTGCGGGTCTTTTGATTTGACTCCCGTAGGCGACCTGCACGTCGTGATGAGGATGAAATGATGATGAAGACAATACGTACACCCAGCCCCCGTGCCAGAGAAATTAACCAATGATGGTTAAAATTCCCGACCCTGCCGGGAATCGAACCCGGGATCCCTGTGACCAAAGGCCAGCACGCTAACTTAGCCGATGACGGCTCCTGAGTGTCAGGCGCTAGAACAAAGTGCACACCGCCGGTACCGACAGTCAGCTAGTAGCCGAAGGGGAAGGGCAGTGCGTAGTGGCGCTTCTGACGGGATAGCAAGTCAATATCTCGGTCTCGCTTGAGAATGTTTCGGAGCAATTGACACTCCATGTTCCGGAACAGCGGAACATAACTGTGCACCGGCACAGAGTCCCGAAACAGGGACATAGTGCCCAACCCTACTCCACAGTGGTCATATGGAACGAGGGCATATGATGATACTGATGGATGGGGATGTTAGGCCTTTAGCAGACCCCTTGGTATTATTCGAGAGTAGGCTATGTGACAGCACCAGATTTCACCCTCTCTCTTCCTACTATCATATATCCTGTCATTCATTTAACTTTTAGAGTACCAGAGAGCGCAACAGCGTTCCTCAGTGAGTGAGCAAAAATTGCCAGGAACGCAATAGCGCTCCTTAGGCTAATAGTTTTGTATTTACTTGTAGTTCTTAGTTTTCAGACAGATAGCAGCACAATGCAGGTGGCCTAGACCTCAGAACTTGTAGATTCTAAATCCACCACAACTATCGCGCCAATCGCTTTATTTACGGAGATGTGATTTTTTCAAAGCGGCCTATATTCTGTACACAGTGAAATTTTGCGAGTAGGAAAATGGCCTCTGCCATGCACGATGTGTTCCAGAACGATGACGATTTAGCTGAATTTATTAACAGAACTTAAAATGAAGTTGTATTTACATGTTTCATGTATTTATACGGTTAGAAACGGTGGTCCTATTGTGCCTAAAAATGCCTAAATTGGCGTTAGAACCTATTTTTGCCTGTATTCCTATAATTGCTATATTTTATCCCTGAATCGATTAAAAATGCTTTTAATTTAGTTTGTGAAACTTAAATATTGGCCGACTCTTTTTCAGTATCTTGGATAGTATTATCTTGAAATTCTTTTCAGACAAAATGTGAAGCTATAAACCAATTACCACTCCCAAAGTCCTTAAGAATCTCCCGCTGTGGATACTCTCTTTGTCCCTTAGTCTGTGTCTCACGAGGTGGGGGACAGTGTCCACTGACCTGCTGGAAACTAAACTCATTCCATTCTCTGAAAAACTTTCAGTGTGTCCGTTTGCTCAGTGTGTGCATTATGCAGAGAGTGGCAGCTTCCAACACATCATTAATTAAACAGTGGTTGCAAGAGTTTCCCCATTTCACGTCGGATGGAAAAATTATATTCTATGACATTTGCAGCAAAGAGGTAAGTGAAATTTGTTTTATATTTCACTCTGAAGTACGTAATTTGGTGTGGGAGTCATATTTAATACATAGGCGTTCTATCTCTCTGTTGTATTACGTTTTAAACATTTTATACATCAATTCAACGTACATACACTAAACTGACAACAGTAAATATAAATTGGGGATTGTAGCGCATCTCGATCCCTCGAATTTTTGTTTAAAAAATCATTAAAAACTGGCCATGTTTGTGCGGTACTGTAAGGTCAATTCATTTCAGAGAAAGGCAAACTTTCAAGCAGGTTTTAGAAGAGGAATAAGAGTACAAACGTATTGAAAAATGAAAATATCATGCTGTGATAGGGAACCTAAAAATACGAGGTGGAAATTGTAAGAAAATCAGATATGCACTTTTATCAATTGTAAGAAGTGTATGACAGATTATACACATTGTAAATATATAGAGCAATGATTTATTTTTATTTTTTATAAGCATACAGTAATTGTAGGGAGGAAGAAACAGGAATTTTGCCATGCGCGGTCATCAGTACCGGTAGTAACAATAATGTTGGCCAACATAATCTAACCGAATACAGTGGAACCTCGAATCTCCGTTTTTCGAGGGACCATGAAAATAAAACGTACAACACGGGAAAAAGGAAAATCCGGGAATGAATGAAAACCATCAACAATTTGGCTAAACATCACAAAAATGAAATGTGTATAATTACAATCATACAAAAACTCCTAAAACCAAACCAAATTAGAGCCCCAATGGGACTTTGCCTGCCAAGCGACCGCTGCTCAGCCCGAAGGCCTGCAGGTTACGAGGTGACGTACGGTCAGCGTGACGAATCCTCTCGGCCGATATTCCTGGGTCTCTAGATCGGGGTCGCCATCTCACCATTAGATAGCTCCTCAATTAAAGGTAATCACGTAGACTGAGTGGACCTTGAACCAAGCCCTTATATCCAGGTAAAATTCCCCGACCTGGTCGGAATCTAACCCGGGCCCCCTGGATGAGAGGCAGGCGTGTTAGACCACGAAACCGCATTAATTACCGGTACGCGAGTTCAAAATCTCGAAACTTTATATTCAGTATTACAGGGGAATCTTCGTCAGTTTCCCGTGAAAACCTATTTCAGTTCAGCAACTTTGATTAGCCAAACTGTTGGAAAAATCTAATAACGCCAAGCCAAACGACAGTCGACCACAAGTAGTTTTTAATTCTCTCATCTAATAAAATAAAGCACATTAGATACAAAAGCACCCAACATGATGGCGAAATCCCTTCTTTTCTTAATATTCCATTGTAATTTGGTCTCAGGTATACTGTTCATAGTTTCTGGAAATCTTGTACCGCGTAAATTAGGCCTAGATCGACTTTTAAAGTTTATGTTGAACTCGAAAACATGGTTTGGAACGTAAGTATCGATTCTCAAAAGTTCTCGAATGCATTATATTTAATTCTGCCCGTCACTAACCCAATCAAATTGGAAAGAGAAGAAAAATCATCAAAACTTCAAAAATTACGGTTATTTGTGACCTTGAGGTCATCTGGAAAGCGTGCTCCCTGCACATGTCAGTACGAGTTGTAAATGAAACAAACTGTTTAAATGTAACATGCACAAATAAAACGACTGCGGTTTTTGGCATTTTAACACGAAAACGTAAAATTCCCAATCTTACATTAGGACCACAACAGTAATAGGCAATCCCAAGACCTCCCATAGCTTTTTTTTTTTTTAATGTAGGCCCTAAGGTGTAACATCTGTTCTGTGGTCTTTATAACATAATAGTGTATGATAATAATAAAATATTAAATTTGTGTTAAGAAGGAACTGTTTTGATTCCTGCCTGAAGGCCCATTTACTCTACAGTGCCCTGAGGAAAGTGCCGAACAGGTTTTCGGCAGTACGATCAAAAAAGAAAAAAAATATAACCATTTAACCCTGGACATAATGTGGAGGATTTATAAGTGCGAACATTTGACAAAACTCGTTTCGTCTTCAAGCAGAGGTGTCGAAACGCGCTGTCTCTCCTTACACTTGTTGTGGCCACTCTCTCTGCTTTATGATTTCCAAGATTCTCTAAACAATACCACCCGAATGCAATGCTAAGATGGTCCGTTATGCATGTTCACCGCCGATCGCTTTTCCAGTACAGTACTTGGCTCTAATTATCGCAATGACGGGGCGTTAACACCAAGATCCATAAGTATGCCATAGCCGTCCTTTCGTGAGATACCGTTTGTTAAAAAACGATTGATCGAGGATTTAGCGTTGATAGGACTGAAATTTCTGGATGGTTGATCCGGGAAATCGTTTCTCCGAGGAATGGATAATGTGGATTTTTACAACTGATTTAATTACGATGCTTGCAGGACCACTTTTTTTTTCCTTTTTTTTGCTAGTTGCTTTACATCGCACCGACACAGATAGGTCTTATGGCGACGATGGGACAGGGAGGGGCTAGGAGTGGGAAGGAAGCGGCCTTGGCCTCAATTAAGGTACAGCCCCAGCATTTGCCTGGTGTGAAAATGGGAAACCATGGAAAACCATCTTCAGGGCTGCCGACAGTGGGGTTCGAACCCACTATCTCCTGAATACTGGATACTGGCCGCACTTAAGCGGCTGCAGCTACCGAGCTCGGTACCACGTATTTTGAACATGTATTCCGGGAAAACATAGTTTCCGGGAACAGATAATAGAGGTTCCACTGTACAACAAAACATGAAAAGAAATTAATTAAATTCACCTCTACTGTGTTCGGCTCCTTGGTTGAATAGTCGCCTACGGTTCAGAGGGCCGCAGGTTTGATTCCCGACCGGATCGGAGATTTAATTTCAAGTGACTCATCTCATGTTTTAATCCGTATTGAAGTCTGTTATTTACAATAACAAAGTTTTATTAAGATCCACCTATTCAATACATTATAATGTTGTCACATTTAAAATATCTTCATTAATTAGAAAGTTATATGTGGGACATCTTTCGCTCCCTTACAGAGTATCATCAGCCAAATCTGAATCTCGAAGAATGGTTATGTTCGTAAATAATGACTTAAGAACTATTAAACCATTTTTCACAATCTTAAACTTACCCTACTAGGATATCATAAAATTCAGAATCTTTGGAGACATGCCTTAATGGGCTTAATAGGAGAGATACATTAAAATTGTGGTAGAATGCATTGTTATAAAATATTTAAAACAGGTAGCATGTCTAAAATCTTACAAAGACGTGAAATTAAATATTAAGAGTTAAATTTGAAGATTTTCTTTGCAATGAGATCTGGTAAAAATGTCTTTTATCCCTTGAGGATAAGAGTCTATAAAGATTCAAATATCTCGTCAATTTGATAATTTAACTTGCGACAGGATGAATGTTGGTCTCCAAGAAATTTAAATGCTTGTTGTAATTTAACCTCGGCGAATGCTGTTGAATAAATACGCTTTTGTTGATGTCAGTGACCATACGTTGAAATAATGGATTCAATAAGGCACGATTGAAAGGGACGTAAATCGATGATCGTAGTTAAAAGTTGTTAGGTAGTTTATCTTGTTGTATGTCTATAACAAGAAAAGGAATCTTGCAAGTAATCGGAAATTGTGTTGATAGTTAAGAGTGTGCTTCTCCAATTGCTGTTTTTCAGTTTGGTGTTATCCGAGGTTGTGTGGTGACTGCCTGTTGTTCTGTGTCTACTCCTTGTTTTATAAGAGTGAGGAGGTGGGAGTTGAGGGGAGGGAGTAGGGGTAGGAGGAGAAATGTTAGTAAGTGTGGTTTCAGAAGGGGAGGGGTTGTGTGTTCTTTAATGTTCCGTGATTATTAGTTGTTTTGGGAATGAAAACTTTGGCAAAGCTACTTTTTTCTAGATTAAACGTTTTTAATAGTTTGGGTAATTGTTCATCTAACCGATTTCTTATTTCAATTTCGTCATTTAAATTTTTTCTTTATTGAAATACTGGTCTAAATGGATATAAATATTTTCTAATTCTGTCATTAAATTTCCCTTTTCTATCTTCTTGATAATTTTAGGTCTTTCTCTATAGTTGTAAAATGGTGGCCTGACTCTTTCATGTGACCACTCATCGCAGAATGTTTGTTGTGTTTTGTAGCATTAACACGTTCTAAGTATCTTGTGAGAAAGTTACGGCCAGTTTGGCCAACATATGAACATTTACACTCTACACATGTTAATCTATAGATGCCAGAACTTAGATAAGTGTTATTGTTAGAATTTATACTATTGTGGTTGAAAAAAAAAATTCTGTTTGTATTTTGTGTCTTGAATGCTATATTAACATCTCGTTTTTGGATAGGATTAGTCATATAAAAAATAGCTGGATTGGTGAATGTAAATGTTGCGAATTTGGACTTCTTAGTTTTTTCGGGAATAAGATTAGTGGCTAACTTTTGTTTTACTTTATTGAAGATCCGATTGATCATATTTATTTTGTATCCATTAATTGAGGCCAGATCTTTTATAAATTTGAGCTCCTTTTTTTAAGTTTCTATCTGAAAGGGGTTACAAAATAAGTATGATCAATCGGATCATGAATAAATCTTCAAATTTAGCTCTTAAGATTTAATTTCAGGTCTTTCTAAGATTTTAGACATGCTACTTGTTTTAAATATTTTATAACAACGCATTCTACCACAATTTTAATGTATCTCTCCTATTAAGCCCATGTTATTAAGGCATGTCTCCAAACATTCTCTATTTTATGATATACTAGTAGGGTAAGTTTAAGTTTGTGAAAAATGGTTTAATAGTTCTTAAGTCATTATTTACGAACATAACCATTCTTCGAGATTCAGATTTGGCTGATGATGCTGTGTAAGGGAGCAAAACATGTCCCAAATATAACTTTTTAATTAATGAAGATATTTTAAATGTGACAATATTATAATGTATTGAACAGGTGGATCATAAGAAAACTTTGTTATTGTAAATCGGAGATTTAAACTTTAAATGGTTATTTCCCCTGGCTCGGGGACTGTGATTTGTACTGTCTGAAACATTCCTGAAACTCGCACACAGTACTATCGTCCACTACAAAAACACGCAGTTTCCTGTACACGGCAGATGCCGCCCACCCTCACTGGAGGGCCTGTCTTACAAAGGCTGGACCAGGATAGGAATAGTCACATGGAATTATTACCTCTACTGCGTTACTTAAAGGTCCAGGGTGCATGTCTACTGCAGGGATCAGGAAGCGCTACAAGGCCCTATGAATTTGAATAGTCTTCTGTGCATATTTTCATTTGGCCTATATACTTGCACGGTTTACACAATATTTGCGACTATTTATAGTTGTCGTTGCCAGGTGTCCAGTGAAAGGCGATCGCATCTTAGTCAACATGTCCAGGGAATTAAACATCAGGAAAATCTGCAAAGAAAGTCAAATCTTTAACAAAGATTGTCAACAACGGAATCGCTAGATAAGGGGAGCAAAGACGAATTCCATGCGGACTTATGCAGAGCTCTTGTGTCGACAAATATTCCCTTCAACTCACTTGAAAATCCTCCCTTCAAAAGTTTTTTACAAAAATGTCATCGGAACATTCCATTCGAATCAACTTTAAGAAAAACTACCTGGATACACTTTACGAAGACATAGTCGGGCGGATAAGGGAAGATATAGGAGACTCATACATCTGGATCTCTTTCGATGAGACTACTGACACTCTAGGTCGTTATATTACCCACTTGATAGTCGGAAAATTAGATCCTGACACGCCATGTTCACCATATTTGATCTGCAGCAGACAGTTAACTAAAACCAATCAGGAGACAGTTGCTCAGTTTGTAAATAAAGGTCTCAAGGTGCTTTTCCCCAATAACATGGACAAAAATAAGGTGCTTCTTACATTTACTGATGCAGCCGCCTATATCACTGCTGCTGTTAAGTTGCTGAAAGTATTTTACCCTGCTTTGATTCACATCACTTGTCCTGCTCATGCTATGAATCGCGTGGCTGAGCAGATACGTGCCGAATTTCCTCGAGTCAACAGGATGATCTCCTCCACGAAGAAAATTTTTGTAAAGGCTCCCACATAAATCCAGTAGTTCTGCAATGAATTACCTGATCTTCCACTGCCACCAGAACCCATCCTTATGCGCTGGGGTACTTGGCTTCAGGCCATTGTGTACTACAGCTAACATTTTGAT
Source organism: Anabrus simplex (assembly GCF_040414725.1). Classification (NCBI taxonomy): domain Eukaryota; kingdom Metazoa; phylum Arthropoda; class Insecta; order Orthoptera; family Tettigoniidae; genus Anabrus; species Anabrus simplex. The sequence continues at coordinate 642,207,809 of NC_090266.1, read as the reverse complement.
GCAATCTATAAGTTTTGTTCTCGCCATAAATGAAGATGCCATGTGCATCACTTCCTCCAAAAATTTTCTAAAGGATGTAACCCTTTCTCAAGAAATTGCCTACATCAGGTCCCATTATACTTTTTTGGACCCCGTTATTTCTGCACTTGAGTCTTCCGAGAAACCTGTTTACGAACAATTGGATTTGTTAGAAGAGGTCAAAGAAAAAATCAGCTTAGCTTCAGGCTCCGCTGGGGATAGAATTCGGGGCATGCTTAATAAAGTACTACAGAAGAACCCAGGACTGCCAACGCTTCGTGCTGTGGCTGATGTTTTGATTGGCAAAACTAACGCTGAATGTGACATCTCCCCAAGTCTTGTACCAAAATTCAAATACAGCCCTGCAACATCTGTTGACGTTGAGCATACTTTCTCAGCCTACAAGCTAGTGTTGTCAGACAAGCAGTGTAGTTTCACAACAGATAATCTAGAAAAAGTGCTAGTGATTTACTGTGCATTAAATTATGGGCAGTAACGTGCTTGTAATTCAATGTTTTAATTATTTAGAGATAAAACTCAAAATTGTGATGAACCATTGTGTATGTGATATATTGTATTAACATGTTATTGCCTTATTACTTGTATGCATTTAGGGTTATTATCAATTTAGAAAAATAAAAATGGTATTTTAGTTGATAAGTGCTTATTAAAATACGTAAAACAAACTGCCTAAAACATTTTTAGAACCTATTTTTACATATTTGAGAGACTATTTTAAGCACCTAAAATACAAATTTTAGCGCCTAAAAATCTGAGGTCTACTGATGACTAAATTGAGTCTGAATAAGATGTAGCTATATCAGGGTCATGTAATAATGATGTTGGTGAGAGACAGGAAATGCATGTAGCGCTGGTCATGAAAGTCGGCTTGCTCTTCCATTCGTGAAAGTTGGTGGGCTGGGACATGCAGAGTTCTGAATGAATATAATTTATAAACCCAATAATGACAAAATCACATGAACATTTTAATCATCGGTTATATGAACATGCATTCAAACTGGTTACGTCACACCTTGAAGAACGGCCAATACAATAACAATATACACATTTTATAATTATTAACAAATCATGACAAGCCAGTGATTATATAATTTAAACAAGTAAACGTCACACTATGTACACAGAAAAATTGCGACTATTTATTAGATCTTCCACCTTGAAAACAAACTCTACTCTGCGGCTTCTCTTTATAAAACCATCAATAACTTCATCATAGAAAGAGGACTGTAATCTAATTTTTGCAAGCAATCCTTTTTCAATCGACAACATAGCTAACGATGATAGCCTCTCCTGACCTTGAGTCGATCTGCAATATGTATTAATGCGTCTCAGTGTTGAAAAAGAACGTTCTGCAGAGGATGTAGTAGCAGGAATTGTTGCTACAAGTTTGATGAGCTTGAAATTTTCTGGCATACCCATGTACAATTTATTAGTATGCATAAACTGCATAAGTCTAAAACACTTTTCTCTTTAAAATCAGAAGATGAATATATAACACCTAATTAGGATTTTAAGCGAACAATGTCGAAAAATGACCCATAGGTCTTTTCTAGGGCAGTGACATCACTATCTGGAAACCTATTTCTGTGCTTCTCAAACAAATCACAATCCAACAGCGAGAAAAACACAAATTTCTTTATGCACTTAAAACGCTCTCCTATTTGGACAAGTACATCGTCAATAATTTCACTGAATAGACATTTGTATTTTGATTTTTCTGGTTCATCACTAATTCATCGATTTTTAGAGCACGGCTGTCCTCCATAAACATTAATTTCAGTATCAACATGTCCATACAAACTATCAAAATCTTCATCTCTCATTGACTGGATATTTAAAAAGAGCTCCTCAACCTTCTTGCCACAGTACTGAATATCCAGACTTTTTGTTTGTAAAATATTTAACACAGTATCGGAGAATGAAAAAATCTTGGAGAACACTGCCAGCAGAAATCTAGTGTTGAACTTAAGTAAAAAGAACAAAAATCCTTGTGCTTTCAACGTAGTGCCTTTATCCCAGTCATCTGAAGTATCCTGTACATGTTGAAAGAATTTCACCAGCATATCATAATATTCCTTCACAGTATTAATAAGACGTTAAGCAAAGTTCCATCTCGTTGGTGCTACTGTTGGCAACTTCTTCTGAACAAAATCTCGAAGAGCAGCTGTTCTCTTGTAGACTTCGAAGAAGAAAAAAAGGGCAGCAAGTCCTGACATTGTTTGGAAGAAAATTCTACATTCTTTGATTTTTGAAGCAGACTGCTGTAGTGTTAAATTCAATAGGTGGCTATAACAACGCACAAATGTCGCATATGGATATTGGTCTTGAAGTAGTTTATTAAGCCCATTCACATGACCGGCTAAGACAGCAGCACCGTCATATGTTTGAGCCACAATCTTTTCCTCACAACTGAACTCTTTTTAGCACAAATATGATTTAAGAGGGCTCCAACAGTGCAATCTTTACTAACATCAGCAAAACCAAGAAACTTCTCTTGAATTTCACCACTTTCATCTACAAAATGGAGTAAAGTAGAGAGTTGTGACTTAATAATATTGGACATTTCGTCCAACATTATTGCCACAAAAGTTGCTTGTTTAAGCTCCTCCTTTATTCTTCTCACAATTACTGAACTTATTTCTGCTATTAAATCATTTTGGACTGCAGACGACACCCCTTTAAAAATGGTGGAGTCTTTCAGATGAGCTGCCAGAAGAGGATCATATTCACTTATAATTTGTAGAAGTTCAATGTAATTCCCTCTGTTTACGGACATTGCAAGCTCGTCATGTCCGCGAAATGGTAGTTCCCGTTTTGCTAAAAAACACACTACATCGATCAGTCGTTTAAGTATGTAACGATTTTTCTTTACCTATTCATTATGAAGTTGGTCACTGATGCGTTTCTGTTCATCCAGCTGGGGTCGATCCTTGCACGCCCAAAGCTATTGAACTGCAAGAAACACTTCATATGGTTTGCAGATTTCTCATGTCTTGTAATGGACAGTGTCAAGGTGTTCAAATTGTCAAAGCCACTTTTACACCATACACCGTTATCAGCAGAAAACAGTAAACACGGCCAGCAAAACAGTCCATTCAGTTTCTTGGACCCTGTCAACCAGTGCGTATTATTATATTGAGATACAGGGAACGAACATACATATTCTCTATTTTTCTCCCTGTGCTGTGTCTTTAAATCAGGCAGCACCAGACAGGGCCTTCCATTCTTAATAATGTCTGTTTTCTCTTGGATAGTCCTCCAAGAAAATGGATTTGATAACAAGCTGCCAATAATGCACGGTTCGGAACCCACTGCAGCATATTAAATCATTCAGAATCAAGAACTTACAGTACACTACTCACTGACACAACACACTAGATCTGTAGCGCTCAGACCAGAGCTTCCGACTACACATTACAAACGTGACAGCTTGCAACCGGCCTTGGATAGAAGAAACCTGCGTGCGCATTCATTTCTTGCTGTGTTGATAATGCTGCTGAAGCTCGTAAGACACGAGCAAGCCTCGCTGGACTCGCCAAGATATATGCAACATGCGATTTGTATAATGCAGATCTATTACAGATACGGTACATATTGTAATTTTTTAACTCACCTGCTTTAGAACAATATTGCACTTGCGCAGCAAGCGTAGCATGCTCGGAGAAATCGCCCCTGGTGTAGCGATGACATTCCACAGTACAATAAACCTCGTGGTATTGTGATTAGTGAAAATGACAGTGATGCTGATTCGGAAAGTGATGGAAATAAAGACAGTGTAGGCCGTGATGCATGCAGTAATGACAACAATGCCTATATGAATAATACAGTGTTGAGTGAAGTTTCAGTCGGAAATGACACCTGGTTCGAGCCCTCCCCACTGTACCTCGAAACACCAGGTCCTAAACATGCCCCTCCCGCTGATGCAGAGCCTGTGTAGTATTTTGACCTGTTCTTTACTGTATATATTTTGAATTTAATTGTGAAGGAAATGAACAGGTACGCAAATCCGTTCCTCTCTTCTCTAAAGCGACTGTCGCCCCATTAAACAGCTTGACAATGGAGAACTGTAACTGTCACAGAAATAAAAGCCTTTGTACCAGCATTATTGGAAATGGGTATTACAAGAAAGCCAACTATACTTTCATACTGGTCGACTAATGCAAGACAGATTCATTGGTTCGGTATCATGTTTTCCCACAATAGATTTCAGTTAATTCTGAAATTTTTCCACCTTATTGACACCTGGCCACCCTAAATATGATCCATGTGCAAGATTTCAGCCAATAGTTGACCATGCCAATAGACTATTAATGTTTCTCTACACACCTCATCAGCAATTAAGTGTAGATTAATCGTTAGTGGCCATGAAATGCCATTCATCTCTGATGCAGTACCTCCCTAATAAGAAGCATTATAGGTGGAACATTAAGTTTTGGATGATTTGTGACTGTGTTATCAATTACTGTCTGGGGTTTTATTGCTACAGAGCAGCAAGGAGAGATGTAGACAAAGAGAAAATGAGGAAGTTTGGCTTAGGACATGTAGTAATTCATACATTACTGACTATGGGAAACTATCTGAAGAAAGGCTACCAAGTTGTTACTGACAGTTTATTTACCAGCATTCCTTTGGGCAAGTACCTATTTCAAAATGGTACTTACCTAACAGGCACCCTCAGACGCAACAGAAAAAGTATTCCGCAGGGGCTGAAAGGAAAATTTGGTGTAGGACAAGAAAATTAGTTTCAGAGTAATGAGGTTCTTGTTGCTGGATACCCGGGGGGGAATCACAGAAAAATCGCGTGCTTCTTTTGTCTACATCCTGCACAGCACACACTAAAACAACAGTCAAGAGGCATTGAGGAGAGCAGGTTGAAGAAAGCAAGCCAGCTGTAGTCCTCGAATATAACAATTCAATGAGGGGAATTGACGCATCTGAAATGATGCTGTACACATACTTTGACTAGTGCCGAACACTAAAATATTGATAGAAGGTGGTATTTTGTATATTTGCGCGAATGGTGCTGAATTCGTACTTGATTTATAAACAGAACACTTCTAGTAAAGTTGTGACACGACTCAAGTTCACTTTCTCCATAACAGAATCTATAGAAAAGGAATGGATCCAGGAGGAAAACCTAATAAACAATGCCTTACCCAAGCTAAATCCACCTGGGGAAGGTGAACTTTTGGTGAAATTAGGTGGCAGGTTATAGAAAAGATGCGTTGTGTGCAGCAAAAAAAAGATGGAGGGGCAGTAAAAAGATCAAGAACTGCCTGTTCCAAGTGTATGAAGGGTCTTCATGGCATCTGCGTAGGGTATCACATGTGTTAAAAGTGAACCAGCATGAAATGTGTACATTTGTACAATGAAATAAAATATTTTTTAAAATTAGAAACTTTAGTGCCTAGGATATTGAAATTTTGCAAATAGTGAACCCAGAGCATGTATCTGCAGACAATAATACTTTTCAGTGCATGATTTTAATTCTGATTTGTATTTCTTCATCTCAATTTTGACTTTTCAACTTTCATGTTGATAATTAATCAATAATATTTTAGATGTTATATAGCATTAATGTAACATAGCTTGTGAATTTAAAAACATGTAAAGCAACTCCTTTTCTATGGTAAGTAAAAATTTTGGAGGCATATCTTCAATAATAAGCAAGTTATGATTTTACTGAAACATTGCAGTTTCTTAAAAGTAATGCCTGTTGCTCACGGTAAAATTTTCTGTCAAATTTATTGTACAATAATTTAATTTTATAAAATTTCTGTTGCTCACAGTCAAATTCAAGTTTTATAAAACCTTTGATAAAACTTTTCATAAAATAGGAAATGTTCTATTCCGCAAAATTAATTTTACGAAACGAACCAATCAGCGAAGCTGACATCACGATGATGCTGGCGCTACGTTGTGAGAAGATTGCGAAGCTCGATTGTAAACAAACACTTCTTTCTAAAATGGCAGGATCCGGGTGGACCAAAGAAGCTGTTAGTGTTTTACTGACGAATACCAGAAATATCCTTGTTTGTACGAAGTTAAAACGCCACTTTACCACAGCAGAAATGCAAGAAGAGAGGCAAAAAACACAATCGGCGAATTCCTATATGAATACTGGTCTTCTAACCTCAACTAATTTTTGACTAAGGACCTTCTTCTCTTCTTTTGATCCAATCCCGGGTCCAGCATTTCTTGGCATTCCTTTTCTTCCTTTTTACCACTGTACAACATATAATTGCAGCTAAAGCAGCAAGTTTTGCTTTGTTTGTTGGAGCCATACTCTCAAAAACATTGTAAGTTGAACAGCTGATTCTTGGTTTAAAAGTTTATCGATAGATGGCAACACATACATATCTTAGTTCAGAAGTAAGTTCATAGATGGCCATCCTGATGTTTCCACGGATTTTATAAAATAATTTTACCGTGAGCAACACAACTTGTTTTCACCAAATTTTTATAAAATTAATTGTACAACAAATTTTACGAAACATTTTACCGTGAGCAATAGGCCTAAGCCTGGTATTCTTTGTATACACCACCTATAAGCGACTGGTACTAAAAGGATTAATCTCATTAATTCCTCTGATGGATGTGACACCAGAACAACATCCAGTCATAAAAACACACTATGAAGATTCATCTCTCTTTACTCCTGACCCTAAAGAGAACCGGAATACCACATTTACTTGCGTATCAGACCTCCCCGCCCTTTTTTTCTTCCCACTTTTACAGAAAAAAAAAGAAAGGAAAAGATGGCGCAATATGATAACCTCGAATTTCGTGCCGTGAACACATGACTCTAGGTTATAATGATCTATAAATTGTACGTGTAAACCACAACACTATTCTTTAACAAACTTATGAATGTATTCTATTTTCGTTGGAAGAGAGTATTTCTAAATTTAAAAAGAAAATAAATGGTGAACACATGATGTTTCAGCCTACATATAAAGTAAATATAGTCAGTTTCAGTTACTCTCATATCATTTCATTCATTTCACCTCATTAACACTTCTGATGAGGATGATGTCAGGAAGGACATTTGGTCGTAAAAACTCACTACGAAGATTCATCTAACTTCATATTCGACCCCGTAGCGAAAAGGGTAAGGGTATCATATTATCGTATTATGCAATATTAATACAAAATAACTCAATGGTCAGTCATTTGTTTCTGTCAGTTGAGCAGAGGGCCTACCACACATTAAACCCGATGACCGCTTTCATCTGAATTATCGTCGCCTTGTGCCGACAACATCCCTGTTATTGGCGTGTAGTCATTCCCAATTAAGTCATCTTTCCTGCTATCGAGAGCATTCGATATCCCATCATTTTGAAACTTTAAAAAAGTTTACTTCACGACTATAGAGTCCAAGCAGTGAAAATCTATTCGCTATGTTTCTGGAGATGGTCTCTGTTATTCCCAGTTGATCTACAAACATGTGTAGCAGAAGTCACCCCTTTTGAATAAAGCTGTGCTGTAGAAAGTGCACAGCCTATGTTATGAATTGAACTTCAGGATACAATATATAGTGACTGGAAGCATTCTTTGGATAACTGCAAATGTTGAAAGCCAGACTTCATTTTTAAGTATATTTCAATCTTGTTTTCTATATTTATAATATCAGGATTTACCCAAACAGCTGTATATGAGATAAGAGACACCATATCATTTAGGTTAGGTATGTTATCAAGGGCCTAGATAGTGCCAGAGCTCCACGATGGAAAGAATAAAATACGAGGGCAGATCAGAAAGTAACGCACATAATTTTTTTTCTCCCCTGGTACTGTAGTTGGAATGTTGAAATTCAACAATATACATAGTTCAAAAAAAGTAGGGGAACATGTTTTTGAATGTATGCCATACTCCACAAAACAATACCTCACACACAGGTATATTACCAAACCCCCCCCCTCTCTCCATGCTCCGCCCCTCCATTACCGCATCGATTTAACACCAGGAGTAGAATATTTAGTCAGGCAGGTGCTGCCAGGACAGACAAATCAACCTAGCATGATTTGAACAAGTAAGTCATTTTACATCCAAGGGGTGTTATTTCGATTGTTTTGGTCACGACCCAAACGTTAAATTGTCGAATAAAATTTTATTTTTTATTTTTACACATTACAGATAATCTTAGGACCCCTCTCAAGGCAAAGAAACACGTCAACGGGAATGATTATTTTTTACAAGACTGCCTTTATGTGTCTGAGGCGCTCTTTCACCATCAAACAGCAACTAAGCAGCAGCCTAAATTGTATTCTTCACAATACACTGCCATCACATACGACAATAACAATAAACCAAGACGCTTATATTTTTATTCACAACAAAACTTAATGAAGTTTTAAAAAATCTTATCCAATCTATATCAACAAACAACTGGTTTCAAAACCTTCATTTGTGAAAGACCACACATTCAACATTTGGTTTCGTCAAATGATATAGGGGGGTCAAATAACCCCTTCGGATAAAGATACTATTTACCTAAGACCATTGTCATCCTAGTGGTCCTCATGTCGAATGAAGAAGATCGATTTTAGTTTTGGACATTTTTTAAAAAATCAGATAAAATAGAACTGTCAAGCAAATATTACATAAGGTTAAATAAGGTCCCAGACCTTGACCTAAAGGTTGTCTACAGGCTGAAGATGCCTAAAATAGGGTGAAACATGTACCTGATAAGTCTATATAAATTCATGTACATCCAAACTACATTAAATGTGGTATGTATTGAACCGGTGGTTTCATTAAATTATTCTGGAGATATTTATGCATAACGCCATTTTCAATATAGAACAAGAATGAGAATTGTTACTTTTAACTTGAACGTATTGGCGATAAATGGAACCAAACTTTTCAAATTGAGATTCATCCGTAGAGAGAAAAAAAAAAGAGCATCCTTTTCCACTGTTCAGCAGTCCAGTTAGCATGCGTTTCGGCCTATTGTAGCCTTTTCTGTTTGTACAGTTTTCAACAATGGTTTCCGTGCTGCCATGCGACCAAACAATCCTGCCTCAAGCAGACGATTGATTTTTCACTGTTTTCACAGGCACAGGTTGTTCTCATTTTATTTATCTCTGAGCAAATATCTAGCACTGTACGCCTCCTATCACGCTTGCCGAAGATTAAAATACGGTTATCTTCAATTTTAGAAGTTTTCCTTGGATGTCCTCTGTGTGGTCGATCATAATGACTACCCGTTTTCTTTCTGCGTTTCACTGCACTGCGAACGTTGCACTCTGAAATTTTCAATTTAAGCACGAGCCTTGGCTCTGTTTTCTTGGGTTATATCAGCCTTCTTCCCCATATTCGATTGTTTGATGTGTGTTGTTACCGTAGTTATGCCCAGATAACAACAATGTAGAAAATAATCTGGTACAAAGATTAACATAAAACTGCTCAGGATAACTTCTGTAGGCTGTCGACTTCCAAGACAGCGAGGAAACAAGAAGGACAAGTAATCATGTGAGAGAGGCTTGTTTAATACCTGGGAAGCAGGCAGTAAGAGGGGGGACCATAAATCTGTCAAATTCTTTGAAAAGATAAAGTAAAATCTTGCAATATGCACTGATTTAGCTTTATGAAAGTGCCTAGAGCATCCATACATAAGTAACAACTACAGTACCACTTATTGTCACACAGAAAACTATTATTTAGTTTTGTCTATTTAAGAAAATTATTAATTTTCGTAGATGAGTCTAAACTTTCTGACGCAAGTGTACCCTGAGTAGCTCAGATCTCAAGGTATCCTGTACGACCATTGGAACCCCCATCTACCAAATTAACGTTCACTTACCAGACATTACAAAACATGTTCCTCTAATTTTTTTAACTGTATAGTTTGAACTTTGCGGTACAGAGGGTATTTTGTTTTCATGTGCAGCTCTAGTGAGAGAAGCCTGAACTACGAAACAAACAAGGCGCGCATGTTACTGTTGTCCACGTGTGAAGAGCAGCAAAGTGTAATTCAATATTTGCGGGCCAAAGGGCATACACACAGGGATACACATGGCGTGTATGGGGATAACTGTCTGGACCGCAGCAATGTCTCCAGGTGGTGTGCGTTCTTCCAAGAGGGCCGTGTGAACCTTAGTGATTTGCCATGCTCCGGGAGGGCGGTAACAGCTTCAACTCCGCAGAATGTCTGCGTAATTGAGGCAGCAATTTTGAATGACCGGCGTGTGCACCGGCAAACTTTATCGCAGACGTAACACATTTCCAATGGTGCGTTGTACGACTTTGTTCATGACAAGTTGAAATTCCATAAAGCTAGTGCTCACTGGCTGCCTAAGAACCTGACAGACAACCACAAGGACCAGCGAATGACAACAAGCATGGATCACTTAACATGTTATGCCTCAGAAGGGCACGACATTCTGAAAGGGATCATCACTTGTGATGAATCGTGGGCGTAACACTACACGCCCGAAAACAAGCAGGCCTCTACGGAGTGGAAACATGCTGGTTACCCAGTATGAAAAAAAAATTTGGAGTGGCAGAATATGCTAGGAAAGTGCTTGTGACAGTGTTCTGGGACATACTTTGTGTGTTATTGGTGGACTTTGCTGAACATGGGAGCACTGTGAATACTGCAGAATACATTAAAACTTTGGAGAAGTTACATCGTGCCCTTCGTGATAAACGCTGCAACAGCAATGCTGATGGTGTCAAGCCTCTTCATGAAAATGCCCGTCCCCATGTCACTGCTCCTGTTCGTAGCTCGCCAAATTTGGGTGGGAGGTGCTCCAGCATCCATCATACAGTCCGGACCAGGCACCATCTGACTTTCATCTGTTTGGTCCCATGAAGAGATTCCCGGCTGGCCAACACTTTGCGAAAGAAACAGAAGTGAAATCAGCAGTCCGCAGGTGGTAATACTCCAACCAAATGGACTTCTATAAACACGGCATACTGAAACTGGTACCACGATGGGAGAAATGTGTTGAGAAACTAGGTGACTATATTGAAAAGTAGGTCAAAGATGTAAGTTCATTTGTGATTTCTTTGGTTTTGGTACATATTAAACTTATTGGGAAAAAAATTATTGTGCATTACTTTCCAATATGCCCTCGTAAATAACAGGAAAGCTTGCCGCTCTTATGGATATCTACAGGTGTGGCAGTAATGTGTTTGATTACTATGTTTAATTTCATAATTTCATTGTCTCGTCCTTTTTTATTAACGCCTACCGTGTAAGTTTTGTTTGGCGTGTCCGAAAATCTTAAGAGTTTATTTTTTTATTTATAATATGGCATACATGAAAATTATTTATAATTCTACATCAAGATTACAAATGTACTTAAGTACCTGTGGTGTCCCTCTAGGTCATTTCAGGTTAAGAAAACAGTATTGCTCTTATGACAACAGTGTTACCATATCGAACGGCTCTGCTCAACACCATTACAGGAAAACTCTGGCACATACATTTGTGAAATTCAGTATTTACATTCAAGATAAAAAGCTGAAGAAACTAAGCTGCAAATTATTTTTAAGAAGTAAAGGGGACAGGAGGTTTACAGGAGCCATTTTTGGTTTGTACAGAATCAGACGTAAACTAAAGCACATAAAAAACCTCAGTATCGAAGTGTAAGGAAAATTTGGGGAGAAAACAGACAAATAATTTCTATGGGCTCGAGGGGTGAAGGGTTCATTTAATTGCATTTAATAAACTTCACCAGGCAACACAGGGTACTACTATGCTGCCGTATCATAACGTTCTCTGACAAAACACAAACAAATCACTGTATTAATATTAAAAGAAAGCAATCACAGACATAGGCTAATCACAAACACTCACTCAACAAAAGTCAAGTATGGATTACTATAAAGGCTAGAAAACAGACGCAACGAATAATACTGTAGATGACTCAACAAAAGATCACAGTATTAATGTTAAAGAAAGAAATCAAACACGTAGGCTTATCGCATAACTCTCACTCAACACAAGAAGCTGATTTAAAGCCTAAAAACACACATGCAACACATAAATACTGCAGATCATTTCACTACAGAAGTGAGCTGCCAGCGTGACGGTTCACGCAACACAGAAGAAGGAAAATGAAGGAAGGCAATGAAACTATGGCTATTCCCGCCATTGTGCTTCCTCCCTACGAATGTATTGCGAAAAAAGGAAATATTATGTAGTTATTTTAATAACTCACGGGCAAAATTGCCTCGTCCATTTTATCTGTCTTTCATAATAGATTACAAAGTCCAGTATAATATCCGTTAATTACGAGGAATTATGGGCGACTCAGAGAGGGTGTGTTCACTTCTTGTAGGTCCATAGAAGTAATACTGTTTTCTCAACGTGGAATGAGATATAGGAAGAAGGCTCTTAATTCACCACTGTAAGATGTTTTCGGTCATTCTTGAACAAAGTGCCTAACAGTCTGCCTTACAGCGGCAAACTCGCAAAATGGTGAAGGTCTTTTCCTCCACTGTTAAAAGAGATCATCACATACAATGCGATTAGTCCGAAATCCATTTAATTTCGACCAGTCTTTCTAGATTGAATGAACCCTGGCACCTTCTCAGTAATGCAGGGCATTTCTGAACTCTCTGGACGGGCAATCTGTCAGATTGAATTTGTTAGCTACAAGGTTCTCCGCTGTGCAGATAGGCGGTTGTCTTGAACATAATCGTTTCACATGTACATCGGCAACATCACCATAAATAAGTAGTAGTTTGTTGGTATGGATCTTCTGATATTCGCTTATCAGAGTGTGTAACGCCGCAAATGAGTTGGAGGGATGTGGCTGAAAATAGGGAGCCATTGTGTGGGAGTTGACATAACTGTCCGTGTAATCATGCGCATGGTGTTATTCAGTTGTACATCTGTTAATCTTACACGAGGACTGTTTATCCACACTGGAGCACAATACACAGCGACAGAATAAACTAAACCTAAAGTTGAGCTACGGACACTGACACCCTAAGTGGTACCGCATAATTTCCTCAGGATGTTGTTTCTTGTCTTAACTATCGTTCGTAGATGTTCTTTGAATGACAGTGTTCTGTCCAGTGTTACACCCAAATATTTGAGATGTCTGTTATGGCAAAGAAGGGTGTTTTTAAAATAAACTGCAAGTTCCTTTCTTGCCATTTTATTGTTCAGGTGGAAACAAGCAATTTCGGTCTGAGTTGTACTTAGTTGAAGTCTATATTTTCGGAAGTAGTCTCCCAGAACTGAGAGATTATTTTTCAGCATCTCTTCTGTTCTCTCAAAACATGTATCTCTGGCAGCAATTGCCCAATCATCAGCGCATCCAAACTTCCTGGATTTTTAGGAGGGTCAATCTGATATATACAGGCTGAACAAGAGTGGCGCAAGCACTGATCCTTGAAGTCCATTGTTTAGTTTACTTGGCTTGCTGATTTCACTGCCAATAACGACCTGGAAACTTCTATCATTCAACATGTTGCTTACAAGACGAGCCAATGCCTTACAAGGGATAACGAGAAGTAGTTTGTAAATAACACCCTCTCTCCAAACAGTGTCATAAGCTGCCTTAAGGTCTATGAATGCCACAATGTTTTTTGGCAATTCTGGAATCATAAAAGTAGTTAGTAGCAGCATAAAATCAACAATATTATCATCATTATGATACTATTATTTATTAGGTACATTGGCGAGTAAAATTGTAGTTATGATTGGATTGTTTTTATAACATTTTAAACCTACTTCTTTCCAAAAATTGCCCACATTGGCCCGAGTTACGAGATATTAGACGATCACTTTGTTAATGATCTCTCCTGCTATGTAATACCTACAACTGTGAATATTTCTTAACTAAAGTAAACTCGTTTCCTCATCCCGACGTGGTGCAGCTCTTTTCAGGCACGCTCCCAATGGAGCGGAACTGCATGTACCACTTAAATCAACCTTCCTTCCATTCTTAAATCTCTGGCAGTACGGTACTGGGAATCGAACTCAGAACCCCAAGAACGGCAGCTAACTGTGCTAACCATTACGCTAGCTGGCGGAAATTTTTAACTACAAAACACAGATATATAGCATGACTAATGCATATGCAACGGGCACAAAACTATTCACCTATTTGTCCGACATCATTAGAGCTGCAGTAGGCCTATGCTACAGAGGCGGACATTTCTTAACTACGAAACACAGATATACCACATGACTTTGACACAAGTTTTCATTGCGCGGGTTGTACGGAGGAAACTACCTACAAATTTGTGTGATGTCATGGGAGCTGCAGTAAGGCCTGTACCCACTTCGAAGCGGAATCTTTGTTCTTGTCTGAAAAATTATGTCGGGGGGGTCTTGCATGTGTGATTTTTTTTTTTTCTTTGTCTCGAGAAGCCATTGGGGGGGGGGGGTCTATTACGCGAGGGGGTCTAATACACAAGAAACTACGGTAATGGTTGGATGTACATTTTTTAATACACAATGAACCATATTAAATCAGAACCAATTTACATTTCAATCTTAAGTAAACAGAATTCACAAGCTTTTCAAAGGGCTTCCATAACATTAGTGAAGTCTTACCAAGATTGATTTGCATACTGTAGCTACATGTTGCGCAGCTGTATGAACAGGATAGTCAACAGGTAGATTAGGAAGTCCTAGAATGGACATCAGTGGAGGTAGACCATTCTGCGCCACAAATTCCCGGCAGTGATCATCAGTAGAATTGTTGCTCAATATAGCATCAACAAACTTCATCTGCAAATTTACAATTGAAATTTTAATATTAATTTTTCCTCCTCTCTAAGACTTCATTCATTCATTCATTCATTCATTCATTCAACAAGAAACCTGAATTTTTCTTTATATTAAGGGAAGTCAATAAATATACCAATGAGATACAGCTGCAATGCGGCGCTATAGAAAAACAAACTTAATGTCTACTGGGTACAAATAAGAGTGGTGATGCTTGTTGTTTAAAATGGCCATCTAGGTCACCGGCCCCTAATAAAATGACGTCATAATTAAAATTTTATATATCCACTGACTAGAGTTTAAAACAAATAATGATGAAAAATTAATATGAAATTAAAATAATCAGTGGATCTAATTTGCAATGCCTTATTTTCTGATAAGATGACATAAAATATAGATTACAATGGAATAAGGCATTGCCTTGAAATGCAGTAATATTTATCATTTAAGTTAGAAATTAAAATAACACATTAAAATACGCAAACACAAACTAAAATAGAGTCACAAATAAGAGTAGGAAAGTTGTTTTACCATTAAACGTAGCATCTATTTCCAAACTATTTATACAGCATTTGCTCTCTTAGATACGTTACTTGGAAATTTCAATAATTGGAGGTTTTGATTAGAATGTTATTCTGAATCATTTTTTAATTTTTAAGCTAACAGAAAACTGTGATTTCTGCCAAAATGCACTTGTAGAGGAGCATTAGGAGTGCAGTGGCACGAAGAGGCAGTTACGTCCTTCCACAGAATTCTGAAGGTTACTACTGTTACAAGCATTTAAGGAAAAGAATGTAGAGCAGTAGATAAATAATATTACAGGAGGTAAAAATAACTGCAGTCTTTAATATTGCTGATAATGTTGATTCCATCAACACAAGATGATTTCTGTTAGTGTGAGAAAGACAAAAAGAATTAAACGATGAACAACCCATAATGGAATGGATGAGAAAGAATAGAAGAACACACCATGGTAACAAAGGCAACTATTAGCAAGGCATGTTACCGATAACATCTACAAAAAACTTCATAGTAAAATATCAAATTAAATGACATACTTCATGCCAGCCACCCGAAAGACTTTAAATTTTATTGCTTATATGGCCATTGAAAGGAATGTAGACTATGATGCATAAAACTAGGCTCAGTGAGGCATAACTAGAGATCAGTGAAATTTGCAAGATGTGACAACAAAAGTTTTTTAATTTTTGACTTTTCTTTGGAATATAAATATCATAATTGATCTATCTGATCCCTAAACTACATTTTTTGAATAGCAAAATAACTCAAAATCAACAAATAATGCAGAATTAGACAAAATCGCAATTTTTATTAATTCTGTATTCGGCTTTGGAAAAATCTCTTTTCATCATGCCAACACAAACTTGCAGTGCAACCTCAAAACTTAATTCAGAACTTGCAAAAATAAAGGCAGCTTTCCTAAACAAAACATGAAGGAAACAAACGCATCTTGAATTTCCTTGCGAGAGATATGACTAAGGGAAGATCAAACTGTTTCCAATGTCTGTGCAGACAAGGCGGAATACTTGGTTCAAGTCTGCGCTCTACGTTCATGAACACCTGAATGACATTGTTGACTTTATGGATAAGATGAGTGAAGAGAAAAATGGTGTTGCATTTTTTAATGAGTAGCAGTTAGCTAGCTGTCACAACAGCTAGTTCAATACGTGACAGACAACTGTACACGAATCATGGATTTAATTACATCATTCAGCTCATACTCTGTACTCTAAACTCAAGAGTACTGCAAAACATAAAGGAAAGTGTTTTCCACTGAGTTTAATGCTCACCTCAACAAAATTTCAGCAATTAAAAGAGGTGAAGCTGTGAACACTCTAAAGACAACAACGCAGAAGAGTTTGATAAGTCATTACTTGCTCCCCTATCTGAAGGGCAAAGTCAAGGACATCATAAGAAACATCGGCATTTTAGACGCCAACTTTCAAGTAATCTACAACATTCTGGTCAATCATTATCATTGACCCAAATTAATTGCAGCTGAACACAATAGGCAAATTACAGAAACTTCAAATAAAATAGGTTCAAAGGAGAATGAAATACGCAAGCTGATCAATATATTCGAAGGCAGTAGAGATGCCCTCAATGCCCCACTAAGTATCCTAGACTTAGTCCGTAAGAACTCCTCCTCTCTCGACTAGACAAAAATCAAAGGTTAGAATTTGAAAAGGAGTGTGTTCATTCCGATGCGGTTAAATTCAATGAGATCATTAGCTTCTTGGAGAGGCACTGTCAGACACTACAACCCTGCTCTTCTGCCCAACCACTTGCAACCAGTTTTAATGATTACCCCTAACCAGTGCCACGCATGATAACACAACAACAATCATACATTTCGGCAGCAGAGAGATTTTACATCTGCTCAGGAGAGCACAGACCGTGTAAGTGTCCAGTTTCTTCAATTCATGCTCTGATGAAAGGTTCAAATTGATCAAGGATATTAAGTACTGCAGTAAGTGCCTTAGTCCACCACACATCTGGAAGGTGTGCAGTTCCAGTACTGCCTGTAAGGTTTGCAAAAAATACCACCATATTTTATTACGCCAAAACAAGCAGAAGGGGCAATATCTAACGCTAAAAATGTTATGGCACAAAATACAGAGTAACAACACACGCCAATTGTCGTATCACTCCCTGAGAAGTATTCAAAACACTCGGGTTCTTCTGATCACAGTCACAGTTAAAATCAAGGAATCAAACAGAAGATATCGCTTGCGAGTCGCATTAGGTAGTGGCTCCCAAAGCAACTTCATATCTGAACAGATGGTACAACAACTTAAATTTAAGATGAAAAGAATGACCCCTCATATCTCTACTAGCATTCGGTGAAATGACGTCCGAAACTGATTCATCAGTAAACGTACAAGTGCACCTGATGATCAGAGACTTTCATTTCAATATGGAATGTAAAGTACTACCTAGGATAACTGGCGATATCCCTATATCAAACATCGACTTCAAGGAATGGAATATCCCAAAGGATGTCATTCCTGGTGATCCAGACTTCTACCTTCCTCAGTATACTGAGCTCTGTTCTTCGTGCATCTCATAAAGGAGAGAAGGAAAATTTGTGCAGGATATCGCACACTTCAGAACACTTACCTAGAAAGCACGGAATTACACAACGAATGAAGAAAAAGGAAAGAAAATGAGCAAAGATCTAAATCGTACATTAGGTCTGACCTCAGTCTAGACAATCAAATACAACAATTTTGGTCCACAGAGGAAGTAATGAAATTCATTCACCAGAGCAAGTGGAATATGAGAAACATTTCATTGATATCACCATATGGGATATTCAGAAGCAGGAGTAAAGTGCACTCCAAAGGAATAAATATGTTACAAGAACACAAAGACAGTAAATTATCACATTCAGATAAAGTAACAAATAGCGTAAAACAACAGCATCCTCACCAGTCCAGAATTTGAAAAAGCTTAAGAAGGTATGGGCAAAGCCCCAGTTTCTCACCTTCAGTAAGAGAAATTAAATTGAAGAGTGACTCAGATGACAGCCAAGATAGTTCATCTGACTTATCCACCGCATACTGTTGCCCTCAGGCAACATATAACTTTTCACCTGTATAAATGGATACAGATTGGGGACAGAGGTAGTTTTACGGCACACCTTCAACTGTACAGTCATTTAAAGACATATACCAGTGACAACTTGGTGTTTTTTTTTTTTTACATAGCATAAGACAAAACAGCCCTACAACCAAAGGTACTCCTTCCATCCCCTCAACATCCATGCGTACCAACCACCGTTTATTTTAAGTGGGTCCTCCCCATCACATTACCACAGGCTTCAGGAGTACCTCTGGCTCAACCTCAAAGACATTACCGACCTATGGTCGTGCAAGTTGTACTTGCGCCTTGCAGTACGTACCCATGGCCAGTAAAGCAGTAATGTAAGTAAGAGCCAAAAATATGCTTAGATATAGGTGGGCCATATTCTGCTTCACTGCAGCTGACATGTGAAGTAATCCACACAATCTTCCAACATTTCAACCTCAGATCAGCCTTACATAAAATCTGAGGTAAGTCAGTACCCATGATCAACACGAAAATTTTTTTCAGACTTGGGAAGCAAAGTTGTAAGCAAATGTGTATAAAAACGAATGTTTACGAATCATCATCACTGCACTAAATAAGATGACTGAATCTGAAATGGAGCAATCTGTGAAGAAAATAACTGAAAAATTGTTACGTTCTGTCCACTACAACGTGTGTAGTTTTGGGGGAGAGGAATAAATAAGGATGGGAACAAAGAGACAGTGGGTTAACTAAGAAGTTGGGTCTTATTGTGAAAACACACAAAATAGCAGTTTGTGTTGCTATGGAAATAAAATCTTAAATCACGAGGACAGTGTTTGTCATAAGGCTGCAGTACAGGCTGACAATAAAACAAAAGAAGGAAATCTTGAAACGGTGTGCATAAAGACAATATTCACCACAAAAAAAAATCTACTTATAAAGTCTTGAAAAAGTCGGCAATTCAATACAGTAGAACCTCTATAATTCAAAATCCCAGCAATCTTGAATATCTCATTCCCCGAAACATGAGGTACGGCTTTGCATATTACTTAAATTGTTTAATTCGAAATATGGATAATTCATAATTCGAAGAACAAAGTCAGCCCCATTACTGAAATTCAGATTTTAATTCGAAACAGTCTTTTTTTAACCCGTGAGAGGTCACAGAGTTTTTGTCTGGGTTCTAAATAATTACGAATGTGTAATGTCACAGGATTGTCCTTACTGGTTGCCCCTTTCAATACCTTTCCCTGAAACTGTTGGCCAGTGGTGGGGGAAGTTTTAGCCCGGCAACAATCATGTTGTCTGTGCGAGCTCCCTTTTGTGAATGCCTAGAGCATTCCTCCATGTGCAACCCCACGCGTTTCTCAGCGAGCCGGACTTTTCATCCTCTTACGGAAATTACGCAAACATTTATGTTAAGTGTGTAAATATTTCAGTAGCGTAGTACTTTCTCATATCCTGCGTTGACATGGAAGAAGAAAACAAAAGAATTTGTAGACTGTTGGACAGTGTAGAAAATGAGGGTTGGCAAAAACAGCCAAATACAAATATGCAAGTTCCATTTTGAAGACAGTTTTCCACTGTGAAGAGACACCAATTGATGATACCGGATGTGTTGCAACACCCCATTCTGAAATTTATGTTGCTGAATTGAAGGAACTAGGTAAACTAGATAAGGAAGTAAATGCAATAAACAAACCCGTGTGGTACTGGAAGAGATGGGACAACATACTGAAACATTCACACACTGCCTAAAAATGTTAGGACTCTTTCTCACATTAAAATATGAACCCACTTACCCTCAATGCTCTCCACTAGATGTGTGGAAACTTTTTCACTGACAGTATGGCGAGTGATATAACGAAGTTTACAAGCACATGGATAGAGAATAATCAACGTAATTACTCTCGGGAAAGAGACATTGTGAACACCACGACTGCAGAAATTCAAGCTGTCTTTGGTCTTTTGTATATTTCAGGAATTCTGAAAGCTGAATTCGGAAGATCGGGCATCAGTTGGAACTGGTATGGAATTCATTTGAAATTGTATGGTTCTCAACCGTTTCAAGTTCTTACTGCGAGCTCTTAGATTTATGATATACTAGATTTCCTCGCATACTTAACGCACTTTTTTGACGAAAAGTACAGGAGAAAACTTTGGATGCATAAATTATTGAAGGAATTCCGATATTTAAAAAAATCACAATTCATTTATATTTAAACGCTACATCAAATATAATATACACACAACTGAGTCAACTCATCTTCGGTGATCGTCATTTGGTGTAAAATTAAGACGTGAAGTTTTTCTGAAAAGTTAAGTAGGGTACATAAGGTAAGTTGGACACGTAGGTTTGAAATATCGACACTGCAAAATACTCTTCCTGTTTCAAGCTGGCAATACAACCTAAAGCGTTTATTTCATGAACCGGTAAAAGTACCATTCATGTAAGGGCATAAGAATGACATAGAATTACATACCAGCATTAAAAAAAAAATAATAACTGTCCAACACGAGATGGGCTGGGCATCGAAGGAGGGACCCTGACTGATTTCCTCAAACCGTTCGTATCTAATCTTGTGCGAGTTAAGTGTCCTTGCAGAAATTTTACTTCAGACATTGTTTTCACTTTTAGAACAACGTAAGGCGCAAGCTTTCTGCCATCACCTGTTACAGCAAGCATTGCAGTACATCGCTGTTTTTCACTTCCGGTAGTGCATACGAAAACACTCGATGTCTCCTTCTTATCGATTGTTCGACTTTGTGGCATATGGATACAGAATGGCGTCTGACCAGCGGTTCCTACTTGGGAGAGCCAAATATTCCTGCACTTTATGCTTCTCAATAACAATGCGATGAAAATCAAATACTTTTTTGTTGAAACCATTCGGCTTTTTTTTTCTCTCTCTTTTTTTTTTTTTTTTTTTTTTTTTTTGGTTCTTCGAGGAGAAAGTCCATTTCTCTTCATGAAACTAATCATCCCGCCTAGGTTAACCTTCAAATCTGAGATATTGATTCCATATGCAGCAGCTATTTCTCGTCCTGTAATATACAGCATTTCGTGAGAAACGGCATAACCAACGTTGCGTAACGAAATCATATATTTAAGCAGATCCTCCTCTATTTTTGGAAACTAGGTGCCTTTTGGTCAGCAAAATGCTTTGCGAAACTTGTTGGTCACTCACTTGAAGTGCACTACTCTCGTTATCGCAGTAGCACACGTTGCATTCGGAGGACACTGAATACTTGAGGACCGCTGCCCTATTCCAGTATGCTTCGGTGCAACTGAAAACCACAAGTTTATATGATGCAGTATTACTCAAATTCTTGCTCACTGTGGACTAACAAACAATTTTGAGATCACAAAAACTCATTTCCCATTCCCAAAACACTTGTAAAATACGTCTGTACCAGACTGGAATAGAGCGTCACTAGTCTCTCACTGTGCTAGTGCAGTGGTATTCCCTACCGGCTGATAACAGCACGTTGCCAAGTATTTGGAATGCCCGGTTTTGCAATAGGAAGACTGCTGCTACCTGAATAGTAGAGGTCCTTATTTCGAAACGCATCCAGAGCGGCATGATGGATGTTCGAAGAAGTAGGTGCGTGTTCAAATACATGAACATTTCTTTTTCTCCACTTAGGACCCAGAAATATTAGGATGCGTAAATTATGCAAGGGTGTTAATTCTGTAAGAAAATACGGTAAATAGACAAGAGGACTGAAATTCGCTT
Organism: Anabrus simplex; assembly: GCF_040414725.1. Taxonomy (NCBI): domain Eukaryota; kingdom Metazoa; phylum Arthropoda; class Insecta; order Orthoptera; family Tettigoniidae; genus Anabrus; species Anabrus simplex. Next base: position 642,185,765 of record NC_090266.1, on the reverse strand, counting down.
GATAAACTTGCAACGGGCCGGGAAGTTTTCAAGAAATTTGTCGAAAACTGTCAGTGTAATTATGTAATTATGTCATGCATACTTATAAGTAGGAAATTACTGTGTTTTCTTAGTGTTTCAATTACATGTTACTACTTCTGTAAAATAGAACATAGCTTTATAAACATTCTGTTACCATTAGAATAAATTTTAATAATTCTAAGATTTAATTTCTTAACAAATGGTACAAAAAAAATTACTTAACACAGTTCTATGATGCCTACGAGCACTGTGCAAGAAGATGAAAATTATACGGGTGGTTGGCAAAGAACAAAACACGAAGAATGAAATAGCCACCTTATTTGGAATTCCTGTGTCCAAGCGCATAACATTACTGTAATATTCCACCTATAAAGAAATGTCAACTGTGATACAAATATGACGTAAGTGAAGCTCTATTTGTCTTCATCATGATCACGGAGGAAAACTCCATGAGCGACCTCTGACGTTCGAACATTCTACGTGACCTTTCACGGGTGAATATTCTGCAGCATAACTGAAATTAAAAATTTCTCCGTGAAACGATAGAAAGTTTTATACATAAAAGCAGAGGTAGCTTTCTGCACTTTCACTCTCATGTATCTACAGTGTTCTCCAGAGCTGCGTAGTTTGTGTGTAATCGTAGTTCTATTCTTGCAGTTAGTCATTTTACTTAATTATTAGTGTACAGTTATGTACTTCGTAGCTGTATTATACTGTTTCTTATGATATTTTAGTTTAGGATATGTGTGTTCGTTTTCATGTTGCGAGATGGCTCAGAATCCTTATTCTTCCAACACACTGTGCAAGACGAAAATTATAAGGGTGGTTAGCAAAGGACAAAAAACAAAAACTGAAATAGCTGCCTTATTTGGAATTCCTGTGTCCAAGCGCATAACATTTTTTTAAAGATCTTGAGAGCATAGAAGCCCAATAAATGCAGGGTGCAAATACTGCAAAGTGAATGCACATTTGAGCACCTAAACTCTCCGATTTGGAAGTAGAATTAATTAAGTGGTTTTGGCATGTTCGACCAAACAATATCCCGTTGATAACAAGGTTATTACGAGGAAAGCAAATGAAATAGCGCTAAAGATGGGACAGGAGATTGTGTTCAAGTAAGTGGTTTCAGCGTTTTAAGGAACACCACAATATTATGTGACAGGCAGTGTGCAGAGAAGCAGAATCAGTGAACTCTGGTAATGCCAACAGTTGGCGAGAAAGCGTGGCTCGTATCACTATTCATATGCACCAAACAATATTTTCAATGACGATGGAACTGCATTGTTTTTTAATGCCAAGCCAAGGTGGACTAATGGTTTTAAAGGAGATTTATTTATTGATTTATTTATCGTATGATGAATCTATGTACACACATGCATATAGTTCAGGATAAATGTGCCTAGTCACAAGTCCGTACAATACTATAACTCTAGGTCTAGCATTTTGACCCAATCAGCTGTTTCATCCGATGTGCGGTGAATGTCCATTAGTGTTCCTTTGAAAGCTCGAATAGGGCAGTCGGCAACAATGTGGTGGATTGACTGAGAAGACACACCACAATCACAATCTGCAGAGCTAGCCCAACCCCATTTGCACAACAGATAACCACATCTGCCTTGTCCAGTTCTTATTCGATTGATGATTCTCCACTGTCATCTTGGAAGATCAAATCCTTGTACTCGTTTGGAAGGATTCTCAACTAAATGATTGTTCACTACTGAAGACTGATCCCACTGGGCTTTCCATGAACTGTTAACATGAAAAGAGCTTCGTTCAAGATCCATTGCTGTACGCCAGGGTGGTTTCCTTGATTTCAGTCGTTCATGTTCAGTGTGCGTAATATCTTGATGGGTAGGAGAGCTTCTGATCGCCTTAGGGCTGGAGGTGGAATATTGCTGAGAACAGGAAGCCATAGTGTGTTCGTGCTCCGAATGCAACCCGTGATTATGCGCATTGCCTGACTGAGTTGTACATCAATCTTCTTTGTGTGAACACTATTGATCCAAGAGGGGCAGCAGTATTCAGCAACAGAATATGATAAGGCTAATGCTGTTGATCTTAGAACATGAGTATTGGCTCCCCATGATGTACCAGCAACTTTCTGAAGAATATTATTTCTAGTATTTACTTTAGCAGCTACATTGGAGAGATGTTGCTTGAAAGTCAAAGTTCTATCAAGTGTTATTCCCAAGTATTTTGGTGTACTGCAGAACGGCAATACTTGACCTCGGAATTATATTGTTGGTTTGTAATCAGACTGTCTGTTGCGTAAGTGGAATGTGGATATAACTGTTTTTTGAGGATTTAGGTGGAGGCACCATTTCTTGAAGTATACATCCAAGGCTTCCAGATCAGTGGCTAAAGTAGTTTCAGCATCATAAAAGTTGGAGCACTGAGTCATCAGACAAATGTCATCAGCATAAATGAATTTTCTTGATGATGTGTCTGGGAGGTCGTATATGTACAGACTGAAAAGAAGGGGGGCGAGGACTGATCCTTGAGGTAAACCACTGTTTAATTTAAACACTTTACTTCTCTCATTACCAGCGTAGATCTGGAAGTACCTATTACTGAGCATATTGCTAAGTAAGGCCGTAAGTTTACGACATGGGATCACACTCAAAAATTTTAGAAGGAGTCCTTCTCGCCAGACAGTATCATAGGCAGCTGATAGATCCAAAAAGGCAGCCATGCTTACTGATTTCCTCTCATATCCATTTTCGATATACGTGGAGAGAGACAGTACTTGATCATTACAACTTCTTCCAGGTCTAAATCCTGCTTGCTCTATAGGAATGTAGCTGTTGACTGTTTCATAAATTCTATTGTAGATCAGTCGCTCAAGGAGTTTATATGTAACACTTAGAAGTGCTATTGGACGGTAGATTTCCACTTTAGATGGATCTTTATTTGGTTTCAGTATGGCTATTATCTTTGTTTTCTTCATCAGAGGTGGGATGTTTCCAGTTTGCAGAATATTAGTGAAGAAGTTGGTTAACCATTTTATTGTGACTGGTCTGCAATGAGCCAAACATTCAGGATAAATTCCATCAAATCCTGCAGCTTTTCCTAGTTTCATACTTTTTTATTGTGGCTTTAGTTTCCCCTTCTTTGAATGGAGTAGAGAATTCAGAAAACTGCGGCGCTGCTCTTTTCTTGATATTCAACTTTAATTTGATATCCTTTTTGGTTTGCTTGTCTTTTTGTTTTTGTAAACTTGATATTAAATGATTAGCAAAATCATTCAGATTGATGGCTGTTTTTGATCTCTTAGTTGCAGGGTTTGAAGAATCCAATTTCCTAATTATAGACCAGGCCTTTCTGCTAGAATGGGTGTAATCTAGGGATTCCACTGTTCCATGCCAGATCCTTCTTCGACTCTCATTCAAGGATTGGAGGAGACCAGCTGCACTATCGGAATTAGGATGTCCTTCATATTCTCGTAGTAATTCCTCACTCTCTGAACTCCAGCCAGGGATATACTCCTTAAAAGGAGAGAAGTGACAACTGGAAATCATGCAAGGATAGGGTCACTGTCCTCCTGTGTTGCAATGTGGACAGAAGCGATAGACTTTCTCATCTCGTCATAGCGAAGTATGATAAGCCACAATGTTTTAAGGGCATGAGGTACTTTCTGTGCAAGTACAAGACATCTAAAAATTCTCGGACAACAGGTAAACTTTCTGAGGAGTAGCTTGTGTGCCTTAATTGCAAAATGGCATACCAGGACAGAAAAATACTTCCCTTGTAAGATCACTGTGCTGCACACAAACATAATATCTTTTTTTTAATGTCCGTCTTCTTTTTCTGCTGACCAAACTTACGAGGTACTTTCAGCCCCTAGATCAAAGTTTCCTTCTTCCAAATCAATAGGCCTACCAGCTGATCTGCACTCTGCTCTTGCTTCGACCTTGAAAACAGCTCATGAAGTCACAAAGTCAAGGTCGCCTAAGAGAAAGAAGACTGACGGCAGGAAGACTCATCCTGCTGATAGTGTACATGATATAAAGAGAGAGTTTTATAAAAGAAGATTAGAATGTTTATAAAGTGAGCACAAGATGAAAACTGAATGATTACAACCTGAACATAAGGTGAAAATGGAGTTCTTAAACCTCAATAAAGAAATCAAAGAGGTGGAAAGTTTAGAGAAAAATAGAAAATTAGGCCTGGACAATAAGGAAGACTGAGTGACATTAATAGGGGCATGTATTGTAAAATATATTTTGTTTTAGACATTTGTATTTAAATTTACTTTTTTGTTGTTGTGGATACAATATTGCAATAATTTGGTTAGAATATATTAAGTTAGTTGTACAACTGTATTATGCACTTGTTGTATCCCAAGGATGGGACAGGCCGAGGACTTTGGGAGCGTATAATCAGATTGGCAAATATTGATTTCACTTGTATTATAAGACCCTTGAATATACACAAATATATACAATCACAGATACACTTCTGACACCATTTAAATCTCAAATCTCTCTGCAAGTCTTTCAAGTCTCTATATTGTAATACAAGAATACGTATGTTCACTGGATGAATACTGAACTACAGGATGTAGCCGATCTCTGTACAGTGGATGTCTTTCTGCTTTTCTTCTTTCTTTCTTTCTTTCTTTCTTTCTTTTGGCTGGCGTCCCTGGAGCCCGTTACTTCAGCGGCGAGGCGATACTTCCCCAATTAAGAACAATTGCTGGTTTCTATTAATTGGATTCCAATGCCTAATTGACTACTAGTGTGGAAAACCCTATAACTGTCCAGTGGTGAGACACACTATGTCTGAGAGCGTAATGTTACTCTGACCTGCTAATACTTTAGCCAACCCACTTGCGGGTCTACTCAAACTCTACCAGCACCCCAAAAAGGTCTCACTAGCCGTCTATCAGTTCTCGCCTGAACAGGGCCTTAGGCCGATACACAGAAGAAGTTGAGAGTCCAAAAGCTGAGTCAAAAGCCTAGCTGTTTACGAGATTTTAGTTTATATATTTTCTTCTATTCCTTCGAGAACAGTCCACTGAGCAAGGCATCACCACCACTAGTCACTTGTACACGTCACAGTATCACTGTTCTTTGATTGGTTCCTGCTCATGGAATAATTCAGTCACATTGCAATTACTCATGACAGTCTAGAACACTTTGGAAGTTCTCCCTACGTCTTACACGGGACATCGTACATTTCCAGAAGAAGTGAGCACTTAGCTTACACAATGTCTTTCGTAAGATTGAGTCGCTACTCTGGTTTACAAGTTTTAACAACATAGAATGTTCTGATTCTTTCTTTGAAACATTATTTTTATCATTCCCATTATTATTATCATTATTATTATCATTATTATTAATATTAATTATGAATTATACAGACTCTCCTGTAATTTTCCTTCATATTTACATGTATTCATATACCTGTTACTCCTCATATCACAGGCTTTATACCATGGAGGTCGCAGATTCGAATCTCGTTTGAGCCCGTGCGCTCACTCCTTGATACACAAGGCACGCATCGCAAACCCTGTTCACGACACACTTTTTGCAATAGCCCAAATGTATACTTTAGTAAATAATATTACATTATTAATAATTGCTAACCTCATAGCACTGTTCTCTCTTTCATGAACGTCATTTGCAGCATGTACTGGAATTTTTTTCATATGCTTTTCTTGCAGCGAACACAGGTGAAGAAGAAACGGATATCCGACTTCCCTCAGTCGGAACTTTTTCTCCCCACTGATCCCCATGGTATTAGGTTTGCGAAGCCTAATGAGTCTTTCATTTTCATAACCTTCGTGGCCATTCTTCCTATTAATTTTTTGAAGGATCGATTAAGCTTGTTCGGTCTTGTGTTGTTTAATATCACGTCAGGATGAAAATGTTGTCATATACAGCCCGTCGCATGTCCATTTTTACTTTACGGTACCTGTTACCTACAACGATATTAAAGAGGTTTTACATCATAAGTTTGGTCGTAGTGCTTTTATGAGCACAGCAGAGCGAATACGTAGCTGTGAGGAAAAGATGAAGCAACTCTGCACATCAATGGCTAGCTCACATTTCATATGTAGCACAAATCGAACAGGGCAGTTGCTACCTGGCAAATGAAGCACATTTGAATGTTACATTTTCTCGAGAAGTACTTGGATCGATTTTCGGAATAATCAGTGCTGAAATTGTAATATTTGTAGATTTAAGGCTAGGTGTAGAAAACATTGTAATTCCATATTAGAAACAAAGTTAAAAGCATTTCCTCAGAGGATATTGACATTTTATCTTGAACGGTGCATATGTTATTTGAGATGGACAACATAGCTGAATAACCCTCTATATCCCATTAATCAGACATCTGTAAAACATGAACGAGATAATGTAATATCGTAAGCAATTCATAGAGGTTATGTTGTAGAATTAAGTTTCACTGCATTATAAGAAGCATAATATTGCTTATATACGGACAACTACAGCTAACAATGTATTTTGAGTCTTCGTCTTTGTCTTTTGAGTATTTTCTTATGATTTATTGTAACAACGCAGGTAATATTTTCACAATCAGCTGTGCTTGTATCTCGAACAACTCCTTGAACTGAGATCAAAGAGTCTGCTCGGAGAAATTTCTCCAGTCAAAGTTAATCCTAGTTCAGTGCAAATTGATCTCACATTAACGTTTATAAAACCAAAAAATCCGAGTTTAGCGTGAACTGAGATCAATTTCGTCACTGATCTAAGATCACACGGTTTATACAACTGGCACTTAGCGAACTTAGTACTTTACAGGCGAGTATTCACAAATGTCTGATAAGTGAATCAAGGACAATAGACTGTGAATAATGCTAAACATGTACAGTGAAACCTCGGAATGCGAGTAACTTGGTCTACGAGGTTTTGTAAGACGAGCAAAAATTTTAAATAAATTGTAACTTGATAAGCGAGCGAGGTTCCGCAATACGAGTGTCGCATGTGCCTACGTTTTCTCCTCCACATGCCCCTCTCCTTTCTGGGCGAGTGTGTGTAATCATCTGCCACGCTGGACTTCAGTTGTTGTGCCTTGTTCGCGTAGTAACCACCGTACAAGTGTACACATTTTGTTTGTTTCATTAGTGTTACAAATGTTCTGCAACAACAGGCCCAGTGAACAAAAAGATGGCTAAAAAGGAATTTGGTCCGAAGAATGGGATGATTACAATGGAAGTTAAGAAGGAAATTATCAAAAAGCATGAACGAGGAATGCGAGTGGCTGATATCGCGAGATTTTATAACAAGTCTACGTCAACACAATATTAAAGAAGAAATAAAATGGGTAGATGCACCAAGAGGAGTCACAGGAGTATCAAAGCAACGGCCACGTGTTCTGGAAGATGTAGAAAAGTTGCTTCTCGTTTGGATAAGTGATAAGCAACTAGCAGGCAACACTGTGACCGAGAATTTAAGCTGCGAGAAGGCAAAGACGTTTTCTCTGACCTCTTAATTAAATAACCCTGAAGTACACGTACGTCATCAGAAGTCTAAGAATGTTTCAAGGCCAGCAGGGGATGGTTTGATAACTTTAAGAGGAGAAGTGGCCTCCATAGTGTTGAGAGTCATGAGGAGGCTTCCGGTTCGGATGCTAACGCAGCTGAGGCATTCACTGGTGAGTTCCAGAAGCTCATTGTTACCGAGTGTTACCTGCCACAGCAAGTTTTTAACAGTGGTGAAACGGGACTTTTTTGAAAAAAGATGCTGAAGGACCTACATTACACCAGAAGAGAATTCAATGCCCGGTCACAAGCACGTAAAAGACCGTTTAATCCTGTTATTGTGTGCTAATGCGAGCGGCGATTTTAAAGTAAAGTCCCTGCCTGTGTATCATTCCGAGAATCCACGAGCCTTCAAGAAATGCAAGGTGCAGAAGAGCCAGTTAAATGTCATCTGGAGGTCTAACACTAAGGCTTGAGTCACTTGAATTTTCTTCATTGAATGGATGAACGAGGTCTGGGTCCTGTAGTGAAGAAATAACTTTCAGAAAATATTCTGCCACTCAAAGTCTTGCTGGTTATGGACAATGCTCCTGCTCACCCTCCAGGTCTTGCGGACGACTTACTGGAGGAATTCAAGTTAATTAAGGTTAAATTCCTTCCTCTCAACACTACTCCACTTCTCCAGCCTATGGATCAGCAAGTCATTTCGAACCTCAAGAAGCTATACACTAAAGCACTATCTCAACTATGCTTCGAAGTGACCGATGAGACAAACCTTACCCTACGACAGTTTTGGAGAAATCATTTCCACATCGTGAACTGCCTGAAGATAATCGATAAAGCCTAGGATGAGGTCACCAAGAGAACTCTCACTTCCGCTTGGGAGAAGCTGTGGCCTGACTGTGTTTTTGGACGTGACTTTGAGGGAATTGTTGGTAACAATGAGCCGACGACTGTCGATGAAATTGTGTCGTTAGGAAGGACCATGAGTCTGGAGGTGAATGACGTGGACATTCAAGAGCTGGTGGAAGAACATAGCCAGGAACTGACCAACGAACTGATGGACCTGCATCGCGAACAACAGGAGGAGGTTATGGAGGTGATCTTGTCCAGGGAAGAGGAGGAGGAAAGGTCAATGGAATCTCTCACTTCAACTGAGATTCAAAAGAAGTGCAAAATGTGGGAAATGGTGCAAAATTTTGTAGAAAAACACCACCCGAATAAGGCTGTAGCAGTGCGAGCGATGAATCTGTTCAGTGACAATGCAATGTCACATTGTCGTGAAATCCTCAAAAAGAGGCAAAAGTAACAGTCATTGGACAGGTCCTCGTTAAAGTTGCACGGAAAGAAAACAATTGAGCAGTGATCCAGTTAATAAAATTCGTGCTACACAGTAACTCTCCTCATGTCATCTCTTGTCTCCCTCACCCCAACAATGACTCTATTGTAAGGAAAAGGGCAGTTTAATTTGTTTTATGTTATATTTTGTTTTAGAAATGTTATGCGAAGAAATATTTTTGTATTGCGGACGAATCATCCGCGCTTCAATTAATTCTTATGGGGAAATTTGCTTTGACATATGAGTGCTTTGGATTACAAGCATATTGCCGGAACGAATTATGCTCGCAATCCAAGGTTCCACTGTACATTCAAAAAATGAATATGAAAATAAGAATAAAGAGTTTACTTAAGTATGTATCAAAAGGACTGTTATTTCAATTTATAATTTATTTTAAAATGGCCATATTTAGGTTACACTTTTTTAGGTCATATTCTGTCATAGTTACATCATATTTTTGTCACTTTTGAGGTAATATTTGCTTGCTTATTTGGGCTATTTTTAGGTCTTAATCATCCGAGCCCTACTAACGAACGTCCATGAAAACCCCGAGAGGTCACCACTTGGTTCCTCGTTCTGCTGAAGGGGCCTTCTTGGGAAAATTACGTGGTAGAAATTTAGCACGCTGCGTAGTATGTAGCCATTAAAAAGGCCCAATATTGGGTGTGCCAAGTGCAAGAATGGTCTGCATGGTTTGTGTGTAGGCCTGCGCAAGTGTTGAGGCGAAACTTTGTGAAGTATAAATATGTACAAGTACTGTATCGGCAGTGATCAGGAAAAGTATTTTTTTTTTTTAGAACTGCAGGTATTATTCTCAAAACAGAAAGTAACCTGTGCAAAAGAATCAAGACCCAAAATCAGACCCGCAGAAGACCACGATATGACGGAATCCATTACAGAAATGGAGATTTTAAAGGCTATGCAGAAAATGAGGAATAATAGATCTCCCGGACTGGATGGAATCAGGACTGAACATCTTAAGCAAACTACAGATGAACTGTTACCAGTATGGATGGCTCTATTAAACAAATGTTTAGAACTCGGGCGAATACCAAGTGAATGGAAGAAATCGACAAATAAGCTGCTGTATAAGGGAAAGGGGAGTACTGATGATCCAAACTCGTACCGAGGAATTGCATTGGAGTCGGTTGCTCTGAAGCTATTAACAGGGATACTGACATCCACGATAAATGTAATTATAGACCCACTACTGCCAGAAGGGCAATGTGGCTTCCATAAGCAAAGGTCAACACTAATGGCAGTAGAGAATCTACTACAACACATAACAAGGACGCTGGAGACACCTAACGGCAAACTTTATGTAGTCTTTGTTGATTACTCAACAGAACTACACTTATGAACAAGTTAGAAACGCTAAAGGGCAGAACAAAAACAACGACCCTCATATCGAATATATTAGCAGAAAACTACATACAAGTCTACGACGGAATTGGGAATTCCAACTGGATAATGCAAACAAATGGCGAACTTCAAGGTGATCCTCTGAGCCCCACCCTATTTAATGTGCTCACATACGATGTTGGTCGATGGTGACCGAGTTCGAGAAACAACAAAGGCAAAATTATACATATATGCGGATGATATGGCAATAGCTTCAGAGCAGATAAATGACTTGCAAAAGGCAGTAGACATATTAAGTGACTGGGCCCAAAAAAACAAAGTTACAATCAATGAGGACAAGACGGAAATTATAATTTTTCGAAACGGTGGGAGGCCAGCAGTTTCCGACCAGTGACTTGCAACGACAAGGAACTGAAAATAGTCAACAATTTCAAATACCTAGGCATTACTCTACAGGTTACAGGAAGAAGCTTTAGGCTACACATAAGATCAAAAACAGCCGCCGCAATAAAAGCTATAAATGACATTGGACATCTAAATCTAATTTCATTGGAAACAGCAATGGCACTTTTTCAAACAAAGGTGCTGCCCGTTCTGACATATGAACTCGAGCTAATATGGGAATTCCTTAACTACAGGCAATTGGAAGAGATAGAAAAGACAAAATCCAGATTTCTCAAAAGAGCCCTTGGTGTATCAAAGACAACCAGATCCAGACTGGTGTACGAGCTTGCAAGAGAAACATTCCTAATAGAGGATCTACGGATAACTCTACTACAACCAACTACGGAAAGTTACAACAAGCTGCTCCAAGGTCTACAGAATAAAAAGCGGGATATACCGATGGAATTCTACAAAACAAATGCAATGCTAGACAGAAGATGGACGGAACCTCTGTGTGAAATGAGGCAAGTCGTGACCAGGCTTGCAGTTCATGGTTTCCATCACAAGATTTGCTCCCGAAAAGTGTTTCATGATCCAGATGAAAATTGCGTGTGTGAACTATGTAACAATAAATGCAGAACTTACCACATAACCACGTGCCCAAATCGAACAAGGTCAATCGTGGAATATAGCAAGGAGTGACATGACTGCTCAGATCTAGGAAATATGCTGTATTACGATGTAGGTCAAATTATATATAAAAAAGACATATGTATCATTATGGCCATTCGGCCGCAATAAATTCTTTAAGTTCTTAGCAACTGGAATATGTTCATCATCCAAATTCTTTCTTGTATTAATATTCATAGACTTGTTAGTTCCATCACTGCTAATCATCACAATTTCAATTGGAAAACGAGAACTGGTAAATGTTGATTCTGTAGTCAGATCATCAATCAACAAATCTAACCGAGTTGTGTTAGCAGTATGCAAGCCACTGGACGCCACTGTAAATAACCACCAGCTGACTCGGAACTGCTAGATGGTGTTTCCACATCAACCAACGTAAATAAAATTATATGTTCCCGTAGTGCTTGTTAAAATCATGATGAAATGCTGATGGACATTATCAGGACAGCACATTAAGATACGTTTAAAACTGAAACATTCTAAATTTGTGGCTGGTATAAAGTAACAAATTAATTGTGGTGTCCATGAAGTTCACCAGAATAAATTATAGGTAAAATTAATGAATTTAAGGAACTAGTCCCTAGTTTAGTAATGTAATTCAAATACAGTATTCAGCCGAATAATCCCCGCCATCGAATAATGTCCGCACCCTCATTTTAGGAAGGCTCATTTTGAAAAAAAAAATTAAATGAACTAAAATTCCTTCCATTGAAAGAGTAACGTAGGCATAAACAAACATTTCGTATCACTCCACGAGGTCCAAGTGATCTTTACACAAATATGAACATGTAAATTTACGGATATAGCTGCTTTGCCTGAGATGATAAAAATACATCATCACTGCTATGAAATGTATTTTCCATGAAAATGAGCAAGTAGGCCTACTTACGTGACAGGTATTTTATGAATCTGACCCTCCAATAGGCTTGATTCCCTGTAGATGGAAGATTTGTTGTCTCTTGCACCACTAGAATTCTCTCCTAAATTACTTACGAGTTCGTCACACTCTATGTCTAAAACACTTCTCACACGTGGTCTCTTTTTACTGGACAGTAACACAACCGGTGGCGGATAATTCTTTTCATGCAATGTAAACACTTGAAATAGATTCACCTGAAAAATCTGATGTTAGTTTTGTGATACAATAAAACCTCGTTAATTCAAAGTCTTTGTAATACAGAAATGGGACTTCCAACTACGTGATTTCGAATTAACAGCCAACTTGTAACCAGTTTTCGCGGATTCTGCTTTTCCTCGTACTGCCTGCTACTTGATACTGTGGCATTCCTTAATATGCTGAATATAAAAGAATTAAGATTTCACTCTATTTTCAACTATGAAACACACTATAGACACACCGAAGTGAGTGAAAGTGCGGAAAGCTACCCCTGCACGTTCCGGAAGATGCATTGTTTCATGACGCGGAGAAATTTTTAATTTAAATTACTCTGTAAAATAGGGTACTATTTAAAAAAAATAATGTAAAGTCAGTTTAGAATTAAAAGTCTCAATTGTTTTCCGTTTAAATATGACACATAGGGACAGTTTTCTTCTATCTACGGTTGCACAAAGCATAACTGTACACTGACCGTCTTACTGATAAACGGTGCATAACTTTTATACAAAATTTATACACCGTTTACGTGAAATTCGTTACTAATAAACCGTGTATAAGCCTCCTGTGTATACATCTGTTATAGTTATTCATTGAATTGCTTATACAGACCAGGACCCTTGTACTAGGGTTGGAACTTAAATAGTGGCAACACTGCTGTGGAGAGGCTATGCAACAGAATCTAATATTTTTGCTGATAGCACACGTTGGTTACATACCTACCTTACCACAGAGCAAATGGACTCGTCCTTCCCACATCACCTGAGTTCGCACAAGCGAGAGAAACACAGTCACTTGTGAGCTAGCGGTCTAACGTAACGTCACTATGTTTTCCAAACAGGAACAACGGGGTTGCATCAAGATTGAATTTGCCAGAGGTCGTACAGCATGAGTGTCATCAGTGTCTTCAAGAGGCTTGCGGGGAATCTGCATGGCCTTACAGAACAGTGGCACGATGGGTAAAAGCCTTCAACGATGGTCGGCAAACTGTGGTGGACATTCATCGGGCAGGTCGTCCTACGAGCGTCAGTGAAGAAGTAGAGCATGCTCTTGACGCGTTACTGGACAGTGATCGAAACCAGACGATTCGTGAGCTCGCATTTGCTTCAGAACTGTTGCAGAGATTCGACAAGCAGTAGAGCACTCCATTTGCACCATCAACAGAACAGGCTCTGCTAAAGGTATTACGACGACTTCCACACCGCCCAACTGGTTATACACAGCGCTGGCGACTACAATGAAGGAGAGTAAAGGTTGCTAACATGTAACTCTTTTGTATCTGTTGTAAATAAATAGTACCGAGCTCGATAGCTGCAGTCGCTTAAGTGCAGCCAGTATCCGGTATTCGGGAGATAGTAGGTTCGAACCCCACCGTCGGCAGCCCTGAAAATGGTTTTCCGTGGTTTCCCATTTTCACACCAGGCAAGTGCTGGGGCTGTACCTTAATTAAGGCCACACCCGCTTCCTTCCCACTCCTAGCCCTTTCCTGTCCCATCGTCGCCATAAGACCTATCTGTGTCGGTGCGACGTAAAGCAACTAGCAAAAAAAATAAAATAAAAAAAATAAATAAATAAATAGTTGCCACTTTTTTAAATTCCAAACTTCGTACAAGCGTTGTAATAGTAGCGAGTAGCGGAAAAAGAAACGAGTGAGCAGTTTATTTTCGTGGAATTTACTGTCTGCAGTAACATAATCGTGGTGAAATATTCGACTTACCCATTCAACATTGAAGGAATGGACGATAACGTTTATGACCTCCACGATATTTTAAACACAGAAGACATACACCATTTAGAGGTTATGGAGGCTAGACATCTTCGGAAAGTAAAACACTTTAAAAAGATGGAATGACAATGAATAACTATAAAAGAAATGATGGTTGGGTGTATTTTAGTGTAATAGTGTGTTGCTGCTTAATAGACTCGAAATCACGAACTTATTATACATTATCTGCCTCTACAAAGATCTTTCTCAAATTTGAGTATAAAAAGGGACATACCGTATTTACTCGGGTATTAGACCTCTTTTCCCCCGCACTTTTACAGCCAAAAATAATAAAGGGGGGTCCAATATGCGATAACCTCAAAATTTTGTGCAGCGAACACATGACTTCTAGGTTATAAAGAGCTATAAATTGTACGTGTAAACATCCTATTTGCACTATTATTTAACAAACTTAGAATGTATTTAAGTTATACTGGCTATTTTCGTCGGAAGGCAGTATTTCTAAACGTAAAGAGACAAAGGGTGAACACGACTTTTAGGCCTACGGTACGTATTAAAGTCCATTTTAGATTCTCCTATCACGTCATTTGTTATATCTAATCAATTCCTCTGGTAAGCCTGACGTCAGGAAGGGCATACGGCCGTAAAAACTCACTACGAAGATTCGTCTCACTTCATACTCGATCCCCTAGAAGAAAGGGATAAGGGTATCGTGTTATCATATAATAAAATATTGATACAAAAGAACTTAATGGCCAGTCATTTGCCTCTGTCAGTTCAGCAATAGGCCTAGCACACAGTAAACCTGATCACTGCTTTCATTTGAATTACCACCTTGCGCCGCCAACTTTCCTGTCATTCTACCGGCGGGTCGGCATTCTAAGTGACTTTATCTTCACTGCTATCTCTCGCCAGTCGCGTCAGCCATGCTTCATTTTCTTTGAGCCATGCACTGCAATCAAGAGCATATGAGGTCCCGTCTTTTTGAACCTTTTAAAAATAATTTTGTTCCCGACTATACAGAGTCTATCTAAACAGTGTAAATCTAATCCCAGATGGTCTCTGATATTCCCAGTTGGTGTATATGTAGCAGAAGCCACTCCTTCCGAATAAAGCCGTGCTGTAGAAGGCACGCCAAACCATCAGCTGGTAACTAGCGTATGTTACGAGTTGTACTTCTGAATGTAATACATAGTAACAGGAAACATTCTTTTGATAACTGCGGCTGTTGAAACACAGACCCTTATTCTTAAGTACATTTCATGCTTGTTCTGTACATTTATCATATCAGGATTTGCGTAAACAGCTGTCCATGAGATAAGACAGACCACAATGTTTAGGTTAGGAATATTATCGCCCCGATAGTGCCAAAAGTTTGACGGAAAAAATTAAAAAAAATAACAGGAAAATATACCGCATTTATGGAATTCTACAGGTGTGGCGGTAATGCGTTTTATTATCATAATTTTTTTTTTTTTGCTAGCTGTTTTACGTCGCACCGACACAAACAGGTCTTACGGCGACGATGGGACAGGAAAGGGCTAGGAGTGGGAAGGAAGCAGCCGTGGCCTTAATTAAGGTACAGCCCCAGCATTTGCCTGGTGTGAAAATGGGAAACCACGGAAAACCATTTTCAGGACTGCTGACAGTGGGGTTCGAACCCATGAACCCACTATCTCCCGAATACTGGATACTGGCCGCACTTAAGCGACTGCAGCTATCGAGCTCGGTATCATAATGTTTAATTTCATATGTTCGTTGTCCCTTTTTAATTAACACATACCCTAGTATGTTTTGTTTGGCGTCTCCGAAAGTCATTTCAAGTACGTGGGGACATAAAATTATTATTATTATTATTATTATTATTATTATTATTTGTTAGGTACGTTGGCGAGTAAAACAATCGTTTTAATTGGATAGCTTTTATCACATTTTAAACTTACTTCTCCCCAAATATATACCTATATTGGCCCGAGTTACGATATATTAAACGACCACTTTGTTAATGATCTCACCTGCTGTATAAATAGTAACAACCGCGAATATTTCTCAACTAAAGTAAACTCGTTTCCTCATCCCGAGCTGGTACAGCTCTTTTTAACCCTTTCCGGGTCACGGCGCAATATATTGCGCCTCGCGGGAAGTGCCCCAGCAGTTACGGCGCAATATATTGCGTGTCGAACTTCCAAGCATCATATCTTTGCTTCTCTTTGACTTTCAGCAATGATTGAAGAATTTGTCGTATCTGCCATCTATCGGCTATATTATGGAATCTTGCGCTAATTTGTATTCTCTTTGGGAACGCTGTTAACTTAAATTTTTTATGTGAATGTCTACCACACTTGCGAGTCAATGCGATCTGATAAACATGGCTGCTCGCAGGCAAGCGGAAGTTTTTGAAAGGTGATGAAAAAATGTTTGAAATATTAATGAATGATGAAAGTGAGGGTTCAGATTTGTGTGAAATTGACTTAGAAAGTGTTGACGATATTGTGCCCGAAGTTTCAACTGGTGACGATGAAGGTGTAAGTGACAATGATGAAGAATTGTAACCAGCTACCGCGAAGAGGCAGAAACGAAATGTATCAACTGATCATCGGGTCTGGGAAAAAGAAACGGGTATTAATAAATTTTTACCTACTGATTTCGGCTATAAGCCTGATCTTGCCGGAATCCAGGATCAATCTTTGAATGAAAACTCTCCAGAACTAGACATTTTCAAAATAATTTTTCCGCATACCTCAGTGGAAAAAATAGTCATAGGAACGAACTTGTATCACTCGCAATATGTAGAGAATAATTAGGTCATTTCTCCCACATCCCGAGCGTCAAAATGGACTGATGTTACTGTCGAAGAAATGTATTTGTTTTAGCAATAAGTATTAATGGGTCATGTAAACAAACATACCTTGGAAGAATATTGGTTTGTGCTCAGCCCCGTGCTTTGAGGAATATCAAACAAAAAAACTTTTAAGCAGGTAAATTGTGTGATATTGTTGTTTTTCATTTCATTCATCTGTATTTTATCCATTTTTGTGAATATAATGTCCAATGAGTGTGTTTTGCTATTTATAGAGAGATTTATTTATGTGCCTGTAAAAACCTAAATTGTGGGGTATGCGAGCGTTTAGAAAACCCGACCTTGAAAGGGTTAAGACACACCCCCAGTGGAGGGGAATTACATGTACCGCTTTTACCGCATATCAACCTTCCAGCCATTAGTAAATCTCTGGCAGTACGGTACCGGGAATCGAAGTCAGACCCCCGAAAACAGCAACTAATTGTGCTAACCATTACGCTGGCGGACATTATTAACTACTAAACACAGACATATAGCATGACTGATGCATGCTTGCATGCGCGAGTTGGACACAAAGTTGGACCTATTCATCTGTTTGTGCAACGTCATCAGAGCTGCAGTAGACCTACGCTACAGAGGCGGACATTCCTTAACCACGAAACACAGGTGTAAAGCATGGGTTTGACGCATTTTCATTGCGTAGGACATACGGACGAAACTACTCACAAATTTGTGCGACGTCATCAGAGCTGCAATAAGACTTGTACCCGCTTCGAAGTGAAATCAATATGCGAGTAAATACGGTATTCCTTGACGTAAAAAATTGTATAACCTGAAAACTGTACGTAATATGATTTCCATACTTTGTAGTTGAATACGCAGATATATGATGTACAAATGCCTAATAGAAACTTTTTTGATCAAACCTTTCTTTTGGCTATAAAAGAATTTTTCCTTTCTCCTAAAAAGTAAGGATTTTGGAAAGTGTGCCAATTTCAACACACCGATTCAATTACAATTGCTTATATTTTCCATGCTATCCCAATTAGAAGCTCTTGATCTTTTCCTAAGCTTTTCCATTTCTTTTGTGGCGTTTATTACACATTCTTAAGCTTTTCCATTTCTTTTGTGGCGTTTATTACACAAGCAACTTGAAGAAATGTTGATATCAATATAAGCCAATTTCCAGCTGTCTCACTTTGTGTTGCCACTGCCTTTTCAACATGCCGTGCTACTGCGAGACTTTCTGGAAAGTTTTGCTCGTAGATAACCAGCAGAAGTGATTATAAAGGTGGTGAACGTGCAAAATACCCTTCGACTTGGAACGAGTGTAATGTGCTGTATATTAATACAATGCTTATACCACGTTTATTAGTAAGAAAACATGTACAACGTTTATACAGGGTTTATACACTGTATAACTATACAAGTGTTGAACAAGTGTATAAGGACTTTTTATTAGTAAGACGGTCAGCATCAAAAACTAGGTGAGCCAGGAGCGTGTTGGCAACCTTGAAGCAAATAAAACCTGCACCCCAATTTCGTGCCTCAAACTTTTTTAAAAAATATGCGCGTATTATTCGCGTAAATACAGTATATTGCATATTATAGTATTGAAAAGGTGGACCATTACGACATTAATTTTATAATTATTATTGTGATCACAATTCAATACGGATCAAAACCATGAAGTTTATATCCTATAACATGGATCTTAGTTCCGATGGCCTGCGGAAAAATGTATTATTGTCCACTACTTAGAAGAATTTTATAATTAACTGGAATGTTGTTTCTGGAAAACATTTCCCCAAACCATGGAATGTTCCCGGAATTTTTAGCCCAGTACAAAAATATAGTAAGCCTACGAGTTATTCCCATTTCAACAGTAACAGCTATAAATGCCGTAATTTCCACAACACTGACAGGTTACCACTCCCTGGCTCTAGAATTAAGCGATAACTACTGCATACGAAACAGAAATTGGCAGGCATACTGGTTTGTTTCCTTCACTATCAATTACCACAGAGAGAGGGTGAAAAATAGATGAAAATATTGACTTGGTCCAGCATCAGGAGGTGGTGCACATTTAGGACCAGGCATATCAAGGAATGCAGTACAGGGTTGAAATAGTACATCGTGATCGGACTGAATTTCACGGAAGTCAGGAATCTGGTCATCGTTATTACTGCCTCCGTCAACTCTATAATTATTCCCGTCATTATCCTTACCATCTGAATCAGAATGAATCACTGTCACTGTAGGTCATATTACATCACCAGTACCATTATTTGAAACATTAACAGCATTATTATCACTCACAATATCATCTTAATCATCACCTGGACATAATCAGAATAGTCACTCAATCGTTATTTTAAAATACACCAAGAGAACTAGTTGCCATTATTATAAACACATGGTTTGCAGGTACGGGCCAAACAGATGAAATAGAAAAATCATAACACAACATGCTTCACAGAGATTCTGGTGGTAGATTTAGAAACCAAGTAGTTTCTACTACAGAGTGATGCCAACTGGAGCTGCCATCTGTCTGATATGTGCAAACTATTACGACTAACACAGACAGCTGCAACATGGAGCGTGATGGTAGTCCTGGCACTTTTCGCTAGCCTACAGGGGAGCGTGATTATGCTCCCCGGCACTCTAAGAGTTAGCCAGGATAATCCTGCACAGGTTCCTCGACAGTTCCTGGAATCATTAGTTCTTTCATTTCATCCTCTCTTACACCGCTCTTCCTAAACTCCAATGCCATACTTTTACGAGTTGTGCGTACACAAGTCAATGAACTTTAAGTATCGCTTGTGTTTATCGACAGAACGTAGTAGCTTGAACTCTCTTTAATGGACATGCCAAGATTACATGCAATTTTTGGTCTAGAAGCCTACCAAACAAAGGGATGAAGTGTCCCTCAGAGTGACGCTGGCAAGTTCCACTAATTTTTTGAGGATCGCCCACAGTAACTCTGGCACTAAGAAGGTTAAAGAAAAGTTACCATACAGAATTGTTTAGCACTCTGCTAGCCGTAGGCTGGAATTTTCAATTAATGATGCTGTCAAAGACACTGGAAATGTGAACAGCTTTGAAGCTATTCATGACAAATCTTAAGTCATGTCATCTGTCATGTCTCTCCTACGAATGCAGGGGAGCTCAGAATAGATACCTCTGATATTGAGAAATGGATGAGTTTTGTCAATAAGATGGTTGTCAACAACACTGTTTTTGCTGACTGGGAAAACTATGAAGTTCTGCTTTACCACTTTGACATAGCAAGAACTAATAAGGAGAGTGAAGAGAAAGAGCACATATGATAGTTAAAAAAACTCCAACCAACTGACAAACTTTCTTTTGGACTTAGGACTGATGTTTGATGTTCTGCAGGAGTTGTCAGAACTCAGTTTGAACCTACAGAAGAGAACTGGACATGTGCAAAGCACACATATATATATTTATTTATTTTTTTGCTAGGGGCTTTACGACGCACCGACACAGATAGGTCTTATGGCGACGATGGGATAGGAAAGGCCTAGGAGTTGGAAGGAAGCGGCCGTGGCCTTAATTAAGGTACAGCCCCAGCATTTGCCTGGTGTGAAAATGGGAAACCACGGAAAACCATCTTCAGGTCTGCCGATAGTGGGATTCGAACCTACTATCTCCCGGATGCAAGCTCACAGCCGCGCGCCTCAAAGCACATTAAGAAATGAAATTTTAAAAAACATCAAAAGTGTTTGAAAAGCAGAAAGAATGTCCTGGTTAAGTTGATAAACAGGCACAGGAACCTCAAGATTTTGCTCTTATACTTCACCACAATAACAGAATAAGAGACCCACTAATTTTCCCTAACGCAATCTAAAATAATCTTTAGCAGTCTATACACAAAAGACTTCTTTGCAAAGAAGATACAGAATCATCTAGTAGTACTTCAGTATTAGATGAGAAAAAAATGGCATGCTGATGGAAATGACAGCATACTTTTAGGAGAGGATCAAGATCACTACCTAACCCAGAAGATTTCATGAAATGAAAGAGAAATTATATGAGTATGTAGAGAATTCTTGAAGCTACCTGAAAAGTGCCACCCGCCCCCCCAAAAAAAAGAGAGAAGAAGAAGAAGAAGTGTACAGCCAAGACGCCCAGTGTTCTAAATCATAGAAAGGAGCAGTCTGTGATGAAGTTTGATGGACTGCATTTTAAAATTGGAAAATTGGGACATTCTGTCAGCAGCAATGTGGGTGTACTCTGAATATTACACCTTCTAAATTGATATTTTAGCCTACTTTAGCTCTATCTGGTGTTTGTGGGTGGCAACACAAAAATCCAACCAATCCCAAGCTGCCTTTCGTATCAATTTATGAGCACAATCTCCAAACTTAGTTGCCAACTGTCCTGTGTACATTCACCAAGCGGTAAAACTACCTGACTGAGCATGTATTGTATTTGGTACGGTGGCGATTTTTGCAATTTTTCATGTATTTTGCGTTTTACATATTAATATTTCTAGTCTTTATCCCTCTTGTATAGTATAATGTAGTATAGCGTACTTTACATTTTAGTACAGCATAACCTATAATTTTTTTACAGTTTTAGTAGTCCAGTGTAGCTGTAGTTTTATTTACAACCGTAAGTTGGTTAGTGCATCTAGTTCAGTCTCTGTATACCACGTCTGTCTCAGTGCAAAATGTAGTTTGGGAAAGACAAGTGGCATGAAAGTGACTCTTGAGATCAGTGGAGTGTTCACTTCACAGGCCATAACCTCTTTCCTGTACCATCCGTTAGTTGTGAGCAACCTTTTATTTTATCATTTTATTTTGTACTTAATAATGTATTCTCGTTATAGTGAAGAATGTTGTTAGTAGGTGCACACAGTGACTTTGAAGTTTTTGTGAATGTTTTCACTAGCAATTAATTTGTTTTTCCAAGTAGATATGTTCTCAGTGCAGTAAAACCCATTCTAAAACAATTTCTACAGTAAGGCAGTATAGGTACAGGTATAGGCAGTATAGGCAAGGCAATGCTCAAAATATTTTTGCAAACTGTCACCTTAGAAGTAAAGCCATGCAGAGCATAGTTTTGTTAACTTGCCAAGAAATCTCTATGAAGATGTGCTGCTTCCCTTTAATTATACTTGTAGTCAAGGACTTAAGAAATTTTCCGTTCATCACTTTTTGAGTCTGGAAATGTCCAAAACCCAACAGGTGGAATACAATTTAGTAAGAACCATTTAAAAACAAAATTTCAATAGGACAACATGAAGCTTACCACATTCACAATATAATCTATAAGAGGGATAGGAGTCCTCTCATTGAGATTTGTTGAATCTGCTTCATCTCGTTGAGGATGAGATGATGTAGAGGCCTCTTCTTCATCATCATCTTCCTCTTCACTGCTGCCTCCTTCATTATTTCCAGAGGGACGAGAAACACGTACTGGGGAGGTATCTTGTTTGCTCTGAGGACGCCAACAAACATATTTGGGATCCCTACCCAATTCACAGAGTTCCTCAAGCAGCTGAAATAGGTAATGAAACAATCAACAAGAAACATTGTAAACTATCCCCAGAAAGCATATATATCCAAAAATCTTAAACAAATGGCATAAAATGTTATATTTTCTATACAAACAAAATTATGCCCAATACGTACAGATAATATTTCAACATTCTCGGAACTTCAATTATAAAGCCATCCAGTTTCTAGCTTTAATGCATAAACACACTATAATATAATAATGATAAATTTAGCTTCTTCCTCAATTAAATCTAGGCAATTAATTTCTACAAACTTGTTCTCAACCTTCCTTTATACCTAGTACTTAAAATCTACCAGCAAGAAAATTCTGTACCGAAACATCTCTAAATCCCCGATGATTTATATTTGTACATGTATAATCTATTTTCATTATAACCTGTCAGGTTCCTTTTCTGCTACCCCTTCTGCGTTAGTCCTGTGTTCCTTGTCTTCAATCATCCGAGTTCTTCATATTTGTTCTCTCCTATTTCTTGTATTTATCCTATAGTTCCCACACATCAAGAGGAATTCAAGAATAGTTTCTTTATGGACTGTAGATGCTTGCCACAGAAATAAGATGATAGTGGGCAGAGAAGAAATAATTGTAGAGCAACTGGCTTTGGTGGCTTCAAATTTGTCCTTGTCTGTCCTTTCTGTTGCTCCCTCTCTACACACTACCTGTCACCGTGTTGTTCGTAGGGGATGTTCCCATGCTCCTCCGTAGGTTACTTTGATGCTTTTTATTTAAAAAAAAAAAAGCTTCTCCAAAACTTCAACTTCTTAATTTTTTTTGCTAGTGATTTAACATCAAGCTGACTAGGATGGGTTTTTTACAACAATAGGAAATTAAGAGTTATGAATTTCATTCTAATTGGTCTGTATTGAGCTAAGATTAAATATGATTTATTCAAAATTAGACATTCCACCTATTCAATACAGTAATTTTTTCAATGCAGATGTTTACATTACATTATAACATGGTACTAGTTTCGACCCTACTCGGGGTCATCATCAGCCATGAAAACTTATTTACACAATTAAGTCAAATTGTCCTAAAACAACATTTTAAATAAGACATTATGTTAAAATAGATGATATTACAATAACTGACTAAAAATTAATGTGTAACACACAGGTGATAAAACAATATGATCTAATAGGCCGTTATGAGATGGTTATATTTAAGGTTAAGTGCTAAAGTTGTGCCTCTTATATGGATTCTAAAAGTATGAATGTTTTTTTTACATAATAATGAACAAATAGAGCACAACTGTAATAAAAGATCATAAAATGATATTACAGAATATACTCCAAGGAAATAGTGGTCTCGAAGTGAATCTTTCTCGTAAATTCTATTAATGATACGGGCTTAATTTGTCACAGTTAAGTCATACACTATTATAAAATGGTGGCGTATATACATCATTTTTACACTTTTGGTGTTATAAACTAATAGTCTAAAGTGGATTTTCTCGTATATTCTGTTGATAATATGGCCTTATTTTTACACCGTTAAGTTATGCACTGT